>NC_141699.1:423852669-425052669 GCF_964263255.1 Lissotriton vulgaris | reverse complement strand
TATCAGTGGTAGCAGCGGGGAGTATGGAGGTCTACCGGGGGACAACCGGTGGATCCGCATCATGCACCGGCGCGCTATCGCCACTTGAAGGGGGTATGTGCGCCGTGGCTTGGTGCCCGGGAGGAGAAGACGAGTGAGTTCTGGGGTTGCGATTCTGCCGGTCGGAGTGACTGTCTCCTGAGGGTAGCGATCCGCCGTCCAGTAAGATAGCCATTGGAGTTGTGCCGCGAGGAAGTATGCCTCGAAGGATGGAGCTCCGAGCCCTCCCTGCGTTGTGGGAAGTTGGAGGGTTTTCAAGGCAACCCTGTGACGACCCTCGCCCCAGATAAGGGTCCCTAGGAGGGAGTCGACATCGCGGAAGAAGGACCTGGGTGGTATAACCGGCAAATTTGTGAAATGGTAAAGGAGTCGGGGGAGCATCACCATTTTAGCCAGGGCTATCCGTCCTATCGGGGCCAGCGGGAGTTTATTCCAGAAGGCGACCGTAGGGCGCAGACTAGCAAGTACTACGCGGTGGTTGCCCTCAAACATGGCTGCTGGAGAATGGTACAAGCGGACCCTGAGGTACCGGGGAGCCTCCGCGGACCACGAGAGCGTGTGCGGACCGAGCTCGACTTCTCGGGGGGGTAGGCTCGGGTGTAAAGGGTAGACTGTGGACTTGTCCCAGTTCACTCGGAGACCCGAGGCATCTGCAAAGTCCGCCAGCGTCGCCCCTATGGGGGCCAGGTCCATTTCGATGTCTCGGACATATATGAGGAGATCGTCCGCGTACATGGACACGCAATGTGTGTCGTCCGCGAGAGGAATACCCCATTCCGCACCCTCCAGGCGCAGCCGAACCGCCAGCGGTTTGACCGCCAACGCGAATAAGAGAGGCGACAGGGGGCACCCCTGCCTTGTGCCCCGCCAAACTCCGAATGCCGGTGATATGCGTTTCCCGATACGAACCCGAGAGGTGAGATCGGTGTACAGGAGGCGCGTGTAGTACGCCATGAGTGTCGGGCCGATATTGAGTCGGCGCAGGACAGAAAAGAGATAGGGCCAGGTGAGGGTGTCGAACGCCTTCTCCAGGTCCATGATGAGACAGGCGGCGCGAGGAAATCGGTCACGCACCTGATCCTGAACATGGAAAACGCGGCGGAGATTCTGGGAGGTGTTCCTTCCCGGCACAAAGCCGCATTGGTCGGGGTGGACCAAGGGGCGAATGATCTGCGCGTATCGATCCGCAAGGATTCTCCCCAGGAGTTTACAGTCGGCCGACAGGAGCGTGATGGGGCGATACGACCCCATGTGAAGTGGATCTCTGTGGGGTTTGGGAAAGGTGACGATCACGGATTCTCGCATTGACTGGGGTAGCCTACCAAGATGAAGAGACGCCCCGAACACCCGTGAGAGGCGGGGGACCAACAGGGGGGAAAAGGACGAGTAGTATTCTAGTGGGAAGCCGTCCAACCCCGGCGCTTTATTGCGGGACATGGCCCGTATCGCCTGGGTGATGTCGGACGGGACAATCTTGGCGTCGAGGGAGCGCTTGTCGATGTCCGATATTGTGGGTAGAGTCAGGGGGTCCAGAAAATTGTCTACGGAGGACTGGGAGGGCTGGGTTGGGGCCTCGTACACCTGTGCATAATGACGTTGGAACGCCAGAAGGATCTCGGCCTGTGAGCGCACCAGCACACCGTCCGGGTTGATAATATCCGTGATGGGCTTGATTTCGGTGTCCTGTCTTGCCATCCAGGCTAGCAGCGCCCCAGCTTTGTCCCTGTCCTTATGCACTCTGGAGGCGTAAGCCCTAAAATTGTACTTCCGGAGGTCAGCGCAGGCGGCCTGGTATTCCGTCTTAGCCTCGGCCGTGAGTACAGCGTGTTCCTCCGAGTCGTCAGGTCGCTTAGTGAGTGCGGCCAGAGCCTGCTCCGAGGTTAGGAGTGTCCGCTCCAAGGTGCGGCGTACCCCCACCACCTGTTTGATGCATTCTCCCCTGGCCACCACCTTAAACGCGTCCCACTCCACTAGTACCGACGACGCCGTGTTTGCATTATGTGTGAAGTAGTCCTGTATGCTGGTTTTGTGTGTGTCTCTGAAGACTGGGTCGGTCAGGCAATCCTTAGGGAGGCGCCAGGTGGGGACCGGTGGGTGGGGGGGGCGCCAGGTTAGGCGTATAATGTGGGCGTCATGATCCGAGAGGATCCGGCCTAAGTATTCTGTAGACGTGATCTTAGGGAGAATTGGTGTAGAACAGAGGAAGCGGTCTAGGCGGTCCCGGAGGTTGTGTGGGATCGAGTGGAAGGAGTATATGCGAGCCAGTGGGTGTAGGTGTCGCCATGCGTCAGTGAGCGCCCAGTGTGTGACCCATGTCCTAAAGAGTTCTGCCTGCCGGGGGGCCGGGGAATGTGCGGGAGGGGGATGGGAGCGGTCTAGGGTGGGGTCCAGCGTGCAGTTAAAGTCGCCTCCTAGTACCCATGGGACCGTAGTGAATTGGGCCAGGACGCCCGTGAGGTGGTTCCAGAATTTATCCTGGTCCACGTTAGGGGCGTAAATGCTGCCAAGGAGTATTCCCTGCCCGTCCAGAATTCCCTCTAGTAGCGCATATCTGCCCTCTTTGTCCACCACCCGTCGAAGCACCCGGAAGGGAGTGCCCGGCCTGACCCAGATTAACGCGCCGCGTGCAAACGCCGAATATTGTGTGGCACAGAAGGTCCCTCGCCATTTAGACTGTAGGCGAGTGAGTTCAGTAGCGTTTATGTGTGTCTCTTGTAGTAATGCGATATTGGCTGACATGCGTCTAATGTAGGCGTAAACAGAGTAACGTTTGCTGGGTGTGTGTAGGCCCCGCACGTTCAATGTGAGGACGTTAACGTCTGAGCGTGGGACTGCCATTCTTGGGGTGTCGTGGTAAGGGTGAGGGCCCCCCTAGAATACCCGAAAGTCGCCAGCATGTCTGTGTCATGTGTGTTCCTGCGCGCCAAGCTTCCACAATCGTAGGGGAGGGACTAAGGGGAAGAACAACAGATAAAACCTTGGGTGGGCAACAGTCCCAATACTGAGGATATATCACCGGAGGTGGCATATCCAAACTAGTGTCCCACTAGGGGAGAAATACAACAGGTAAATGCGGGGGTGGCAGCATGTGTCGCTGCTGGGCCTGTGCGCGGGTCGGGCTCTTGTAGGAGAAGAGTCTATCGCTCGGTAGCGCATACAATAATCAGGCAAAGCAGTCTAGGCTCCTAGACGTCGCGCAATACAGTGGGCAACCATTGGAAGGATACAGCAATCAATAGTTTAATGTTCATGACGAGGTGTTAGGTTGGCTGGCCAGGGTAGCGTCCAGTGCAGGTGCCGCCAGGAGGGGGGAAGAGATTGGGCCAAATCCTGACATCGTTCCATCGCTGTCTCGGTCTTTCTCTGGGGTGAACAGGTGTGGTTGACCTTCCAGGTCCGATGCTGGGGGTGACATGTGCAGTTCGGTCACCGCTCGTAGGGCGTCCCGTCGTTCTTGCATGATTTGCGTGAGGTCGGGTGACCCCGTGGGGGAGGACCCCTGGCTTTTGGGGCGGCCAGATCGGGCACGGCTCACGCCCCGTCGTCTAGATCTCCTGGAGTCGTTGTTGCGGGTCTTCTGGGGTCCGGGCTTAGGAAGCAGTGGGCAGTGGAATTCAGTCCAATCTTGTGCTTCCGCCGCCGTGGTGAAGAAAAGGGCTTTCCCGTTGGGCAGCACTTTAAGGCGGGCTGGGAACAGCAGGGAGTACTGTAGAGCGTTGGCACGAAGGCGCCTTTTGATTTCCAGAAAGGTGGATCGCCGCTGCTGGACCTCCCGGGCGTAGTCTGGGAACACCATAACATGTTGATCCTCCACCTGCAGGGGACCCGCTGTCCGGGCCGCACGGAGCACCGCATCTCGGTCACGGAAGTGCAAGAATTTAGCCAGCATGGGTCGTGGGGGGAGGCCGGGTTTGGGTGCCCGGGCCGGGACTCTGTGGGCCCTTTCGATGGAGAAGTACGGTGATCGCTCGCTCTCTGGGGTGAACGATCTAGTCCAGGATTCCATATAGGTCAGAGGATCCGAATTTTCAATCCCCTCCGGCAGGCCCAGAACGCGGATATTACATCTTCTCGAGCGTCCTTCCAAGTCCACCGTGCGTTCTTCCAGGGCTTCCACGCGGCGTAGGACCTCTCTCATGTCTTCCTCTTGCATTTTCACCACGGGTTGTAACTCGGTCACAGCTCGTTCTCCTTCCTTCACCCTGTCCGCCAGCTTACGATGATCGTCGCGGATCAAGCCAATGTCCGTCGTCAGGGCGCCCAATCTTTCTTCCATGGAGAGGCGAGACATTTCGATCGCCGCCAACACCTGGTCCAGTTTCGCCGTTAGCGTAGGGTCTGTTTGCGACGCATTGGCTTGCGTCCACGTCCTTGTGTGTGGCATCTTTTCGACGGCCGTTTCAGGGACAGCCGTCATCTGCGAGGCTTTTGTCTTCCCCATAGGTGCCGGTAAGTGGGCCACCGGGCCGCCGTGTACTCTGGGCACAGCAGGTCGACGCAGCTGGGCCACGGGCAGGTTCAATGGTAGCCGGTCACTCCTGTCTCCCCAGGCTCCGGGACGGCCCCTCCTCGTCTCAGGGAGCGTCTTCTGGTTCAGGGTGTCAGAGGCGGTCCGAGGCCATCGGGCCGGTGGTTCCGGTGTCAAAAAGGCCCCGTGGGCCCCCCCCGGCGTGTGGCACAGTGTCAGTGGCGGCCGGGAGGGCCAGAGGTCAGGTGGTGGGAGTTCAAAGGGGCTCCGAAGTAATGGGCGGCCGCTGGTAGTGTCTCGAGTTTGGGAGGGGCCACCCCTGCTCCTGGAGTCTAGGACTCTGTGGGCGCCATCTTAGGGTCAGGCACCCGGATCCGGCGATCGGCGCGGGGTAGTGGAGGCGCTCTGGGTCCTCGGGTCAGCCAGCGGCGTGTGCCTCGTCGCCTCACGGAGCCCCCGAGGTTGTAGGGGGGGGGGCCACAGGCGCCGAGAACTCTGAGGGAGGGGGGGAGGGGCGGGCACTCACCGCCCTCGCTCGTATGTTGTTGGCCACTGGATGGCACACCACCACGTCTACAGCGCGTCCGTCGTCCTTCCGCGCCTGGAGGGTCGGCCGATGCCGGGGGACGATCAGGCTCTCGGTGAGGCCACAGTGCCGATGTAGTGGAGCCCCGGTGCGACGGCCGCCATCTTGCGCGCCTGGATGTTGGATCGCGGGAAAGCGCCGTCCGGTGCGCACTCCGGGGGGGCCGGTCTGGTTGTTGCTCTGGGGCCCCTCGTAGGCGCCCGTCGGTTCTGTCCCTTGGGGCCTTTGATCACTGGGTCAGCTCCCGGCGGCGTAAGTGCCCGCCGGACAGAGTCGCGCCCGCCATCTTGGATTGGGGCGCTCGGCTCCGGGTTTATAAAAGTCGGTCCGTGCTGTTCGTCCGCCGCCGCCGGAGGTCGTTTAAGCGGCGCCCCAGTGCACAAGGTGCCTTTTCAGTGGGCTGAGGCTCCCGGCGATCTCGGGAACTGGGCTGGATGCTAGCCCGATCGCGGAGCCTCAGCAGGACACAGCCGCCATCGTGGCTTGCTAAGCCACGCCCCCTAGGAGATAAACCTTGATAATAGCAAGGTTCCTAAGCGATAAAAATCGCCGCAGCTCGGCGATAAAAATATCGGCGCTAAACCAACATAGCGATAATTATCGCTAGTTGTTTGTAATATGCCCCGTGGTTTGTTAGAGGGAAAAAGTTGCAGTGGTAGTTCAGGCACTAATACGTTTTTATGTTGTAAGAAAGAACATTATGGAGCTTACTGCTGCTTCTGGACTTCATCCTTACTCACTGCGATCATTTACTATGATTGTATTATACATGAAGTATGCAGTTAGTAAAAAAGGTAAACATTTCATTTATTGTAATTTAGTTCTTAACAGAATTCATCTGTACTGGAGGCTAATAAAAAAATATGGTTGAACTCTCCAAGAGTAAATGCTCATAATACATCGACCAATTTAGTAATAACTTCTCAACGGAAATACACTTCCCAAAGGAAAAAACGATATTATTCATTGTGTGTCGAAAGAGTCAGATAAGATAGGCAGTATCAAAACAAGCTCAAGTTTTAGCAGACATGAAATAAATCTTATTTTGATCATCTGTACTCCTTTGGATCCATCTTCTTTCCTCAGGGGCATTGTAGGTTGCTCTGCATTACTTCTTCTGCGCTGGGGCTGCAATATTTTTTGCTCACTTCTTCTGCCATCGGGTAGGTTTCGTTTCAATAAAAAGCTTGGGCCCACTTTTCAGATGTGCAAAGATTCTCCCCCTCTTTCAGCCAATGGCACCATAGTGCCTGTTGATGGGTTGAGCAATTGACACATTCCTTTCCCTCTTGTGCTCCTGCTTACTGGGTGTGACCAAGTGCTACCCTAAAAACAATTTCGGATTAAGCTATCCTTTGATTTTCTGATGAGGCAAAGAGCAGAAACCTGCCTCTTGGAGAACTAGTAGTTTCCCAGTTTCATTCTCTATCCACCTTTGTTGACATAAGCTTTGACCCTATTTATTTTGTGCAGAGGAGTACATGCTGCAAGTCCTCTTTAACAATTGCTAGTAAGCGTCCCCCTTCAAATGCATGTTCTCAAGGATGTTTTTCTCTTAAGGAAAACCTCCTTTTCATCTCTCGTGGCGAGACTCAGTTCAATGTCTCCTGATTCACCTCTATGATCCATTGAAGATCCATCCAGGTATTTCACTTGACTACTTTAGAAGAGGGCCATTACAAATGTTATAAGAATTGGTCTCTACATCAACATGGAGGTTGTGTTGTCAATAACGTTATGCTTCAGCTTGTACAATATGCTGAACTTCGAATAGGTCGTTTATTAAATGTTGGCACTCCTTTTAAGGTGATAGTCCCAGCCTGTTCTTGCCTTTTTCATTGACGCTTCTTTTGCCAACACAATGACTAAGGTACAGGTCTATTGGTATGTGTAAGCAAGAGATCTTGGGGTGGGGGAGTTTCCCATACTTTGAAACCAAAAGGGAGATTCTCCATATCACACTACATATAAAGGACTGTTTACTCCTTTATAACAGCATTTGGGCAGGTTGCCTTAAATGGTGTCAGGGTGGCGGTTCTGATGAGTCGTCCTCTTCTTCTCCCCCTAGCTAAATCTGAAAGCCGCTGAACCCGAGTGTTGTTATGGGACTCACACAGGAGACCAAAATGAGGCTGTTGCTCTCAAACGTTTGCCCTGTACTTACTCTACTGGTCCCAGAAATGTAGCTCGGTCATATGCTATGGTGTTCAACATTTATATGTGAAAATAGGTTTTAAAATCTTTCCATAGATGTGGAGGTGTGAACATTCCACTGTACATATAGATTGGCAGTGGAAGACCTTTTTCTGCTTCCTCCAATCTCTGCCTCTAATTTGTGGCCCACCTGTATCGTACGTCCTTCACAACAGAGAGTTTGCACTGAGGTTCTGAAAGCATTGGGAAAACATGCAGTCATGTGGGGCCACTTGTGCCCCGGCTTCTCTCAACTCTACCTTATATTAGTTAGGCTTTGCAGAAGTGCTCTTTGTTTTGTGATCTGGCCTCCACTAGTGTAGGAAGGATCACCATTACAAGAGTCAATATTGTATTTATTTTTACATTGATGTTGTTATGGATAGTTCACCTCACTAAAGCTCTTACTTGCCTCTCAGCGGAAGATTGCCAACGCATGTAGCGCCTCTTGGATAGTCTTTTGTATTTCTCTGTTATTGAAATCAGAGAGACTTTCTTCCATTAAACATCTGTGCCTCCCATTAGGAGCTGAGGCATCTTTAGTTTGTATGTATCTTTGTTAGTTGGCATACAAGGCAACCACAAGGACTCCCTACCCTGCATTCATCAAACATCTTAGACACAGACTGTAGGTAGACAAACCAACTTTAGCTTGAGCCTGTCAAAAAGCCAGATTTCTCACTCTGCCTTAGTCTGAAGTTCGTTTTGAATCACTCGCCCCCATTCTTGTAGAAAAGCAAGTAGCATTCTGCTAAATGAAGGATGACAAGATACATTAGAGTAGAGAAGTGTGACTCAATGGTTAGAGTGGCAGACCCTGATGCAGAGGTCTAGCACGGGACCAGGGTTCAATTCCCCACCTCGGCGGGTCTTGGGCTCAAAATTCCACGGACCTGATAATTCTCGCCTCAGTGCCTATTCCAGTCATGGAGTCCCACTCTGCAACTCTGGGCAATAGCTTGCTTAATCTCCACAACGGCCCCCACAATGCTAAGGATGCCTGGCCTCCACCTTGGGGATGCCCAGGAGTGGACGCCTCACAGGGAAAGCCAGGATGGGTTCCACAGCGGTATTTGTACAAGCGGCTTGAGACCCTTGCGGGTGAGTAGTGCGCTATACAAGTATCAATTTACATTAACACAGTGCAAGCATAAATAAAAAGAACAACATGTGGGTTTTTCTCCTTGTACTTTAACTGTATTTTCAAGTTGGTACAAGACAAGAAAGAGAACATTTGTCTTGTAGCTCAGCTGCAATTCATGTCCTGGTGTCCTGTGTGAAAATATAACCTGAGACTGACTGTGTCGTTTTAAATTGCATCCTGAAGTGTAGGGGTTGTCTAAAGTTATTTTGTTACATAGATGTGATCATTTCGATTCCTGATTTTAGACTCCCTAGCTTCGAGGCCCGCACTCACATCCGACCTTCCCAGTGTGACCAAAATGTTTGGTCTCAAGCAAGCCATTTTGCCTCACTGTGTCTCAATTTAGTTTAGGGTTGTTAGACCTGTCTGCTTCTGGGGATGTTCTAACCATTATTATTTATTTTTGTCCCCCTTAGCCTCCCAGAGTTTCTATTTTTATTTTTATATATATGTCCATCAGGATTTTTCAGTGCTGTCAGGGGGCTAGGTGTTCCTTGGCTATGACGCCATTTTTCCCTCATAACCTGTGAGGCCTAGTCAGGCCCCTTGAAAATCTAGGGACATCCAGAAACCTAAAATGGTGTCCACCAACTGCCATAACGGACACTACTGGAGGACAGGCCCATAGGCTTACATGAGGAACTTTCCGGAATCATCTAGTGACTTCTGCAGGTCTCAGGCCACCCTATAAAAGGCCAGTGACCAGCAGCCATTTTGTGCTGACCCAAGAGTGGAGGAGTGAGGCAGTGGTGAGAGGAGGTGGACGCACTGGGAGCAGCTAGTTTGTCTTTGAGGCAGACAGTCACTACAGAGAGACGTTCCCCCTTCAGCTTCTGACCAATCCCTCCCCAAACATCAACTGCTGAGAATGAGAATAGGCTATGTGTGAAGGAAGACCCTTCTTAGACTGAGCCCCAACGAATCCTGACAGGTCGCTCTGAGTAGAGGGTTTCCCTAACTTCCAATTTCCCCTTGCCAGCGCTTCACATACCAGTCTGGAAGAGGAGCTGTGAGCCCCGCGTTGTGGCCGGTGTCCTTGGACGCGCTGTGAAGAAGGCGCGTGTCTGTGGAGCCTTAGCAGCCTGGGGGAGCGAGTCGCCGCTCTGAAGTGTGGTCCCAGTGGAGCCAGGTGAGGGGAGAGACTGCTCAGAGAAGCGGAGACAGCGCGGCGCCAGGCGGGAATACTAATCCCTCGCGCCCGCGCTGTTCAGCTCTGCATTGCGGGAGGCGGATCTGTGGAGGCGAGGCTTGCGGGAGGCGTGTCTCGGAGGCGAGCCGCCTCCGTGTTCCGGCGGCCTGGGTGACGTCGCGAGAAGCGTCCGATCGACGCGCAAGCCCAGTGGGAGGCCAGCTAAGAGGGAGCGGAGGAGAACCGGCGGAAGGCGGAGCAGCCTTTCGCCAACGGAGCCAGCCAAGGGCAGTGCGCTGATCTTTAACGAGGCCCCTCGCCCAGCGCTGTAAAGAGGAATCGCGCCTGGGCTGAGGAAATTTGACCAGCCCCCCCTCGCGCCCTGCTAGCGAACAAGTGCATCGCTTTGATCAGTAACGAGGCCCCTCACCCAGCGCTGTGGAGAGGAAGCGCGCCTGGGCTGAGGGATTTGACAAGCCCCCCCCCCACGCCAGCAACAGGCAAGCAGCTGGTTGGGGAAGCCAGGAGTCGGTTGACAACTAGAAGCCTGTGGACTGTGGCGGACCTGCCACTAAGACAGTAAGGAGAGTGGGGGTGAGAAAGGAAGGTGCTGTGCCCTGGTGGTTAATGATAAAAAAACTTACCAGATCTAGCATCTAACAAGGTGCCCTGACTTTTTGTCCTCTTAAATTCTAAACTGTGTCATAGTAGATGAGGGGAAAATAACTCCATAATCTCAACCTCAGTTTTACTGGTTTCATGAAATATAAACTACTGTCAGTAGAGCGCTGACAGTACTTGCCCATTGGGGAATTACCTTCAGGCATTTATAGCAAGTGTTGATGAGTACAGGGAACCTGGGGGAAGTCCTGCAGATCACTTTGAGTGTGCATCCTAGCTCTGTATAAAAGGGCAGATAAGGGGAGAGAGATCTTAGCCCTGTAGTGATAGAGTATCCAGTGATTTGGCAGGTTCAAATGATGAAGTATTGATGACATTGATTATTAATGTAAAGTGACCCTGCATAGTGTAATCCTATTGGGATACTTTTAATTCCAGAAGAGTGTCATTTACTCATTACTGAATCCTTGACAATTGAATGTGTTTTACTGTAATTTTTCCACAGCAAGAAGAGTGTCATTTACTTCTCTAGATCAAAAGTATAATGATTATTTCTGAGAGAAACTGATGTCTTACACTGTATAATTTGAATCCACAGAGTCATATTATTTTTATAAAAGGTAATGGTATTTTTCCAAAAATCGGTGTTGTGTCTTTTGTTTTAGTGGTTATTCACTGAGTTACTGTGAGTGGGTTTTGTAAGCACTTAACCAACGCCTTGAGTTTAGCTGTATCCACTACTGTGCCAGGCTACCCTATGTAGTCTAGGATACCCTAGGTCCAACATAATTGGTGTTTCAGCGGTGGGATTACGGATTTGTGCTTACACTCACTTAGTAGTAAGGCAGTGCCTACCACGGGACCTCACCTGGAGTTTTCTCCCTGCGGCCCTCCTAATCTAAATTTTGCTTTTTCTAAATTAACTACTGGTGGTGGGTGGAGGTTGACCCCAGGTCACTTTTTGGATTTCTCCTGTGTAAAGTTTATACTCTAAATAGAAATGGAGATAAATGTGGAAGAGCTGGAAAATTATACCGTGACCCAATTGAAGGAATGGTGTCAGCAGCAGGGGGTGTTTTTTAAGAAAGGCGCCAGGAAAGTTGAGCTGCTGACCAGTATCCGGGCATGGGTGGAGGCTCATTCCGGGGAGGAAGTAGATCCTGAGGGAAGTGACAGGGACACTGTCCTGGAGACCGCAACACTGTACCAGGCGGGAGGGGGGAACCTTTTAACAGGCCCTAGGACACCTTCCAGAGTGGGCAGTAGTGTCTCGGAGAGGGGTTTGACCAACGCCGAGTTAGAGGATAGGAGGGAGGAGAGGAAGATGAGAATAGAACTAGCCAGGATGGACATGGAAAGGGAGGACAAGAGGTTGGCGCATGAGCGGACCATCAAAGAGATGGATTTACAAGCCCTAAACCTAAGAACCCCCAAATCAGAGAATGGTGGCAGCGATACCCAGACCAACATCAGGGAACCCAGACCTTACCTACCAAAAGATATTATGGCATGCTATGTACCCAGTGATGACATTGCCAAATGGCTGGCCGCCTACGAGGTCTCACTGAGGGCCCATGGGATCTTGGAAGCCCACTGGGGGGGTGGGTTATATAAATACATGCCCCCCACTGGCAGGGATACCTTGTTGGCCCTAGATCAAAGTGAACAGACCTACTACCCGGCTATGAAGTCAGCGCTGCTAAGAAAGTTTGGGTTGACCCCTGAGAAGTATAGGCAAAAGTTCCGGGGCAGCCACAAACTAGGCACGCAGAACTGGGTAGACTTTTTGGATTACTCCAGGAAGGCCCTGGAGGGTTGGGTGAGAGGCAGCGAGGTAGGGGACTATGAGGGACTATATGACCTCATACTCAAGGAACACCTACTCGAGAAATGTCTTCCCGAACTACGACAGCATCTGGTGGACAGCAAGCTGACCAGCCCCAGGAAGCTTGCTGAGGAGGCGGACATCTGGGTTAGTACCCGGGTGTCGACTAAGGGGACTGGAGGGGATTCCCAGAAGCATGGACAGGGCGCCCCCCAGAAGAAAGAGGGAGGGGAAAATAAGAGGGAGTTCTCAAAAGGGCCACAAAATACTTCGCAAGGAAGGGGCAGAGGATTCATCCCTAAGAGTAACCCCCCTCGCAACCCTACCCCTGGCCAAAGCCAGCAGCCAAGGGTTGTTCATTGTTTTGAGTGTGGTGGTGTGGGACACTATAAGGGAGATGTGAGATGCCCAAAAAGACCACCCCCTCCCACTGGAGGAAAAGCCCCGGGAATAACTAGTGTAGTGCTCGGGGAGGAGATGCCTTTGGGTAACGGAGGGGAGCGGGCGGGTGTCACTTTAGTGTCCCTGGGAGATAAGGAGATGGTTCCAAAGACCCAACTGCCCTCTAATACTACTAAGTATGAGCAGTGGGTCACCATCAATGGCCGTAGAGGGGAGGCTCTGAGAGATACAGGAGCCAGCATGACTATGGTAAGGAGTCAGCTGGTGTCTCCAGAGCAGGTCATCCCAGATGTACTCCATCCCGCCGTAATGGCTGACGGCAGATTGGGCCACTACCCTGTGGCTGAGGTTCCCTTTGAGTGGGGAGGGGTTGCAGGTCCACTTCGAGTTGCCGTAAGCCCTGCCGTGCCTGTTGACTGCCTGTTAGGGAATGATATGGAGCACAATGCTTGGAGGAGGGTGGAGTACCAGACTCACTCTGAGATGGTGGGACCCCCTGACTGGACTTGTGTCAGCACAAGGTCCGCGACTGCCCGAAGGGGGAGTTCACTTACGCTGGAGCCTGGAACAATGGCCCAGCCGGCTGCCAGAGAGGAGAAGGACAGGAGGCCGGAGGACCCTGTCTCGACATCTCCACCTCGTGAGACAGACGGGCCACCTGCGGAGGTGGATCTGGAGTCCACAGGGGAGAATGTTGCTTCCCTGGAAAACCTACCCATCCCTACTGAATGGCATGTGGAGGGAGGTCCTTCCAGGGAAGAGTTCTGCAAAGCTCAGAAAGAGTGTCCTACTCTCGAGGGGCTGCGGCAACAGGCCAAAGCCCAGGCAGCAGGAAACATTGTAGGGAGCTACCGGATTTACTGGGAGGATGGACTCCTCTACAGTGAGCCCAAGGCACCTGGACATGGTTCATCCAGGGCCTTGGTGGTCCCTCAATGCTTTAGAGCCTTTCTTCTGGAACTGGCTCATGAGATACCATTGGCAGGACACCTAGGACAGGACAAGACCTTTGCCCGGCTTGTCCCCCACTTCTACTGGCCTCGAATGAAAGTGGCGTCTGATACATATTGTCGGACGTGTGTGTCTTGCCAAGCCAGTGGGAAAACAGGGGTGAAGCTAAAAGCTCCCCTGGAACCACTACCTGTCGTTAGCACCCCCTTTGAGAGGGTGGGCATCGACATTGTAGGGCCATTGGATCCACCAACTTCAGCTGGTCACCGGTTCATACTGGTTTTGGTGGATCATGCCACACGGTACCCAGAGGCAATACCTCTGAGGACCATCACTGCACCTGCAGTGGCAAGGGCCCTGATGGGGATCTTCACCCGAGTGGGTTTCCCCAAGGAGGTTGTGTCCGACAGGGGGACTAACTTCCTTTCAGCATACATGCGGGCTATGTGGAAGGAGTGCGGCGTTACCTATCGGTTTACCACTCCTTATCACCCACAAACTAATGGTCTTGTGGAAAGGTTTAACAAAACCTTGAAAGGTATGATACGGAGTCTACCTGAGAGCCTGCGGAGGAAATGGGACGTCCTCCTACCCTGTCTCTTGTTTTCCTACAGGGAAGTGCCACAGAAGGGAGTGGGCTTCAGCCCCTTCGAACTTTTGTACGGGCACCCTGTACGGGGACCTCTCAGCCTGGTGAAAGACAGATGGGAACAGACTCCCAGGAAGCTTCCCCAGGACGTGGTGAGCTACATGCTGGCCTTCCGGAGCCAAATGGCTAAGTTGTGGAAGCAAGCTTCAGACAACTTGGAGGCCAGCCAAGCAGTTATGAAAGAGTGGTATGACCACAACGCTCACCCAGTGGAACTGGAGCCTGGACAGAAAGTGTGGGTAATGGAACCTGGAGAGCTAAATGCCCTCCAGGACCGTTGGACAGGCCCCTTTGAGGTTTTGGAGAAAAAGGGTAAGTCCACCTACTTGGTGGATCTTAAGACCCCGAGGCAGCCCCACAGGGTGCTGCATCCCAATCGCCTCAAGCCACATCATGAGAGGCCCGAGGTTGTCTTAATGATGGTGACCGATGGAGCAGAAGAGGAGGAAAGCGAACCTCTTCCTGATCTTCTCTCGTCCCAAGAAAAGGATGGGTCGGTGGAGGGAGTGATTCTCTCGCCATCCCTGACTCCTGAACAGCAGAGTGATTGCCGCCAGATCCTGGAGCAATTTTCTTCTCTGTTCTCCCTTGTCCCGGGTAGGACCCATCTGTGTACCCATGACGTGGACACAGGAGACAGCCCACCTGTGAAGTCTAAAATCTACCGGCTGTCGGACAAGGTGAAGGCCAGCATCAGAAGTGAAGTCGCCAAGATGCTGGAGCTAGGAGTGATTGAACCTTCTGGTAGCCCTTGGTCTAGCCCGGTGGTTTTGGTACCAAAAGCTGCCCCACCAGGCACCACACCTGAATTGAGATTCTGTGTGGACTACCGAGGCTTGAATTCAGTAACCAAAACTGACGCACATCCCATCCCACGGGCGGATGAGCTTATTGACCGGCTGGGAGCTGCCCAATACTTAAGTACCTTTGACCTAACTTCAGGGTACTGGCAGATTTCCCTTACCGAGGAGGCGAAGGAAAGGTCAGCCTTCTCTACACCTCAGGGACACTACCAATTTCGTGTGATGCCCTTTGGGCTCAAGAACGCCCCTGCCACTTTTCAGCGGCTGGTGAACAGGGTCCTTTCTGGAATGGAAGCTTTTTCTGCTGCTTACCTGGACGACATTGCTGTCTTCAGTAGCAGCTGGGAGGACCATTTGCAGCACCTGCAAGCTGTTCTTCATGCCCTGCAACAGGCTGGCTTGACAATCAAGGCCAGCAAGTGCCAGATCGGACAGGGGTCGGTGGTGTACCTAGGTCACTTGGTGGGCAGAGGGACGGTGCAGCCCCTCCAGGCAAAGATTGAGGCTATCATCGCCTGGGAGCCCCCCAAGACTCAAACTGAGGTCCGAGCCTTCCTGGGCCTCACTGGATACTACCGTCGCTTCGTGAAGGGGTATGGCACTATTGTGGCACCCCTCACTGAACTTACTTCCAAGAAACAACCCCAACGGGTAGTCTGGACGGAGGCTTGCCAGCGAGCCTTCATGACCTTGAAACAAGCATTGTGTTCCGCTCCCATTCTCAAGGCCCCTGATTTTGCTAGAGAATTCATTGTCCAAACAGATGCGTCAGAACATGGCATTGGGGCAGTGTTATCGCAGCTAAATGATGAGGGCTTGGATCAACCCGTGGTCTTCCTGTCCAGGAGGCTACTCCCCAGGGAAAGGAGGTGGAGTACAATTGAGAGAGAAGCCTTTGCGGTGGTTTGGGCTCTAAAGAAGCTGCGGCCATACTTGTTTGGCTCGCACTTCCTAGTTCAGACTGACCACCGCCCCCTTCGTTGGCTGATGCAAATGAAGGGGGAGAATCCCAAGTTGCTAAGGTGGTCCATCTCCCTACAGGGAATGGACTTTAGGGTGGAACACCGACCTGGGACGGACCATGCCAATGCAGACGGTCTATCCAGGTATTTCCGCCTTAGTGATGAGGACTCCCAAGGGGTTGGGTAGTTCTCCCCACTTTCAGCTGGGGGGGACGCGTGTTAGACCTGTCTGCTTCTGGGGATGTTCTAACCATTATTATTTATTTTTGTCCCCCTTAGCCTCCCAGAGTTTCTATTTTTATTTTTATATATATGTCCATCAGGATTTTTCAGTGCTGTCAGGGGGCTAGGTGTTCCTTGGCTATGACGCCATTTTTCCCTCATAACCTGTGAGGCCTAGTCAGGCCCCTTGAAAATCTAGGGACATCCAGAAACCTAAAATGGTGTCCACCAACTGCCATAACGGACACTACTGGAGGACAGGCCCATAGGCTTACATGAGGAACTTTCCGGAATCATCTAGTGACTTCTGCAGGTCTCAGGCCACCCTATAAAAGGCCAGTGACCAGCAGCCATTTTGTGCTGACCCAAGAGTGGAGGAGTGAGGCAGTGGTGAGAGGAGGTGGACGCACTGGGAGCAGCTAGTTTGTCTTTGAGGCAGACAGTCACTACAGAGAGACGTTCCCCCTTCAGCTTCTGACCAATCCCTCCCCAAACATCAACTGCTGAGAATGAGAATAGGCTACGTGTGAAGGAAGACCCTTCTTAGACTGAGCCCCAACGAATCCTGACAGGTCGCTCTGAGTAGAGGGTTTCCCTAACTTCCAATTTCCCCTTGCCAGCGCTTCACATACCAGTCTGGAAGAGGAGCTGTGAGCCCCGCGTTGTGGCCGGTGTCCTTGGACGCGCTGTGAAGAAGGCGCGTGTCTGTGGAGCCTTAGCAGCCTGGGGGAGCGAGTCGCCGCTCTGAATTGTGGTCCCAGTGGAGCCAGGTGAGGGGAGAGACTGCGCAGAGAAGCGGAGACAGCGCGGCGCCAGGCGGGAATACTAATCCCTCGCGCCCGCGCTGTTCAGCTCTGCATTGCGGGAGGCGGATCTGTGGAGGCGAGGCCTGCGGGAGGCGTGTCTCGGAGGCGAGCCGCCTCCGTGTTCCGGCGGCCTGGGTGACGTCGCGAGAAGCGTCCGATCGACGCGCAAGCCCAGTGGGAGGCCAGCTAAGAGGGAGCGGAGGAGAACCGGCGGAAGGCGGAGCAGCCTTTCGCCAACGGAGCCAGCCAAGGGCAGTGCGCTGATCTTTAACGAGGCCCCTCGCCCAGCGCTGTAAAGAGGAAGCGCGCCTGGGCTGAGGAAATTTGACCAGCCCCCCCTCGCGCCCTGCTAGCGAACAAGTGCATCGCTTTGATCAGTAACGAGGCCCCTCACCCAGCGCTGTGGAGAGGAAGCGCGCCTGGGCTGAGGGATTTGACAAGCCCCCCCCACGCCAGCAACAGGCAAGCAGCTGGTTGATGAAGCCAGGAGTCGGTTGACAACTAGAAGCCTGTGGACTGTGGCGGACCTGCCACTAAGACAGTAAGGAGAGTGGGGGTGAGAAAGGAAGGTGCTGTGCCCTGGTGGTTAAGGATAAAAAAACTTACCAGATCTAGCATCTAACAAGGTGCCCTGACTTTTTGTCCTCTTAAATTCTAAACTGTGTCATAGTAGATGAGGGGAAAATAACTCCATAATCTCAACCTCAGTTTTACAGGTTTCATGAAATATAAACTACTGTCAGTAGAGCGCTGACAGTACTTGCCCATTGGGGAATTACCTTCAGGCATTTATAGCAAGTGTTGATGAGTACAGGGAACCTGGGGGAAGTCCTGCAGATCACTTTGAGTGTGCATCCTAGCTCTGTATAAAAGGGCAGATAAGGGGAGAGAGATCTTAGCCCTGTAGTGATAGAGTATCCAGTGATTTGGCAGGTTCAAATGATGAAGTATTGATGACATTGATTATTAATGTAAAGTGACCCTGCATAGTATAATCCTATTGGGATACTTTTAATTCCAGAAGAGTGTCATTTACTCATTACTGAATCCTTGACAATTGAATGTGTTTTACTGTAATTTTTCCACAGCAAGAAGAGTGTCATTTACTTCTCTAGATCAAAAGTATAATGATTATTTCTGAGAGAAACTGATGTCTTACACTGTATAATTTGAATCCACAGAGTCATATTATTTTTATAAAAGGTAATGGTATTTTTCCAAAAATCGGTGTTGTGTCTTTTGTTTTAGTGGTTATTCACTGAGTTACTGTGAGTGGGTTTTGTAAGCACTTAACCAACGCCTTGAGTTTAGCTGTATCCACTACTGTGCCAGGCTACCCTATGTAGTCTAGGATACCCTAGGTCCAACAAGGGTGCTTTGTTATGCATATGTGGTTCATTCCTCTATATATTGCTTCAGGTATAATCAGGCTGTTGACCATCCATATTGTACATTACAATAATGTAATTGTCTTTGTTTTATACATGGTGCTGTTTAAAGGCATTCCTTGTGTAATTTTAATAACTGACAGTGCAGTATCTATTAATTTAAGATGTCAAAAACGTTTTCAAATCTTAAAAACCTGCCATCTGCTGTACAACTAATATGATGGAGTGCGGGGGTCTTCCGATGGCTCGCTTTGTACTTCGGTCCTAGGAGACTATTGATTTGCTCTGGCATTCCCCTCTTTATACATTTTGGGGGTTGCCCACCTCTAACACAGGCTAGTTCTGGGGCTTCCATTCACTCTCAGTGGTACTTCTTTGGAAATCTGTGTTTGATTCAAGGTGGCAATCGGATCTTGCCATCTCTCTGTTTTGTTTCTGACTTTACCTTACTTCACACATATTGAGATTGGACTAAGCTATGAGTAAGAAACCGTCGCTCTGTAGTTTTTTAACATCTGTACTTTTTGTCCTAAAGGTCCCACCATTCGCAAGTCCGCCTCAGTCCACAAACCTCTATTCCAGTAAATAATCTGTGATTGTTAAGAAACCAACATGTATACTCATTGTTTACAAATTGGTGTGAAGGAAGTTTGTACTTCTGTAACCTCACTACCCCACTTTTTGAGCTGTCGATCACACATGTCTTGGTTCTTCCACTATATGAATGGATTGGGCTTAGCATTGATGTGGAAGTCAACACTGTCAGATCTTCAAATCTACATATTTGAAAAGCATTTACTCCATCGAGATAGCCAAAACAAAGAAAGCAACATGGGGTGACAGATCGTTTGCGATTGCCACTGCCAAATTGTGGAATACCCTTCCCAATCACCTCGAAAGTATTCCAACCTTAACTCTCTTCCGAAAACAGTTAAAAACGTGGCTATTCAATCAACAAACACGCTAGTTACTCATAAATAAAGCTATATTTTGATTCTCTGTCCAGCGCCGAGACACCCTCGGGTATTCGTGTGCTCAATAAGTTTTATAAAATAAATAAATTTACCTAGTGTTCATGAATGCAGTACCTCAGGGGTGTTAAATGATAAATTATTAATCTCGTTCTCATTTTAAGGAGCACATATTACTTTTGTGAGATTGCTTAAATATTGTTTAAAATGATTTAAACCCTATACACACAGGGTGCAGCCCGAGCTGAACAAGATGATGGCATAAACAAGGACCTATGCTCTGACATTTAAAGTTACTTGAAATTGCCATGAAATAAGCATTTTTTTGAGGAACTAGCATATTGTATGAGAAGCCTGAATGGGGCTCTTAAACTGCATATTGAACATATTGGTGCAGACAATTTTCCCTGAGGTGGTGACTAGAAGGGTTACTTCTGCTCTCCGGAATTCAATGCCCTCTGTGCATTTGATGTTCCTTGCATGCTAAAGGGTATCAAGAGGAAAGTGTGGAAGAAACTCAGGGTCAGGGACCCAACCACACATGTCCAGTGTGGTGTCTTAGATAGAGCTGGGGTGTGGAAGAGGAATAAGGTATGATACCATCTCACATCTGGTCATACAGTGCCCCATAGTTCAAAGTTCTTGCAGAATCTTCACCCTGTTTGTGAAGTGATGTGGGCCAGTTCTGGAAATGGGTCTGCAGCACTGGTTGATAAAGGAATGGAAAAAAACCTGTACACTGAGATCATCAGATCAAGCTGCAGAAGCTGAAACTAAACATTTAAAAACCATTGACTGCATTGCAAAGATGATTTACTTCAACTGCATTGAGTACTGAGGTTGCTAAAGGCACTCAAGAGTTTCTTGGATGGCAGTGCAGACTTGCTGTGCATAAAAAGAGTTTAATGAACTGTGGGGACCCTACAGGAGCTGGTGCACACCAAAAATGTAATGTATGTACTTCTATACAAAAGGGCAGAAAGGCTTGAGTGTTACCAAAGAGGCTACTACCTCTAGCAGGAACATCACGAAAATGCCCACAAACTCTCCTTTCTTCTAAATAAGGCATTGGAGATGTGAAGCAAATTTCTCAAGGAGAGGAGAGGGAGAAAATCAGATATTTTATTTCTAAGATTAGTTAGCAACAAAGACAATGAGCCCAAGTGGACTCCTCATTTGTATCCAATGGGGACTACTCCCCACAGGAATAATAGAGACGCTGCAACAGATTTGTTAGACCTGGCACCATTGGCGTGGGTCTCCCTTCCATTTTGTTGCTGTTGCCTCATGTATTTTTACTGGTGATTAGATGCTTTGGGCACTGTGCCACTGCTATTCAGTGCACAGTGCAAGTGCTCCCTATTGTAAATTGATCTGTGGTTCCATGTTTGGCTAATTGGTTTACTTGTCAGACCCTAGTACAGTGCACTGAGTGTGTCTGGGGCGTGTAATCCTAATGCTGCTGGTGGGCAGCAGCACCGGTTGTGCCACCCACAGAAGCAGCCTTGTAAGATGTGTCCAAGGTCTGCCATTGCAGAGCCTGCGTGCAGTCTGGTACTGTCATGCTGACTGGGCAAGTGCACCCACTTCCCAGTCTCTAAACCTTCCCTTTTCTTCATATCAGTCACCCCTATGGTAGGCCCAAGGGCAGGGTGCATTGTAAGTATAAGGTAGGAGAAGCCCTGATGTGTGTGGCCTGTCCTAATAGTGAATTACAGCCATTTTCGTTTTTCACTATTGCAAGGCTACCTGTTCTCCATAGGCCAGAATGGGCTGTTAGAGTTATTACAATTTATAATCCCAACTGTCTCAGGGAACATGGTAGAAATTCGAGTTTAGTATGCCTGAACTCAGAATAATAAAATACATATTTTAGTAAAGTTTATTTTAATATTCTCTGTTTGCAAATACCACTTTTAGAAAGTAGGTATTTGCTTGTCTAACCATTCAAACCTGCCTCTGCTAGGTTGTGTATTCCTATGTCGGTTTTGTGAGTGACAGGGCTGGGGAATTCCAGGAGACACGCGGAGTCACCCAGTGGTGAATAGAGAGATCTGCATCTAGATGGGAGGGAGGAGTTGCACCCGAACCTTGAATAGGGCTTTTCCTGCCTTCCACAATGCTGGCTCCACCTCCTGTGGGGCGTCTGATGTGCCTGCCCTGCACTGTGAAAGGAAAGGAGAAGTCTGGTAAACAGAGTGCTTCAGAACTGGTTTGGACTGGGCAAAGGCCCCTCTCCCCTAAGAGAACAAAGGATTTTGGGGTATAAATATTGGGACCCTGATCCCATGAAATTAGATCACTTTTGGACTACTAGAAGAAACCTTTACTGAGGAGAGTAACCTGAAGAAACTGAGGAGAGACTATTCCCAAGCTGAAGTGCTGCTTGGGGGATTGGGCTGCAGTGGTTGCCTTACTGCCAAAGGAAGGTGAAAGGAACTTTCTGTACTGTGCTTTCCACTTGTGAAGGATCTCCAAGGGCTTGGAAAAGAGCTGGCCTCCTGCTGAAGTCTCAGGGACAACAGACTTCACCCCCCCCCCAGCTCCCCAGAGTTCTTGTGGAAGGGCCTGCTGCTGTTTTGGGCCTTCTGAGGAACTGCGTGTCGCAAGGAGCTGGAAGCGAAAACTCAACGAGAAGAAGCATGTCGCTGTACCTGCCATCGCAACTCCGAAGGAGGGTGTTGCCGCTGGAACCGTCGCACTGAACCGCATCGGAGAGAAGCGTGCCGCAGTGAAGAGGAAGCGTGTTGCCGTCGCTGCTGCTGCTGTCGCAACCACGAAGAAGGAGGGTGTCGCCGCTGTAGTTGTCGCACTGCACCGCATCAGGAGAAGAATCTCGCAATGAGGTCGGAGCGTGTTGCCGTCGCTGTGCCTGCCGTCGCAACTCCGAAGGAGGGTGTCGCCTCTGGAACTGTTGCACTGCACCGCATCGATCAAGAGCACCTCTCATCCCCGAGAAGCGTGCCGCCGTCGGAGCTGCTGCCGTCGCATCTTGGATGTCGCCGCTGTAGTTGTCGCATTGAGCGGAAGCTTCACGCATCGTGGGAGAAGTTGCCGTCGCATCGTAAGGGTTTCGCCGCTGCAGTCCACGCATCTAACCGAGGACTTCTCGCATCCCCGAGAAGCGTGCCGCATCTGGAAGATCTTCACGTCTTTATTTCTTTGTATCTGAACTTTGCCGCATTTCCCATCGCTGCGACCTTGCTTGTCGTGGAAGCAACTTAAGGTACATTGACGCAGAGTGTTGCATCTAAGAACTGAACTGAACTCAGCTTAAATCTACCATTTTTAAGTAATCATTGTGTGTATTTTTGTTGTTTATGGTCTTGTGGTAACTCTATATAAAGTCTTATTTTTTATATAAAACTTGTGTGGTGTCCATTTGTAGTGTTGTCACTGGGTTACTGTATGTGGTCACAACTGCTTAACGTACAACGCCTCTGAAATAAGCCTTGACTGCTCGCGCCACGCAGCCTAGAGGGTGAGCTGGGGTTGTGCCAACTAGAGACCCCCAAATCTAACAAGATTGATAAGAAAACTTCAGGCAAACCTCTAAATTTGACAGGCTGCAAGATTTGGTGGGGTCTCTAGACTGGGACACAGATTGAGAAGTTAATCCATTCTGACAGTAAATGGGGTGCAGGGCGACATTTAAAAAATGTCAGAATGCCTGATAGCAATCTTAACACCAAGTGACAAAGATGGGCGAATGAAACTTGTGGAAAGACCTCGAGAGCTAAAAATCTTTGGATGTTCGGAGTCCTTGAGGAAGAAGGGGATCTGATCAATGGGACTGTGTGCAGTGGATGTCGTAAGAGCTTGAAATTATTTAAAAATTAGTTGCCGATGGCATAAGGCGTTATTTTCTCTTGAAGTAACCAAAGCAGACCCCGTCGATGTGAAGAGCAGGTCTTACAATTAATTTTGTGTTTCAAGAGAAAAGAGGTGAAAGTCCATATATGATAGAGGGAAAATCCAGATATGGGGAACCCCAGTCCACTTTTTCCGGGATACCTTTCAAGCTGTGGATTGATTAAGGAAGGGAGAGGCCACCACTCACACAGAAGTTTGAGGCACTGGACCCATGCACACCTGCTCTTCGCTACAAGGCTGCTAATAATGATAGAGGTGAAAGGTACACCTTTTTGAGTTACTAATGATGCACAGAGTTGTTAAGTGTCCATGATAGAGAGGACGGATTCCTCTCATGTGATAAGAGAGGTGCCCTGGCATATTAGAGGTAACTGAGAGCCTATCCTTGACGAGGCTGGAAAAACAGAAGCACATAAATCTCCACAAACTATTGTGGGTTATGGTGTGCAGGCCACACCCCTCCATCTCCTCCAATCCAACCACATCTGCCCATCCTTCCTTCCTCGCAAAATGGAGCTAGCTGTGATAACCGATCTGTAGCATGCTGCTGCAGGGCATGACGTTTCTGTATATTAGAAGCAACTTCAATAAACAAGATAACAATTGTATACTACTGGGACTATTTATTGTACTTCTTCACACTAGCCTTTCCTTTCTCTTTCCTTGTGCAGTCTTTCTCACTTGTTTCCATAGCCGATCTCGAAACCTGCCAACACATGGGAACACAAGTTCAAGCACCCTCTCTCTTTTGACTCTCAACCCTCCCCCTCCCATCTAAACACTGATGCACCCTTCAAGAATGGACGTCATGAAATAGTATTCCCTCCTGAAAGGAGAGGAGTTGGCCTAATGGCTAGGGCGCTCGACCTCGGGCATGGGGAACTGGGTTCGAGTTTCGGCAATGACGCTAAAAACATCCTGTGATTCTAGGCAAATCACTTATCTCCCAGTGTCTAACAAAAATGAATGTGTGTCTTCATGTAACGTAACTGGTGCTATGTAAAGCACCCTGATTTCGGATTTGTGTCAAGTTTGCGCTATATAAAACTCTGCAAAAAAAAAAAACTGTTCCCCTCTACACCAGTGGGCACCACCAAAGAATTCGTTAATTTTTCTGAAGTATATTTTTTAAAAGAAAGTATTGTCATTTTCCCTTTTTGGAATGATGGAATGATTTTGTTGGCAAAATATGTTTGAATAAGAAAAAAGATAAACAATTATCTAAACCTAGCTGTATAATGATGGCAGTACAGTAGAGTCAACCTTTAATTTAGCCTCATCGCACCAAATTCTTTGATAAAGTTGTGTATTGAAGTAATTTGATCTTTAGGAACAGCCTTTTCGGGTTCATGTTGCTGTTTTGCTGCAAATAGTATTTTGAGTGCCTTGTCTTTTCTCACACTAACTCGAGAGTTTTTGTTTTTTTCTATAGTTTGGCTGGACTCATGTGACTCTACTGATTGTTGTCACTCAGTCTCATCTTATTATTCACAACCTATTTGAAGGCATGATCTGGTAAGTTGAATATTGCTTTACAGATCGTGTATTTCCAGTGACTCCCCCCTGTGGATGGCTGCTGGTATCCTTCCCAAGTGATTTGTGATGCCACCTTCCCCCTTCAACCCAATTTCTTGAGATATCCCTCAATGATTGGCTGGTTGTGTCCTCTTGTCTATGGCTTGTGATATTTCTGCCTGGATGGTTGGTGATGCTAATACCTCGACTTTGAACATGTCTCCGATGGATGGCTGGTAATGTCCTTCTCGGGCAGTTTTCAGATGTCTACCTCCTCCAACTTAATTTTTATGACTGAAGATGTCCGGTTTTTATTGCTGATGATCTTCCCCCTGTTAAAATGTTTTGTTTGCTTTGATTTTCATATCCTATATAGCGTGTGATGTCGTCACCATGCTTCAGTGGAGAAGTGTGGCTCAATGGTTAGAGCGGCAGACCTTGATGCAGAGCGCTGGCCAGGGAGCAGGGTTCGATTCCCGCCTCGGCGGGATCGGGCTTAAATTCCTCTGACCGGATATTCTCGCCTCAGTGCCGAATCTAAGCATGGGCCCCATGCTGCAACTCTGGGCAATAGCTTGCTTAGTCTCCACAACGGCCCCCGATACACAAGGGATGCCTGGTTTCACCATGGGACGCCCAGGAGTGGACACCTCACAAGGAAAGGCCAGGAGGGGTTCCCTTGTGGTAGGAGTACAAGCGCCGGGATGCTTACGGGTTACTGTTCGTGCTATACAAATACAACACACATGAAGTGCACTGGACAACTGATACTCTAACCATTTTTAAGGTCGCTCCTGTTTCTCCTGTGAATTATGTACAATTAATTGAATAGCCTACTGTTTAGATTGTATTTTTTTATCACTCAGTGGTTAGAGCAAGGCTAGAAGATGCCTAGGAGTTTGATAAAAGGTAGAGCAACTGGTGCCTTTGCTGTGGAAACAATAGGATGAAGTCCAAGGGCAATTAAAGCTCCTACCAGAGCTGCTATGCGTGAGGCCACATTTACTCTTTGGTGGAGGTGATGGATAGGAGACAGAATGTTATAGTAGTGTGACTATCAAGTTATTATTTTAGTACTAAAAGTGGACACCAGCATGGAGCATGCATGAAGGGAATGTGCTGTACAACCAAAAGCTAGAATAAAGAACAAGAAATGTTCATATACCCGGGTCACCTTGCCAAGGTCTGCCCAGCTCATGTTCCTCTATGTTTTATCAGATGAGTAATTTATTTGCCAGTTGTTTATTTATACTTTTATTTTTTATTGTAATTGTTTCTTATATTAACCATTGCAATGTATACATGCATTTGCTTGTCCTTATGAAATAATATATTCTTACTGCAATAGGAATATCTTGATATGACATAGTCAGTTACAGGAAGCAAGTTACTTGGTACGGTGTGAAGGAAAAACGGGTGTCATACTTCTATAACTCTTAATCAGGGTGCCAATATCTTAGTACTGTTATAGCCCATTTCCACTCATTTCATTTTACTCTTCAGGATTCTGTTATTACTTCATCATTCCGTGCTAGTTGACGAGATTCATGTCTAAGTAAGTCGAATCGCAAGGGAACCCAGATGCCTTTTGACTGGGTTAGTTGTGGGGAAGGCTGACATACACAGCTCACATATTGCATAAGTGAAGCACTTCAAGAAGTCTTGAACCTTACGGCGTAGTTTACACTCCAGCACATGCCCACACACCTTTCTGTATATAGTAGGACGGGTGCTGCATAGTTTTCAAAGTGTTTCCTTTTTATCTCATACTTAGCCGAAAAGGGCCATTGAGAAATGAGTAAAAGGTCTAAAATAATGGTCAGTGATCTGAATATTGCTATACAGTGCCCTGTTGTTTCCAGATAGCTCCAGGCCAAGAGTTAGAATTCAGCATCGGATGCAGAACAGTGCTGGTATTTCTAGTTGACTATCAGCCCTCTCTCCACAAACCCCTTTCGGAGTGTAGAAGATATTGTGTAGAATTTATAAGGTAAAGTGCAGTGTCTATTGTTGCATAACACTTCTTCAATACAAATGCAACAATAGCCTGGTGTAGTTAATTATTGATGTGCCCAAATCTGTCTCCCATTTATTTCTTGTCGACAATGTGTCTTTTGTAATCTCACCGTGAACAAACTTATAGAACCGGCCACAAAGTTGCAGTGATCAGTGGAAGTGTTAAGTAAGAGAGTGTGCATACTTGTGGGAGATTGTGAGGGAATGTGTTGTATACACCTTGACAGTTGCTGCACTGTTGATAATAGAGAAAAATCTCCAGTGGAGTGTTATGGGTGTTAATGCCATCACTTTTAGGGGTGAAAATAGCCCTTAGAGAGAATATATAGTTCAAGATATACAGCCTTAATTTAGCAGCTGGGTTTTACCTTTAGTTTCTTGTGTAGGAGGTATCAAAGGATTATCCTGCAGCGGTGTATCCGGTAAGCACAGTATTGAATTCCTGGCCCTCCTTTATAGTATTGCCAGGCTCATTTGGGACAATGTACTCAGTTGGAAGTACCTAGGAGCTTCTTCCCAGGTTGTCTCGATAATACTTGCAGATTTTGGGTGTGTGTACTGTATAGTTGCACTACCAGGTGTGTTACAAATAAAGGAGGATTGAACCAGAAGCACTTGCAGTGGCTCTGTACGCCCAAAAAGAAATAAAATAGTTGAAAGATCAGGACCAGAAAGCCTTCTATACTCTATGGACTCTATGGCAGTGTAAGCATTTCACATTTAAAACCAGGCTGTTTACACCCCATGTGAGTTTAATCATGGGGTATTTCAGATTAGTGAGGAATGGGTTTGACAGTTGGTAAGGACTATAGCAAAATAGCAGCTTGCCATTGATAATGGTAAGCGCATCCAGTTATCTTTGATCTCTAGGTCTATATTGATGTGAATGCCTAGTTATTTTAAAGATGGTTTGGACTTTTTAATGGGTATTCACATCACATGTCGCTGTGTTGATAGTCAAAGGGAACGGGGGTGAATTCCTCCATTTTGTTGTAATATCAGATGCCTGACCAAAGAAAATCATTTTGCAAATGATGGGGGCCAGATTGGGAGTTGGATCTCTGATGAATATATGTAGGATATCTGCACACAGTAGAAATTGGCAAATTCCGTGAGGGCGGACAGCCATGATGATGAGTCATCGCATTGTGACAGTACCTGTCGCCACGCCTTGGATTTATCTCTGAGGTCACATTTCAGGCCAGAGTCGCAAGGCTTTGTGATCTTGGTGCCTCAGTGGTGCATCGCAAGTGTTGGGTCACTGACAATGATGTGACAGAGCAGATATCAGGGAACTTAACTCTGAGCACCCTTCACAATTCCCCTAAGTCTGCACCGTTCATGTACTCAAGTGCTATTTATACTGGGAGCAGGTGTAGTCTGCTATGTTGTACAGAGGCACTTAGCGTTGGAGCACAATAGGCGTGGTCCCACCTTCTGTGAGCCGCAGCCAATCTGGCAAGGGCATTAGCAAACTAGGTTAGGTTGCAGCTTAGTGTTGCCAGTGCTTGCTTCAATTCGGGTTATATACACGGGTCCTGTTAGGTAGTGCTTTCACGTCCTCTCTCCAGGAATGCAACTACGCCACAGTGGGTGCAGTGCGCAGTCCGTTATAACCTGGTAAGGTTTGTTGGATTTGTCACATGCTGAATAAAAGGGGGTACCACATGATGGCTGGCGGGGAGTGCTCTGCGACCTCCTCTGTTGTGTTAAAACAGCACTGTGGTGACTCACTCCTTCCTTAGCAACTTGATCCCAGTGATTCAATGCCAGTGACAGAGTTGGTGAATTAGGTGCGGTAGGCTCAGTTGGTGAGTTTGAGTTCCTACAGATTGAATGTTTGGATTATTCACCTTTTTTCTGTCACTGCATGAAGCTTTTTCTTTCTGCTTCTAGGTTCATCGTTCCAATCTCTTGTGTTATCTGCAATGATATCATGGCTTACATGTTTGGCTTCTTCTTTGGTCGGACGCCCCTAATCAAGGTCAGTTCAACGAGTTACTGTGTGCAGACTGCTTCTAATAATGTTATTGCATACTTGCAGGCCCTTGCCTATGCACCACTTTTTAAAAACGTTTCAAGAACAACTCAAGGATACTGTGCCTTGCTCACGATGTCTAGACCATCAAGTCAGCCTTTGTGGAATTCATCTCAGAAGCAGGGGTGTTAATTGTGAACCACCAGAGTCAACTATACTGGTGTGGCGGGGAGGGCGATGTTCCTGTTAATTTTGGAGGTGTGTAATTAAATGGATTCTGAATAGAACACTGAGAGAACCCGGAATTATTGACTCCCTGTTAATGCTACACTTCTGTTTCCCTGGTGATATCCCATTCTCCCCCTCACTTTGCCCTAGAGATTTCAGCTGCTTCCAGCAACTAAAGTTCCCAAAGAAACGGGGTATGCAGTGTTCTAGTGAATTTCTGAATCTCAGTACCTACGGTACGAACTCTGTTCACCAACTTATAGTAGGGGCCTAAGGGACGGATTTAGATCTTGATGGATGGGTTACACCATCACACCTGCGATGGATTTCCCATCCGCTGATATGTAAAAATATCATAGAATATAATGGGATTTACATTTCAGCAGAAGGGATGTCCGTCATCAAGATCGGTTAGGTCTCGCCTACTAGGCAGTGAAAGCTGTCTGATTGTGAAAGACCTATTGTGGACTTGCCAAAAACGCACATTGTGGGCTTACAGCCTACACATTGCTTACCATTCATTGGCTTTATTGTCACTGTCATGTGCTTGCTACTTAGTTAGTGGGTTTCCTTGTGTCTTTCAACTGCTCACTTTTTTGGTTAAGTACTTTCAGAGTGCATGTGTTTTGCAGCTCTCTCCTTCATGCTCCCCCCACAATACATACCTGATCTGTGTTGCTCTCATATGTGTGATGTTCGCTCTCTAACTCATGCACTTCATCTAGCCTGCTCCCCGTGCTACTCAACCTTGTGTGCTGCTCACTCTCATACGTGCTAATCCCCCGCTCCATGTTGTGTGTGCTTTCCATTGTGTGCTTCTCCCTCCACTCTGTGTAGCTCTCTCCCTCGTGTTCTGTTTTTCCCTTCCTCTACCCAACACATGCTCCATTGTTTGTACCCCTGTGGTCCCTTTTGCACTAAATACATTTTTATATTTTTTATTATTATTTATGGACCTTAGTGGCATCCACCATCTTGGATTGGTAAATAAACACATTTGGTTGGTGCATGCAAACTTTCTGACGTTTGTGTGCACATATGTCATCATGCATGCGCGTGCCAGTGGAATGACACAATCACAATCCGTGGTTGCGTCATCATACCTTTTTTCTTTTTTTGCATTTTGCTTTATCTTACACACTGTACAGTATCTTAAAGAAGTAAATTGCAAAAACAGTAGGTCCCAAAGGTGAGACCTATTGGCTTTACACATGCTGGTTTAATTTTGCTTGTGTCCTCTACCTATTGTGTGTCTCTGAATAGTTTTACATGCTTGTTAAAAACCATTTAGCTAGTCTGAAAAAAAGGCCTTTTATTGTATTGCATTGAATTGTATTCCAACATGGCTTTCTTCTTCCCTCTGACTCCTGGTCTTGTACTGAATAAACTCTCAGACTTACCATGGCCCAGCCGAGGGTAAATACATGTGAAGAGGTTGAGAGCCTTGAAACATTCTGGTGCCTCAGAGGAGGCTGGTTCAAAGGAACGTTTATAGCTTGAACTTAATCCTTTTTTTTCTCTACTCTGCAGCTTTCACCAAAGAAAACGTGGGAAGGTTTCATTGGTGGATTCTTTTCCACTGTCGTTTTTGGACTGCTGGTATGCCTTTCTACATATTTTATGCGTTTCTGCCTGTTCTGCTTCACTAGTGCTAAATGTAATTCCATGCTCCCTTCTGATGGCCCGTATTTCATCATCACAGGTTATCACTTTGCTGTTGGTAACAGTAGAGCACATAAAACGTTCTCGCTGTGGAGGGTGTTTGCTTTGCCAGTTCAGAAGTCTAGCTTATCTTTTAAATTAACACTTAATACACTTTTTGTAGAAGAAATCATTAAAGAGTCACAGGCTAGCATAGGTCAACAATGTATTTTATGGTAAAATAATGTTTTTGAAGTTTTTAACAGAACAGGGGCACAAGGGATAACATTAGTTTCGCAGGAGCAAACCTTTGAGTGAAGCAAGGATGATAGAACGAGAAGTCAAGTCTTCTAAACTTTAGTCCCTTAAACACATGGCCTCCCAATTAAAGATAGCAAGGTTCTTGTATGAAGTAGAGCGGTAATAAAACCCAATTAACCATTGAATATTCTTCCTGTCCTTTCTTCTGAAAATTACTGTAAAGTCGATGACAAACATCTAGATCCTGAGCAACCCAGATAATGCTATTAGAACAAAGAATGTACACCAATGGAAAAAACTCAGTTATATTCCAAAAGGTTACATTTCCGAATCCAAATAACTGACTAACCTTTCTGCCACTTAAAATTTACTTGCATGTTTTCCTATACTAATTCAACACTAATCCCCTATGGGTCCCGGAGTAGCATGCCACTCGCCGAAAAGTGCTTCAACGCCTCGTCAGGGGTAGTAAGCGCTATATAAATGTAATTACAATACAATACAATACACAATTCTTTCAGTAATAATCTGCTAAATCAACAAATTCCTTTGGAGTAGTCAGGTCACTTTTGACTTTTAATTATATTGTGGCCATCCACCCACAGCTAGTTCAAAAAATGCAATACCAATTTGAATGTCACCCATGATAATGCTCATAAAGTGTTTATAAGTGTTTAAAAGGACAATACCAATTGTTAAAGAAAATCTGTGCACGTGCCAATTTGAAGTCTGCAAGTCTATTAGCAAAAGCAAAATTAATATGTGAATCACAGAATTTGGCGACAACGCACCCCAGTGAGCATAAAAGCTTTCCAGGCAGGTGTAAGAAACAACTTTATGTTTTCATGCTTAGTGCTCCATTGGAGATCATGTGATGAAACTGAAACAAAAGCGTTACACAGGTGGAGGACTTGAAGTTATTGGAGAGCGTAGAAATGTCCTTCAAACTGAACAGAAATAAGCTGCAACTCAAAGGATTCTTGCCTACGATGCCCGGCATACGAATGAGGTTGACAGAGGCAGGCATAGCTTGGAAGTTTTAGTACTGAGCCGAAAGGTGGATGCAACAGTTACAGTTACGCTATGCCACTATATAAATGTCACAATTGTACTGATGTAGGTGTTACATTTTATCCATGATACTAAAAGTAAAGAGTGTACATATTGTGTCACTTCAGTGACCCAATAAAAGAAATTAAAACTGCCCATTTGAAAGCAGAATTTCTTAACTAGCTGGTTGATATATTAGTTTGCAAACATCATGGCTGTATAGGCAAAGAGTACAACAAACATCTAATAAAAAGTTGTCAGAATAGCATAATTCAGTTTGGTGATTTCTGGCAGTCAAGCTGACGTGGATAATCATTCCTTCTACCTAAGGAAGCCAAAGGTAGCCAACATCTGGGCCAGTTGAGCAGTTATGTAATGGGTACACAATCATCTATACACTGAGAATCAGAATATTACAAATTCATTGATACACCCATATTTAAAAGATAATTATTTACAAATCAAGCTTTGGTTACATAATACAATGAAATCCTAATTTTCACTGGACAGTTACTCACAAGAAAGACCTTCACACAATTTGAAGAAGTTCTAATAAACAGAGCTACATGGGTGAGTTTGATAAAGAAGATCTTATGCACCACTGTAATTCAAAAGAAAAGTGAACACATATATGATATATTCGTGGTGAAAGAACAAGTATTAAAACAATCTTACTTTTCTCGTTTTTATTGGCAAATTGATATTTGACTGTCTTTTTTAACAAGCCGTGGTAGGTCTTCAGTTCTTTAATGAAAATCTATTTGTTAAATGTATTGTTTTTGTTCAAAAGGAATCTTTAGTGTATACTTTATAATATGCTGTTTCAAGTTGGGTTCTGGCTAGCATTCCTTTTATACTATCACTTGGGCCTCTCTGGGATTAAAGTAAAGAACCATTCTATAGAGTGGAAGAGGCGGAGTAGAAATGGTTATGGGCCTCTTCTGCTGTGAACAAAGGGGATTCCAATTAAGTGGTCTCTGCCCGCTCACATTCATATGCTATACAGGGTCATTAATCCATTCCTGTTTTTATTTTTTTTTAAACTTTTTATTCATTTTCATTCCAGCAATACAGGAAAACAAGCCTGAACATAAATCAGTAGTAAAGCACTTCATATCATTATTATATTCACACACAAGTATTAAAAAGTCACCAGAATGCAGTTGTACATCATTCGGGATCCAACTCTTTTCACTTACTCCTGGGTCGTCAGTCCCCTTCCGAATCTGAATCACTTTCTTTTCGGTCCGGTGGTGGATCACAAATATCCCCTCTGTAAGTGTTCCATGCCCCCCAAAGTTTACTCAATTTTTTAGAGCACCTTCTCGTACCAAACACTGCCCTCTCAGCTACCATGGCTGCATCCATGTCCCCACATCACACTGCTAGAGTAGGTACCTCAACTCCCCCCCATTTTTGTGCTATATTCCTCTTGGCCACCATTATGCCCAGTGTTACCCAACTTTGTCCATATCGTGTGAGGCCGTTCGGCTCCATATGTTTAACAGGCACCACCTAGGCTCTGGTAGAAGCGAGACCATCTCCGATTGCGATATAGTTCTCAATACTTGTGTCCAGTATCCCGCTATTCTAGGACAATCCCATATTGTGTGGTAAAAGGTTCCTTCCTCACCGCAGCCTCGCAGGCAGAATGGGTGGTCCACCCTCCCTATCTTGTGCAACGTATATCTAGCGTAGTATGAACGGTGCAGGATGCGTAACTGCACTTCCTATTCTTTTTTTAATAATGATTAATAATGGAATGTAGCATATATTTGAGTGCTTCTAAGTTTAGCAAATGAATTGAGGCACTCAGGGAAGTATTATTTTACCCACTGCCAGGAGGATACTGCAACTTATTCACAGTGCAGCCCTTCTCCCTTAGCACCCATCCATATAGTTACCCAATCAGCTGTAGTCACACAGCGTAATAGTAGCTACATGACCGGGGAGAGCATTGCGAATACTGAATGTTTTACCCCACTAGCCTGTGACAGAGCCGGTTAGATGCTAATGTTCTCTTCGTATGTCTACTTCACTTTGTATGGTTACCTCTTGCTCAGAGCTTCATAAAATGGTAACCATGAGTGAAGTGGGTAGAAACATTCAATACAAAGAACCAGTAACAGATTAATGCAATACTTTAAAGCAAACGCATTGAACAAGTCATAATCCATTTTCAAGTGCAAATAACAACCTTTCTGTCCCGAATAAAGAGATACGTATAAAGTAGAGAACAGATAAAAGGGAAACCCATGTTGAAAGAAATGCAGGTTGTAGCTCTGGCCTCAAATCCTTAGTATGTATTTTTGAGATATTATCGTTCTAAAAAGATGTTGGGAAGCGCTGGTTGTGTTACATTTGTGTATCTTGACAGTTGAAAAGGCATTTTTTGCTTTGCTTATCACTCTGACGAATATTCATGAAATTTTGTAGACTCTTAGCATGTTGAGTTTACTGTTGGTATTTTCAGATTTGATTTGTGCAGGTTCATGGGGATGGAGGGGTAAATAAGTGTTCATTTGCTGAGAACTTTGGCACTCAGTGACAAACTTTCACAAAATGTGTTAGATATTTTGAAGATTAAGCAATCCATTAGTTTGTTAAGTTTTGTACCAAACCATCAATGGGGGCGAAGTTAAAGGAAAGAACAGTTATACCTTTTTAATTTGAAATTGTAACTGAAAAAAGCATCAGTGTGTTTTAACACTTATAATTTCGTCACTTCAAACTTGATGTGTGCCGTTGTAATTAAGTGCTGTGTTACTGTGAAAAGCTACGCTTTCATTTTTTTCACGAACAGGTAGGCTAAATATTACCATAAAACTCATCAATACAGCTTAAATTAAAAACATTTCCAACGTGATACTTAACACTTAACCCTATATCCTTAACGTCTACACCCCAGGCCCTGTGTCCTTTAGACTTAATAATTTGGAAATATATGATATTTTAGAAGTGTTGAACTCTCTGAAGCAGTACCAAAGGGGGAGGGAAGGGGCATACTACTTTCATTTGTCAATAACGTAGGCACTGTTGGATTAAACTACATAAAATTCGGCAGGCCAGTTAAAAAGTTAGAGCGAGTGGAAATATTTCAGTTTTCGTTCTGATCCAATACAGGGAGAATGGGCGGGGAGGGGGTCTTAAGTTAAATGTGAGGCTTCAGCTCTCTTTTTATATATTAATATACCTGGCACTGTAAGTGATCAGCACGAAAACAATGTTTCTCTGTTCTCGACTTATCAGGCTGTAAAAGACGGACCCTCAATCTTGGCACAGCTGCTGGTTCCTTATAGCATAGATATAGGTGTACAATAGCTTACACTAGTCACTAGTGAGTAGCATCTAGTAAGATGTGGGTCTAAGCTACTGATCTAAATAGGGCTTTTTTTATAGAGCACTTATGTGTTTTGAAAGCAACTCACTCACTGAAATGATTGACTTTAAGGCATATGGTACAAGTACCCACTTATTTATGCTCTTCGCTCTTTCCTCCCCACTGGTTGGAAAGAAAAGCGTTTTATTGAGGCTATGCAGCAGCCTTTGTATCTCACTTGAAGAGACACGCCTGCATTCAATAAAGTAAGGGAAAACACTTCAAGCAAGGAGCAACTAGGTGCATCTCTAAGTTAAAGTACCTTTTTGAGTAGGCCAGCGATGTCTTGTAGGAGTTTTCTAAAGTGGTGGATTTTTAACGAGGTTCTATGTTGATTGTTAAGCATAGCATTAATTACAGTTTATAGTGAATAGCAGTATCGCTTTGAGGGCCCACCGCAGTGAGCATATTAACCTCCCCCGAAAAGGACATCACTTGTAAACAATGAGCATATTATATTTTACAGTCTTTCAGGGAAGACCTGTAATAAATTAATTCATTTAACTGTTACCTTGAGTGCTGCTGTTAGTCATCCACAGCACCATAAACTTAATTCTGAATGTTATTGCCACCACTGGGATCTAGCTGGAATGTCTTCATATTCTCACTCTTGCATGTAAGATACATGCACTGAAATCTCCCCATGTTGCAGTTTCCAATTCTTTTTTTAATAAAATGCTGCTTTGGGGGGCACCCATAGTCCCAGGTTGCGCTGAGTGTCTATTCCTGCACAAATCCCTATACTTTTTGTTTTTTTCGGCCTTAACAGTGCTAGTCTTTTCTCTTTTCCCTCACTCAGTGTTATGCTTCTAGCTCTGGGCAATCCTTAACTGAGGCACAACTTTCTTGTATTTTAACTCTCCTCGGGTTGCTTTTTCAAGCATGTTGGAGCTGCTTTCTCATTTAACAGCTGCAGGTTTTAGTGGGCTATTATCACATGCAGAATTGGCTGCCGTGAGACCATTGCATACTGCAACAGTGATATGTTAGTTTCTGTGAACTGTTGATGCATGGTCACATTTCAGGCTCTAAAGAGCTCTGTGATCCTTGCTTCTTTTCGCCATACAGCTGCATGTCGTAGCTGAGCCAATATGTCATAGAATAAATGCTCATGTCCTTCGGTACACTACGTATTTCCCTCCGCTATCCCACCATCATAAACACCATCAAGCCCCTAGCAGTCTAAGTTATTTTTTTATATTTTAGTTGGCCCTTTGTGTCCTCAAAGGCACAAATATATGACCATCCAAGATCTTGAACAAGGGCACTCTGGTCCATAAATCACAATTTTGGCCTTGTTTCTTCTTTAAAAGAATACATTCAGTGAAAATATGGTTAAAAGATTACTTTGTGACTTCCCATAAAGGTTGGCTTGGGGATTAATGTCACAGAGGTAGGAACAGGCATTTCCCTTTTCTACCAAGAGAATAATATGAGACTCTTCCACACATTGCTTTTTTTTGCTGCGCACAGTGAGGTATATATTTAAGAAATCAGGGTGGGTGTTGTCTTGTCTTTCTCTGTGCTCACTTGTGCTTTCTTTTTGTCCTGTCTCCCACCAGCTTTCGTACTTCATGGCAGGATACAGCTACTTTGTGTGCCCAGTGGAGTTCAACAACGACACCAACCGCTTCACCGTTGACTGTGTCCCGCCCGAGCTGTTCCAGCTGCAGGAGTACCACATTCCTCTTGTGCTCCAGTCCGTCATTGGCTGGGTAGGACAGGCCATAAGTTAGCTTCTGCATATGTTGTTTGAAGAGTGGTTGTCATTGTGTAGATCAGGGTATTTTCCCCTAAACAATATCTTGCTTTTGTCTTAAGACTCTTAACTGAGCAAATGTAATTCCCTTGACTGCAGGTTACACAGTCGTATGTGCTTGCAGGATCGTTTGCTTAGGATGTGCTAGAAGTAGGGCAGCACCCAATATCCTGAGAACCCGCTCTTGAGTACTCTGTTGGCTTCATTCAGTTTGGACCGGCTGCATTCTTGCTCTCCTTGCAACTCTGTTCCACCTTGCAGCACCCCACTGTGTATTTTGAGGTGGGACTTGTAATGACTCCAATTCCTGTCCTGATGAACCCCTGCTATTCCAGGGCACATGACCCTATGTTGGAAACAAGTTTGCTTATATGGTAAAAGTTATTGGGTGACCACACCATCCAGAAGACACTGAATCACAGTCCAATTTTTCCTTCTGTAAGCTATTGTCCTCTAGAACTTTGGTCCAGTTGCCTCAAAGTGAACCAGAATTCTCAAAATAAAATTGTTTATTTAGATAAAACCCCAGGACTAGAACATGGTGTCCCCGATACCAGTCCCAGATCACCTTTGCAAGACTAATCTGCGCTGATAATGACCACTAGTGGTCAATGGCAGAGGTGGACATACATTAGCAAAATACATAGTATTCTAGATTGGTGCCTCCCAAATGCCGTTGGCAATGCGGCAGTGTCAGTCACATGCCAACCATTCTCCTGAAATGGCACTGTCTCTTGCCCAATCCTGCTAACCTTTGTAGAACTATTAGACTTTTGGAAAACGTTTCTATATCCTTAGAAGCCAGTCCACCTCTTCTCAATGGGTGGGTATCAGGTATTAAGCACATCTTCCATTGAATCTAAACTCAGTCTTGCTAGCGTAGAATTAGAATTGGGACAGGATTGTTTTATACTGAGCTACATGAAAGAGCTTTTGGAATCACCTGTTCTCTCTCTCTGTCTCTTTCAGAAAACTGTTTGGATGTACCCCTTCCAGATCCACAGCATCGCACTGTCCACGTTTGCCTCTCTCATTGGACCTTTTGGCGGATTCTTTGCCAGTGGATTTAAAAGGGCCTTCAAAATCAAAGTAGGTACACTGTTTTATTGTGAAAAAATGAAGACAGACAAAATCACAGTATGTATGCTTAGGCTCTGAAAGGCTTAGGTGTTTACCAGACCAAGTAAATATGGATATTCCTGGGTGCAGTATTTACTGTGTGCAGTTAATACTTCTGATTGCAAGTTTTCCACTGAAAACGTGAATTACATTGTGAATGGATAGCTGTTGCACCAATTCCACATGGTTTAGTATTTACCTGGCATTTTTTCCCATGGAAATTTCATCTGGCTTGTCCTGATTAAATATGCTTGAAGATTTCTATGCAACTCATACTTTTCGATCACTGTGCAAACAGTAGTTTGCAGAGGGATCAGAATTCCATGGTGCACTTGTAATCAAGCATATGTACAACAAAGGTGCATTGTGGCAGAGAAATCAATATAAACAAGAATAAATGGTCCTAATATTTTAATTATGCACCCATGAAAAACAAACAAACTTTGAAGGTGAAAAGCATTTACTGCTTCAAAAGTTGCTCAGTGCTCATGCGGCCACACATTGAATGGATAAAAAAGGAAGGTGTAATGTGTATATTACAAGATGGCAGTGGAAGAATGATTATTTGTTGAACAATCGCTCTGCTTACACAGAGTTGATAGGTCAGCAAGAGAAGAAGTCATAAAAAGATCCATTTGCCTTGTTTGTCGACAGCATGTCAACCCTATAATGATTAGTTGGTCGTCAGCAGGACATTACATTTGTGTAGAAGCATCTGCCAAAGTAGGAAGTAACATGATGTTAAAATGCTAAAAAACAAAAGTTTTATGGAAGGCAAGGTAATTGTGCCATGAAGGGTACTTACTGAATCAATCTGAGTAGAATAAATCTGAAATATGATGGAAAAGACCGGTTAAATTATGTGCGCAGTCACAAAAGTCACTAAACTGATTGAATGAAGACTGAACATGTCTTTGGATTGCTTGTAAAAGAATATGCCAAAGTCAGCAAAACGTTACCACAACAGGAGTCGAGTAAGGTGTGGCAAGACAATTTATCACCAGTGGATGTGAACGTCAAGTGTTTCAGCAAAAAGTCAGCAAAAAGGTTACAGCGACAGGAGTCAGGTAAAGTGTCAGAACGCCGACTACCACGTCTTGATCCTGTAATGGCAAAACACTTGAAGTTCTTTAAGTTGAATCATGGTTTTAGCTATTCACAAACATGAAGTTATACATTATAAATAAGGCAACCAGTTTTTCGTTTTTACTGATTGTTACAGCTAAATACAGACAGAAAACAATGTGTTTCATGTCTGCATTTATTTTAAAAAGCAGAAAAATTCTGAAAATTGTGGTTCTAGTGAGTCACTTTCCATGCTGTCTGTTGTGAACTCCAAGTCAACAGATGAGCAGATCGATAGCATGGGGAGTTAAAACACAGATATCTTTAAATACAGGCATATGTTAAAATATATTTGGAGTCAATTTCTAATATTTACCTGTGGGTGTAGTGTTTTACTATATTTGGCTACTGAATTTGTAAAAACGTGATAGGCATCAAAGTATAAGTGCATGTATATCAGTTAATGGAAATATGGAAATTTACCAATTCTGACTCAACTTATTCGAAAAACCACAAAATAAATATGGATAAGTACTAATAAGATTGTACAAGAATAAATATGGATAAATACAAAAGGCAATGTTAAAAACAAAAATACCATAAAACCGGGAGCCCTAATCATAAAGTGTTATAATGTAACTCAGTGCTTTTTTATTGGCGAGCCACATAAGCCACAGTGAAAAATGACTTTTGAGATTTTCAACTGCCAGGATATGTAAAACTTAAGAACACATGTCCAACATTTTAAATAACATGCACACTGGCCAATGGGCACTTAGGGCCTACCTTAGAGGTGATTTATGGGTATTTTAAAAGGAAGGTTTAGGTCTGGCAGAGAGTCTATTTTGCCAGGTCGAATTTGCAACCTACAAATTGCACAGCTAAAGCTGCAGTAGCAGGCCTAGAGTCAAGTTTTCACTTGTCACTTTAGTGGTGGCACAATAAGTGCTGCAAGTTACTGGTGACATTCAACTTACAGGCCCTGAGTATCATATCCGAGGGGCATATTGATAAATTAAGTATGCCAATCAGGGATTAGCCAGTTGTACCCATTTTAGCGGTCCGAGCCCACACACTGGGCTCTGGACTGGAGCGTCCCCATGCTCAGTCTGTAATCCTGCATTGAATCTAGCAAAAAAGTGGGGGCAAAAAGTGGGGATGATCCTGTAGAAAGGGGTTTCCTCACAGTGTAAACTGAAGACAATCTTGTATTCCTTGTGTTTTTTAACCTTTTAGTTAACTTTCTATAATTTTGTGAATGACATACGATTAAAGATGTGTCTCACCTGAGTAACAAAAAGATGTGCATTCACTTTGATTGGATCGCAAGTCACATGCCAGTCAAGTCGATTAAATACATTTGAATATAAGACATGCTCTCATTATAGTTTAAAGCAGTCTCACATGTATACATTAGTTAAAACATTATTAAATACATTTTGCTGTGGTCCAATTAAAACCTTTAAAATCAGTTATAGTAGAAAAAACTGTTCATAATGTGGTTACAGGGTGCTGCTAGAAACTATGCCCAACCTTTTCCTCTTCCTGAGGCAGGCCCACAGAAGTGAGGCAACACAGAAACAGACGAATGAGTCATGTAGGGCTTTTAAGAAATACATTGCGACCTGATATTGCTTAAAATTTCCTTGCTTCAGAATATTTTTGACAAAATAGTGGGATATGCAAATCTGTCTGCGCCGCAAGGTTGTTACAAGGGCAGAGATCAAAATCTGCTAGCCTATACTTCTTTTGTGGATATCCCAGGAGTAGCGGGATCATGTTTAATCTGAAGTGGGGTAGAATATATCTGTGCTGGGCGTTGTTTATCTGTGCTAAGTAATGGAAACCATCTCCTGGTATTAACCCTTTCGATGCTGATGACGAGCTCAGCTCGTCATCACCCACGGGTGTCGTGTGCTGATGACGAGCTGAGCTCGTCATGGAAACAGCAAAATGGCAATATCCAGCACACGGCAAAAATCATGGCAGCAGCCATGTGGTTAATGGGACCAGGTCATACGCAATAGTAGAGTGATGGATCTGTTTTTTTCCCTGCGGGCGTATTCTGCTCTTTGGGAATATAGATCTTTTAACCGTTTCTTCATGACCCCCTTACAAGAGTGAGGGTCCTGAAAGAAGTTTTCCATCCCTATAGCCTTTAATACAGTTTCTACATGATTTAGCCACCCAATTCTTTTGTAATAATCTAGATTACAGCATTCTCTTATAATGGTTTGTGTCAAGTCTACTGTCGTTCTTTGCCAAATGGATAGCCACAAGAGGACCGGGCCGTTCTTATGGTGTCACTCAGAAAGGGGAGCCCTAATTCAAGATGTAGAATATAATTTGAAGCCAATTGGGGTAAGGACACACAGTTTTTAAAAAAGGAGTCTTCCATTTGCTGTAAGAGGCCAGTATTGGCCATCCCCCACACGCCTGCTCCATATGTTGTGCCTGATTTTATTTTGGCTTGATAAATATTTTTAGTTACTGCCAGTGAGCTTCCACCCAATTTTTTTGCAAATCTTTTGAATGCTTTTAGGCTCCTTTGCATACCCTGGGCTCTTGTTTTTACTAGTTAGGACCAAGAATGATCCTTATCAAAAAGCACTCCAAGGTATGAAAAGGAGTCCACCGCCTTAATTCCAATGCCAGCCATCTGGAATTGTGGCAGTTTTCTCCTCTGGTCGCTCCAGCTACAATTATGAAAGATTTTGTTTCCTTTACGTTTAGGTCAAGGGAAGCCATAAAGATGGCGTAAGCTTGAATTAATTTTTGTAGGGCCGGGCCCGTTCTTGCCATCAGCACCACATCATCGGCATATGGCAAGATCGGGAGGGGGGTTTGATCAAATTTCGGCACGTCCAAAGAGAGAGCAGACAGGGAGGACTCGACTCCGTTCGTATAGATTGAAAAAAGTTACGGGCCGAGGACACACCCCTGTCTAACTCCCTTTTTAATTTTAAAATGACGTGTGCACTCCCCCTTTCTACCATACCTTACACAGGCAGTGGCATTTGCATACATCTGGCGGATGAACCTAATAATCGGTGGGTCTATACCCATGTCCTCCATCATGGACCATAGCCTAGAATGTGACACACAGTCAAAAGCTGATGTTAGGTCCATGAAGGCCATCTATAGTTTCCCATTTCTGTCTTTCAAGTACTTCTCTATAGTTGGGGAAAGGTTTAGGCACTGGTCGACTGTCCCCATACCTCTCCAGAACCCATATTGTGCATTCATGACTATATTATGTGTTTCTGCCCACTCCTCTAGTCTGGCCAATAGGATCTCCCCAGTAGTTAGGCAGTGGTATCGAGGATATAGGGCGGTAATTCTTTGGTGAGGCCCTATGCCCTTTTTTATAAATCGGGACTATTATACTATGGTTCCACGAAGGCGGTGGGCCTGCTAACACAATACTGGTAAATGTGTTTGTGAGTAAGGGGAACCACATATCGCAATCAATTTGGAATAGGTCAATCAAAACACCATCTGGCCCTGGTGCCTTACCGGAGATACAAGATTTTAGTGTCCTTCGGAGCTCGGGTGTACTGAAGACTAGTTCCTCCTGAGGATTGGTAAGTGGGGAGGGTGTTTGTGTGAATGGAGGAGTGGTTAACCTAAAGATCTCTTCGAAATGTTTCACCCAAGATTCTTCGTCTACGTGAACATCTAGTAAAGGGTCATTAATATCTTTAAAATAAGGAGCACTTACAACTTCCCAGAAAGCTTTGCTACTGCCCGTGCTGGCTGCTTGTTCAAGATCATCCCACGCCTGTGCTATTAAGTCATTCTCTCTCACCCTCCTGGCTATTTTATATTCTAAGCGAAGTGAACGGATCTTGGGGTAGTCCCTGGGGAAATGTTTTAAAGCGTTTACAAGATCTGTTTTGGCTTTAGGGCAGGCTGAGTCGAACTACCCCTTTTTTGCTAGCGAATTTGATGACTTTGCCCGCGTAATTGCTATTTTTATTTTTGCCTGAAGGGCAGTCAATCTGGTGACCATGTCTGCTGGGTTAGGTCTTCTCACAGGCATTCTATAATATCTTTCTTTATGTGTGCCAAAATTTCGTGGACCAACTTTGATTTTAGCACTGTCCATTTCAGTTGGTAACCATTTTTTCTGGACAGGTTCACATCCGCAAGAACCAGAATATGGTCTTTGGGTGTAGGAAGGATATTTAGCGGAGTAGGATGGCAGGTCGCTATAGGGTGAAAACCTAATGCTCTAAAGGTATACCTTCTGTAGTAGATGTCCCTACACTAAAACAAAATCGATGGTGGTTTCCTGAGTGCGTCTTCTAAAAGTTGACCCTTGCCCTTTTTCATTAGACTCGCTTAATATGAATAGATTCCACTGGGATAACAAGTTGTTTAAGGCCTCTCCATACCCATTGTGCAAGAAATGCAGGAGGGGATTACCGTCGGTAGCTTCTACACCACAGAATCTAGTCCCAGTGAGTTTGCATAGATGGGTATTGAAATCCCCTGCCCATATAGGATTCACGTTTCCCCCTTTCTTCCCTTTGTCCAATTTGTCAATCTCAACCGCTAAGGCATCCCTACAGCCCTAGAGTTTCTCCCAAATCCATTGTTATAGAAGATGACACAAGTACAAATATTCTGTTTCCTAATGACCAACCCTAGTATCTGGAAATGGGTGTGTAGCGGCCCGACTTGTCTAACTTGGAGTGGCAGGGTATTTGAGATTAGTGTAAGTAGACCCCCTTTGCCTTTCCTGATGCTGCAGGCACAGCTGGGGAGTTGAAGGAACGAAACCCCGTAAACAGGGAGGTTCTATTGCCCACGTTTCCTGAAATAAGACTAACTCCATATCCAGCCACTCATTCAGCCAATGTTGGTTCATTAATTTGGAGGCTAAGCCTGACACATTCCATGATACCATGTTTGCTCTGGAGCCCTTGATTATATTCGAGGCGGGTGCGAGAGTCTGCCCAGGTCCCTGGATTCCTTGCACTAGAGTTTCATCTATAGAGACCACTTCAAAAGCTGTTGAAGGTGCCCATAAGCTGTTTTCTGCTATGGCCGTAATGGGAGATTTGATGTGTGATTGGGATGGTGACAGGGTTAGTTAATCACAATCCTCCATGTTAGACAGGGCAGCAAATCGATTTTGTAGGCTAATCCCAGGATTTATGTTGGGACCCCCGTTCCAATCAGTTAACAAATTCCTAGTTTTGTCCATTTGAGTCCTCCCCCTGGGATCATCCTGGCTGGCATAAAAGTATTCCAATGCTATGGGTATTATCAGAGTGTTCCTTAATGCAGGAATATGTAGGTTAGCCAGGAGAGAGGCACTTGCGTGTGAGTTATTAAAATTGATTACCACACAATCTCCATCATAATGTTTAATTTGTCCCCCTACCCAAACAACTCTCCATGAGCCAACGCCTTCCACCCCTGATCGGTCACGTTAACATTATTCAGTAACCAGTGCAGACATTTGTCCATTAACTCTCCAGTAGTTTCACTCTGATTTTCACGGAGAAGAGGGACGGTTGCCAAAACCAGGACCAATGGGGCAGCGGCAGGTGGAAGATGAAGGATATGATGCCTAAAAGTCTGTTGCGCTCCAACATTTTGGTCTTGGCTTCTTTCCTTATGTGCACCTCTCATTTTTGCCTTCTGGGATAATAATGGCTTGGAAGTGATGGCTCTTTCCTTCTGGCCTAAAAGGCTTTGCGTGGTCCTAATTAGATTTGCATTTTGGGGAGTGTTGAAGTCTTGAATTAGATGACTGTCAAGGCCTCTGGATGGTAAACACGGTGCTAGTGGTTGCTTCAAATTTACCACTAGAGGAGTGTCCTGAATTTCTCTTGATGGTATTTCAGTGATGGATGTTAGTTGTTGAGGGGCGTGTATAGCAGGCATTCTGGCAAGTAGAGTCCGATTTGCGATTCCAACTCCGCCAAGCGGAACTCGATTTGGGTCAGTTTGTCAAGAATAGGAGCCAGTACCTAATTTATTTTTCCTATAACCACCAGCCCAGCCTCTATGCCACTAGAATCCGGAGGTAACAAAGAGTTTGATTGCTCCGGTAATGATGATACCTTGGTTTCGTGGTGTTGGCCTTCATTTGGGCAGGTTTAGGTTTCAGAGCACGAGTGGTCTTGGGTTTTTTAGGTATGGCACCGCCTGCCCTGGTTCGTTTGGCGGGTGGCAGCGGTGAAGAATAATTCAGTGGGGAGACAATCTCGGGGAAGGAATCTAGGCCCCTTCCTGAGGCAGGTTCTGTAATGCGATTTACAGGGAGACAGCCACTCCTATCTAATACCAGGACTGTTGGAGTTACAGGAGTTGGCAACGTTGTTAGACTGGACCCAATTTTCCATCACCCAACAAGCCCCTTTATGCTGGGTTAGTTGTAATTCAAATAATTAAACCAAATTTACCATTTCCCCAATAATTCACACTAATTTACCAAATATGGCAATAAATCTTTGAGATTTTTGGTCAGGATAGGCAAGTTCATAATCATAAGTAAAATACTGTAAAAAAAGACACTCATTTGTAAGTTTATAATGTTTATCCAAATAATAATAATGTGAATGCAATCTCATGTAGTAGGAAACACAGAATCACTCATGGATTGTCACCAAGTAAACAACATTGAAAGAGGAAATGACAAAGTCATAAGCAATGACAGCACACTGAGGAGTGGATACATGAAGAGACAAAAGATTCAGAGACAGAAATACATTTGCAAAGAATATGCAAACCTAGATATCAGGCTAATACTAACCCAATAGGAAACTCTGTCACCTGACCGGTATAACAGAATAGGCTCCTCAGGAAGATTTGAAGAGGTAAAGACTAAGTTCAGGAACACAAGAAGGACAGCAAACCGACGACATGCGATGATCTAACCCCAACAGTCAGCAAAAATGTCTGCCTAAACGCCTCCCTCCAGGCACCTCAATTATACCCAAAAGACCATCCCTTAGAAGTATCAAACACTGGCTCTACTAGCGATTTCATTGGATAGGAAAGGTGGTGTATGGTCACTCCACTGTCTACACATACAATATTTTGTGTAAGCCTTTGTTTAGAAATAGGCTATGTCATCATCCATGTAACCCAGGAAATATTCTTCATACAATATCCACACTAAGTGCATTTCTACAGAGGAAGTTTCTCTCCATCTCATAGTAATGACCTTTTGTTCATAATTTGGCACACTGCAGTTCTCTGAAGGTCAAATTCAGGCTCTTCCTCTTCTCCTGCTCGCATGTCATATTTAAAAAAAAATTCTCCAACGTGTTCAATTCTTTTAACTCTTGACCCGACATGCAGAACTAAACCCCATGCTTTGTTTTCTACGAAGAATAAAACACAAACATTTATTATTTCATGAAAATGCTTTTCTCAACGCACCAACCCATTGATCCCTGCCTAACCCATATTAAATGAATAACTTTTCTTCTGTAATATTAATAACATGCACCAAAGCAGCATTAGTTTTTTACTGAAGCCATGTTATGTGGCTTACTTGTCAATTCAGTTTTCGCACAAAAGCATTTTACTCATGCATTTTCATTAGTTTTTCCCCACTGCACACGTTTAGTATGTGTTAATGAGGTTTCAACCCAAGCAGGTTTTATTTTATGCGAAAACACTGCTCTATCACAGTGTACAAGGCAGAGGACTTGAAAGTCAAGCCATCCCAAGTTGTTTGGTTGAAGACATCATCCATTTGACTTTTTTAGGGTTGCCACCAATGTTCCCTCTAATTTTGTTCCTCCGTGTGCGGCAAGAAATGATCTCTGTGCACCAGAGCCAAAGCTGGGTGCACCAAAGACATGTATCAAATGCCTTTCCAAGTGAGTGCAACTCTTCCGCTATCAAATGATAAAATTAGAACATTTGGTTCACATTGCCTTCTCTGTATCCATAAAAAAGCAAACATCTTTACACGCACTTGACAACTGCTATGTCCCCTCTAGTGGTCTCTACACTCAAACAGTGAAATATTTAGGCTCAGGCAGTATAAAAACCTTGGAAGAAAGGTTCTTACCTCAATACTTCCCTAATTTCAGTACATGTCACATTGGTAAAGACTTTTTGACAGAAATCAAAACTTGGGTACACTTTCCTGGCACAAATAATCTGCTTCCAGGTAGATGTTGACTTTGTCCCGCCATGGACTCAACTCCTGTTTTTGGTGTCTGCCTACAGCAATAACATCAGCAAAAGCTGTGGTGGTGGAAGTGTCATTTTGGGACTTCCTACAATCCCACCTTGTCAAAATCATTATAAGGATAATCAAGCTAACATCTACACTCTAAAGTACAATAAAACCTGGCTGCTACCTAACACGTGAAGTATCAAGTGCAGGTTATAAGATTGAAAGGCACATTTAGGCAGACTTGGATCCTATATTTCTTTCATATTCACTTTCCTGCATATGCGCTACTAAAAGGTAACTGCAACATGATTGGAGCACACCTTCAAATCTCACGCACAACACTAAACACACTACACATAGGCTACGCTGTAAACTAACACCAATTATACACCGCTGCTAAGTTATTCAACTATTGAGAAAGTGCTTTAGGGACCCCATGATGGTTGGTACCCACTTTACAAATACCACATAACAATACTATATAATACTTATATTACTTATTCCCTTCAGTGTTAAAGGCAAACCCTTTGATATACTGGAGGCGTTGGTGTTGCCATTTAATTCATTGAAATTAAGTGAGTTCACTTGAAATTAAGGTGCACTTCTGATTAGTATGGTGGGGGTAAGTAAATCAACATTCATGACTGCATTGCGTAGGTAGATACAGCTTCAGACAATAAATGTGGGTGATATCCTTAACTGGGAGACAGTGTACTGCTCCAAATGCTGTTGCTACATGGTTCAAGTTTATCAGCCATTGAATGATGTTCCATTTGCTTTATGTCCCAAATGAAGAGATAAGTGTTCAAAAAGAATAAGTCTGTTATTTAGTTAGAAAGAAACAGTGTCTTAGGCCATCAGACACCAATTGCAAACACAATTATTAACAACAGATTCGGAGAGTAACCACCACCTGGGCCCAAACCCATGGGATATTCCACTTGAATATATTTTCAAATATAGTGTGCAACCATAATTTTGTGGGATAATATTGAGCCCCAAAATATTGAGGAGGTGGGACTAAATGTAAGTATGTTTACTTAACTCCACACATGTGTACCTTGAAGATATATATATATATATATATATATATATATATATATATATATATATATATATATATATATATATATATATATATATATATATATATATATATTCACTGAAAAAACCATAGGTTATAGACCATATATAGTTAGGGATTAGCATTTAAAAAACCTTATTTTATTTGCACAAAACCATTGAAATTCCATATATAGTTAGTTGCACTAACTATATATCGCGGACCCGCAATCCACTGCTAATGATGTCACATATTACATCATTCATGACATGGTCAGTGACATCACTGATGACATCTCAAATGACATCACTGATGACATCACTGATGACATCACTGATGACAACACCCAGTGACTGTATGTTTCTGTAAAGTTAAAATATGTCTTACATATTGAAGAATGAGTGGATGTATAAGTGTCTGGATGAAGGATTTAGTAGGTGCATGACTGACTGTATGAGAGAATGATTAAATGTGTCTCACTGAGTGTATGGGTTAGTGATTAAAGTGTCTTAATTTGGCAATCATTATTTATGTTGTTCTGTAAACTGCTGCATGTTTAAATCAGTAGCTATATCAGTAACTATATGGGTTATTGAATGGTTGCCCAAGTATTTGTATGGGAGACTGAGTATGTGTGTGGGTGGCTGGGAGGTGTATAACTATGTGCATAGATGTGTGAGCAGTTGATTCCCTAGGTGTATGGGTTCAAAAGTGCATGTAGAAACAGCTGTATGGACAGTTGACTGTGTGCATGAGTATATTGGTGAGTGAATGGATATCTCAGTGCTACATGTCAAAGTAAGTACATATGTAAAACACACTCCATGTGAGAGTTGACATATATAAATAACTGAACATAAGAGCCAGTGAATGTGTGAGTGGCTGTATGAATCATTGTGAACTTGTATCAAGGATTGTATAAGAGAGTAAATATGTGTTACTATATGTTTGAATAAGTAAGGTGTGTATAACTGTATAGTTGAGGAAATGGAGATGTGATTGATTCTTTCCATGACTGACTAGGTGTGTGAGTAACTCATGGATGTGTGACAGTCTGTGAGTGCCTGTTTACACTGAGTGTATCTAAGGTTATATTAGAGTCTGAAGATGTATTATCACATAAATGATATCATCAGTGATGTAATCAGTAATGTCAAATGAGATGTCATCAGTGATGTCATCAGTGATGTCATTTGAGATGTCATCAGTGATGTCATCAGTGATGTCATTTGAGATGTCATCAGTGATGTCATCAGTGATGTCACTGACCATGTCATGAATGATGTAATATGTGACATCATTAGCAGTGGATTGCGGGTCCGTGATATATAGTTAGTGCAACTAACTATATATGGAATTTCAATGGTTTTGTGCAAATAAAAGAAGGTTTTTTAAATGCTAATCCCTAACTATATATGGTCTATAACCTATGGTTTTTTCAGTGAATTTTCAAGGTTTTGTAAATGCAAATTCCTAACTATATATGGTCTATAACCTATGGTTTTTTCTGTGAATTTCATTGGTTTTTTAAAAGCTAATATCTATAGCTGTAAAATATATTCTTTATTAAGTGACGTATCACGTAGCCCGTGAGACGCCTCATGATGCATCGCATAACCGTGACGTATCGTCTCTGCAGCGCAAACCAAACCCAAAACGTAAGCGCGCCAGAACACGCTTAAAGATATATATATTTTTTTAACCTTAATTAGACAAAATCCACACGTGCACATATCACAAACGTTCAAAAAACACAATATGTCGGACTCCCGTTACGCTGCCGGTTAGCTGCCCGGTTAACGTACCAGGAAGCACCTTTACCGTGAAAAATCGCAATTTTTTTTTTCTTTTGCCCCCTCATCAATCCTAGGGGTTCAGGAGGGGTCTGCCTTACCCCTTTCATTCATTTACACCTTTTTTTTTTCCACCTCTTGTCTCTCGATCCCACAGAGAGACAAGATGGCGGCCGCTCCAGACTGTTTACAATGATAACAGCCAATCAGCTTCTCCTCAGACTCCTGTTACACTGCCGGTTAGCTTCCCGGTTAGCTGCCCGGTTCGCGTACCAAGACGCGTCTCTACGGCGAAAAAATCGTTTTTTTTGTTTTTTTTTTTGGCCCCGCGTGGCTTTATAATATCCCCCTCATCAATCCTATGGGGTCAGAAGGGGTCTACCTTGCCCTCTTTCCTTCATTTCCCTCTTTGTTTTGGTCTCCTCTTGTCTCTCGATCCTACCGAGAAACAAGATGGCGGCCGCTCCGGACTGTTTACAATGTTGACAGCCAATCAGCTACTCCTCAGACTCCCGTTACACTGCCGGTTAGCTTCCCGGTTAGCTGCCCGGTTAGCTGCCCGGTTCGCGTACCAAGACGCGTCTCTACGGCGAAAAAATCGGATTTTTTTTTTTTGGGGCCCCGCGTGGCTCTATAATATCCCCCTCATCAATCCTAGGGGGTCAGAAGGGGTCTACCTTGCCCCCTTTCCTTCATTTCCCCCTTTGTTTTGGCCTCCTCTTGTCTCTCGATCCTACCGAGAGACAAGATGGCGGCCGCTCCGGACTGTTTAGAATGTTGACAGACACCGGAGAGCCAATCAGCTTCGCTTCGCAAAGTTCCGATACGCGAAAAGTTCGCGAACCGGAGCGCTACCCGGAGCGCTGTTACAGATATATATCTTGTTTTAAACGTTAATTTCTCAAAATCCACTGAAGCACATATATTGAGACCTAGCAAAGGCACATCGGGCTAACAGTCCCTACAATTTTGCCAAGTTTCGTGGAAATCCATTCAGCCGTTCGGGCTAAAAGTGAGGCCAACCGCCCTATGGAAATTAACATGGGAAAAACGTGTTTTGGGACCCCCCTTTTTTCTCGGCCCCCCCTTGACGAACCCCCCCCCAAATTTCCAGGAGCTGCTCAGAAACAAAATGTGCCATTTTCCTGAAAATTTCAGCCAATTCCGTCCACAAACGCCAAAGTTATTAGGCATAGAATTTTCAAAAGTTCCATAGAGAAAAAATCCTAACTATATATACCTACTGGCTATCGCCAGTAGGTAATATATATATATATATATATATATATATATATATATATATATATATATATATATATATATATCCACAGCCTTGGCTCGATTCTGCGGTCCAATGGCGCTCTCACCACCGGTGCTTTGACTTCCAAGCAGAGCCCCGCTTGCATATATTCCACAACTCACTTCCTCGAAGAGAATAAGTCAGCACTCACAAAAGGTTCCTTTCCCAATCCTTTATTTCGTTGTCAATACTCCAGCATCGCAAAGTACAAACCAACGCGTTTCGCAACCAGCAGTTGCTTGTTCACGGTGAACCTTGAAGATATATATATATATATATATATATATATGGAACACCAGCAGTTTGCATAGGAAATCCCACCTTGATTTTCAAAGATGTCACTGATAGCACTCAGGTGAGTAATACCGCAAGGCATGATGGGATTTTGAGTCCTGTAGTTTAGCATATCCAAGTGGACGCCAGTGTCCTTGTTGTGAAAATTAAAATAAAATTGTGGGACCAACAATGTTCATGGCGCCACCCCAAGTGAAAAGGCCCCTCCAGCTCCGCACTGCCATGGTAGTACCGTAGCTGCAGACCCACTGAGTTCCCGTGGCGGTGCAAACAGTGGCTGGGCCACACGTTTATGGAAAGAAAGGTTGCCGCACCGGATGGTTTACACTCGCTGGAAGTCTCGGCCTCGAACGGGGTGGCTGCTTCAGAACATCTCCCCACACTCATGCCGCCTACGCGTTTCGGGATGTCTCCCTTCCTCTGAGCGGCTTGCACACACAATCAGGAACACCAGCAGTTTGCATAGGAAATCCCACCTTTATTTTTAAAAATTTCACTGATAGCACTCAGGTGAGTAATACCGCAAGGCATGATGGGATTTTGAGTCCTGTAGTTTAGCATATCCAAGTGGACGCCAGTGTCCTCGTTGTGAAAATTAAAATAAAATCGTGGGACCAACAATGTTCATGGCGCCACCCCAAGTGAAAAGGCCCCTCCAGCTCCACACTGCCATGGTAGTACCGTAGCTACAGACCCACTGAGTTCTCGTGGCGGTGCAAACCGTGGCCTGGGCTTGGCCACACGTTTATGGAAAGAAAGGTTGCCGCACCGGATGGTTTACACTCGCTGGAAGTCTCGGCCTCGAACGGGGTGGCTGCTTCAGAACATCTCCCCACACTCATGCCACCTACGCGTTTCGGGATGTCTCCCTTCCTCTGAGCGGCTTGCACACACAATGAGGAACACCAGCAGTTTGCATAGGAAATCCCACCTTTATTTTCAAAGATGTCACTGATAGCACTCAGGTGAGTAATACCGCAAGGCATGATGGGATTTTGAGTCCTATAGTAATTTTCACAACGAGGACACTGGCGTCCACTTGGATATGCTAAACTACAGGACTCAAAATCCCATCATGCCTTGCGGTATTACTCACAAGTATTTTTCCACAATGAAATAATATTGCGGCATTCCTCTAGGTGATTAGATTTTCTTTATTTCAAAAACGTGTCTACAAGATTTATACATATATATCTTTAAGGTATTCAGATGTGAAGTTAAGAATAGTAAGTCTATAGCTACCAATGTGCACTTATCGTCTCAATATTTCAGTGCTTGATACTTTACCTGTGATATTATGTGTTGCACTGCACTCTGCAGCAGAGAGCATGTGTATAGGGATTTTTCAGAGCTTTCTTCCCCTCACTGAAGAAACCCCTTCCCTGCGGACTTCTGAATTTTCGGACCCTGGGCTAAACCACATGTCACACCACAGCCAGACTACCCTCGGTAAACCATGGAAGATAGATGTAAAATAGCTGTGAGAAAGAAATCCCCATCTTATTGCTGAGCTGCACAATCTGAATCCAGGACCACCAAATAATGTGATTCTATTAATGCTGGAAAGTAGGAGGAATCCCGGTTCTGATGGCTATTACTGGGCTGCATCTGGACGGCAAAGGGAAACATGCCAAATTTGTCCTGATGCCATTTTTCTGACACCATGACACATTCAGCTTTGCCTGCAAGTTGCCAGGGGGCTTTCTGATTTTAGCTTTCAACTGTGCCAAAAACAAAGGCCTGATTTAAAGGGCCATCAGCCCTCATTTTGTCCATCTATTATCCTAGCTTGGAGCAAATTGGAGCCTAACACCTAGATGTTACTCAAAGAGAAGGAATCAAAGGCGCACAACGTGTTAACACTTTAAAAGTGCTTAAGAGAAACTATTGTAGGCAGATTTTTAACTTTGTTCAACTCTCTGTGTAAGAGATGGGCTTGCACTGTAAGAATGGAGGCTTAATTGGTCTGTATGAGTATTTATACAAACATGTATTTAAATGCCACTTACTCATTTTTGTATATAATTATTTTATGGTGCTACTCATTACAGTGTAGAGGGTCACATCGCTTTACATCACACACAGAGGCACAATAAATGATATAAGTGTGTGAACAATGTACACGAAATGTTACATAAACGAATGAGGGTTATTGGTATTCAGGTTACAAAATGTAACCGCGATTGTCATTGTCTGTGCTGACCATGCTTTTAATTCACAAAGGAACCTTTTTTTCCAATCTTAGAATAACAGATTGAGAAAAATTCAATAAGGATCTAAACTCATAACCTACATTTTGCATGCAGCTTCTTGATGCAGATAAATATATTACTATGCTATATAAGAAGGTTTGCAAATGATGAACTGGATGTAACAAAATGATCTCGGTGTCAAAAGCAGTAACCCTCTTACCTCTCTAAATAAAATACCAATACCGATACTACATGCAGGTACATTAACCCTCCATGCTACTTTGAGTCAAAACTATGACTAGACAAAACACACCACAAAACTCTCCGACAACTGTGTTAACCACCTGATATATCTTTCAGCTATCACAATCCCTTCCAGATTGCTGGGCACACAATGATCTCTGCAGCTGGTGTCTTAACCATGTCAGATACTGTAAATGCAGCCTCTTGGTGACAAGTTATGTAAGTTAGAAGAAATTTACTGTCATGTGTGTCCTTGCTACCAATTTCCTTGCTGCAGGTTTAAAAAAAGTAATCAGTGTATAAGTCGACCTTCAGACTCTGTTTTCAAAGCTCTGCCCCTTATGACTCCACCCACTTTCTTCTTCCTCCTCTTAACCCCTAATTTATAGGTTCCTATAGTAAATTTGTTCCAGTTCTAGTACTAGATTCCATCAAAATATATTATGTCACTGAACCTCCTTTTCTCCATTATGACATATGAAAGCATTGTCAAGTTTGTGCACTGCACAAAATCCTCTTGTGCGTTTGTTTAATAGACTATAATATTGCTCCATGTATAATAAGAGTCTAGGCTACATACTGGATGCACATGACAAATGACTTGCCTTTTGATTTGTTTCAGAGTGAGCCCTAAATGTGTCTACGGTCATTTTAAAAAACTATCACTTTTAATAAACACCTCTCAGTGTAGTCATTTAATCTAATGTACTAAACTGAAACTTTAAAGAAATACACTTTCTTTAATTTTGAAATTGCTTTATCACATTTCTACCCCGTGTTTGTTGCATGATTAACATTTACCTCTAACGTTTTCATCCTCAGCTCTTACAGTGAAGTGAGACCATAAACCTGTCTTTGCTCTACTGCTTAATTTATTGGCTCATGCACTTCTTATTGTTTTTAAAAGGCACAGCAGCATTTATTTTGTCTCAGAAGGCCGCCCATCCACCCCCTGCATCTTTGCACCTTCAGTCTAATGGCACAGCTTGTTCCTGTCAAAGTGCAGGACATTTCTGCCCCCCGTCCCAGCTGGGTTCCTGAATCTTTGTTGTCGAGCCATCCAAACAACATAGTTAATGCTTTTCACACACGTACTGTTCTAAAAGATGTGCTGTTAGATACCAATTGCCAATGAATGGTTTCTGGAGCGGCATGTGTGCTCCATAAAATACTCTGAGTGCTTCAAGGAAGCAGGGTGCGCGTGCACGCGTGCACTCCACTAAATGAAGAATTAAAACATCGCAAAGAAATAATTTAGAAAGGAAAAAAAATGAAGCAACATACTATATGGAAATAAAATATGAGTTTAAAGAGAGCAAAAACAAATTACTTGTTTATGTTCTCCCTTGGTGCTGTTTGGTTCTTGCGGGTTCCAGTGTCTTGGCCTACAACACAGGGAGAAAAAGAGCATGGTAAGTTTCATCTTGCCCAGGGCAGCCCCTTCTGACACTGGGCAGGACAGGGCTCACCCCTTCCCACCCTCCATGCAACTCTACTATCTGTGTAGGCGGGAGCACTAGCAAAAGTAGAGTTAAGCCATTTTGCCTACCATGAACACTGGACAGCCTGCCTGGAAAACGCCTTTTGTGCAGCACAGTGTCCTAGCTGTACATTCATCATCTTCATTCAATCAATCAATCAATCAATCAATCAATCAATACATTTGTAGAGCACGCTACTCGCTGAAGGGAGGGGGGGTGCCACTACTGCTCGAATAACCAGGTCTTGAGGTGTCTCCTGAAGGTGAGATGGTCCTGGGTCAATCGTAGGTATGCGGGGAGGGAGTTTCACGTCTTGGCTGCCAGGCAGGAGAACGATCTTCCTCTGGTAGTGGCTCGGCGAATCCGTGGAACTGTGGCGAGGCTGGTGGAGCGGAGCTGGCTGGTGGGAGTGTAGAACGAGAGGCGGTTGTTGAGGTATTCAGGCCCATGTTGTGGAGTGCTTTGTGTGCGTGGGTGAGCAGCCTGAAAGTGATCCTCTTGCTGACGGGGAGCCAGTGCAGGTTTCTCAGGTGCGCGGATATGTGGTTGTGGCGAGGGATGTCGAGGATGAGTCGTGCGGAGGCGTTCTGTATGCGCTGAAGCCATTCAGTCTCCATCTCGAACACATTTGACATAGTCGTATGTTGAAGGATCCAGAAAGCACGTCAGCATTTACTAATATTGTCAGAGTGATAGTCTCACATATTTGTGAATTTTATGGAACCATAAGAGTTCAGTTTCCTTTGAGACTTTATTTATTCCATCACAGCAAGGGCACTCCTGGTGGGTTTTCAAAGAGACATTGCCATCATATTCATTTGTAGGGGTGCGACATTGGCCTCATCGCGTGCTCTTTGTACGTATTACTCTGTTGATACATTTTCTCACTAAACTCAGTTTTCGGGTCAGGAAATTGTGCTCAATCTTAGTTTAAAGACTGGTTCAGTGTATGTGAATTTTTGAGTTGTGAAATCAAGTTTAGCTCTGGATGGGATGAAGGGAGAGTAAAACAAATGAGAAAAGAAACATTACCTTCAAAGTTATTTTAGTTAATTTAGTCCTTGCTCCCATTCTTAAACACTATTCACTCAACCAACCACCCAGTAACCTTTTGGCATGCTCCTAATTTGTATATTAGAGAAATGATTTAGTAAATATGTTGGGACTCTACACATTTTCATCCTAAGCCCTACTTGGAATTTTAGGCCTAAAGTCTTAAACAACCCAGATATTGAGAATGTTAATCTATGATTAAGTTTCACCTTTGTGTCTGAGAGGAAAGTATGCACCTTTATCTGTGACCAAGAACTCCCTAGTAATATTGCCTTTAAAGTAGTAAGCTTGAGTCATATTTTAAGCATCTCTTGCTCAATTTACCTTAGACCACACTGGGGTCTGAGTCTTGATTCATCATTAGAAGCAGCAATGTATTCTCCAGGTGTTATTGTCAACTAACAATTTGTTCAGTTATTTTAGCAATTGCCCGTGTGTACTTTGAGAAAATCAGTTATCCATTCTATGATGCTGCTTCCCTGCTCTAAATGGAGTTGCACATGTATTTACATGAGGGAAAACATTAGTTAAGTTTTGGAAGTAAGGGCCTCCGATATCTGATTACATTTTTGCTCCACATCTGCGGCGATATGACATGTATCTTTTCATTGTGTGATAGGTGTTCTAATGTATCACAGCACAAAAGTATTCATTCTGCCTCAAGCTTATTAATGAAGCAAGACTCCCAATGCAGAGCCAAGTGAATGAGTTTGACGAGTTGAGTGTTGGAGGTCTGTGATATGGTATGATACCAGACATCAGAATTCCAATATTACATTTGGTTTTGTAAAACACGTTGTTGGCAATCCCTATCCTTTAAGGAGACAGTGAATTCTGTAAAAATCATTGCCATGATGCAAGGCCTGGGGCCATTCCCTGGTTCCTTGAACAGCGATTTGCTCTCCCTGATCACCGTAGCTCAAATTCTCAAAGTGTAAGCTTTCTCTCCTGGACAGCTTCCACTTTGCAAAAGGATATCACCCCTTTGATGTCTTAATGTCCAATTCTCTAACTGCAGATTCCTCAACTATAGAATATTCCCCAGACGCCAGACTGGATCCGGAGTCTTTTACAGTAGTGCTTCTGCTAGCTGCTAGGAGGAGCTGTTAAGCTCCTAGTTGGCCTTGTTCTGCCCCAGAAGTGACAATGGGGTGCAGCATATAGGCGACACCCCTGATTACCGATGTTGGTTTCCTTTTTTCAATGCATTTGAACGTGGATCCTGGGCTCAGCTTACTTTTCAATCAGATGACAAGTTTTCTCAAACTTCTTCTCCAGTGTGCCCACCAAAGATTACAGGGTTCAAACCATGTTGGGAACAGATATCGGTAATGAGCCCACCGAAGGTGTGCCTTTGGTGCTTGGTCTAAGGGCATGATTCCAAGTTGTCTAAAGAATGCGGTTGCGTGGACCTGAAGGTGACCCAGCACCATTAAGTGAAGCTGCAATGCGGCGAGCTTCGATTGATGTCATGGACCTCGCTTAAGCCGCACTCCCGCTTCACTTCAAGGGCACAGACTTGCTCCCGCTCTTAAGGCTGTTTATGCAAACAGGTCTTCTTTGAGGGTGAAGTCGTCTGGTAAGTTGAAATCAAATTTGAAGAAAAAGCATTACAAGTTGAAGTTGGAATCTACTCTACCCTGCCACTCTCTGTCCAAAGACAAGTCGGGAATGCATCTAGGTGCCAATAGATCTCTCTCCTGATTGAAGTCTCGATTCCATACAGCTCCCAATGCGCCTCAAATTTCCCAGGCCATCTATGATCCCATAGCAAGTCGAGGCCTGTAAGTAGGCTTTGCTGTGTATTTTTGGCACTCTATTGGCTCCCACTACTACTTTTCTGAGTCCCAAGAATGCCCTGGTTTCTTCTTCATCTAAACTGGTCCTGACAATGACCAGCACTAGAGTTTGAACCCTGCCATCTCCAGTGTCCAACCTGAGCTGAATACAACTCAACACATCCCGTGGTTGCACCTTGACTCCGCTCCAGTGCACCTGACCATTGTGCCGCTGTCAGATTCTCTATCATCTCTAAGTGCAGATTCTAACCTGGCACTGGGGATAATTGACCCCATGTACGACGACAACAGTATGTTTATATTTGTTTATATATATACATATACACACACACACACACACACACACACACACACATATATATATATATATATATATATATATATATATATATATATATATATATATATATATATATATATATATATATATATATATATATATACACATATATTCACTGAAAAAACCAAAGGTTTCACACCAGTTATAATTAGGAATTGGCATTGAAAAAACCTATTAAATTCACTGAAAAAACCATAGGTTTCACACCAGTTATAGTTAGCTGGAAATTTTACTGACATAAAACCATTGAAATTCCAACGTTATAGTTAGTTGGACTCACTATAACAAGCGCGCCTGCAATGCACTGCTGATGACGTCACATATTACATCACTCATGACATCGTCAGTGACATCACTCATGACATCACTGATGACACCAGCCAGTGAATGTGTGTCTTTCTGAAAAATTAATATGTTTTATATTTGTATTTGTAAAGGTTGATGGAAGAATATATGGTTAAATAAGTGTGTAAATGGATGTTTTTTAAAAAAAATGATTGGTTATCTGCCTTATTAAGTGTATTTTATTGAATACATATATTAGCGAGTAACTTTTAAATATTGAAATATATGTATCAGTGTTTCACTTTGTGTATAAGTAGCTGCATGGGTTGGTGACTGACTCACTGTTTGTATGTGTTTTGAAGACAGTATATGTGCAGGACTGTATGGGTGGATGAGTGTGTATATGTGTGTGTTAGTGAGTGAATGACTGTCTCTCTAGTGTCTTTATCAGTAACTACATTTGTTTTAATCTAGTGTATGTGAGTTTTGATGTATATAAGTGAGTATATGTGAGAGTAAGAGATTGTAAGAGTTCCTGTTTAAATAAGTATGTGTTTCTATAAGTGATTGTTTAAGAGAGTAAGTATGTGTAAGTTTCCTTAGAAGTAAGGAGTTAGTGTGTGTATAGTTGTATATGCAAATAAATGGATGTTCAATAGTTTATTTGCATGTGTGAGTATGTGTGTGAGTAACTTTTGGATGACTGTGTGTGTATAACAGGATGTATAGATGTATCACTACATATGATGAGTGAGTATATGTATGAGTGACTATATAGAACTATTGGTGAATGAGTGGATGTATATATAGATGGTGGAATTACTGAATTGGTTGTTGTAACTGGTATGGGTATCTCCATTTTTTTGAAAATGTCAGTTTCTATTTTTATATATGTGTTTCAAGGGTTACATTACACTAAAAGAAGGTCTGTCACTCTGTCACAAGGATGGTGTCATAAGTGATGTCATGAGTGATGTAATATGTGACGTCATCAGCAGTGCATTGCAGGCGCGCTTGTTATAGTGATCCCAACTAACTATAACGTTGGAATTTCAATGGTTTTATGTCAGTAAAATTTCCAGCTAACAATAACTGGTGTGAAACCTATGGTTTTTTCAGTGAATTTAATAGGTTTTTAAAATGCTAATTCCTAACTATAACTGGTGTGAAACCTATGGTTTTTTCAGTGAATTTCATAGGTTTTTTAAATGCTAATTCCTAACTATATATAAGGGATCAAACCTATGAAATGTAATATTTTTTATAATGAATCCTATATTGTATATTTATATAATACTATATATATATATATATATATTTTTTTTTTGCCCTGGAGCGCTCCCGGTGCGCGCACCGGAAAGCGCAGTTTTCCGGCGAGCACCGGTGAGCGTCCCGTTAGCGCTATTGCCGCGAACGAAAACATCATTGTGACGTATCGCGTAGCCGCGTCCTCATGATACGCACCGCATAAGCGCACCCGGAAGCACTTGAGCGAATACGATCGCGCAACGTAAGCATCCGACGCGCTTACGCGGGGCGCCCCGGGGCGCCCGCCCGGGGGCGCGTAGCGTAAGCGCGCCGGGTCATGTGACCTGAAAAAAACACTTTATTGGTGCAGAACAGTTTGGTTTCCAAATGATGAAAGCCCGGGTCATGTGACCTGAAAATAACACTTTTCATTGGTTCAGGACAGTTTTTTTTTCCAAATGATGAAAGCCCCCACCTTTTTTCCTTATTCTGACTTTGTCCTTTGACTGAGGAAGACCTGTTTGGAGATCTGAGACTAATATTTTGTACTTTAAATGGCTACAGTAGCAGCAGCAGCTGGAGCATCTGCACCACCACCACCACCACCACCACCACCAAGAGGACCACCACAACACCACAGTGGTGGAGATGAAGAAGAGGAGGAGGAGCTGGCTGGCAAAAGGTAACACCCCATATAGGCCAAAGCAGCACATTGTATGGGAGTTTTTTTCCATCCCAGAGAGCAAGAAGAAAGTGAATGCGCCAAAGGTGACTTGCCAAATCTGTGGCATTGAACTTTCAAGGGGGAACCCTAATAAGAAATATTCATTTGGTAATAACACCATGATTCGGCACATGCAGCGCAAGCATCCCAACAACTATGCTGCGGCAGAGGTGAGAGAACTGGCCAGCAACCCTCTCCAATCTTCACACAGCACCTCCAAACAAAATCAACCCACTCCATCAGGACCAGTGACAAGGGAGATGGTCCCAAACATTCAACCAAAGTTTGGGCAATACAAGATCACTTGTATTTTTGTGGTAAGACCATCACCTATGGTGAGCAAAGCATAACGCTCATCAACCGTGCTGGTGATAACCACAAATGCACCAAAAATCCCTAATTTTTTCATGATTTTTTTTTTGCTCCAGTTGAGCCGTTTTCAATTCCCTGTTTTTTGTTTCTCCCCATAAAAATAACAAAAAAAAATAAAATAGTTCATAAAAGCCAAAAAAGTACAAAATGTTCAAAAAAACATAAAACAATATAAAATAACAAAAAGAAGAAAAAAACAGTTCTTTTTAGAAACTACCTCCAATTTATAAAAAAAGGCTACATTTTTTAAAAACTCTGTCATTCTTTTTTTCCCCATGGTACGCTCCCCGGTCCGCTCCCCGGTGCGCGTACCGGGCGCTCCCCCCGCGCAAATCAAATTTTTTTTAAAAAAAATGTTTGACCCGCGGGGCCCTTTTATAGCCCCCACATCAAACCTAGGGGGTCTACTCTGCCCCCTTATGGTCATTTCCCCCTTTGTTTTTGCCACCTCTCGTGTCTCGATCCTACCGAGACACAAGATGGCGGCCGCTCCGGACTGTTTGGAATGTTGAAAGACACCCGAGAGCGAATCAGCTTTCCGCGCGTGAACTCGCATAGCGCGCTGGTTAGCGCCCCGGTGCGCGTACCGGGGTGCGCTTATAGATATATATTTTTTTGAACCTAAATTACTCAAAATCCACAGGAGCGGGGGCCGAGATAAAAGGGGGGTCCCAAAACGCGTTTTCCCCATGTTAATTTCCATAGGGCGGTCGATTTCACTTTTAGCCCGAATGGCTGAATGGATTTCCACCAAACTTGGCAAAATTGTAGGGACTGGTAGCCCGATGTGCCTTTGCTATGTCTCAAGATATGTGCTCCAGTGGATTTTGAGTAATTAAGGTTCAAAAAAATATATATATCTATAGCCGCGCTCCGGTACGTGCACCGGGCGCGCCACGCGACTTGCGCGCAGAAAGCTGATTGGCTCTGGGGTGTCTGTAAACATTCTAAACAGTCCGGAGCGGCCGCCATCTTGTGTCTCGGTAGGATCGAGACACGAGCGGTGGCCAAAACAAAGAGGGAAATGACCATAAGGGGGCAGAGTAGACCCCCCCCTTGACCCCCTAGGTTTGATGTGGGGGGTCATAAAAGGGCCTCGCGGGGCAAAAACAAAAAAAAAATTTTTATTTTCGCGGGGGGAGCGCCCGGTACGCGCACCGGTGCGCGTACCGGGGAGCGTACCGGTGCGCTTACCGGGGAGCGTACCATGGGGAAAAAGAATGACAGTTTTAAAAGTAGCTGTTTAAAAAAAAATGTTTTGTTGTTTTTTTATACATACACATACATATATATAAATGCATATGCATATGTATATGCATATATGTGTATATGTGTGCGTGTAGAGAGAGGTAGAGAGGTAGAGAGGTAGCGGTAGAGAGGTAGAGATTAGTAGAGAGAGAAGAAGAGAGAGGTAGAGAGTAGAGAGTGAGTAATAGAGAGTGAGTAGTAGAGAGTAGTAGAGAGCAGTAGAGAGAGTAGCAGAGAGTGAGTAGTAGAGAGTAGTAGAGTGAATAGTAGAGTGAGTAGTAGAGAGTAGTAGAGCGTGAGTAGTCGAGAGTGAGTAGTAGAGAGTAGTAGAGAGTAAGTAGTAGAGTGAGTAGTAGAGAGCAGTAGAAAGTGAGTAGTAGAGAGTAGTAAAGAGTGAGTAGTAGAGAGTGAGTAGTGGAGAATGAGTAGCAGAGAGAATAGTAGTGAGTAGTAGAGAGTGAGTAGTAGAGTGAGTAGTAGAGTGAGTAGTAGAGTGAGTAGTAGAGAGAGAGTAGTAGAGAGTGAGTAGTAGAGAGTGTGTAGTAGAGGGAGAGTAGTAGAGAGTGAGTAGTAGAGGGAGAGTAGTAGAGAGTGAGTAGTAGAGAGTAGTAGAGAGTGAGAAGTAGAGAGTGAGTAGTAGAGAGTAGTACTGAGTAGTAAAGAGTGAGTAGTAGAGAGAGAGTATTAGAGAGATAGTAGTAGAGAGTGAGTAGTAGATAGTGAGTAGTAGGGAGTAGTGAGTAGCGAGTAGTAGGGAGTGAGTAGTAGAGAGTAGTAGAGTAGTAGAGAATGAGTAGTAGACAGTGAGTATTTGAGAGTAGTGGAGTAGGAGAGAGTAAGTAGTAGAGAGTAGTGGAGAATATTCCAAAGTTTGGCACAGCACCACTTTCACAATGAGTCCAATCAAATCATATCACTTAGAGTCCTTATTGAAGCGCTGAATCTTGGTGTATATTCAAATGCTTTTATTTTCCTTAAGTTTATGTACCACAGCCAGCCGAAACGTTTCGTTCTGTACAACAGAACTTCATCAGGGCGTTCTTATTTCCTTCAAGTTATGTCGGTATCCAGTTGTCATATAACTAGATATTTCTTCCAAATGTTAGACGAGACATAAGTATATTCTTATTCAAAGTGACTAGGTATCAATTTTACCCACACAATTCGGGCAGACTTGAGTAATTTATAGCATCCTCAAAGTCAGTCTTTCAAAAATTCCAAAGTATAGGACATGATAATCCAAATCCAAATGTTTCTCAAGAAAAGTCATTTACAATCGTTCGGAATATCGGTGTTTGGGCAGATATGATCCAGGGACCCCCAGTATGCAAGGGGAATTAGTCCCCCCTCTGCAAACGCGCCAGTGGCCTGCATTGCAGAGAGGTCTAACAAGGGTGTGGCCTCATTACACTTCTCTGCAATGCAGCTCCCTCGCGCATACTGGAGGCTCCTGGTGGACTAGTTGACCCCAGGGACCCCCAGTATGCAAGGGGAATTAGTTCCCCCTCTGCAAACGCGGCAGTGGGCTGCGTTGCAGAGAGGTGTAACAAGGGGCATAGTCTCATCACACCTCTGCAATGCAGCCCCTGGCGCATACTGGAGGTTCCAGGTGGGCTAATTGGCCCCCAGGGGCCCCCAGTATGCAAGGGGAATTAGTTCCCCCTCTTCAAACATGCACGGGGGCTGCGTTGCAGAGAGGTGTAAAAAGGGTTGTGGCTTCATTACACCTCTCTGCAATGCAGTCCCCTGGCGCATACTGGAGATTCCTGGTGGGCTTTCAGGTCTTATATAGTTAGGAATTAGCATTAAAAAAACCTTTGAAATTCACTGAAAAAACCATAGGTTTCACACCAGTTATAGTTAGGAATTAGCATTTAAAAAACCTATTAAATTCACTGACAAAACCATAGGTTTCACACCAGTTATAGTTAGCTGGAAATTTTACTGACATAAAACCATTGAAATTCCCACGTTATAGTTAGTTGGACTCACTATAACTTGCGCGCCTGCAATGCACTGCTGATGACGCCACATATTACATCACTCATGACATGGTCAGTGACATCACTCATGACATCACTGAGGACACCATCCAGTGAATGTGTGTCTTTCTGAAAAATAAATTTGTTTTATATATGTATTTGTAAAGGTCGATGGAAGAATAAATGTTTAAATAAGTGTGTAAATGGATGTTTTTTTAAAAAAAATTGGTTGGTTAACTGGCTTATTAAGTGTATCTTTGTTTAAATATTTAAATGTTTGTATCAGTGTTTCTCTTTGTGTATAAGTGGCTGCAGGGGTTGGTGACTGACTCACTGTTTGTATGTGTTTTGAAGACAGCATATGTGCAGGACTGTATGGGTGGATGAGTGTGTATATGTGTGTGTTAGTGAGTGAATGACTGTCTCACTAGTGTCTTCATTAGTAACGACATATGTTTTAATCTAGTATATGTGAGTATTGATGTATATAAGTGAGTATAGTATATATAGTGACAGATTGTAGGAGTTCCTGTTTAAATAAGTATGTGTTTCTATAAGTGATTGTTTAAGAGAGTAAGTATGTGTAAGTTTCCTTAGAAGTAAGGTGGCAGTGTGTGTATAAATGTATATGCAAATAAATGGATGTTCAATAGTTTATTTGCATGTGTGAGTATGTGTGTGAGTAACTTTTGGATGACTGCTGATGTGTAACAGGATGTATAGGTGTATCACTACATATGATGAGTGAGTATATATAAGTGACTATATAGAACTCTTGGTGAATGAGTGGATGTGTATATAGATGGTGGAATTACTGAATTGGTTGTTTGTTACTGGTTTGGGTATCTCCATTTTTTTGAAAATGTTTGTTTCTTTTTTTGAATATGTGTTTCAAGCGTTACATTACACTGAAATTAGGTCTGTCACTCTGTCACAAGGATGGTGTCATCAGTGATGTCATGAGTGATGTCACTGACCATGTCATGAGTGATGTAATATGTGACGTCATCAGCAGTGCATTGCAGGCGCGCAAGTTATAGTGAGTCCAACTAACTATAACGTGGGAATTTCAATGGTTTTATGTCAGTAAAATTTCCAGCTAACTATAACTGGTGTGAAACCTATGGTTTTGTCAGTGAATTTAATAGGTTTTTTAAATGCTAATTCCTAACTATAACTGGTGTGAAACCTATGGTTTTTTCAGTGAATATATATATATATATATATATATATATATATATATATATATATATATATCTACATACATACATACATACCTGCAAGAGGTAAGCGGGCTTGATACTTCCACAGATACAGGATCGGTTTCACCCTTTGGGCCCTAATGAAGAAAGTAATTCCTTTGTCATTGTCATTAGATGCGTAGCCCAGGTCCAGGACCTACAGCTGCCTTCTGTTGAAGTCAATACAGATATCCTTACTGAGGTTTTGCACCCTGGGCCGGCCTAGCCTGAGTCCTTACATCCATTCAATGAAGCACTGACTGATAACCTTATGAGTTCTTGGGCTTAGCCTTGCTCCTACCCACTGGGGAACAGGCAAATCACCAAACACTGCAGACCGGTGCCTGGTGATCTGTATTTTCTTATACAGCATCCTACTCCTGGGAGTTTGGTGGGCCAACCTCCCACCAGAAAAATGAATCCTAATGCATTTTTTTACGACCCCTTCTGAGATGGAGTCTCAAAGGATTGAGGTATTCAGGAAGCAAATGTTCTCTTGGGTCAGCTTGGCATTGGGTACCTGTCAATGCAGTGTGCCTATTAGGCTGCAATATGCACTCTTTCTGGGATATGGGCAGCAAGATCTGGCCATGGGTCCCAGAGGAGTTTCAATTCTCTTCAGCTCAATCATTCAGGATGGCCAGGTTACAGCCATTTATGTAATTAGGGCTGGCCTGAATACTACTGATTGCTTGCGCCGAGCGGGGGACACTCGTGTTGGGCTCCGTCAACATGGAGATGTGCAGGCATCTCTTATGCCTTTTGACGGGTCCTGCATATTTGTTGAAAAGGCTGATTCCGCCCTTGTAATGGCGTCTTACTTGTTGTTTTCCATCCTTGCTTGACAATTTCCTCAATCGTTTTGACCATTCCGAGGCTAATCTAGAGGGTTGGCATATTGACGTGCCCGGCCTTCTACCACTGCAACAGTCACCCCAGTCTTTTCGTGTGTGGCTAGGGGTCCGAGATCAAGAATGTTTTGCAGATGTCACCACCGCACACAGGTCTCCTGTCCCTGCTGCATCAGCACCCAAGCTCCGTTTGTTTTATCTTAGTGCCGAACAGCCCCACTATGTGAGGCAGTCCATCATATTGGGCAGAAAAATCTCCCACATCGTGCAACAGGTTTAAGATCTCCCATTTCTTTTCAGCCCACCACAGCTTCCTCCCACATCAGAACGGCTTTCAGAGGAGCACCTATTCATCTTGCTGCAAGAGATCCAGGCTGACTTGGAAAATGGGTCCATTGAGAGGGTGCCAGCTTCACAAGTAGGGATGGGGCTATACTCCCACCATTTGCTTGTGCTGAAGGACAGAGGTCTTCACACTATTTTAGATCTTTGCCCTATGAATGCCTTAATGCTCAAACAAACCCAAGTTCTGTCTGCTCTGGATCAGGGCGGCTGAGTGGTTGCCGTTGGCCTACAGGCATGTACTTTCATGTGCCCGTCCCGCAGTCCCACAGAATGAATGAATGAATTTATAAAGTTCAACAATACCCTGAGGTGTCTAGGTGCTGCCTGCAAAGCATGTGCATCGGAGCACAAGAGGGTCTGCGTTTTAAGCCCTGAAGAGATAGGTTTTTTAGTCTCTTCCTGAAAGTTAGCAAGTTGGTCTGTAGGAAGGTGGCTACCTGACTATGGTTACCCCAGATTTTTTGCCATGTGTTTAGCTGGTTTTCGACTTAGTTGGCCTGGTTCCCTGCTAATCAGGGCCCCAGGCTATCTGCTCTCTCTGTAAAATGGATTCCATGTACCCTAGGTGCATAACTAGATTGGCTTGGGTCACCTTATCAGCCCCTGTACAGAGCACTATAGGTGCCCAGGGCGTAGGTGCATCCAAGGCCTACCAGGGGCTGCAGCATATCTTTCTCCACCCCTGGCTGGCTATCTAAAATTGACACAACTGGCTGATCACTCAGCTGGGGCAAGGTGGTGTAATCACCCCTTGCTTAGATATAGTATGCCTATATCTAAACCTAACTGGACACATATATACCTATCAGTCACTCCTATGGCAGGCCTTATCAATCCTGGAGGCAGAGTGCGTGGTTTAATGTGAGATGGAGCTCTAGCATTAGCTGAGCCTGTCTGCAGCTGTCGGGAACCACTCCCTAAGCTGTTCCGGGATAATGCCATACCATATACTATTAAGTGCCTTATAATCCTCGCAGTTATATAGCAACTTTGATTTGGCTTTATCAAAACATGTCGTGTAAGGTGTCATATGAATTGGAATACTACCCCCTCGCCAGTTCTGGCGACGGGGGTAGCATTCCACCCCTCTAGAGGGAGAAGACATGTTACTTTACTGAAACGCGGTTGATTTTAAAAGAGCCTCAGATCCACAAAATGGATGCCTCTGCCACAGACACGGGTCTGACCTCCTGCTGCTGACCGAAACTCAGCAGATGGGGGCCTGGACAAAGGGTTTCCTGTCGCAGGGCGGTGTTACACCACCCCAGACAGGAGATAGTGGATTGTAGCAGGGAGGTTTGAAAGAAACCAGACACTGCCTGGGGAGCACAAGGCTACCCCTTGCATAATCTGGCCAAACCGGTTCTGGGGCACACCAGCCCCAGTCCCAGCGCGGCCTGGATCAAAGGAAAGGGGTGTATCCACCCCCTTCCTGGGTCCCACCCATAGGAGGGGACCTAGCAGGTAATCCAGCCCACCAGATTCGATTAAGAGTGGGAGCAGTGCCAATGCAACTCAGATTATCCTGAAGAAACATAAGAAACGAAATTCTGGACCCTTCGACATCCTACTCAACGTAGAAGACTGAAGAATCTCCCTTGTGGCCAAGGAGTGACCACCCTGTGCAAACAGGCACCATCCAGCACCTCAACCCTTGCTTGTTGCAGTTCCCGCCGGAACTCGAGCGACAGAGATCAACGAGATCAAGCTTGCCTGCCTTCCTCCAGCCCGATCCACAGTCCCTGCAGAGCTGAGACCTGTTGAGGCGACCGGAAGCGTGGGGCTCGCCATCTTGAAAAGGCCACGAGACGCTGACCGTGCAGCCCACGAGTGACCCTCGAAGCTGTGAACCGGGGGAGGAGAAGCCCCAACCCGGAGCTACTCTTGCACCGAAGCTACCCCCTCCACACTCGACGAGTGCTGCGTGGAGCCCTTCTGCTTGTGTTGGCTCGACACGTTGGCCCGGTCACTTCTCAGCTGGCTTGTGGCCCCTGTGCCGACGAAAACCTTAAACCGACTTGCTTTTCTGGTTGCTCCAGATTTGCACTAGCTCCTGTGAAAAGGAGCACCCGCTCTGTCCCTCCTGGTCTGGGTGAGAAGCAATCTCCCGGTTCCGCGTGGATTGCTTTTGCCAAGTGTTGTTTGCTCCAATCTTGAAGACGACGGCGCTGACGGCGAGAGCCTGCGTGGGACAGATCGTGACCTGCTCCTGGACATCGCAGATGCCCCAGAGCCCACGTGACAGCGGAGAGAAGCTCCTCGACAACCATCTGATTGCGCCCGACATTGCCTGGTTCCATCCTGGTTCCACCTTGGTCACTGCTGAGTGACCCAGACTCTGTCCCCTCTTCTTTCAGATACTTCTCGACTTCGATCCACCCTTGGATCACACCGGACACTTCTGCTTCCCATCGCCTGCAGCATCTTTAGCTCCAAGCACCAAGAGCCTGCGTGTCAAAACCGACGCCACTTCGACCCTGTGCACCCGCTTCCTGTGGGTGAGGTAACATTGCAACGCCGGTGTTCCCACACTGGTACACCCCTCTAGGGTCTGTGTCTTAGGTTTTGTTCCTCTAGGTTCAGCGGAAGTATCTTTAAACTCTCTTTGTGTAACTTTTACGCACCCTTGACATTGCATTGGTGCAAGCCGCACTTTACGTGCTGCACCCGAATCCAGCGGGCTTTTCCCGACTTCAGCATTGCTAGTCCAGACTGCTCCCAGCGATTCCCTAGGCCCTAGGCCTAACCACTGTTCAATTGGTATCTCTTATACCACTGTTTTAATATATGGTTTGAGTGGCCACCCGCCCTCATCCATAATTGTGCAACTTTGTATGTTATACTGTGCTTTTGATTTAACGCTTGTGCCCATTTGCTCATAAAGAGTACTGGGGATTATTTTAGAAATAAACACATATATTTTTATAATATATACTTGTGTGGTGTCCTTTCATTTGATATTACAGGATTGTATGTGGTAAAACAGCTCGCTTAACACGACTTCTTAAGTTAAGCCTTTAAGGCTGCTTAGTCCATGCTACCCCTAGGATAGCTTGTCTAACAAGGTTGACTTACAACCAGACACCATAAGGGATTGTTTGGACTGATACAAGGTGGTTCCAGAATTGGAAACATCATATATCAGGCCAACTTCTCACATGGTCTCTTTCTTAAGAAAGGTAGGCAGTGAGTTCCACAATTTGGCTGTAGTCATGATGAAACTCTTGTCACCCCACTAACAGCCTGATTCATCAATCTCCCGTTTTGCGAGGCCCTAATAGCGAATTATAGCGATTCGCTATTAAGGACTCGCAAAACGGGATTCATTTAGGATTAGCAAAATTTATTGCGATTCCTACTGATTCCTTATTTGCGATTAGCAAATTGCTAATCGCAAATAAGGAAAAACTCCCCATTCATTCCTATGGGCCAAAAGGCCCATAGGAATGAATTGGGAGTATTCCTTATTTGCGATTAGCAATTTGCTAATCGCAAATAAGATTGCGATTTGAAGGGTGCCAGGGGTGTCCAAAGGACACCCTGTAGCACCCCTCAAATGCACATTTGAACAGGTGTTGCGCACACACATGTCCAGAGGACATGTGTGTGTGTAACATGCAAAAGAAAAAAATGCACTAAAGTGCTTTTTACTCTTTTTTCGCAATTTACCACCAAGTCAGACTTGGTGGTAAATTGCGACCAAATATTGCGAATTCGCAATTTCCAATTGGTTGATGAATTGGATTTAAGGAATCTCTATTAGAGATTCCTTAAATCCAATTCCTCGCAAGTATGCGATTTCGGTAATAGCGATTTTTGCATTTGGGATGATGAATCCCAAATGCAAAAATCGCACTCGCAAACGGCCAGATTCTCAGAATCTGGCCATTTGCGAGCGCAATTCATGTTGATGAATATGGCCGTTGGTCTTTTTTATTCTGGGAACAACCAGTTTTCCGAGATCAGCTGATCTTAGTGACCTAGCCAGGACGTAGCGTTTGAGATGACTAGCTAACTGTGTATGGCCCGTTTGAGGGATTTAAAACCAATACAAAGGGATTTAAATTGAATGCGCTTTGCTACCAGCAACCAGAGAAGTTGGAAGAGAGCGGCAGTTGCCAATTCTGTTTTGGAAATTCCTAGGAGAACCCTGGCTGCTGTGCTTTGTATGGTTTGCAGTTTTTGGATGCTGTGTTTTATTGGGCTGGCAAGTAGGGCATTGCCGTAATCAAGTTTTGAGGATATCTGGACGGATCTCACTGTTTTCCTTAGTTTAAGCAGAATTGATGGTAATACCGTCGTCAAGATTTTTAGGATTAAAAAAGCAACATGATGTAGTGGAGTTAACCTGAGCTTCAAAGGACAACTTAGTGTCCATAATGATTCCCAGATTACCTGCGGTTGAATGTCAGCTAGGAGTTTTTTCCATTTGCTGTGCTACCCTTTGGTCTGCCAGGGCCTCTCGTGTGTTATCAGAAGTGATGGCTGCCCATATTCAAAGTTTGAGGATACCAGCTTTCCTAACTCTTGATGACTAGCTCTTGAAGGTGGGCTTGCCACAGTCAGTCGTAGACTGTCTCCAGTCGATGGCAAACCTCCTGACATCATTGGTGTTCTCAGTAAGTGGGCCATAGACTTTGCAGAGGCTTCCTTTTATGGTAGCTGTGCTGACATGATGGAGGCATTTCTTCCTTCATAACGAATCCAGGGCATTTGGGCTATGATCCCAAAATGTCAGTGTCTGTTCTGGATCTCACTGAGAGCAGCTCTGAGGTTTCTTGGCCTCATGCAGCCTGAATGTTCACTTCGCCAGGTGGCATATGCGGGCTCTTCAGTGGGATATGACGTTTCAGTGAGCCCGGTATCAAGCAAATCTGCCAGATGCCATTTAGGAGAATGCTCAGGATCTGCATAGTGGTGGCTCGACCGCAACATGACCAGCAGAAACCCCACTCACTTTCCACCCCAGAGTTGGCATTCGAGGCATGCATCCCTGCTGGGCTGTGGAGGTTATCTAGGAGAGGTGGAGATCAGAGCACTGTGGACTCATGCAGAAACCCAACTCGCATAAATCTGTTTGAAATATGAGCCACTGGCCTTGCATTGAAGGCCTTGCTGCCCCTGCCACTTGTCCATCAAGGGAAGGCTGGTGCATGCACAACATCACTGCCATGTGGCACTGTAATAAGCAGGGCAGAGGGAGGTCCTGGGTTCAGTGCCAAGAGGTACTGTGCCTCTGGAGTTGGCTGGAGCCTCTGAGCATCTTCCTCATTGTGAACCACCTGTAGGGGGTTTTAATCGCCAGGACAGACGCGCTCAGCCAGTGACGCCTGATGAATTACAGTTGCATCTTGAGGTGTCTCTGGATATTTTCCGACAGTGGGAAAGAGCCCTGGCTGTATATTGTCACTTTGTGGAGAGCACACAAATATCTGCACATTGGTGTTCTGGAGAAGGGTCTCTCAAGGAGACACATTCAGACTACAGTGGAGACTCCTATATGCTTTTCATCCCCTGCCTCTTTTGCCACAAGTTCAGAAGAAAATCAGAAATGACCATGCCCAAGGCATCCTAGAGGCTTCAGATTGAGTTTGGATAGTGTGGTACCCAGAACATCTGGGCATGAGCATCTGTGCTCTGATCATGCTACCGCTTAAGGAGAATCTTGAATGAATGAATGAATGAGAGTTTTTATAAAGCGATAAGTTCACTCCAAAGAGCATCTTGGCGCTAGCTGAAGGTGATCAGTTAGTATACGGGAGCGGCGGAGTTGTATTGGAGGGAGGATCAGATGAGGGAGAGCACGATGCTGTCAGGGGCAGAGAAAATCCATGTTTTCAATAATTTCACGAACAGAAGGTCTGATTGGGCCAATCTCAGTTGGAGCGACAGAATGTTCCAGGCTTTGGTTCCTAGAACAGCTTTGGTTTTGCCTCCTTTAGTTTTCAAACGATAGCTGGGGGCAGCTAGAAAGTTACCCAAAGAAGACCGCAAAAGGCGTTGTGTGGTATAGGGACGTATTCTGGACCTAAGGTATGTCGGCCCTGATGCTTTTATGGCTTTATAAGTGATTGTTAAAACTTTAAACAGAATCTTTTTATGAATTGGCAGCCAGTGCAGGCGTTTGAGAGCTGCTGCTGACAGGGATCCTCTAGGTAACCTAAGCACCAACCTGGCCGCTGCATTCGGGGCCACCTGTAATTCTTTTAAAACGGCCTTATTTACTCCTGCGTACAGGCTGTTGTAGAAGTCCAAACGCCATAGAACCAATGCTACAGCAACTGTCTTCCTAGCATTCAAAGGGAGTAGGTTCAGGAACTTCCTCAAGATTTTTATGGTATGAAAACACAATCTGTCGAAGCAGTAGGTACAGGGTTCTGCACGTGAAGCTACACAATCTACACATCCATGCGTGGCAGTTTGATCTGCCGCCTGAAGTTGGGAATGTCAACCTCGCTGTCAGGCGTCACTCTATAAAGTCCATTTATGCTGGTCACTGAGACAAATTTGTGACCTAGTGTGGAGTCCTCAACATAGACTCATCACGAGCCAAATTGCTGGATATTTTATTGTGTGCTCTGTCTTTGGCCCAGCATAGTCCTGTAGTGGGCACTTTAAAGGTTATTTGTGGCCCCTTTTGACCTTTTTGCATTTGCCAGACCGACTGTCCCTGTGTAAATCACCTATTGTGATGCAATGTATTTAAAGTTTGACACACATGTTCCCTTCCAAACCACTTATGATGCCACAATGGGATTGTAAGTTGGTTGTGCTGTTCCTTATGTGCACCCCCTGGGAACCAATAGACAGCTGCCTATTGCTTCTTCTGACTCTTAAAACTCTGTTAGAGGCATATGAGCTGCAGATCTTACACTGTGCATTAGATCGCCACCTGGTGTTGGGCTCAGATGATTGCATGTTGTTGTCGTCTTGGAAGAAGTCTTTTGTAGTCACAAGATAGGTGACTTCTCCCTTGGACGATAGTGCGCGTGGGCATCGGCTCCATCTTTAGATTGTTTATTTCCGCCACTGGGTTTGAATGAAAACTTTTCCGCTCTGGTTCGAAATCTACTTTTCAAGTACTTCGACGCGTAAAAACGTATTCAAACTTCACCAAACTACTTTCGATATCGACAAACATCGTCTCGACTCTAGTCGTCGACGCGGGCCGTTGGGCCTATCCACGCCGTGAGGCCTACACCTCATGGAAAGGACGCCATTCAAAAGATGCCCGAGTGTGGAGCAAAGTTCCCACACAGTGACCATCACGAGGTGTGTAACCTGTGCTTATCGCCAGAACATGACGAATCCAGCTGCACAGCCTGTGCATCCTTTCAATCCAAGAAAACCATTCGAGATCGGACGGCCCGTCGACACGACATGCAGAGATCGGCCCCAGAACTGGTGGATATCTTCGACGAAGAAGTTCGGCTCGTTCTCGGAGAAGATTCAGACAATCTCCAACTCGTATCAGAGGCAGACGACTCAGAGGACTCCATACCATCGGGTCAGCGCATGAGTACTACTGCCCCGGCCCCATACCCACCACCCAAATCAAAGGCAAAGGTCAACACTCCGCCTCCGGGGCCCAGTCGCGACCAAAAAAACACTTAGAAAGCCCCACCATCGAGCCCGGCTCCGAAGAAAATACTCAAGCCTTCCGGGAGCTCCTTACGGAGCAAGCCGCATGTGCCGATCCCACCAGGTCCCTCAGCACCGAAACCGAAAGAAGTCTTGACTCCGAAACCGTCGACTTCAAAAGACAAAACTATAAAGCCAGCGTCTGACGCCTCGAAGACGATAAGACCAGCTTCTACTCCAAGCCAATATCTTCAGTACCGAAACCTACAATACCCGATTCTGATGTGCTTAAGCCCTCGAAGCAGCCTACGACTCGGAAAACAATACCTTTGGTGACTAAATCTACGCTAAAGGACACAGTAACAACTCCTAAGGCTAAAGACAAGCAGCAACCACGCCCGGAACCGAAAAAATCGGCGCCAGCAAAGGTTCTGCAAGGAGAAGACCTTTTCCAACCTGATCCTCTTCAAAAGAGATCTACATTGACCCAAAGACAGGTCATGCTCCACTACACCACACAGGAAGAGGAAATTAGACACATCACCTACACCTGCAGTGCCTGTCAAAAAGAAGGACTCTGCCACATCTCCTATGCATCCTTCTTCTCCCATACTTCCTTATCCTTCATCTCCTGTTCCTCCTAACAATTCACCTCAAAATTCTCCTGAACACTCTCCTCATTCTTCACATACACCTCAAAATGATGATGAGTATAGCATAGGAGGGGGGTAGACCGAGATGAGCCTTTTTCCTACCCTATTGATTATCCAGATTGGGAGTACCCAAACCCACAAGATGTGCCAGATATTCCTGACCCACAGTCATATCCATCAAAACCTTCTCCCCCCAGAAGACAATATTGGGTTTGGGCACTTACTGAATATGGCTGCCATTTATCATGGGGTCACCATGCATTCAGACGAGGCAGAGAAAGATTTTTTATTAGATACATTTGAACAATCACAAAGGTCTGTTCAAATTCTTCCTATGATTAAAGGGGTTATCAAACATGCTCCAGAGGTATTTAAAGATCCTGTGCGTACTAGGGTCCTAAACCCTAGAACTGACAAAAAGTACAGGCCTGCTCCTGGGGATCCAGCCTACATTAAGGGACAGCTACCCTTAGACTCCCTAGTTGTCTCAAATGCTAGAAAAAGAGCACACTCACATACATCAGGTGAAGCACCGCCCCCTGATAAGGAATCTAAGGCGATAGATGCTTCAGGCAAGAGAATAGCTGCACAAGCTACCAATACATGGCATATAGCTAATACACAAGCCCTCCTTGCAAGATATGACAGAGCTCATTATGATCAGTTAGAGACATTACTACAACATCTACCTGACCAATATAAGGCACAAGCAATTGACCTTATACAAGAAGGCAAGTTAATTTCAAATGCCTCAATCAAGTGCGCCCTTGATATAGCAGACACTGCATCTAGAGCTGTAAACACTAGTGTCTTACTTAGATGTCATGCGTGGCTACGCATTTCAGGATTTAAGCAGGAAGTGCAAACTACCAATTTAAATCAGCCATTCAACCAACATCAATTGTTTGGACCAGAGGTAGACACAGCACTTGAGAAAATAAAAAAAGATACAGATACAGCCAAATCTATGGGAGTTTTGCAATCCGCACAAGCTAGAGGCTCCTTTCCTCGCTCCTTTTATAGAGGAGTCTCCAAACAAACTGGAGCAGACAATACAGCTTCCTTCATATCCAATACACAGATATCCTCCAGTAAAGGATATTTCACAGGAGGCTACAGAGGCAACAATAACAATGGAAGAGGTCGAGGTAACAACAATAATCGAACCTCTTCCAACACAAAACAGTGACTTCCCTCTGCTCCCCCAACAGCACTCCACTCCTGTGGGGGGCAGACAAACACAGTTCCTACCTGTCTGGAATTCCATCACAACAGACAGGTGGGTAAGACAAATTATCCAGTATGACTACTGCCTCGAACTTACAGCTACCCCTCCACACATACCACCCAGGCAGCGTCCAATGTCTGCAGAACATCTTAGGTTACTCAAACAAGAAGTCCTATCACTTCTTCAAAAGAACGCAATAGAAATAGTTCCTTTACAACATCAAGGAACAGGGGTTTACTCGCTGTATTTTCTAATACCCGAAAGGACGGGACACTAAGACCAATTCTCGACCTCAGGCCCCTCAATCACCTTTTACACTCAGATCATTTTCATATGATCACTTTACAACAAGTGCTCCCACTGCTGCAACAAGGCGACTTCCTTACAACACTACATCTAAAGGATGCCTACTTCCTATACATCCTTCCCACATTCCTATACATCCTTCTCAAAGGAAGTATCTGAGGTTTGTACTGGAAGGACAGCATTATGAATTCAAAGTCCTTTCATTCGGGGTAACAACTGCACCAAGAGTGTTCACAAAGTGCCTAGCAGTAGTAGCAGCACATCTCAGAAGACAACAGATACATGTCTTCCCTTATCTAGACGATTGGCTCAAAAAAGCCCAGTCATTAAATCAGTATGCAAACAATTCAAACATTGCACAACTTAGGGTTCACAATCAACTACACAAGTCACACCTACAGCCCTCTCATGTACATCAATATTTAGGGGCTACAATAAACACGTCTACAGCTCTAGCGTATCCCAGTCCAGCAAGGATACAGAGCATTCAAGCCTTAGTCTCAAAGTTCCAACATCAACACTCTCTCCCAACCAGAGTGTTCATGAGGCTAATAGGCATGATGGCGTCTTGCATCTTTATTGTACCACATGCAAGACTGCAAGTGCGTCCATTACAGGAATGTCTAGCACAACAGTGTAATCGGGCTCAAGGACAACTAACAGACCTGGTGTTGGTAAAGAGCTGCACACATCGCTCTCTGCAGTGGTGGAACACCAAAAATTTAACAAAAGGGCAGCTGTTCCTCAAACCTGTTCCACAAATAGTACTTACAGCAGACGCATCTCTCACAGGATGGGGAGCCCATCTCCTACATCATACAACTCAAGGTGAATGGAACATTTAACAAAGATCGTTCCATATCAATCACCTAAAGCTGCTAGCAATATTCCTAGCACTCAAAACATTCCAAGTACAAGTACAAAACAAAGCTGTCTTAAACCGGACGGACAACACAACAGCTATGTACTATATACAAACACAGGGGGGGACACACTCTCTACAGCTGTCCCAGCTTGCACAGAACATTTGGAGATGGGCCATTCCACAAAACATAAATCTGTTAGCGGAACACCTTCCAGAGGTTCACAATAAGATAGCGGATCTGTTAAGTCGACAGACACTACAGATTCACGAATGGGAACTACATTTGCAAGTTCTTCAACCATTCTTTCACAAGTGGGGTCATCCAGACATAGATCTGTTCGCCACACACGAAAACACAAAATGCCCAACCTTCACCGCCAGGTTTCCACACCCGCTGTCCAAGGGCAATGCGATATGGATGAACTGGTCAGGCAGATTTGCGTACGCTTTTCCGCCACTTACTACTAATACCACTAATAGTGCGCAAGCTACTACAACAGTTGATCAAACTGATTCTGGTAGCTCCCACATGGGCACGCCAACCGTAGTACACAACTCTGATAGAACTATCCCTAGTTCCACACCAAAGCTACCTCTGACACCATCCCTGCAAACGCAGAACCATGGAGACATCAGACATCCAGACCCAGGTCAACTGAATCTGGCGATCTGGCTCCTGAAGTCTTAGAGTTTGGCTACCTTAACCTACCGCCAGACTGTATGAATATCATTAAAGAAGCCAGGAGACTTACTACTAGAGCTTGCTATTCTGCTAAATGGAAAAGATTTGCCATTTACTGCAACAATAACCAAATTGATCCCCTAGATGCTTCCATCCAGAATATCATTTGCTACCTTCTACATTTACAAAGATGTAACTTGGCATATTCATCTATACACCTGCATCTGGCAGCAATTGCAGCATATTTACAAAATAGACAACATCTGTCTCTATATAGGGTGCCTGCTATTAAAGCATTTATGGAAGGATTAAAAAGAATCATTCTTCTAGGTTACCACCCTCTCCAGTGTGGAACCTAAACATTGTTCTTACAAGGCTCATGGGACCACCTTTTGAACCTCTACACAAATGTTAACTGCAATTCCTCACATGGAAAGCAGCTTTTCTAGTAGCTATTACCTCTCTTAGGAGAGTAAGTGAGATTCAAGCTTTTACTATACAAGAACCATTTTTAAAATTACACCGTAATAAAGTGGTTTTCAGGACAAATCCTAAATTCCTTCCAAAAGTCATTACTCCGTTTCATTTAAACCAATCTGTTGAGTTACCAGTGTTTTTCCAAAACCCAGACTCTGTAGCAGAAAGAGCTCTAAACACACTAGATGTTAAAAGAGCTCTCTTCTATTATATAGATAGGACCAAATCCTTTCGCAAAACAAAGCAATTGTTTGTAGCTTTCTCTCCACCACATAAGGGCAACCCCATTTCTAAAGCTGGAATTGCAAGGTGGATTGTAAAATGTATACAAATATGCTATCAAAATGCAAAACATACATTAACAGTTCCTCCTAGGGCAAACTCCACACTCAAACTAGGAGCATCCATGGCTTTCTTAGGGAACATTCCCCTAGAGACATCTGCAAGGCAGCAACATGGTTTACAACACACACCTTCACTAAACACTATTGTGTTGATGTGCAAGCTAAGCAGCAAGCTGCAGTAGGCCAAGCCGTCCTCAAAACCCTCTTTCAAACTACTACAACACATACAGGTGACCACCGCTAAGGGGAGACACTGCTGTTCAATCTATGCACAGTGTAAGATCTGCAGCTCATATGCCTCGAATGGAAAATACTACTTACCAGTATGCATCTGTTCTTGGCATGTAGAGCTGCAGATTCTTACACGCTCTCCCGCCTCCCCGGAACCTGTATCTGTTCTAGTTCTATCCTAATTAGATATACACGAATGGACATCCTTTCTTCTGTCTACAAACTCCATCATTTCCCATCATGGCGAAAAACAATCTAAGGATTGGGCCGATGCCTATGCGCACTATCGTCCAATGGAGGAGTTACCTATCTCATGACTACAAAAGACTTCTTCCAAGATAACAACAACATGCAATCATCCGAGCCTAACACCAGGTGGTGATCTAATGCACAGTGTAAGAATCTGCAGCTCTAGATGCCAAGAACAGATGCATACTGGTAAGTAGCATTTTCCTTCTCATTTCGATCAGTTCAGCCCATCATGTGAGTAAGGTCTGGGCTCTCTCGGTGTAGCAGCCCTACACTACCCTTTCCCCTGACAAACTGGTGTTGAGGACCATGGTGAACCTTTTACCAAATGTTGTGACTCCTTTTCACATTGATATTTACAACAAGGGGTGGTGAGGGACAGAGTCTCCGAATTAAACAGAATACTCTCACCCAGTCAAGAGATCAGGGCTAGATCCAACACCGTTTTTTAGCTCACTGCACCATCCCAGTTTCAGAACCTGACTGTATGCAAATTAGTCTGTTCCTGTCCCAGTGCATGATGGGAACAGGGCAAACCAAACTACAAAAGCCAATTCTTACACTGGGAAGGAAACAAGCTACCGGGGACCGGTTTCTGGCATTTCAGCCTCTTCGGCCCGGCTTGCTTGAATCCTGATGGTGCAATGAGCAAGGGACTCACATCTGAGTATACCCTTCCACGCTTAGGGTGGACAAAAATATTTACAACAAGGGGTGGTGAGGGACAGAGTCTCCGAATTAAACAGAATACTCTCACCCAGTCAAGAGATCAGGGCTAGATCCAACACCGTTTTTTAGCTCACTGCACCATCCCAGTTTCAGAACCTGACTGTATGCAAATTAGTCTGTTCCTGTCCCAGTGCATGATGGGAACAGGGCAAACCAAACTACAAAAGCCAATTCTTACACTGGGAAGGAAACAAGCTACCGGGGACCGGTTTCTGGCATTTCAGCCTCTTCGGCCCGGCTTGCTTGAATCCTGATGGTGCAATGAGCAAGGGACTCACATCTGAGTATACCCTTCCACGCTTAGGGTGGACAAAAATATTTACAACAAGGGGTGGTGAGGGACAGAGTCTCCGAATTAAACAGAATACTCTCACCCAGTCAAGAGATCAGGGCTAGATCCAACACCGTTTTTTAGCTCACTGCACCATCCCAGTTTCAGAACCTGACTGTATGCAAATTAGTCTGTTCCTGTCCCAGTGCATGATGGGAACAGGGCAAACCAAACTACAAAAGCCAATTCTTACACTGGGAAGGAAACAAGCTACCGGGGACCGGTATCTGGCATTTCAGCCTCTTCGGCCCGGCTTGCTTGAATCCTGATGGTGCAATGAGCAAGGGACTCACATCTGAGTATACCCTTCCACACTATAGGTGTGGCAGGGTATACTCAGACATGAGTCCCTTTCTCACTGCTCCATCAGGATTCAAGCAAGCCGGGCCGAAGAAGGCTGAAATGCCAGAAACCGGTCCCCGGTAGCTTGTCTCCTTTCTGGTGAAGAATTGGCTTGGTAGTTTAGTCTGCCCTGTTCCCATGATGCACTGGGCCAGGGACAGACTGATTTGCATATAGCCAGGTTCTGAGCTGGGATGGGGCAGTGAGATAAATAACGGTGATGGATCAAGCCCTGATCTTTGGACTGGGTAAGAGTGGTCTGTTTAACTCAAACACTCTGTTCATCACCACCCCCTTTTTGTAAATCGTTTTTGGCCACTATAGGTGTGGCAGGGTATACTCAGACATGAGTCCCTTTCTCACTGCTCCATCAGGATTCAAGCAAGCCGGGCCGAAGAAGGCTGAAATGCCAGAAACCGGTCCCCGGTAGCTTGTCTCCTTTCTGGTGAAGAATTGGCTTGGTAGTTTAGTCTGCCCTGTTCCCATGATGCACTGGGCCAGGGACAGACTGATTTGCATATAGCCAGGTTCTGAGCTGGGATGGGGCAGTGAGATAAATAACGGTGATGGATCAAGCCCTGATCTTTGGACTGGGTAAGAGTGGTCTGTTTAACTCAAACACTCTGTTCATCACCACCCCCTTTTTGTAAATCCTTTTCACATTGGGCAATCATTCCCCCTCCCAACATTCTTTATTCCTCTTCACCCCTCGAAAGAGGAGGAGAGACTCATTTGGCTGAACACCAAAAGAGCCTTAATCTTTAACATCGATTGCATCAAAGACTGTCAAATAAATGACCAGCTTTGTGTGGGGTTCTCGGGACAAAGAAAGGTAAGGATGTGCAGAAAAGAACTTTATCAAGCTGGATAGCCCTCTGCATTAAGACCTACTACTCATTGGCCAAGAAGCAGCCTCTGGAAGGGCTAATTGCCTGGTCTTGACAACTGTCAGGCTGTGATGTGGACGCCCGTGAATATGTCTTCAAAACTCTACTAATTGGCAGCCAGGTCCAATGGTAGGGGCATTTCTCCTGTTCAGTCCTGGAGGACTTTTTGGTCTGAACCCAGTCCACTGATCCTCTACATTGGAAGGTATTGCTTTGGTATCTGTTCTAAAGTTGAGGAATCTGTGTTTAGAAGTATCCATCAGAAGCACAAGTTTAGTTACTTTCAGTACTGCTCTTTCTGATGGATACGCTATCAAACCTGAGATTTCCCACTGCCCACCTACCTTCCCGATCTGTTAAGTGAACTCTTTTTTAGTATAGATAAATGTCCCAAATTAGAGATCTGCTCACTGGTACCTCCAATTGTTCATGCTGCATCTGAGGGCACAGTGAGAGTCAAGCAAGAAACTGATGTCAGCGTGCATGGGTGGGACTTTAATGTGGTGCCATACCATCACTTCCGGGACGGAACCAGGCCAACGCTGAGTCGTCCATATCTACATAGCTTTGAGACCTTCTGAATCCAGTCTGGCGCCTTTGGGAATATTCTGAGGGGGAAGAATCCACGGTTAGATAGAGTATCCACTAGAAAGAGCATTACCAATCGATAAAGTAACTTGTTCTTTGCAACCACAGTAGGTATTGTGAAATATTGATACATATTCTTCAAAAGGAAGTGTTGATGCCCCTTCAACATCCATGTTTGCATCCTCTTTGCAAGGTGTCACTTTGTGGATATTGCGAACGTAGACCCATTTGTAGCGCACCTTTTCTTAAATCATGGCCAAGGACACAAGATATGTGATTTCACATTTGCTATGTATTGGGCCTAATGGTCTGCAGCAGCTACACTCTTCTCTTAAAGCCACTAGCAGTTGTTTCATAGTGGGGATTATAATTATATATTGTACCATGTAATTCATTAATCATTGACCTTGCACACATGTTGGGTTGGGGAATGTGTGATCCTCCCATCACTGTTAGTCTAGCTCCACTGCCTGATGAATACTTCCAGGAATAAGTAAGATCTGCTACACCGTACGTGGGCCTTCATTATGAATATCCTAGATGTCATCCACTAAAGTTAACCCCAAGAATTAATGTTACTGGTGGTCCCTATAATTCCAAAATGGTCAGCTGTGTGCATCAGACTTACTTTGCAAATCCAGCATGTTTGCCATGGTTTTTCACCAAGGGACTCTACTAGTTGCAGGTGAATTCTCCAGGTGAAATACACACAGCTGCAGTGTTCCTTCTAAACTATAATTCCACTGGTGCCTTTACCTATCTCCCATTCTTATACATTCTCACATATCGGCCGTAGTCATTCTGTGGTTCTGCTGATCACTGTATTTTGCATTCTCTTGAGCTTGCATTTGATCTTGGCTGGAAAACCCTCCTGTGCACTTTATCTAGTGTGTTTATCATCTGACACCTGCACTCGTAATATAATTTACTATGCCAGCTTTTCGAAGAATCTGGGTTGTTGGAGTGACTCTTAACTTTCCTGTGTGTCTGAGAACTACAATGAACATGACCTTGTAAGTTTGAGCTAACCTACTTTACTGCAGATCCAGGTTGTCAGGTAGTGACAGTTAGCAGAAATATTTTGGAATTGTGACGACTTGGTGTGCGGGTTCTGGATTTTACTGTCTCTTCTGGTGAGAAAGATGGTGCCCCACTAAAACCTATTACAAAGAAACGTAATGTGATGAAGCTAATAAGACATTGTTTCCTTGTTTTTGTAGTTCTATAAAATAAATACAAACAATTCACTTCACTAGCTCTCCTGTTGTGCAAGATATGCTAAGACCATACATTGCTATTCACCATGCCTTGCTGTTTTGTTTCTTACTTTGACAGGACTTTGCCAATACCATCCCAGGCCATGGTGGGATTATGGACCGATTTGACTGCCAATACTTGATGGCGACTTTCGTAAATGTGTACATTGCCAGTTTCATCAGGTGAGCTCTCTAACAATCCCAAAGCCTTTCTTTGCCCTGAACTCAGGGGTCTCCCTTGATATAGCACCAGCCAGAGTTCTTTTGTTTTTAATCAGGAGTGGATAACTCTGCACCTTGCTTCCCATCTCCAATCATAGGTGGCTTAATTTCACCTAGCCATGTAAGGTGCCACCACGGAAGTGTTCAAGCAATATGGTATAAAGGCCTAATCATTGGACTATATACATATAGCAGATTTTTCCCAGTTCTCATATGGGAGCCAAAACTCATTCCGCTTGTTTTTAGAGGCCCGATCTAACCGATTGATGTATATTATTGTGATCAACCATTCTATTTTTTTTGGTGGGGTGGCTTTAATCCAGTTCTTACGTATTTCCCTACGGGCAAGCAAAATCAAATAGAATTTTAATCTTTTGGTATTTCTTGACAATGATACATGACATGCCGAAATCCCAAAGAAAACAAGAGATTTTCTTACCTGGAGCCTCTCTCCAAGTATTATACATATAATGTTACTCACTTCCAACCAAAAGCCTTGGATTTCAGGGCATTCGAAAAACATATGTATATCGTCTCCTTTTTCCTTTCAACATTTAGGGCATGTTGGAGTAGCACCCTTCCCCAATTTAGGTAGTGTATACAGTGTCCAATAAACCCCGTGGAGATAGAAAAGGTGATTCCGCCTAAATTTGCAGGATGTACTGTGGAGTATAACAGATCACAAGATGCTTGCCATAAATCTTCCATCTGCTCTCCTGGCAAGCTCTTCTCCCACAGCATTGATGGTAGATTGAAGTCATCATCTGAAAGCTCTACTAAAAGCCTATACCAGTTTGCCAACTCTTTTTTCTGGGTTACATTGACCATCATCCCGAAGCCTTTTGTTAATTAATAAAAACCAAAATGTGAGAATTCAATATTTCTTGGCAGAAGGGAATGATGATGCCTTGTTTGCATTTACTAAGGATATCTGTGCTGTTATTTGTTCAGCTTCATAGCAGGAATTCCCTTCTTTTTAAGTATTATAAAGGTTCTTCCAATTAATTACGTTCCCAAAGATTTTTATAACCTGGAAATTAATTTTCAGAGCAGCATGTCTCCCCTTTGGAGCCCATGAACTGCCATTGCTGTTTTTTCTGGGTTGAATTAGCTATTGTCACTCCATGTTATTTCAGAGTGAACCACTAAGTTTGCGTACAACATTTTGTGGAGGGCAAAAGTCAGTTCCATAGAGGATGTAAATCTAAGGGCAAAGACAAACGTTAGAAGCCAAAATCTCTGGGCAAATGCCAGGAAAGCTCAAATCTCTATTTGGTCTGAGCAATGTTTAAAGTCAACTTTTTAAATTCAGCAGTTGGTTCCAAAGTGTAACCTGTTTTATAAATTCAAATTTCCTTTTACATATCAAGGACTACTCTCAGTTCGAGAATGTAATGATAGTTTTTTTTTGTATAGAAAGCTGTAACCCGAGAAGGATGAGCCTGATTTAAACAGTGCAGTTGATCTGCCTGTAAACATTTATTATCTCTTTTAAAACTTACCTTGAGGCATGGAAAATTTGAGATGCAAATACATACTTCAAGACCTCTTGATTGTCTAATGTGGGAGTGGGATGGTAGTAGCTGTGGGTAGATGAAAAAGATATACTACGAAAATGACTTTTGTTGTATGCATGCCCATGTACAGTGGCTGTTACTCTAAAGGAGAGATCCAGAGGACAATCAGCACAAATATGCTATCTTTCTTTGCTTACCAAAACAGTGGCATGTCAGCAAATACTTGCTCCTACCTGATCATCATCATTAACAACTTTGCTTCCGGCAGTAACATCTCTCTGTGTCACATATTTCCATATAGCCTGGAGGCTTCTGATTTTACGCACAAGCATGTTAAGTCTGGACAAAATTGATTTCAATATGCTGGCCTCTTTGGAGATGCACATTCCGTAGTTATATGCCTTAACCCCTTCCATGCTGATGACGAACCCCAGCCGTCATGCACTACGGTGCTCGTGTGCTGATGACGGCTGGGGTTCGTCACGGCCCGCCCCTGTTCGTGTTGTTTACAGCACACCAGGGGAATCGCGGCCGCATGGAAGGGGTTAAAGGCATCCCAGAGTACCCCCATCGTTGCCACTGAGCAGTTATTGAAATCAAAAAACGTCAATGATGTTGTCCCTGATTTCGCCTTTGAAAACTGTGTCACACAGTTTATTCCCTCTCAATCGCCAATGTATGTTGGGGTGGGATTCCAAGCAGCAGAACAATATGAGACTGGTCAGATAACGTTCTAGGCACAATGGTGGTATCCTGCAGCATTCTCATAACTCTGGGTGCTACCAGCAGTAATCGATCCAAGAGCTGAAGTCATGGACGGAGTAGTAGTGCTTAAAGTCTCATGATGTGGTAGCATTAATCTTCACACATCTAGCACACCACAGAGCGCCTTATTTTACCGAGTGCCACAGCCACCTGGTGGAGTGGGCAGGTTACATGCGTAGAGCAGTCTCCGCGCTTGGATATGGCCAGATTGAAGCCCTCAACCCTCCCTCCCCCAGATCATGGGCAAGGTAGCATAGGTATGGCATTTATTCATTAATCCATCAAAGAACTCCAGGGTGTCTGTATTTGGGCCATAAATATTAAGAAGGATCAAAGACATGTGATTAATACACCCCATTACCAGTATCTAGTGACCTTGAGTTTCTTGCCATTCTAGCTGTGTAAATGGTACTGTTTTATGAATGAGGATCGCAACCCCCACAGGAATAGGAGGAACATGATGCAAAGTACTTATTGGGTCCCACATGTGGGTGCAAACGCCTTGTGCCCTCCAGGTTTCCCGTTTGTTTCTTGGATGAATATGATTCCTGCCCCATGCCTCGTGAGGGATGTTTGCACTTGTCATGACTTCCATGGCTGTTAAGCCCATGCACATTCCAGCTAATTAATTTGACTGGTATTGTAGCCTGGTCTTGTACCATGTGTGTTGTATCAATTCGTAGTTCCACATGATGTCCTGATGACTATCACCATCTACCAGTATGTCCCTTGCACAAGTGTGAGATAGTCAACAAAAAATATAGCGAAAAAGCCCTCAATTATCTTCCCACTCATCTCCCACTCCGACATAACAAGTCAGTGAAAAAACCTACCCAATACAGAAAGAAGCAGGAACCCATGCAACAGTGTTAATAACTGCTGCTGTGCGCTAAGCGCTCGGGGGAAGCCAAAGAGCATGCAGCTGGCCTGGGCACCCTGAAGGTGTCTATAACTGTATAAGCAACTGTCAATAACCCCATACATCAAACAACGGTGCTTTGTGCCAAAATAGACATGAGGTGATAAATCCCACCTCGTCTGAACCAAAAGCTAAACCTCGAGCAGAGGACCAACGATCATAAACATTGAATTGGGTCTAGAAAGCAAAACAGGAGTGGCATCAACAAAATATCATCGAAGTAATATTCAGTAACCACTCACTAGTCTCCAGTAAGTCCAAAAACAACTGGGCATACAAACACCTCAGGACGAGGTTGTAGAAGTACAAAGGAACTAATACAAATCGAAACCTACGAGCAAGATTAAATCTTTGAAGAAGGAAAAGAATGACCATTTTCAGAACCAGAGCACAGGCAGTGATTGCCCCTACATCAAGGTCCTTCTTCATCTGCGGTTGATGAGAAAAGCATTAGTCTATCCCAACACTACCACTATCGTGGCACCCCTACTCAGCATTTCCCAGGCAAGATCCCGAAAAGGTGTCAGCGCGTGAAGACTTCCTAAGAAGTACACTCACGTTGTATGGGTCAAGTAGCCAAAGCTACAGAGCTCGTTCTAAGATGCTCTTTTGATTTCACCTCCTCTTCTGCCTCCAACCCCAGGGCACTGATCCTAATTCAAAATGCAAGAACACAGAATACACCCACTATTGTATGAGGATCTACTCATCCTCCGGGACACTTCTCATAGGTGATTTTCTGTTGAGTCTCAGTACTCTCAGCTCCTGGCTCGGTGACCTTGACTCCCAGGCCTCCTGCAGCGTGAAAGAACATCATCTCCCAATTATCAGCATTCTTTGCATAAAAGTATCCTCTCCTTCCCAGGCCTAACTCCTAAAACAAAAGGCGTTTTTCTAACTAACAAAGACAACTTTTTCCACCTGCAACAGAAATGTGAGAACGAACAAATCCAGTATGCACATGAATTTCAATCTACCCCCTCTGCTAGAGCCATCAGGGAAATTACATTTCAGGCCTACAGAAATCGGCCAACATAAGAATAAGGCATGCATGGCCTACAAATTACACATGAGTATATATATATATATATATATTCACAGAAAAAACCATAGGTTATAGTGGATATATAGTTAGGAATTTGCATTTACAAAACCTTGAAAATTCAATGAAAAAACCATAGGTTATAGGCCATATATAGTTAGGAATTAGCATTTACAAAACCTTATTTTACTCGCATAAAACCATTGAAATTCCATATATAGTTAGCTAACTATAAGCGCTAACTATATATCGCGCACCCGCAATCCACTGCTGATGATGTCACATATTACATCATTCATGACATGGTCAGTGACATCACTGATGACATCACTGATGACATCTCAAATGACATCACTGATGACATCACTGATCACAACATCCAGTGATTGTATGTGTCTGTAAAGTTTAAATATGTTTCACATATTGAAGAATGAGTGGATGTATAAGTGTCTGGATGAAGAATTTAGTAGGTGCATGACTGACTGTATGAGTGAGTGATTAAATGTGTCTCACTGAGTACATGGGTTAGTGACTAAACTGTCTTAATTCGTGCATCAGTATGTTTGTTGTTGTGTAAGCTGCTGCATGTGTTGATCAGTAGCTATAAGAGTAGCCATATGGGTTATTGATTGGTTGCCCAAATATTTGAATGGGAGGCTGAGTGTGTGTGTGGGTGGCTGGGAGGTGCGTGACTCTGTGCATAGATGTGTAAGCAGTTGATTCACTAGGAGTATGAGTTCAAGAGTGCATGTGGAAACAGCTATATGGGCGGTTGACTGTGCATGGGTGTGTTGGTGAGTGAATGGATTTCTCATTGCTACATGTGCAAGTAAGTACGTATGTAAAACACAATACATGTGAGAGTTGAGATATATAAATAACTGAACATAAGAGCCAGTGAATGTGTGACTGGCTGTATCGATCACTGTGAGCTTGTATCAGGGATTATATAAGAGAGTAAATATGTGTTATTATATGTTTGAATAAGTAAGATGTGTATAACTGTATAGTTGAGGAAATGGAGGTGTGATTGATTCTTTGCATGACTGACTAGGTGTGTGAGTAAGTCCATGGATGAGTGACAGTCTGTGAGTGTCTGTTTATACTGAGTGTATGTAAGATTATATTAGAGTCTGAAGAGGTTCATTGTATTATCACATGAGTGATGTGATCAGTGATGACAAATGAGATGTCATCAGTGATGTCATTTGAGTTGTCATCAGTGATGTCATCAGTGATGTCATTTGAGATGTCATCATTGATATCATTTGAGTTGTCATCAGTGATGTCATTTGAGATGTCATCAGTGATGTCATCAGTGATGTCACTGACCATGTCATGAATGATGTAATATGTGACATCATCAGCAGTGGATTGCGGGTGCGCGATATATAGTTAGCGCTTATAGTTAGCTAACTATATATGGAATTTCAATGGTTTTATGCGAGTAAAATAAGGTTTTGTAAATGCTAATTCCTAACTATATATGGCCTATAACCTATGGTTTTTTCATTGAATTTTCAAGGTTTTGTAAATGCAAATTCCTAACTATATATCCACTATAACCTATGGTTTTTTCTGTGAATTTCATTGGTTTTTTAATAGCAAATATGAAAAGCTTTAAAATGTCAAGTACGTGATAGATAAAAACATTTTCGTATTTATGCACGCTGATGTGCTTTGAACGCTGCCCCCCCCCCCTCCCCTCTTTTGCCTTAGTAGTACTCTCTCTTTGCAGATACAGAAGGGTAGTTAACGCAGGCCTTTATCCCCGTTGTAATCCGTCGTACCTCCTTGTCTCTCCATTTGATTGATTGTTGTCCAAGCATTTACTGTTTTAGAATTGGTTCTCTTTGGATCATTCTCTATTTACAAACAAGCACAAAGTCGCAATACTCTGTTTAGTCTTTGCAGATAGTGAAAAATCGTGTAAAAAAATAAAAGTAATCGAGCAAAATCAGTAGGCCACTAATTGGATCTCTTTTTGACCTCGCTAAAATAGAAATATTAGGAACAACCCTTCTTGAGAAATACGAAAATAGTGAGATGAACTGAGCTCCACACCATGAGGGCTGCAAGACAGCTCAGCTCCATCACCCATCCCGCACAAAATAATGACAAACCCTATGCAAATATTAAAAATATAGACAACACACCAGCAAAGAAATAGGGTAAAACATTTTATTAAAAAACTATTTACATAACGTTGGTTTATAAGATGATGTCAGTAGTGGACCGATGTGTGAATAGATCGAAAACAGCACAAGGCTCCAAGATCCGGATAGCAAGCTCCTGGATGTTGGGTGCCATAGTTTAGAGTTCTGAATTTCAGCCTTTTTCAATGCCTGTGCTTTGTTGAATCAAAATGGCGGCTTGACACAAAGCTGACTCAAGCGTTGTTACTGATGCTATGCAGACCAAAACTGATTTTCAGTTTGTACATTTTTCTAGATTTTTCAATCCAAGTTTGGTTGACTTTGTAGAACGATGGCTTCAGATTTTCAACATACGGTGTGGTGGCGCTGACTGGGAGGGGGCGCTTCGCTCCTGCCCCCTCCCCAAGTAAGATTTTCATACGTGAAAGTACGTTAATGGTTTTGGTCCCTGAGATGCTTCGATGTCACTACCATTCTCAAATAGCATAAGTTCTGGATGTTGGGTGCCATAGTTAAGAGTTCTGAGCAGCGCTTGTAACACTGTCTGAAGCTTATTTCCACCTACTGCAGCTTCACTATTCTCAAAGTAAGTGAGTGTCGTTTGTGGACCTGACTGCATTAGAAAACAATATGATATGTTACCTTCCTAAACAGCTTGACGGAGGCCCCTGAGGGGCGCTGTGATGGCCATGGACTCGGAGAAGACGCTTGGCTCCGACACCCTCCCCAAGTCTTATAGCACTGGTGTAGCCTGAGATCGCCCCCGACATAGGCGGCCGGCTCCCGGGGTCCGGCGGTACTTTTTGCCTTTTGATGACTCTTCAATTCTGGACCTTGTCCCACAATCCGTTTGACCTGAAGACAAGCTGTAGTGAGGCGCCCCTTTATCGTTTTAGTTGCCATTCCGCCCGCTTTTGCTACACTGTGCCTCTTCCGCCATTCAGCTGTTTTCCGCCCGCTCTTGCGACTACAGCGTCTCGCTCACCATGTAGTTGAGATGCGCCCGCTCTTGCGGTGCAGCGATAGGCGGCTGCCACAGGACTCTCAAAATGGCGGCCGGCTCTTCGGTTTTGGGCCTGGTCCACTAAAATGGCCCTGGGACACCTTGGAACTCGGACGCTTGTCTGCTAGGGCTTGGATCCCATTCTCGAAAAGCGTCCCCTCAGCCGTGAAGATTCTACAAAAGTCTTGGGGGCCTCCGACTCCCGCAGGCTTCTGGTGGGGAGCGGCTGCCATGATTGCTCGTGGAATGGCCACGACGGAGCTACGAGATGGTAGTGGTCTCATGCTGACGCCAGCTTTAGTCTGAAACATCCAGAAACACTGTAGACTACCAATTCGATCAGTTCCGGTAGCGCCCCAACATGACCCGGAAGAGAAGAACTTGCCCTCCCCTCTTTGACTGATGGTTCTTGTTGCCTGTCCCCTCTGTTGTCATTTAACAGAACTTTTTGGACTGCTGAAAGGGGTTGTGTTCTGAACGCTGGTTGGTGGAGACATTTAGACTATATTCTTGACCTACGTTGTCGCGTAATGCGTTTTATGACACGCCGCGTTAGCGCACCCGGAAGTGATCCGAGGCGCGGCGCGCAGCGCGTAACGTAAGCATAACAGGTCATGTGACTTGTTAATAAAACTTTTCATTGGTTCATTTTACTTTTGTTAATTTAATGATGAAAAGCTTGGTCATATGACCTAAAAATTACGCTTTTTATTATTTTCGAACAATATTTTTTTTTCAAACATATGTTATAATATTCCAGGCTAATGTACTTTCCCGGAAAATTTACAACTGTCTTGCAAGTAAAATATATTCCTTTTTCGAGAAAAAGGGCGTTTCTTCCTTCCATGACGGAGCCGTTGAGTAAAAGAGATTCGGCCTGCTGTCTTAGTCGCCGATACGCCTGATTATCAGATTCTTATCGACCACTTTATGTTGCAGACATGAAAAACACAACTGCCCTTGACCATTTATCTTTACTGCGTTCCTACATATTATACCTTTTATCCGTCATGTAATTGGACTGCTTTATTTCACTTGCCTTTTACTGATTCGAAAACAGTCACTAAAAGTAAAAACTTTACAAATGAAAATACTACTACCGTGTTTTGTTTTAAAAACCTTTATTGTGAAAATGTCAGTATACAAATACGGGCCTATAACCACGTGGGCCGGCCACGGAGCAAACTCAAATCGTATATGATGAGGAGACATTTACACTGTAGAAGAACGTAACGAGCGGGCCATTAGGTGACAAGAACAAAGGTGTCTAACAGTTGCGGTATCGGTGGACGTACATTTTGTAATTAAAATACGACAGGGCCACTTACAATAACATTTTCTAGATATACATTTGCGGGCAAAGAGTTACGAGTCCCATTTATACCGGCGCCATTTTGGGCGAGGCCGGGCAGGTCCAAGATATAGTCAAAATGTCTCCACCAACCATCGGCCAGACCAGAACCCCTTTCGGCCCTTTATGTTACAAGATGATGTCTTCCATTCAGAAAATATTGGTGGCAGCATTTTGAAAGGAAACAGAAACAGCCGTTCTCCTAGTGAGTTTCACATTGTTACATTTAGGAAGAATGTTGAAGAGTAGTATGTGGAAAATCTGAAGCCATTTTTCTACAAACTCTCAATCAGACTTGGATGAAAAAAAAACCTGAAGAATGTACAAACTGAAAACCAATTTTTGTCTGTATAGCACCAACAGTAACGCTTGAGTCAGCTTTGTGTCAAGCCGCCATTTTCATTCAATCAATAGCGTCCCCCTGCACACATTCAGGGACCTGGTCGTGTCTTCAGATGAAACGCATTGTAGGAAAAGAAGCAGAAAGGAAAAGGAAAAAAGTTCCGCCGGACCTAGTGAAGCTGCAGCAGGTGCAAATAAGCTTCAGACAATCTTCAACTTACTCTGATTCTTATAATAAACTTCAGATAGTCTTACAAGCACTGCTCAGAACTCTCAACTGAGGCACTCAACATCCAGGACTTGCCATTCGGATCTTAGCGCCTTGTATTTTTGTTTTGTTCTTGATGGAGGGGAAACAACAAAAAACAGGCATTGAAAACGGCTCAACTGGAGCAAAAAAAAAATTACTTCTTGGGTGCATTAGGGCATTTATGATTTTCGAATGCCGTATTCATCAGGTTGATGCTCATGTTGCCATAGGACAGCATAGCATTCACCTTCTTTGATCCAGGAGGGATGGAGAAAAACTGCCAGATGAAACTTGAAACTTGGCCATCCAGATCTCGGCGCGTTCGACTCACTGTACCGCAACAGTGACCGCAACTCAGCTGGACACGCCGTCTTTCGGCGCAGCATTGTAGGATGGCCACACCAGTGCGGCAATTTGCTAGACACCACCTCGGTGCCATCCGGATCTCGGCGCGTTCGAGTCACTGTACCGCAACAGTGACCGCAATTCAGCTGGACACGCCGTCTTTCGGCGCAGCATTGTAGGATGGCCACACCAGTGCGGCAATTTGCTGGACACCACCTCGGTGCCATCCGGATCTCGGCGCGTTCGAGTCACTGTACCGCAACAGTGACCGCAACTCAGCTGGACACGCCGTCTTTCGGCGCAGCATTGTAGGATGGCCACACCAGTGCGGCAATTTGCTGGACACCACCTCGGTGCCATCCGGATCTCGGCGCGTTCGAGTCACTGTACCGCAACAGTGACCGCAATTCAGCTGGACACGCCGTCTTTCGGCGCAGCATTGTAGGATGGCCACACCAGTGCGGCAATTTGCTGGACACCACCTCGGTGCCATCCGGATCTCGGCGCGTTCGAGTCACTGTACCGCAACAGTGACCGCAATTCAGCTGGACACGCCGTCTTTCGGCGCAGCATTGTAGGATGGCCACACCAGTGCGGCAATTTGCTGGACACCACCTCGGTGCCATCCGGATCTCGGCGCGTTGTGCTGCCTTCGGCCTATTCGCACATCGGTCCGCTACTGACGCCGCCTCACGTGCCAACGGATTTTCTACGCTTTTTGTAGCCCTATGTCGCATAACAGGTCATGTGACTTGTTTATAAAACTTTTCATTGGTTCATTTTACTTTTGGTTTCCTAAAGATGGAAGGCTTGGTCATATGACCTAAAAATAACACTTTTCATTGGTTTAGAACATTTTTTTTTCCCAAACGATGAAAGCCCCACCTTGTTTCTGGATCATTCAGACTGAAGCTGGCGTCAGCATGAGAGCACCACCATCTCGTGGCTCCGTCGTGGTCATTCCGCGAGCAATCATGGCAGCCGCTCCCCACCGAAAGCCTGCGGGAGTCGGGGGCCCCCAAGACTTTTATACAATCTTCACGGCTGAGGGGACGCTTTTCGAGAATGGAGCCCAAGCCCTAGCAGGCAAGCGTCCGACTTCCAAGGTGTCCCAGGGCCATTTCAGTGGACCAGGCCCAAAACCGAAGAGCCGTCCGCCATTTTAAGAGTCATGTGGCAGCCGCCTATCGCTGCACTGCAAGAGTGGGAGCAACTCAACAACATGGTGAGCGAGACGCTGTAGTCGCAAGAGCGGGCGGTAAACAGCTGAATGGCCGCCACCTGGGGAGGCCCGTTCACGCCGCCTCCCCCCCCCTCCCGGGCCGCCGCACGCCAATTTTCGGAGCAGCATTGTAGGATACCAAAACCAGTGCAGCAGTTTACTGGACATCACCTGGGTGCCTGTCGTACATGTTGTGTCAGCCATGTGACACTGGACACAGACCGCTACTGACGAGGCCTCCCCCCGCACCACCCGGGACGCCCCACGCTGTTTTTCTGTGCTGCATTGTAGGATCCCTAAACCAGTGCGGCACCCAGGCGACATCACCTGGGTGCCGTCCAGAACTCTGCACGTTGTGCTGCCTTGGGACTATTCGCACAACAGACCGCTACTGACGAGGCCTCCCCCCGCCCCACCCGGGACGCCCCACGCCAATTTTCGGAGCAGCATTGTAGGATCCCTAAACCAGTGCGGCACCCAGGCGACATCACCTGGGTGCCGTCCAGAACTCTGCACGTTGTGCTGCCTTGGGACTATTCGCACAAAAGACAGCTTCTAACCATTGTTGCTTTTTGTGTTAATAAATGTTTAAATGTTTTTGTTCTGTTCATTATCGTTAAAAGTTAATAAAGTTTTATAACCTTACTTTGTTGGAGTGTTATCTATTTTTTGAAAAACGGGTGAATGGGGCCTTGAATCGGGTTATTGTCATGTGTGGGCTTTGGAAGTGTGCTGCTGCAGGATCGGACATTTCAAACTCAAATGCACGTTCTTTTTCTTACCTTTCCGAAGCATGGAGCGCAATAGCAGGCAGAGAAAGGGTGATGCACGTGTTGAACACTACCTGACCTGGCAAGTTGCTGGCAGTGCCCCCCCGCCCGCTCCTGAAAGAGGGCACACACACACCGCCGCCCCGAGTACTTCACAAATCTTTAAAAGACCATGCGCTTGTTCATGAGGCTTAAATGGTTTATCACCTCTTCTAGAACCCCTACATCGACCCTCTGACGTTTCATGGAAAAATTACCATGTAACACAATACCAAGCCCTATCAGCTGAAACCCCCAAGGAATCGTGGGGCATATTATCAAGGGGGTTTATCTCCGCTTTTTTGGCTTTAAAAACCATGAAAGCGGAGATAAAATTATTTCCCTATTATCAAGCTGTCGCTAACACCAGTTAGTGACACCTAAAAGGAGATAGCGACCATCTTGGGCCCGGCTTTGCATGTCAGTGATACTTATCACTAATGACATGCAAAGTGGCGTGCCAAGATGTTAGCGACTGGAAACAGTCCCTAACATCGCTACCTTCTATTACCAACTTTTGGAGATATTCGCGCTAAGCGCGAATATCTCCAAAATCTAACACCTGCCCTGAGCAGTTCTTAGCCATGTTATCCAATGGGAGGTGGATAACATGGCTAAGAGCATTAGGTCGATAATACATGAATATCGCTGACTTTTCTGCGATAATAGCAAGGTTTATCTGCGATAAAAATCGCCGATCTGCGGCGATAATTTTTGTCTCTAAACAAGTTATAGACAAAAATTATCGCTAGTTGTTAGTAATATGCCCCCGGGTTTTTGCTTGCAGAAATCGGGAGGCGGGAGACTAGCACTGAAATCAGTACTCACACGCCTGAATCAGGAGAATTGGCATGTCTGAATTCTCTACAGCTGGGGCCATAAACTACATCCGCAGGGGTAGGTGATAGCCTGGGACCAGCCTGGCATCTAAAATGGCTGCCGTGCACGACAAAATTGTGGCATTCGAAAAAAGGCAAGATGGCGCAGCCGCTGGAAGAGATATATCAACATATATCAGCCTCCTCAGCCACCCTCAGGAAACATAGGGGATTAGGATATGTCTCCCGCACCCCCTTATACCTAGTACTTTAATTAACGAAGCACAAAATGGCGAATTCCCGTTTCGCTACCAGTTTGCGGCCCAGTTCGCGGCCCGTGAAGCGCTTCTACCGTGAAAAATCATTTTTTTTTTATTTTCCCCACGGGACCCTTTAATAACCCCAACAACATTCCTAGGGGGTCAAGAGGGGGATACCTTGCCCCCTTTCATTAAATTCCCCCTTAGTTTTTCACCTTTTCTTCTCTCTCGATCCTACCGAGAGACAAGATGGCGGCCGCTCCGGACTGTCACGCAGCAAAAAAAAAAAAAAAGCTCACGCACAGCCGCTGGAAGAGATGTATCAACATATATCAGCCTCCTCACCCACCCTCAGGAAACATAGGGGATTAGGATACGTCTCCCGTACCCACTTATAACTAGTAATTTAATTTACGAAGCACAAAATGGCGAATTCCCGTTTCGCTACCAGTTCGCGGCCGCGCTTCTACCGTAAAAAATCATTTTTTTTTTATTTTCCCCACGGGACCCTTTAATAACCCCAACAACATTCCTAGGAGGTCAAGAGGGGGATACCTTGCCCCCTTTCATTAAATTCCCCCTTCGTTTTCCACCTCTTCTTCTCTCTCGATCCTACCGAGAGACAAGATTGCGTCCGCTCCGGACTGTTTAGAATGTTGACAGACACCGGAGAGCCAATCAGCTTTCTGCGCGCAAAGTTCCGATAAGCGAAAAGTAAGCGGACCGGATCGCTGCCCAGAGCGCTGTTACAGATATATATCTTGGTTTGAACGTTAATTTCTCAAAAACTACTGGAGCACATATATTGAGACCTAGCAAAGGCACATCGGGCTAACAGTCCCTACAATTTTGCCAAGTTTCGTGCAAATCCATTCAGCCGTTCGAGCTAAAAGTGAGTCCAACCGCCCTATGGAAAACTCAATGCAAAAAACGCGTTTTGGGACCCCCCTTTTTTCTCAGCCCCCCCTTGACGAAACCCCACCAAATTTTCAGGGGCTGCTCAGAAACAAAATGTGCCATTTTCCTGAAAATTTCAGCCGATTCCATCCACAAACGCCAAAGTTATTAGACATAGAATTTTCAAAAGTCCCATAGGGAAAAAATTCTAACTATATATACCTACTGGCGAACGCCAGTAGGTAATATATATATATATATATACACATACATATATATATACATATATATTACCTACTGGCGGTAGCCAGTAGGTATATATAGTTAGGATTTTTTCTCTATGGAACTTTTGAAAATTCTATGTCTAATAACTTTGGCGTTTGTGGACGGAATCAGCTGAAATTTTCAGGAAAATGGCACATTTTGTTTCTGAGCAGCCCCTGAAAATTTGGGGGGGGGTCGTCAAGGGGGGGCCGAGAAAAAAGGGGGGTCCCAAAACGCGTTTTTCGCATTCATTTTTCCATAGGGCGGTTGGCCTCACTTTTAGCTCGAACGGCTGAATGGATTTGCACGAAACTTGGCAAAATTGTAGGGACTGTTAGCCCGATGTGCCTTTGCTAGGTCTCAATATATGTGCTTCAGTGGATTTTGAGAAATTAACGTTTAAAACAAGATATATATCTGTAACAGCGCTCCGGGCAGCGCTCCGGTTCGCGTACTTTTCGCGTAACGGAACTTTGCGATGCGAAGCTGATTGGCTCTCCGGTGTCTGTCAACATTCTAAACAGTCCGGAGCGGCCGCCATCTTGTCTCTCGGTAGGATCGAGAGACAAGAGGAGGCCAAAACAAAGGGGGAAATGAAGGAAAGGGGGCAAGGTAGACCCCTTCTGACCCCCTAGGATTGATGAGGGGGATATTATAGAGCCACACGGGCCCAAAATTTTTTTTTTTTTAAATCAGATTTTTTCGCCGTAGAGACGCGTCTTGGTACGCGAACCGGGCAGCTAACCAGGCAGCTAACCGGGAAGCTAACCGGCAGTGTAACGGGAGTCTGAGGAGTAGCTGATTGGCTGATTGGCTGTCAACATTGTAAACAGTCTGGAGCGGCCGCCATCTTGTCTCTCGGTAGGATCGAGAGACAAGAGGAGGCCAAAACAAAGGGGGAAATGAAGGAAAGAGGGCAAGGTAGACCCCTTCTGACCCCCTAAGATTGATGAGGGGGATATTATAAAGCCACACAAGGCCAACATTTTTTTTTTTTAAAAATCCGATTTTTTCGCCGTAGAGACGCGTCTTGGTACGCGAACCAGGCAGCTAACCGGGAAGCTAACCGGGAAGCTAACCGGCAGTGTAACGGGAGTCTGAGGAGTAGCTGATTGGCTGTCAACATTGTAAACAGTCCGGAGCGGCCGCCATCTTGTCTCTCGGTAGGATCGAGAGACAAGAGGAGGCCAAAACAAAGTGGGAAATGAAGGAAAGAGGGCAAGGTAGACCCCTTCTGACCCCCTAGGATTGATGAGGGGGATATTATAAAGCCACGCGGGGCCAAAAAAAAAAAAATCCGATTTTTTCGCCGTAAAGACGCGTCTTGGTACGCGAACCGGGCAGCTAACCGGGCAGCTAACCGGGCAGCTAACCGGCAGCGTAACGGTTAGCTCCCCGGAAGCTTGTTTCCTTCCCAGTGCATATATATATATATCTTTAAGCGTGTTCTGGCGCGCTTACGTTTTGGGTTTAGTTTGCGCTGCAGAGACGATACGTCACGGTTATGCGATGCATCATGAGGCGTCTCACGGGCTACGTGATACGTCACTTAATAAAGAATATATTTTACAGCTATAGATATTAGCTTTTAAAAAACCAATGAAATTCACAGAAAAAACCATAGGTTATAGACCATATATAGTTAGGAATTTGCATTTACAAAACCTTGAACATTCACTGAAAAAACCATAGGTTATAGACCATATATAGTTAGGGATTAGCATTTACAAAACCTTATTTTATTTGCACAAAACCATTGAAATTCCATATATAGTTAGTTGCACTAACTATATATCGCGGACACGCACTCCACTGCTAATGATGTCACATATTACATCATTCATGACATGGTCAGTGACATCACTGATGACATCACTGATGACATCTCAAATGACATCACTGATGACATCACTGATGACATCTCAAATGACATCACTGATGACATCACTGACATCTCATTTGACATTACTGATTACATCACTGATGATATCATTTATGTGATAATACATCTTCAGACTCTAATATAACCTTAGATACACTCAGTGTAAACAGGCACTCACAGACTGTCACACATCCATGGAGTTACTCACACACCTAGTCAGTCATGCAAAGAATCAATCACATCTCCATTTCCTCAACTATACAGTTATACACACCTTACTTATTCAAACATATACTAACACATATTTACTCTCTTATACAATCCTTGATACAAGTTCACAATGATTCATACAGCCACTCTCACATTCACTGGCTCTTATGTTCAGTTATTTATATATGTCAACTCTCACGTGGAGTGCGTTTTACATATGTACTTACTTTGACATGTAGCACTGAGATATCCATTCACTCACCAATATACTCATGCACACAGTCAACTGTCCATACAGCTGTTTCTACATGCACTTTTGTACCCATACACCTAGGGAATCAACTGCTCACACATCTATGCACAGAGTTATACACCTCCCAGCCACCCACACACATACTCAGTCTCCCATACAAATACTTGGGCAACCATTCAATAACCCATATAGTTACTGATATAGCTACTGATTTAAACATGCAGCAGTTTACAGAACAACATAAATAGTGATTGCCAAATTAAGACACTTTAATCACTAACCCATGCACTCAGTGAGACACATTTAATCATTCTCTCATACAGTCAGTCATGCACCTACTAAATCCTTTATCCAGACACTTATACATCCACTCATTCTTCAATATGTAAGACATATTTTAACTTTACAGAAACATACAGTCACTGGGTGTTGTCATCAGTGATGTTATCAGTGATGTCATCAGTGATGTCATTTGAGATGTCATCAGTGATGTCATCAGTGATGTCACTGACCATGTCATGAATGATGTAATATGTGACATCATTAGCAGTGGATTGCGTGTCCGCGATATATAGTTAGTGCAACTAACTATATATGGAATTTCAATGGTTTTGTGCAAATAAAATAAGGTTTTGTAAATGCTAATCCCTAACTATATATGGTCTATAACCTATGGTTTTTTCAGTGAATATATATATATATATATATACATACATACATATATATATATATATACAATTCCAAGCGATCGCGTTACATGATCCCATTAATACAAAATTGTTATGGGCATCCTATAATATTCTGCGCATTAAATCTCAATTAGCCACATCATGTGCAACTTCAACATGGAGCACGTTTAAATCTATGCATTACATTATACATGAGCAGCTTCATTAATCGTTGCAACAAAAGCTAAAGGTTACATTATTCAAAACAGTTTAGGCCTAGCCGCCAGAGTTCTATGGGCACGTTCTACTATGAAAACAGGGGATAGCACCTCTTTCCCAAAATATGAAAGAATCATTTGTTCTACAAAGGTTTCCACACCTATAATCCAAGCATTATTTTGCTCTGAGTGGCCTTCAAAATTGTTATTCTTAGGTTTTATAGTAGCAAACTCCTTAGAAAGAGTGGCCAGTTGCGAGTATTCCCTGGCAGAGTCCTCCACATCTGAAATTCTGGTTTAAGCCTCCTTTAGTCTGGTGTTGTGCTAATCCAAGCAAATTTTGAAGTGAACCATCCATATCGTAAGGTGATCAGCTCCGCCACCTCCGAGTCAGCAGGCTGTGTGGGTGCCTGCTGCAGATCCTCCTCCTGGGTGGCACCCTGTTTTTCTCAAAGTGGAACTTAGACTGCCTCTGGTCCGCTTTGCCCATGATCACTCTGCAGTCTGGGAGGGGGGACCCCACTCCCCTCAGGCAGTGCCCCTCTGTCAAAGCAAGTGAAATTACCGAGGGTGGAGAGAAGGCTGCCTTCCACGGAATGCCTCCTGGCCACCCCTCCTCTGGGGAGGCTGCGTCCACTGATCGCATTTTCCACCCAAATTGCTTAGTTGTCAGGGCTCCCACCAAGCAACAGTGCAGGGTCCCCAAATACCCCACACGATGGGGCTGTAATGGCGACCGCCCAGCTGCAGCCTAAGGGAGAGGCACACGGGGCTCGAAGATCGTCAGCTCCCATTACTCTGCATTATTCCCGCCACCTGGTCCCTGTCTTCTGCATTATTCTTACCACTTGGGTCCTCAGAGCGCTACGACGGAAATGTTGACCTTGCCCTGCACTTGTCTGCTTCTTGAGCCCTGACGGGCTGCAGCCAAACCTCCACTGTGTCGCCAGTGTACTCATGGCAGAGGGGGATGGGGAGAGAAGATGCATGTCCCCGCAGCAGTCTACCATGTGCTGCAGCCAAGTTCAAGCGCCTTGGCCTCCCCAAGACCCAGATTGTTGAACCAAAGGCTTAAAACTGACTGCGCTTTTGACCGCGCCTCAGGCCACGATGGGCTACAGCCTAACCCCCACTATGTATCCAGTTCACTTTCTGCAGGAGGTGGTGGGGGTAGAAGCTGCAGGACCCCACAGTGACAAATTGCGGGTCACACCCAAGTCCAGGCCTAAGTCAAGGCAGCACAGCCAGTCACAGAGGCCTATCCAAACCGCCACACTCGCCAGGGGCACTGCAGCTCCACTGGAGGGGCGATCTCGCAGCAGACGGCCAGGTAATGCTGCAGCAGACCTCCACTGACTCCTGCGCCGTAGCCGACACCAGCTCCCCCAGGCTTAATTTCTTTGCCGTTGCCTCCACTCCAATTTTCCTCTACCGGGCAACGTTCCAGATCGACTTAATCTGTAATGGCACTGATATGCCCCCTAGGGAGACAAGAAGCACTTTCATGGGTGGCTCACTCAGTCTGCCATGATCTTTAGAACGAGGTGGCTGTTAAGGGGTCAATGTCTGGATTTTCACTGTGTGCATGGAGAGCTCACCAATTAGGTGGCCATCTTGTGTTCTGCTCTGTAGCACTCCCATTTGATACAGTTTTAAGTTGTGTTGTTTGTTGAATTGACCTGCACTCTCTTTTTAGACCTCACCTGAGGCAGCAAATGCACAGCCGGTTGCGAGACCTTTGGTTTACGTATGGGGTATACCATTAATAGGGTTCATTGTTGGTCTAATTTGCTGGCTCCTATTTGGTCAGCGTGTGCTGGCTTCACTTTCCCTTTTTGTGTTTCCCGTGTCCGTAAACATGGACCAAGATCTGCTTCCTTTTTTGCGGAGTGTACTTCCGCTGCCTCTGCTATCTGTCTCAGTCTATTTTATTCTTCTATTTGCTTTATGTCCTAAAGAATTTATTTATATTTAGATTTGTCTTACTCCTGGTTTTACTCCATGCTGTTGCTTTCACACTTGTTTCCTGTGTTCGTTTCCTTTTACTTTTCAATCTCTCCCCTTCTACTCTTTGGTGCAGCATAACACAACACCAGCAATCCCATGTTGTTGCCCTTGCCTTTAACAATGATTTCAAAATACATAAAACTGTTTGCGCTCATAGAATTAATTAAGTAATCACTCAGTTAAAAAAAAAAAGTGCCCTTTTGGTATATGTTTTGTGATTTATAATGTCTAGGGCATCATTAAAATGTTTTATTAAAAAACATGGGGTGTTTAAAAATTGTCTGTTTGCAACATTACGAATTGGATAGAACATTCAAATGTGAAAAAATCAAATTGTAAAAGTATTTTTTAGCTTGTTTGGCCACTCCTATAGCGCTTTCTCCCATAGCTTAATGTGTACATCGTAAGAAAGATTACCATACTTTACAGGGATAGACAATACCATAACATACTACACAATGAAAGGCCATGCCATACCATACTTTACAATGAAAGACCATATCATAGTCCAAGCATACCATACTTGAGCCCATAGAGGTGTGATCTTCTGATGCGTGACACGATTATTCATCTACCATGAGATGAAATCCATTTTCTAGAGGCCCAAAGAAAACAACTTCAACTCTTTCCCAGGTGTGCGCAGGTAAGTCAGACATTGTCAATGTATGTTGTGTCATTTTGGGTCCCTTGCTCACTTGGCCACTGAATTCAAGCTATCCTGGCTAATGAGGGGTGTTACCCCAAACCGGTATCAGGATGCTTGTTCCCAGTCCAGGGAAGAGCTGGCTTGGCAGTTCGAGATGGACTGTTCCCAGGGGGCACAGGGTCAAGACTGATTTGCATATAGCTGGGTCTAAACTGAGGTAAGCTAAAGAATGATGATGGATTCAACCCAGATCTGTGACTGTGGGTGAGTGTCTGAAAAGTTTCAGCACTCCGTCCATCATCTTGTGTTTGCTCAGATCATATGACAGACCATACTATACATTGACAGGGCATACCATACTATACTATGCTATACAGTGGCAGGCCATGACATATTGTACCATACCACACTATACAATGACAGAACCTATCATACCATCCTATACAATGACATGCCATACCATACCATACCAAACTATACTAAAGAACAGCAAACCATACCATACTGTACGATGACAGGACATACAATACCATGTTATGCAATGACAGGCCATTGCCATACCTTACATTGATAGGCCATTGCCACACTTTACATTCTCATGCCATTGCCATACTATACAATGACAGGTCATTGCCATACCTTACATTGATAGGCCATTACCACACTTTACATTCTCATGCCATTGCCATACTATACAATGACAGGTCATTGCCATACTTTACATTGGCTGGCCATTGCCATACTGTAGAATGACATACCATACCATACCAGACAATAACAGGCACGCCATGCAATTTCAGGTTGTCCCATACTGTACAATGACTGCTCTTATCATACCAGGCTCTAGAATTATAGGCCATACTACACCATTCTATACAATGGGAGGCCATGTCATTTTACACAATGATGGGGTATATCATATCATACTATACAATAACAGGCAATGCCATACAATTCTAAACAATGACATGCAATAACATTTCATAGTATACAGTGACAGGCCGTTACATACCATACCATACTATACAATGAAAGGCCATACCATACATACTATGCTATGTCATACCATACTAGGCAATGACAGGCTGTACCATTCAATACTGTACAATACGCTGACAAGCCATACCATACAATACAAGGACAGGACATACCTTGCTGTACTATATGACTCACCATACCATGCTCTACTATCCTATACTATATAATGACAGACTATACTGTACCGTCCCGTACTATACAATGGCAGGCCATACTATGCAATACTATACATTACATTGACAGGCCATACTATATTAGTCTATGCAGTGCAACGAAAGGACATAACAATAACCACTATCAGTACTTTGTATGTGTCTTCTTTAACACTATTACCATGGCACCTGACTTACCACAGGTACATATCCTCACGATGAATCAGGAGCTAGTTGTAGACAGGAGACACGAAAATCCTAAGCAATTACTCTATTCATTCAATAACACTTTGTAGTTCTTTAATGACCACAGACACCTGAAGGGTTTTAAAGATTTTTATATAGAAAGTAAAATTCAAAGTGACAAGAGAATAAGACTGATGCAAATCAGAACATCAATGATCAAGATTACCACAATAATATAACTATGGATAAGGGCAAGCACCATTTGGGTGTGAGAGGAAAAATCTACTGGGTAAGGGCAAAAGGGAACATACTATTCAGTTTCGGGCTTATACTAGGGAAGGTAAGCTGAAAACACATTAGTCAGTGAATATCAAAAGAACCCTTAAGTGATTCAAACCCCTATTCTTAGTCTATCTATTAAACTAAACTTAGATCCTAAACATCAATAAAGTTCATCACACTATTCAAGCAAAAACAGTTCAATATGCCCTACAGGAAGGGGATAAATGGAACATACTAACAAACAGTTTGCATATACGACATCGGAGAGCACAGAGAGAATATCATGGGCATAGAGGCTTTATTTGAAGAGTAGGAGGAAAGTGGATAGAAAGACGAACACCCACAGGTATATATTTACCTAGGTCAGGAATGAGGACTAACCCTGGCCACGGGTCAGCTCGGGAAAACGAGGACAAGGACCCTCAAGGTTTTAGGGTACCAGTAAGTGAGCAGGTACAGCTCACGGACAATCAGGACAGGATACCCCTCAGGACTTGGGTCAGGACTGGGCTCACCAAAGGGCACGACCAACACCTGCAGCTTCGGATGCAACGCCTGCGCTACCCCGTCACTGCACGGAATCCGCCAGTAACCCCGATTGGATTCTCGAGTCTCCCAGCAAAGTGCTCCGCCTGCACTTAAGACTATTTCCACCCCTTGGAGTTTGTGGAAAATTCGGACAGAGGGCTCTGCAGCTCTCTGTATCAATCACCTATTGAGTCGTGGGGTCGGTGACAGGTCAGCTATTCGGACAAGTTGGACAATTTCTCTAACTAAACTAGGCTAGGTATACCCTTTTCGGGTCCCTAGACCACCCACAAATGTTGCAAGTGACAGGGTCCCCACTTACGATTGGTCAGGAGAGGTGGTTAGGTCATTGTCACCACCTAAAATTCTGGGTTCCCATAATTAATATTTATATTTCAGTACCCACCCCTTACATTCCTGTTACCAGGCATACGTGTAAAAGAGGACAATAGAGCACACAGTAAAGTATCAATATGTTTCAAGTTCAGGTACAGCTCGGCTCCCCTTGTCAGGTCACAGCTCAGGTTCTCATGAGCATCCCAGCCTCAGCAGCCAGCTGGCGGGGTTTTGCTTCTGCGCAGTTTGACTTCTCCCTCATCACATGACGGGGTCGTAAGGGGTTTCAAAGATGGAGCGACTCCCCACTCCCAGGCCCCCAGATACGCGGTACATGAAAAGTAAGCGAAAACAAATTAGAAACACAGAAAAAAATGAATACACTGTATACCATGATAATCTACACTGCACCCCTTACTTCATAATAACTATAGCGGTTAAGAGTTTAGCAGAAATAGATAGAATTGCAAAGCGGCATGGGCAAGCAGAAAGCGTGTTTAGAGACAAGCGGCCATATTAGCTTCAATGCGCATGAGCGAAGTATCCCTCCAAAACTGCGAGTGCGTCACATCACATGGGTATGACCGACGCATGCGCAGACTGGAATTCTGCGAAGCGGCCATTCTGTAGTATGCAAGCGTGATTAGGGTTAATAGACACATAGGCAAGCGTCTCTGGGACACCCGCGTGTACTGAAAAAGTGAAATATTAATGACAAACAGGATTGATTAATACTATTACAAGTTAACGAGGTTCATGAAATGGAGCAAGTCGCTTTACGTGCGAATCCTTGCTCCATCACTACACTGACAGTACTACACAGTGAGAGAACCTACCATCCTGCCTATGCAGTAGCAGGCCATACATTACTCTACCATACTGTACAATGACAGGCCATACCATCCTATACAGTAACAGGCTGCACCACACCGTACCATATTATAGAACGAAAGACCATACTATACACTGACAGACCATAACATAAGCAGCCACACCACACCATACCATACCACACTATACCATGATAGGCCATACCATACCATACCAAGAATATTATGCAATGGCTGTCCATGCCATATCATACCATGCTATAAAGTGACAAGCAACAGCATACCATACAATAACACACCATACTGTACTAGAAAATGACAGGCCATACCACACCGTACCATTCTATTCTATAATATACAATGATTGGCCGTACCACACTGTACAATGACAAGCCATACCATACGATACCATGAGTACAGTGCAATGACAGTCCATGCCATATCATACCATGCTATATAGTGGCAAGCAATAGCTTACCATACCATACCATCCTATACAGTAACACACCATACCGTACTATAAATTGACAGGATATATGACATCCTACCATACTTTACTATAATATACAATAATTGACCATACCATACCTTACCATACTATACAATGATAGATCATGTCATATTGTACCCTACCACGCACTACTATATGACAGGATATCATACCATACTACACAATGGCAGTCCATACCATACTATATTATACAATGACTGACAAATGCATACTATACTATTCAATGACATACCGTACCATACTATACCATACAATGACAAGCCATACCATACCATACCAAACTATACAATGACAGGCCATACCATACTATACTATACAATGACAGGCCATACCATACCATACTATACAATTACAGACCTTGCTATACTATGTAATGAGGCCATAGTCCACCGTACCATACTATACTATGACAGGCCATGCTGTGCATTACTATACAATGCAATGACAGACCATACTATGCAATACAATGAAAAGCTATATCATACCATACTATACAAATCAATGGCAGGCCATACCATACTATATAATGACAGACCATGCCATGCAATACAATGACATACCATACTAGGCATTGACAGGCTATACCTTACCATACTGTACAATACACTGACAAGCCATACCATACAATACAAGGACAGGACATACCTTGCTGTACTATACGACACACCATACCATGCTCTACTATCCTATATTATATAATGACAGATTATACTATACCGTTCCATACAATACAATAGCAGGCCATACTATGCAATACTATACATTACAATGACAGGCCATACTATATTATTCTACTTACCAATAATCATACTATACAATACAGTGACAGCCCATTCCGTACCATACCATACAATGTCAGGCCATACCATACTATACAATGACATACCATACTAGGCAATGACAGGCTGTACCATACAATACGTACAATACACTGACAAGCCATACCATACAATACAAGGACTGGCCATACCACAGTATACCATTCTTTGACAGGTTCTTCCATGCTATACAAGGATTGGCCATATCATACCATACTATGAAATATTAGGTTATACCATACTATATCATACTATACTAGGACTGTCCATACCATACCATTCTATACAATGAAAGGCCACACTATGCCATATTATACAATGACAAACCATACCATAATATGCAATGAAAAGCTATTTCTTACTATACTATAACACACCATAATGTACTATACAATGACAGTCCATGCCGCACCATACCATATTATACAACTATACCACACAATGATCTTGCATACTGCACCCTGCCATTCTATGCAATGACAGGCCATAACATACTTTACAATGATGTCATACTATACTATTCTATAGTCTAATATACAATGGCAGGCCATGCCGCACCATACTGTACCATACTATACAGTGACACATCGTATCATACCATGTGATACTACAATGGCAGGCCATACTGTGCATTGACAGAACATGCCATACCATACTATCCTATACAGTGGCAGGCCATGAATTACCATACTATACAATGACAGGCCATATCCTCCTATACCAGTGGTTCCCAAAGTGTGCGCCGCGGCGCCCTGGTGTGCCGTGATGAGAAGCCAGGGGCGCCGCGGCGCCGTGCAGGATGTTGGTTGTGGAAATTGCAGCCACAATTCCTCCCCCTCCTTTGTGCTGCCAGGTCACGCAATCCTCGCACTCTGCATCTCAATGGCTCTGCGCTCATCAGCCCCAGCGCCATTACTCTGTAATTGCTGCTAATGGGCCCAGATGAGTGGTCACTCCTAAGGTTTAGGGTTCCCTTAGCCTTCCTTACAGGAGGTGATTCTGAACGGAGTAAAGGTTAAGAGCTGGGTGGACTCCCTGCCTGCGAGCGCCCTCCTCCTCCTCGGCTCACAACGAGCAGCATATTGGTGCCCCCACCTGCTGTAATTTTTTGACCCTGCTGTTCTAAGCAACCAGCCTCCTCCGCCATTGTCCGTTTCAGGAATTTCTATGAGAGTTGGTGTCTCACCTCGTGCCGGGAGGGGGGGACTACTCAAGCCATCTTCGCTAGAAGCGCCCTGTCCTTCCTTCTACAGGTGGGGGTGAGGGGAGAAATTTTCCGCGCTCATATGGCCCTGGTGCTTGTCATGGGCCCGAAATCTCTCTATGACAGAAGTGAGCATAGAAAACTATACATCGGTCGTGGGCATGGATCAAAGATTTGAATGTTCCCAACCCTGATATACGTGACTTGCGGCTTGCACATTTTAACCTTTCACGCAACGTGCATAGTACGGAAAAGCAATAGATGTAGCCTTAGAAGAGCTGCTATCTACATCTTGCTGTTGTAAACAAAACAACAATAAACCATCCGTCTTTCCTATCCCTGCTCCTTCAGCCATGCCACCCAACTAACAAGCAGACACGACCACTACTTACAAAACAACTCACTACTTCCCCTTTTCAAACCCACTCCTGTCATTCTATCTATACCACTACTAACTCCACTAAACAGTAAACAAAAAGCAACCAAGAGCACAATCCTAACACAACTAATGCACAAGAAAAACAATCGTACTCATTTACTAATCTTACGTTCCGGAGTTGCATGCTCTTCGCTGCAAAAAAAAGTGCTCAGATGTCTTTTCAGATGTGTTTATGTGCTATAAAATACATTTACAATTATTGCAAATTGCACCTAAAGCAATGAGTTTTCTTAAAGCGTGTTCACTATGATGGTTCCTGGCACTGTATAATCGTTTATTGCTCCATGAAAAAACAGTACACTTTTTAAACATTAATACTAATAGCACGATTCACTTATCTGAACACGTGCAAGAACATTATGCAGATGGCCATTATTTGAGCATAAGTAAGTACAGGTTATTTGAGACATTCAGGACACAATCCTCGAAGAGGGTTAAAAATTATCAAGATGTGACTGGATGTGCAAGCAACGTGCTCGGTACAGCGGAGAGCAAGCTTCTAATCTAAGGTACTGCTAAAAGGCAAAGGGCTATGGCAGTGGTTCCCAAAGTGTGCGCCGCGGCACCCCGGTGCTCGGATAAATAAATGGTGGGGAGCCACGAACAACTGCCAATTAGGTCAAGGGAGCCACGGGTCAAAAAAGTTTGGGAACCACTGTCCTATACAGTCACAAGCCATACCGTACCATACCATATGATAGGCCATACCATACAATGAAAGACCAAGCTGTACAATAACAGCCAATTTCATATCATACCATGCAGTGACAGGCCATGCCATACTATAGAATGAAAGACCATACCATAAGCGGCTATACCACACCATACTACACAATGACAGGCCATACCATATGATACTATACAATGAGAGACCATGCCATATCCTACCATGCTATACAGTAGCATACCATACTATACAATAGCACACAGGACGTGTGTAAGTCACCCCTCTGCTACTGTCCCTACCTAAGGCATCTATGATACAAGCAATTAGAATAGAGACAGGAACAATAGCATGGAATATCCAGGCCCAAATGTCCCTGGCAAAATTCTACAAACGCCAATCCCAAGGGGGCGCACAGAAGGGTTCATATTGGTGCAGTGAGGAAATCAGGCATAGCAGCCTAAAATGGGCAATAGAAGCGAGAAGGAAAATTAAGGAGATTACTCGGAGTCTAAATCTGAGAGCAAACCAGAATCCTTTACACGTTGCCTTTTCCAAGAGTCTACTTAGAGCACAAGGTATGGAGCAATCAAGGAACCAGGACCTAGATTACCTAAGAAAGAAAAGGTCGGTCCAATACATGATAAAAGCGTGGGGAAATGATGCATGGTATCCATATCTAGAAACCTTGCCTAACCATGGACTTAGATACGAAATTTTGAAACTACGAATTGGCACTAACCCATGGCTAATGGAGGGGAGATTACAGGCAGAATGCTACACCCCGATGGGCTAGACAAATGTGGGCTGGGGACAAAGTGTGAAATATTGCATATGTTGGTAGATTGCCTTATGACGGTAGAAGCGAGAAAACTATTTTTACGGCCACTATTTATTAAATATGGAATAAGGTCTCGAGAACAAGCCATTGCATTATTGAAAGAAATGGAAAATCTGGACACTGTAATTGCACTAGGAAATTATATGAGAGGGGTAAATCGTTTTGCTAGGAAAAAACTTAAGCAATGTCAGCGAAGAATTTAATTATAAACTCCCCCCTCTCAGTAGCTAAAGGCTTAAGACCGAAGAAATTTTACTATAAATTGCCGAAGCTATTGCTGCTAATGAAGATCGATAAATGTAAAGAACTTTTTTACTTTAGGAGATTTGGTATTTATGTTTTATCAAGGTTTCATGAGGTTTTTATCTTCTTAATTGATTTTATAAAAATTAGAAATTTAGAGGTTGCAAGGGGCGATAGCAGCCACTGTTCTACTATAGATGTACTAAGCAGAGCGGCCTGGAAAGTAACTGTGTGATTTTAAAACGTTATTCTTTTGTTACCAACAAGTATGTACAGTGTTTGTATTCTATAAGATCTCGGTGTTTAAAGACTATGGTCTAAGTAGAGTTTTCTCTCTCGCTCACCCCTCTGGGAGGCCTACCGAGTCCTAAAGGCAAGGTGCAACACATGACACAGGCAGGACATGTACTTTGCAAGTCCTGACAGTGACACACGCAAAACTGCCGTTTACTGTGGAAAGATTAGGTCGCCCAATTGGCAAGTGTAGGGTTACACACTGACCCCTCAGCTGTGCTGACTCCAGAATGGTGTGACCAAAGTAGGTGCTCCAAGGTATCAAACAACTTGTTAGATTAACACAATTTGTGACTCAAGTCGAAATTAATGTAACTTGTTACTATGTGCAGCTTTAGCAAAGCTGCCACTTAGTTGCCTTCAAAACCCCTGTGCCTTCTTGCGCACACATGAAGCCTGCTCCATGAGGCAGCTCTCGGCCCTCCTGGAGAGACTTGCCAACGACTCTCAGGAAGGAGAATAATTGGAGATTGCAGGCCAGGGAGATGTCACTTCCTTTCTACAGGAAGCCACTTAGTTGTTAACCCCAAAAGTCAGGCTTCAAAGGTGACTCCGTCTTTGAAGGGCAGATCTGTAACACCAGCAGGGAAGGCTGTCCCATTGTTAAGGTAGACAGGCTGGCACAGGGTGCCGAGAAGGGAATACAGCTGCCAAACTGGTTTTCCCTGGGGATTGTAGCCCTGAGTTAGACACACTCAGGGGTGGGCTAATTAGATGTGGACACTGAGAGAGGAGTATCTCCATCTTGGGAGTGGGCAAAATTGTGCATACTGGAATAGCCAGTAGCCAGATGCCACACTCCACAGGACCCAGTAGCCCATTGGTAACCAACTGGATCCAGCCCTGTGGGACCTTTCCGAGCATAAAGAGAGACCCCTCGTACCCAGACCTCAGATCTCGACTGATTTGGAAGAAGCGCCAAAGAAGGACTGCCCTGCTACACAGAGGGACCAACAAAGAACGGCTACACCGACGAGGATTGCACATGCTGGCTAGCGAAGAGCTGGTCTGTGCCAACCATGTCCTGCTCAAGGAGAAGCCATCTCCAGAGACCAGTCAAGCTAAGAAACCTCCAAGTGCTAGCGGGCTGGCCTCCTGTTTGCAGCTCAAGAACAGCCGAAGAAGCCTGCTGGGGTAAGTTAGTAGACCAACGTTTTCAAACCAATACCACAGCCGCCGTGCAGCACTGCGGGCCAAGACCCAACACACAGAGATTCAGCCAAGTTCGCTGAGCCCGGGAGTGCTGTCGAAGATTTGATGGGACCCTCAGAAGACAGGTTATCGACTCAGGGAAGATTAGCTTGTGACCGCAATAATGGATGACTGGTAGTCCATTGGCAACTGGACTTCGCCCAGACAAGAGAGGACTTTTTGGGATGTTGACCCTGCTACCAGGAGCCCTCTCGCCATATTTGTGGACCGAGGAATCCTTGCAAGGAGACCCCCGTCAACCGCGTCGCATCCACAGCATCCATAGAGCATTTTCAGCATCCTTCATCCCTTGCATCAGGATCTCTCCATAGGAATCCGGTGGACAGCGAATAAAGTGCTTAAAACTGCTGAATGACTTCTGCTTCTGTCAAGGTAACTGTTCTTGAGGACCTTGCTCGTCCTTTTGACTAGTTTCCTGCTGGATCCGGTCGCCCCTAGTACTTCTTACCAACCGCATTGACACTTATGTTAAGTTTCTAAGAGTCCAATTTTATTACCTTTGCCAAGGCTTGTTCATGGTTAAGTGTAATTCCTTAGATTTATTATTGCTTGTAAAATCTATATCCCCGGAACGCCCTTGTGGATCTTTTTTGTTCAAGTGTCTACATTCTTATAAAAATATGTCTATTTTTTATAAATTGGTGTCTGATTTCTTGAGTGTCATGTTGATTTTTTCGTAAATTGGGTTGGTTCTGAGTACATTATTTACCCGTATTCCTCTGTGTAAACCTTGCTGCTCAATGCCCCAGCTACCCAGGATTGAGCTGATGGTTTGACAGATGAAGCCCAAGATTCCTAAAGGGGGTGGTAAGGGTATTACACAGTGAGGTTGCACACTCACACCATATAATACACACCATTTCCTCACACTGTTTAATGGCAGGCTATACTATATTGTACAATGAAATACCTTACCATACCATAGCATACCATATTATACAATGGCAGCACAGCATACAATGAAGGCCCATACTGTATTATATAACGACAGGTCAAATCATACCATGACAGACCATACCATACCCTAATATACAATGACATATAATACCATACCATACCATACCATGACTAGCAATACCACCCCATACCCTACAATACTATACAATGACAGCCCATACCATACTGTCCTATATCATACAATGACAGGCCGTACCATACCATACAATGGAAGGACATACTATACTATACTACAATGATAGGTCCTATCATACTGCGCTATACAATGACAGGCAATGCCATACCAGACAATGGCAGGCCATATCATACCATGGAATGAAAGGCAATACTGCACCATGCTATACAATGGCAATTCACACCGTACAATGCCATACTATACAACGACAGGCCATGCAATACTATATATGGTCATACCATTCTATATATGGCCATAACATACTATATATAGCCATACCATACTATACAATGACAGCCCATATCATAGTATATGATTATAGGCCATACCATATCATGACCACCGTACCACACCAGTCTATACAATGACTGGCCATACCATAATCTACGGTGATAGGCTGTCCCTTACCAACCCACAATGACAGGCCATACCATACTATACAGTGGAAAGGAATACTGTTCACATACCATAGGATACTACAAAATGAAACGCCATACAATGACAGGCCTTACCGTACTATACAATGATAGCTCATACCATAGCATACAATGACAGGCCATAAAATATCATACCATACCTTACAATGACATGCCATACTGCACTATACTATAACAATGAGAGGCCATACCATGTCATACTACACAATGACAGGCCATACAATAAAAGAAAATGAAAAGCTATACCATGCTTTACAAGGAAAGGCCATACTATTCCATTCTATACAATGACATACCATAGCATACTATACCACACTATACAGTGACAGGTCAATACCATCCCTACCAAACTATACAATGGCAGGCTGTACCATACTATACAACAGCAGGCCATACCTTACATTGTCATACCATAATATACTATACCATACAATGACATGCCAGACCGTTCTATACAATACAATACTAGGCCATACCATACCATAGCATACCAAACAGTGACAAGCATATACCATCCGTTACCATACTATACAATGGCTGGACATACCATTGTATACATTGAAAGGCCAGACGGTGCTGCACAATACTATGCAGTGGTAGAAATACCATACTATGAAAAAGTATTCTTACACACACACACGTACGTGCTCTTGTGTGCGCGCATGGATATATATATATATATTCCATGGATTCCTCTCGCCTCCTCTCCCTTTCGGCGGAAGTCACGGCACCACAGCAGGTCAGTTATAAATTATATTTTATTAAAAAAGGACAGCCTACGTTTTTCGGCTACGATTAACCTTCAACTGGACCATAGAGTCCTGAATGTCTAGACAGTTTATAAAGTGCTCAGTGCTTTTACCCTTGTTTGTGTTTACAGTTCTTACAAACACTGCTAACCTCAATCACATAGTATGGCTCAAAATAGTCGCCATTTTTCTTTTTTCTATCACTGTAAAGTACATTTAAAGTGCAGGTTGCAACATGACAATGGGTCTATAAAACATTGGAGTCCTATTCTAGCAAATTATATTGATCTGTAATGTTGTCTAAGTTAGTTCATAGAGTCAAATGAATTGTTGCGACTATACTCAAAAATAAATGAGTGGTTAAAAGTCAATTTGAAACTTTGTGCCTTTCAACTTATTATACTCAGTTATAAATATCACTGTTGATACATTTGTTGTAAAGTACATTCAAGATTAGACACAGTGTAACTATCTGATCTATTTCTGCAACAACTCTATGTACAAAACCTTACTATTTACATTATTTGCAGTTCAATTTAACCCATCTTATCTCCAAGATAACTTTAAATTCCTTATTCTAATTCTCATATTGGACATCAAATTTACATTTTACCTTCGAATTATTATTTTCTCATTAATCCTCCAACTGATCTTGCAACTTCATACACGATAAACTATTTATCATAATGGAACATTATTACACTCCTAGGTAAAGTACCAGGCACTGATCTTGTATCCATATTCAGTTAATGATTTTCCATACGATCATTGTGGTTGTTCGGAGGTGTAAGTGTATGAGAAAATCAGTAAAATTCATCAAGTATTCCCAGTTGTGTTCATGTTGTGCCTTGCACTGACCGGGACTGCCCTATGATTAAGCATTCTTATTTACAAAGTCGTGGAGAGAAGAGTGTATTTACAGGATATATACAACTATTGACAAAGGAAACTGTGTGGCAGAAAGGAACTAGTTTCTGAATCAGGTGACGTTCAGTTCTATTTTGAAGTCAGTCTTATTTACAAATGTACAAATAGTTCAGCGTCCAAATTGTGTCCATGTGGGTATTCTGTGCCCATCCCCAGTATTATCCTGGATTCCATTTTGCGCAGTTTCAAGTTACGATCATCTCCTCTCTGCTGGTTTTATGATCTTAATCCCAGAGTATGTCAGCTGGCTACAATCACTTTGATGGAATTTATTGAAATGTTTACCCATTGGATAATTTGGATCTTTATTTTTTATTGTACATATGTGTTGCAAGATCCGTAATTTCAGCTTGTTGATCGTACTTCCTATGTAATATTTTTCCACATGGAAACATTAATCTGTAGACCACATATTTGGACTCACAAGTGATTTGATCTAAGATTTTTTCTGATCTTCCATTTTGTAATTGATATTCTGTTACATTTGAGCCATGTTCACAAGCTTTACACTTTGCACATTTCCAGAACCCTGTTGTGGTTAGCCATGAGATCTTTTTCGGCTGTTTTATTTCCAATTGGCTTTGGGTCAGAATATCTCTTAGAGAGGCTGTTTTTCTGTAAGTTATACTGGGATATGGTGTTAAGTTCTATTTCAAGGTTTCGCCCAATAATAAGATTTACCAGTTTCTATTTATCACTTTTTTGAGATCTCTGCATTGATTATTAAAATCCATGATTAGACGTGTTGTACTTTCCGTTGCTCCCTCATTTTCATCTGATGTCTTAACTGTATCTGATTTTTTTTTTTGGCTGGAACTAAGAGGTCAGGTCGTTGTTTCAGATTGATCCTGGATTTTGCTGTCAAAACTACGTCCAACGGATATCCTCTCTCTATGAACCGGCAACTCATCCTTTCAATCTCAAGTTCCAGCTCTTCAATCTCCGAGCAGTTTCTTTTTGCCCTAAGCATTTCGCCATATGGTATGCTCCATTTTAAATTTGATGGGTGTCCACTATTGGCGTGGAGAATGCTGTTACAGGATGTCGGTTTTTGGTGCATTCTGGTGCATAGCCTGCTGTTGTTAATAACTACTACCACATCCAGAAAGATGATACTAATATCACTTATGACTGATGTGAAGTTGAGATTGTAGTTATTTTCTTCGAGAGAGTCAATAAAAGCCTGTAGATCTGTATGACTTCCATCCCATATGACGAAAAGATTGTCGATGAATCGACACCAGGTTTTTATTTTGGAATGTTTATTTTCTTTCTCCAGGATCTCTGTTTCCAAAATGGCCATCATTAGTTTCGCATACGTTGGGGCTAAAGATGTCCCCATCGCCGTGCCTTGTTTCTGCAGGTACAGGTTACCCAGGAAGAGGAAAACATTGTGTTGTGCCTACAAGGTTTTGCATTTATTATGTAGACAGTAAGTCAACATATCGATTAACATGGCAGTATGTTCTAGATGATTGATAGGTCTCTTTTCCAGGAATTGTTTAGCAGCTCTTATTCCATCCTCATGCCGTATGGAGGTATACAGTGATGACACATCTATTGTTGCCATTAGATATCTTGTGTTCCACTCTATTTTGCTTCTTTTATTTAAGAAATCCATGGTGTCTCTTAAATATCACGGTAGGTTTGTCACATAGTTCATCAGAAAGATATCAACAAATCTGGATGTTGTTTCTAGTAACGATCCAAAATTGAGCTCACTATTGGCCTACCAGGGATCTTGTTGATTGCTTTATGAACTTTCGGCAGAAAGTAAATGGTTGCTGTAATTGGGTGGTTGGTTTTGAGATAAAGATATTCATCAAAATCAATTAGACCCCTCTCTTTCCATCCTAGTAGGAGTTCATGGTATTTATTCATCCATTCCTCGATTGGATCTTTTTTCAGTGGCTCATAGTGGTCTTGGTTTTCCAATTGTCGCTTTGCCTCATCTATGTAATCAGTTATGTTTTGGGCCACAATATTTCCTCCTTTGTCCGAGGCTTTAATTATAATTGACTGATCATTTTTAAGTTCTGTCATTACCTGATATTCTTTCAGTGCGAGATTCCAATCTTTTTTATTTTTGTTTTGGTTTTTGTTGCAAGTTGATCTCCCAGACATTTTGGTGATCTCTTCCACCATAATTTCATGGAATAAGTCGATCTTATTCCCTGGTGGTAACTGTGGGCAGAACCTGAACTGTTTTCTAAGTCTGCTTTCTCCTCCTTTATTTGTGACTATTCCAATACTGTTACAGAAGTCAATGTCTGATATTGGATGGTTTTGACTGATTTCTATGTTTGTTCTTACTTCTTCTCCCAATGAGGTCAATGCTCTTAAAGGTGGTAGATCTTTTTGAGCAATTGGTGATGGATTTGTATCTTCCATATTGCGACCACTTATTTGAGGCTTTTTTTCAAGGAAATATTTTTCAGCAAAACTTCTAAAGATCTATGCGTGCATTGGGGATATCCATATCTTTATTTGGACAGTAAGATAGTCCTCGATAGAGTAATTTTAGCTGGATTTCTTTCAATGGTTTGTCAGAGATGTTTATGACCAGATTGTTGTCAAAATTTGCTTTACTCTTTTTGAGAGTTACTTCTGCTTTCCTTTTCCTCTTTTTGATTTTGCTCCTTCTTCTGCTCCTTCTACTGGTGGTTTTGATTGTCCTCTCCCCCACGTGTTGCTTCTGCCTCTTCCTCTTTGTCTCGTTATCATTTGTGCTAGTTGTATCCCCCCGCGAAAATCCAATGGAGTTGTAACTGCATCTTCGTCTGCTGAGCTGATTTCTGAGCTATCCACCTTGTCTATTGCTGCTGTTCCTGCACACTTGTCCATCACAACTCTGTTTCTTAGTGTGTCATATTTGCGGGCAAATGTGTAGATACGTCCACTTGCGTAATCACTGATGACATCTCAAATGACATCACTGATGACATCACTGATGACATCTCAAATGACATCACTGATGACATCACTGACATCTCATTTGACATTACTGATTACATCACTGATGATATCATTTATGTGATAATACATCTTCAGACTCTAATATAACCTTAGATACACTCAGTGTAAACAGGCACTCACAGACTGTCACACATCCATGGAGTTACTCACACACCTAGTCAGTCATGGAAAGAATCAATCACATCTCCATTTCCTCAACTATACAGTTATACACACCTTACTTATTCAAACATATAGTAACACATATTTACTCTCTTATACAATCCTTGATACAAGTTCACAATGATTCATACAGCCACTCACACATTCACTGACTCTTATGTTCAGTTATTTATATATGTCAACTCTCACATGGAGTGTGTTTTACATATGTACTTACTTTGACATGTAGCACATTCACTCACCAATATACTCATGCACACAGTCAACTGTCCATACAGCTGTTTCTACATGCACTTTTGAACCCATACACCTAGGGAATCAACTGCTCACACATCTATGCACAAAGTTATACACCTCCCAGCCACCCACACACATACTCAGTCTCCCATACAAATACTTGGGCAACCATTCAATAACCCATATAGTTACTGATATAGCTACTGATTTAAACATGCAGCAGTTTACAGAACAACATAAATAATGATTGCCAAATTAAGACACTTTAATCACTAACCCATACACTCAGTGAGACACATTTAATCATTCTCTCATACAGTCAGTCATGCACCTACTAAATCCTTCATCCAGACACTTATACATCCACTCATTCTTCAATATGTAAGACATATTTTAACTTTACAGAAACATACAGTCACTGGGTGTTGTCATCAGTGATGTCATCAGTGATGTCATCAGTGATGTCATTTGAGATGTCATCAGTGATGTCATCAGTGATGTCACTGACCATGTCATGAATGATGTAATATGTGACATCATTAGCAGTGGATTGCGGGTCCGCGATATATAGTTAGTGCAACTAACTATATATGGAATTTCAATGGTTTTGTGCAAATAAAATAAGGTTTTTTAAATGCTAATCCCTAACTATATATGGTCTATAACCTATGGTTTTTTCAGTGAATATATATATATATATATATTCAAAAGCAAATGTCCCAAGATGAGAGGAGCACTCCAAGGCTGGTGCCGGCGGCAAGGTTCGGGACGCCCTTGCAAGGTACTTTTCAGCAAAAACTGTCTCTATGAAGAAACACGCCGCACACTGCTCCGTTTATAAAGTATTTTGGTTTATTTTCTGTGGGTACCGTGACCAGGGACAGATTTATGTCCGAAACGCGTAGGTGGGGAACCCACAGAAAATAAACCAAAATACTTTATAAACGGAGCAGTGTGCGGCGTGTTTCTTCTTAGAGACAGTTTTTGCTGAAAAAAAAAAAAATATATATATATATATATATATATATATATATATGTATGTATGTATGTATGTATGTATGTATGTATATATATATATGTATGTATGTATGTATGTATGTATGTATATATATATATATATATATATATGTATATATGTATGTATGTATGTATATATATATATATATATATATATATATATATATATATATATATATATATAGATGCCTGCCGGCTGCAGCAAAATTTTAAAGGCAGCTAGAGTGTGCAGGAGAATTCTCTCATGCACACCATCATGACGGAAGTGCATTGGAATGGCAAACAACAAAGAACTGAATTTCCATTGTATTGAGAAAGGGTGGCATACCTTTGTGATTGGCAATTTGAAAATATGACAGCCATATAGGAAATTACGATTCTCGGAGGCTGACATTATTCCAGACTCTACATCTTTGTAAAGAAGTCATAATGACGTTTTTCTTGGAAGAAGTTATCTATCCTTTCGCAGCTCCAAGAGGAAGATACTTGGTTGCCATGGCGTTTTGTTATTGTTATTTGCAATGTGTTATCTATGATGTACTTGTTACACTTTAAAAAGCTGCATGTCTTGGGCAGCAATAAAAGTTATTGCATAATGTCAGCCTCCGTTGTCTTTAATGAAATCAAGATTCTCTCTTTATGATAATTGGAGAATTATAAATTAAATTCTCTAAAGGCGTGGTAAAATATTGATGAGAAGCGCTAATCCAATCCAAAGGCACCAAATTTGTAACAGTGAGGGACATGGTTTTGCTTACTCAGCAACAAAGCAAAATGTTGAAAATGTTCACTGACTTCATTTAAATAAGGACAAGCTAAACTTGGATATGTCATCGTCATAAAATCTTTATTTCGGTACAGAAAATACCATAAAAGCACAGGTTTAAAAGACATAGAACATCATGTACTAAAAGAATATTATAAAAACACACAGTTAATTGTTACAGTCACAATAAAATCACATTAAAAAATTTTCTTTTTGAAGAAAAGAAAAAAAACAAAAAAAAACTTGTATATGTACTTTGTGACACGAGTCCTTGCTTAAGTATTTGAAATACTGTCTGTCCCACCTCACTGTTGATAGATTGACTCTTTAAATGTTGAACACACTGCCACCCCCTCCTTAGCATATGATTAAGACTCATGTTTAGGAGTCGAAAAGAGTAATGCTATTTTGCCAGCATTAAAAAAAACCTGTCACTATTGATTGGCTGGAGGGCCTGAGTCGCATAACAGAAGGTTGCAGTTTGTGTCTTCATTTGGAGTATATATATATATATATTTTTTTCCATCGGCCAGCAAGGATTACCTGGCTCAAAACCTTCACAGTACCGCAACCCAAATCATTGTTTAGCGCATTTATTTTGACACTGGTAACAAACAATCCCCCAACTTGTTTCGGAGTTTCCTCACTCCTTGGTCACTGGTTCGGTAAATGCGTCATTTCAGCTTCATTTTAAAGAAATGTTTCACATCATAGTTATCAACACTAACAAAATACAAAAATACAAAATACTTCTTTCGTCGTTTTCAGTATTTCTCAATAAAGAATACATTGAAATACCTGAAAGTTATTTAAAGCAACACATTTTCCTGTTCAGCCATGTAATTGATAATTTACGAATAAAACATCATTCTGGTCATGTGTTTATGTTAGAGGGCTTCCCTGTAATAACAGGATCGCAACCTGTGGCTGTGACAACTTATTCAATTTACATTTACAACATCAAAATACTGCCCCAGTATGCCATCAAGTGGGTTCTAGGATTGACATTTACAAAGAATATAATGCATCTGTGCCTTTTAAAACACCATAAACCGGAGGTATAAATAATTACCTTCCCATGATTATTCTAATTGTGTCAACTCTATAATCTACTAGATGTCGAAAAGGTTTTATCAACTTAGCAAACAGTTCAAGTTCAGGAATTTGTATAGCGCACTACTCACCCAGAGGGTCTCAAAGCGCTTGGGGGAGGGGGTGCATTATTTATCGAATAGCCAGGTTTTGAGTTCCTTTCTGAAGGAAGTGTGGTTCTGTGTAAGGCGGAGGTGAGTGGGGAGAGAATTCCAGGTCTTGGCCGCCAAGTAGGAGAAGGATCTTCCTCCCATGGTGGATCTATGGATGCGCGGGACTGCGGCGATGGCTTGATTGGAGGATCGTAGTTGGCGGGTGGGTTTGTAGAAGGACAGTCGTGTGTTGAGGCATTCGGGTCCTAGTTTGTAGAGGGCCTTGTGTGCGTGGGTGAGGAGACGGAACGTCATTCTCTTGTTGACGGGAAGCCAGTGGAGGTCTTTCAGGTGACCGGTAATGTGAGCTTGGCGAGGGATGTCCAATATGAGTCTGGCTGATGCGTTTTGGATGCGTTGGAGTTTTTTCTGTAATTTGGCTGTGGTTCCGGCGTAGAGGGTGTTTCCATAGTCCAGTCGGCTAGTGACCAGTGCGTGGGTGACAGTCTTTCTTGTTTCGATGGGGATCCAACGGAAGATTTTTTTGAGCGTGCGAAGTACGTTGAAGCAAGAGGATGAGACGGCGTTGACTTGTCTGGTCATCGAGAGGGAGGAGTCTAGGATGAAGCCTAGGTTACGTGCGTGGTCTGTAGGTATGGGTGCTGAGCCCAGGGCCGGTGGCCACCATGAGTCGTCCCAGGCAGAGGGGGATGATCCTAGGATGAGGACTTCCGTTTTGTCTGAGTTAAGTTTCAGGCTGCTGTTTTTCATCCATTCGGCTACTTCTTTCATGCCTTCGTGAAGATTGGTTTTGGCGGTGTAAGGGTCTTTGGTGAGGGAGAGGATCAGCTGGGTGTCGTCAGCATAGGAGATGATGTTGAGGTTGTGTTGTCGCGCGATGGATGCGAGGGGACTCATGTAAACGTTGAAGAGGGTGGGACTGAGTGATGAACCTTGTGGTACTCCGCAGATGACTTCGGTGGCCTCTGATTTGAATGGGGGGAGTCGGACTCTCTGGGTTCTCCCGGCGAGGAACGAGGTGATCCAGTCCAAGGCTTTTCCTTGTATGCCGATGTTGCTGAGGCGTAGTATGAGGGTGCTATGACAGACTGTGTCGAAGGAGGCGGAGAGGTCGAGTAGGATGAGGTCAACTGTTTCTCCGTTGTCCAGTAGCGTTCGGATGTCGTCTGTCGCTGCAATTAGGGCCGTTTCGGTGCTGTGTTTGGCTCGGAAGCCGGACTGTGAGGTGTCGAGGGAGTTGTTGGATTCAAGGAAGGCGGCGAGCCGGCTATTGACGGCTTTCTCAATGACTTTGGCAGGGAATGGAGGAGGGAAATGGGGCGGTAGTTCTTAAGTTCAGAGGGGTCTGCTGTGGGTTTCTTCAGGAGGGCGCTGAGTTCGGCGTGTTTCCAGCTTTCTGGGAAGGTAGCGGAGTTGAAGGAGCAGTTGATGACATCACGGAGATGGGGTGCAATGATGGAGTCTGCTTTGTTGAAGATGTGGTGGGGACAAGGGTCGGTTGGCGAACCTGAGTGGATGGAGTTCATTAGGCGGATGGTGTCTTCAGTGGTGATTGGGTTCCAGGCAGTAAGGTTGTTAGAGAGCGGTTTAGTTTCGGAGGTGGGTGGAGTGGACTGTTCTTTGGATATGTTCTCAAAGCTGTTATGTATGTCAGCAATTTTGTTGTAGAAGAAAGAGGATAAAGAATCGCAGAGGTTTTGGGAGGGAGTAATGTCGTTTGAGGCTGCGGTGGGGTTGGTAAATTCTTTGATGATGTTGAATAGTTCCTTGCAGTTGTGGGCGTTGATGTCGAGTGGATCCTTGAATGCTGATTTCTTGGTGGATCGGATCAATTGGTGGTGTTTGCGGGTGGCAGCCTTGAAGGTGGTGCAGGTTGTCAGTGGTTGGGTTTTTTCTCCATGTTTTCTCGAGAGTACGGCATAGCTTCTTGGATTTCTTAAGGTCATCATTGAACCAGGGGGCCTTTTTGCTACCCTGTTTGGTTTGGTGGTTTTTCAAGGGTGCTAATTCGTCAGCGCTGTGAGTGATCCATTGTTTGAGTTTGGTGGCAGCTTGGTTTGGGTCCGATGAAAGACCTGGAGGGTTTTGGTTGAGCAATGTGAGGAGTTGGTCGGTGGTAATTTTGTTCCAGTTTCTTCGAGGAATAGGTTGTGGGGGGTAGTGGGTCGTGGTAGTTTTGTAGCTAAAGTGAACACAGCTGTGGTCCATCCAATGGAGAGCTGTGGTGTGATCGAAGGAGATGTGTTTGCAGGAGGTGAAGATGGAGTCGAGCGTATGTCCAGCTACGTGGGTGGGGGTGTCAACAAGTTGTATGAGTCCGAGATTGGCTAGGTTGTCTAGAAGGGTGGTGGTGTGGTTGTCGTTTTTCTTTTTCAAGTGGAAGTTGATGTCTCCCAGTAGGATGTAGTTCTCGGAGTTAAGGGCATGTGGGCTGATGAAGTCAGTGATGTCTTCGCTGAATTGTGTGCGGGTTCCTGGTGGTCTGTAGATGAGGGTGCCTCTAAGTGTGGTCCTGGGGTCGGTGTGGATCTGGAAGTGGAGGTGTTCGGCAGTTGCAAGGTTATCGTCGGAATTGGTCGTGATTCTGATGGTGTTTTTATGGACGATGGCTATGCCTCCTCCTGTTTGGTTGGTGCGGTCTTTTCGGATGATCTTGTAAGGGTTGTAATCAGTTGTGACATGCAATCAATTCAACCCTAGTGCTTAATAGATAATAATGAAGCCGAATACCCTGAAATCAATCATATTTCAAAACAACTCTAATGACCATGTTTTTATGAACAGAGTAAAGTGGCCTGACATGGTTTGAGATATAAGAGCTCTTCTACATTTCCGCATTCTTGTATCTGAAACAAAACCAACAAAGAAAGTACTGATTAAAATCCAATTTAAAAAAAACACATGTATATTAAAAAGGTAAAAACCTGTACAGAAGGAAGGAAATTGTGATTTAGCATTTTCATCTTATTTATCAGCCTAAATGTGCAGCTAATTCTTCACATTTAATCCTATTGGATGAAGGGTATTATACTTAATGATTATCTTCATTTCTAATCTCCTTAAGTCAAGTGTTCAGTTACTTCCTCTCTCTCGATTGTGGATTCTGTTGAGGACCACAAATTTCAATAAATTACAATTTTGATTGTGGTCGGTTTTAAAATGACGCGCAATTGGGTATTGCCTGTCGTCATTTTGGATGACACGTAGATGTTCAAGTACACGCTTTTTCGCCTTATGGATAGTACTTCCAATATAGGCCTTCTTGCATGGACATAATAAAGCATAAACATACTCGGTTGTTTGCCAATCACATAAGGTTTCTGGTCTTCCACTAATTTTATTGTTTTACAGCTATTGCTGTGTTTACAGGGTTTACAACGATTACATGTAAAAAAGCCTATGATCTCATTCTTGGTATTCTCAGGACTTACTAAGCAGTGACTTTGAGTAAATGTTATCGATCTTGCCTTTCTAAATGTTATTCCTGGATTTAGACCAATAGGTATAGCCAGGTCTGAATCTGTTCTAAGGACTATCAATATTTTGTCAAGCTCTTCTTTAGTTCCCATGTTTGGTTATGGTACCTCGTAATGAATCGAATTTTTGGTTCTTCAGTTCCTTTATGTGCGGGGGTAAGCAACTCACTTTGACCTAACAATACGGCTTTCTTAATCACTTTTTGAACAATTTTCATTGCTATAACCTCTCTCATTAAACCTTTGTGTCATGATGTTCACTTTGCTGGTGAATCCCTCCTCCGTACTGCAATTCCTTCTGGCTCTAATAATTCGCCTTACGGAATGCTTTGAATCAATGAGGTTGCATGACAACTATCAGCTCTTAACAGACTGTTCCCTGCTGTTGATTTTCTAAATAAATGGCTTACTAGTTTACTGTAAGCTTAAGGTTGAGAAACTCAATTGTTTTGTCATCAATGTGGCTACTGAATGTCAAATTCAAAGAGTTATCATTCAGTGTGACAATAAAATTGGTGGCCTCATTCCGAGTGCCCTTCCAAATACAGAAGATGTTGTCAATGTATCTAACCCAGAGGACGTCGTGGCTATTGAACTCTCTGATGTTATTGACCACTTGCTTCTCCCACCAGCCAAGGTACAACCCCGCAAAACTGGGGGCAAAGCAAGTGCCCATTGCCATTCCCTGGGTTTGTCTATATATCTGTTTGTTAAAAAGAAAGAAGTTGTTTGTCAAGCAGATATGGATCCGTTCTATTAACATTTCAGTATGCAGAAGGTAAGATAATGATCTTCCTTTCAGAAAATGCCTACAAGCGTCTATTTCCAATCATGGGAATACACGTGTATATAGACTATTAACGTCCAAACTTAATAGCAAATAATCATCATTCCAGACAATATCCTTGATTAACCTCAGAAAATCTCCGTTGTCTCTCACAATTGAGGGGAGAGCATGTACGTATGGTTGTAAGAAGTAATCAACATATTTTGATGTACTTTCTAACATGCGCCCCCTCAATGAGACAATTGGTCTCCCTGGTGGATTGGAGACATCTTTGTGAAGTTTCGGCAACAAATAGAGTGTTGGATTTATTGGGAATTTACACAATAAAATTGATATTCATCCCATTCAAGGATTCCCTGGTCTTTCCAATTGGCCAGTTTCTCTACATACGTTTTGTTAGCATAGTCATAATATTTTCTAGATGATGCTTGATATCTGTCGATCTCATTCAACTGTTTTATCCCTTCTTTCAGGTACATTTCAAGGGGCCACACAACAATGTTTCCTCTCTTATCAGATTTTTTAATAACAATGTTTGTGTTATTCTCAAATTCCCTAACTCCTTCAGTTCTTGTGTCGGCCAACGGCCGTCACAAGCACTACCTCGCTAGTGCTGCCCACATCCGTTGGCCGACGCAGCCCCGCCCACTCATTAGAACTCCTGCACAGCGGCGGAATTTACGCCGCTGTTAAAGAGTTAATTGCATCAATATGTTCTTTTTTTAGGTTCTTAGTACTGTTTGGTTTGGTTTCTTAATGCTGATTCTTTTAAGTTCCTGGATCATGCCTTTTTCGAAAAAGGCAATAGCCTCATTGGTATTTGAGGCATAAAAATAGACTTAGGTTTAAGTTTAAACCACTTGAGGCACTCATACCAACATCAATATCATCGACTAAATTTAGAAGTGTATCATAAATAAAATCAGCTACCCCTTGAAGCTCATGCATAGTATGCAGGACATCAAGGTCATTGACGTTTAACGTACTGATCTGTGCCTGATGTACCTTGGGTTTTTGTGCATTCATTGTGCCGTACCATTTTCTAACTTTTAGTTTTTTAGTTTTCTAACAAAATGAAAAAGATCAATATGACTTTCAGTGTAATTGTAATTGGCAGTTGGACAGAACTAGAGACCTATGGCTAGGACCTGCATTTGGTGTTTACTGAGTGTTAAATCTGATAAATTTACCACTGCCTTATTATTCTTCATTTTCCAGCCTTTTTCCCCTTTGTCAGTACTCCCACAGGGTTTTATTCCTGGTTTTTCGCATTTTGTCTGTTTCCTCCCCTGCCTCCTCGACCACAAGCTCTTTGCACTGGGGCGGTCTTGTTGGTCATGGTGTTTGTTCTTCCTCTGGCTATGAGATCAAATTCCTTTAAAATTCGGGCTTTTACTCCCGCCGTTTCCGAGTGTACAGAAATGTCACTTTCATTTTGGTCGCCATTGATTGTCTCTCGTGGTATCATCTCATTGTTATTTCTCTGTTCCACGTTTTTATCAACAACTATTCTAGAAGTGGATGGTTGCTCACTTCTTACAGTTTCCTCTATAGTTGTTCTTAAGTGGTCAAATTTCTTACCAAATATTAGGATTTGTCCCTTTTGGTAATCCATTTAATCCCGGTGGAATTTTCTAATTTTTTTCATTTTAATTTGTTTCTCCACCTTAAGTAATCTTGTTTCAATATTAGCCATTTCTAGTTCAAACTCTTCCTGTGCTTAATTTCCTGTATTAATTTCTCAGTCCTTTGTGCGTACTTGACCAAAATTTTCAACATTATGGTTGAACATTTGCCAACCATTCCTAAAGCATATTTGGATCGGGGTTTTCATAGGTTGGGGTAATAAATATTCTTAGCCCAGCTGTACTCTATTGCATTCAATATACTTTTGCAATGCGGTGGCCTCCCACCACTTCAACTTTTCTTTTTAAAGGGCTTTCCAAAGATTGTCCTAAAGCTGTTTCATATTTTGTATTGAACCTTGCTCATTTCTGTCTTCCGGGTTATCATTCTCAATTAGAACTGATTTGGCAAATCATTTCTCAGCTGCTTCCTTCCTTCTTGTATCTCTTTTTTAGTGTCAGAGCTCGCAGTAAATTATACCAATAAGCGGTGCAGTTCTTATTGGCACTTACGCTGTTGCTTCACCAAGTGCACAGAACGGTAATCCTATGTCGCATTTAGACTTGTTTAGCTGCCCACGATAACTGAAACTATTCACAAGCATTCATCATGCTCATTGCTCACCTGTCAGGCACTGGTGCTCAGTGCGGGCGTCCTCTGACTCCTACCTCCTCGCTCCTGTGTTCCCTGCTCTTGAGCGTTTTGAGTATATCACTTTATGCTTGCTTCCAGTCTCTATTGCTGGTTAACGATACCAGTAGTGGAGGCTGGCAAGGGCAAATCAAAAAGATCCCATCCAATATCACGGTAGGTTTGTCACATAGTTCATCAGAAAGATATCAACAAATCTGGATGTTGTTTCTAGTAACGATCCAAAATTGAGCTCACTATTGGCCTACCAGGGATCTTGTTGATTGCTTTATGAACTTTCGGCAGAAAGTAAATGGTTGCTGTAATTGGGTGGTTGGTTTTGAGATAAAGATATTCATCAAAATCAATTAGACCCCTCTCTTTCCATCCTAGTAGGAGTTCATGGTATTTATTCATCCATTCCTCGATTGGATCTTTTTTCAGTGGCTCATAGTGGTCTTGGTTTTCCAATTGTCGCTTTGCCTCATCTATGTAATCAGTTATGTTTTGGGCCACAATATTTCCTCCTTTGTCCGAGGCTTTAATTATAATTGACGGATCATTTTTAAGTTCTGTCATTACCTGATATTCTTTCAGTGCGAGATTCCAATCTTTTTTATTTTTGTTTTGGTTTTTGTTGCAAGTTGATCTCCCAGACATTTTGGTGATCTCTTCCACCATAATTTCATGGAATAAGTCGATCTTATTCCCTGGTGGTAACTGTGGGCAGAACCTGAACTGTTTTCTAAGTCTGCTTTCTCCTCCTTTATTTGTGACTATTCCAATACTGTTACAGAAGTCAATGTCTGATATTGGATGGTTTTGACTGATTTCTATGTTTGTTCTTACTTCTTCTCCCAATGAGGTCAATGCTCTTAAAGGTGGTAGATCTTTTTGAGCAATTGGTGATGGATTTGTATCTTCCATATTGCGACCACTTATTTGAGGCTTTTTTTCAAGGAAATATTTTTCAGCAAAACTTCTAAAGATCTATGCGTGCATTGGGGATATCCATATCTTTATTTGGACAGTAAGATAGTCCTCGATAGAGTAATTTTAGCTGGATTTCTTTCAATGGTTTGTCAGAGATGTTTATGACCAGATTGTTGTCAAAATTTGCTTTACTCTTTTTGAGAGTTACTTCTGCTTTCCTTTTCCTCTTTTTGATTTTGCTCCTTCTTCTGCTCCTTCTACTGGTGGTTTTGATTGTCCTCTCCCCCACGTGTTGCTTCTGCCTCTTCCTCTTTGTCTCGTTATCATTTGTGCTAGTTGTATCCCCCCGCGAAAATCCAATGGAGTTGTAACTGCATCTTCGTCTGCTGAGCTGATTTCTGAGCTATCCACCTTGTCTATTGCTGCTGTTCCTGCACACTTGTCCATCACAACTCTGTTTCTTAGTGTGTCATATTTGCGGACAAATGTGTAGATACGTCCACTTGCGTAATCACTGATGACATCTCAAATGACATCACTGATGACATCACTGATGACATCTCAAATGACATCACTGATGACATCACTGACATCTCATTTGACATTACTGATTACATCACTGATGATATCATTTATGTGATAATACATCTTCAGACTCTAATATAACCTTAGATACACTCAGTGTAAACAGGCACTCACAGACTGTCACACATCCATGGAGTTACTCACACACCTAGTCAGTCATGGAAAGAATCAATCACATCTCCATTTCCTCAACTATACAGTTATACACACCTTACTTATTCAAACATATAGTAACACATATTTACTCTCTTATACAATCCTTGATACAAGTTCACAATGATTCATACAGCCACTCACACATTCACTGGCTCTTATGTTCAGTTATTTATATATGTCAACTCTCACATGGAGTGTGTTTTACATATGTACTTACTTTGACATGTAGCACATTCACTCACCAATATACTCATGCACACAGTCAACTGTCCATACAGCTGTTTCTACATGCACTTTTGAACCCATACACCTAGGGAATCAACTGCTCACACATCTATGCACAAAGTTATACACCTCCCAGCCACCCACACACATACTCAGTCTCCCATACAAATACTTGGGCAACCATTCAATAACCCATATAGTTACTGATATAGCTACTGATTTAAACATGCAGCAGTTTACAGAACAACATAAATAATGATTGCCAAATTAAGACACTTTAATCACTAACCCATACACTCAGTGAGACACATTTAATCATTCTCTCATACAGTCAGTCATGCACCTACTAAATCCTTCATCCAGACACTTATACATCCACTCATTCTTCAATATGTAAGACATATTTTAACTTTACAGAAACATACAGTCACTGGGTGTTGTCATCAGTGATGTCATCAGTGATGTCATCAGTGATGTCATTTGAGATGTCATCAGTGATGTCATCAGTGATGTCACTGACCATGTCATGAATGATGTAATATGTGACATCATTAGCAGTGGATTGCGGGTCCGCGATATATAGTTAGTGCAACTAACTATATATGGAATTTCAATGGTTTTGTGCAAATAAAATAAGGTTTTTTAAATGCTAATCCCTAACTATATATGGTCTATAACCTATGGTTTTTTCAGTGAATATATATATATATATATATATTCAAAAGCAAATGTCCCAAGATGAGAGGAGCACTCCAAGGCTGGTGCCGGCGGCAAGGTTCGGGACGCCCTTGCAAGGTACTTTTCAGCAAAAACTGTCTCTATGAAGAAACACGCCGCACACTGCTCCGTTTATAAAGTATTTTGGTTTATTTTCTGTGGGTACCGTGACCAGGGACAGATTTATGTCCGAAACGCGTAGGTGGGGAACCCACAGAAAATAAACCAAAATACTTTATAAACGGAGCAGTGTGCGGCGTGTTTCTTCTTAGAGACAGTTTTTGCTGGAAAAAAAAAAAATATATATATATATATATATGTATGTATGTATGTATGTATATATATACATATATATATATATATATATATATATATATATATATATATATATATATATATATATATATATATATATATATATATATATATATATATATATATATATATATACCTGCCGGCTGCAGCAAAATTTTAAAGGCAGCTAGAGTGTGCAGGAGAATTCTCTCATGCACACCATCATGACGGAAGTGCATTGGAATGGCAAACAACAAAGAACTGAATTTCCATTGTATTGAGAAAGGGTGGCATACCTTTGTGATTGGCAATTTGAAAATATGACAGCCATATAGGAAATTACGATTCTCGGAGGCTGACATTATTCCAGACTCTACATCTTTGTAAAGAAGTCATAATGACGTTTTTCTTGGAAGAAGTTATCTATCCTTTCGCAGCTCCAAGAGGAAGATACTTGGTTGCCATGGCGTTTTGTTATTGTTATTTGCAATGTGTTATCTATGATGTACTTGTTACACTTTAAAAAGCTGCATGTCTTGGGCAGCAATAAAAGTTATTGCATAATGTCAGCCTCCGTTGTCTTTAATGAAATCAAGATTCTCTCTTTATGATAATTGGAGAATTATAAATTAAATTCTCTAAAGGCGTGGTAAAATATTGATGAGAAGCGCTAATCCAATCCAAAGGCACCAAATTTGTAACAGTGAGGGACATGGTTTTGCTTACTCAGCAACAAAGCAAAATGTTGAAAATGTTCACTGACTTCATTTAAATAAGGACAAGCTAAACTTGGATATGTCATCGTCATAAAATCTTTATTTCGGTACAGAAAATACCATAAAAGCACAGGTTTAAAAGACATAGAACATCATGTACTAAAAGAATATTATAAAAACACACAGTTAATTGTTACAGTCACAATAAAATCACATTAAAAAATTTTCTTTTTGAAGAAAAGAAAAAAAACAAAAAAAAACTTGTATATGTACTTTGTGACACGAGTCCTTGCTAAAGTATTTGAAATACTGTCTGTCCCACCTCACTGTTGATAGATTGACTCTTTAAATGTTGAACACACTGCCACCCCCTCCTTAGCATATGATTAAGACTCATGTTTAGGAGTCGAAAAGAGTAATGCTATTTTGCCAGCATTAAAAAAAAACTGTCACTATTGATTGGCTGGAGGGCCTGAGTCGCATAACAGAAGGTTGCAGTTTGTGTCTTCATTTGGAGTATATATATATATTTTTTTTTTTCCATCGGCCAGTAAGGATTACCTGGCTCAAAACCTTCACAGTACCGCAACCCAAATCATTGTTTAGCGCATTTATTTTGACACTGGTAACAAACAATCCCCCAACTTGTTTCGGAGTTTCCTCACTCCTTGGTCACTGGTTCGGTAAATGCGTCATTTCAGCTTCATTTTAAAGAAATGTTTCACATCATAGTTATCAACACTAACAAAATACAAAAATACAAAATACTTCTTTCGTCGTTTTCAGTATTTCTCAATAAAGAATACATTGAAATACCTGAAAGTTATTTAAAGCAACACATTTTCCTGTTCAGCCATGTAATTGATAATTTACGAATAAAACATCATTCTGGTCATGTGTTTATGTTAGAGGGCTTCCCTGTAATAACAGGATCGCAACCTGTGGCTGTGACAACTTATTCAATTTACATTTACAACATCAAAATACTGCCCCAGTATGCCATCAAGTGGGTTCTAGGATTGACATTTACAAAGAATATAATGCATCTGTGCCTTTTAAAACACCATAAACCGGAGGTATAAATAATTACCTTCCCATGATTATTCTAATTGTGTCAACTCTATAATCTACTAGATGTCGAAAAGGTTTTATCAACTTAGCAAACAGTTCAAGTTCAGGAATTTGTATAGCGCACTACTCACCCAGAGGGTCTCAAAGCGCTTGGGGGAGGGGGTGCATTATTTATCGAATAGCCAGGTTTTGAGTTCCTTTCTGAAGGAAGTGTGGTTCTGTGTAAGGCGGAGGTGAGTGGGGAGAGAATTCCAGGTCTTGGCCGCCAAGTAGGAGAAGGATCTTCCTCCCATGGTGGATCTATGGATGCGCGGGACTGCGGCGATGGCTTGATTGGAGGATCGTAGTTGGCGGGTGGGTTTGTAGAAGGACAGTCGTGTGTTGAGGCATTCGGGTCCTAGTTTGTAGAGGGCCTTGTGTGCGTGGGTGAGGAGACGGAACGTCATTCTCTTGTTGACGGGAAGCCAGTGGAGGTCTTTCAGGTGACCGGTAATGTGAGCTTGGCGAGGGATGTCCAATATGAGTCTGGCTGATGCGTTTTGGATGCGTTGGAGTTTTTTCTGTAATTTGGCTGTGGTTCCGGCGTAGAGGGTGTTTCCATAGTCCAGTCGGCTAGTGACCAGTGCGTGGGTGACAGTCTTTCTTGTTTCGATGGGGATCCAACGGAAGATTTTTTTGAGCGTGCGAAGTACGTTGAAGCAAGAGGATGAGACGGCGTTGACTTGTCTGGTCATCGAGAGGGAGGAGTCTAGGATGAAGCCTAGGTTACGTGCGTGGTCTGTAGGTATGGGTGCTGAGCCCAGGGCCGGTGGCCACCATGAGTCGTCCCAGGCAGAGGGGGATGATCCTAGGATGAGGACTTCCGTTTTGTCTGAGTTAAGTTTCAGGCTGCTGTTTTTCATCCATTCGGCTACTTCTTTCATGCCTTCGTGAAGATTGGTTTTGGCGGTGTAAGGGTCTTTGGTGAGGGAGAGGATCAGCTGGGTGTCGTCAGCATAGGAGATGATGTTGAGGTTGTGTTGTCGCGCGATGGATGCGAGGGGACTCATGTAAACGTTGAAGAGGGTGGGACTGAGTGATGAACCTTGTGGTACTCCGCAGATGACTTCGGTGGCCTCTGATTTGAATGGGGGGAGTCGGACTCTCTGGGTTCTCCCGGCGAGGAACGAGGTGATCCAGTCCAAGGCTTTTCCTTGTATGCCGATGTTGCTGAGGCGTAGTATGAGGGTGCTATGACAGACTGTGTCGAAGGAGGCGGAGAGGTCGAGTAGGATGAGGTCAACTGTTTCTCCGTTGTCCAGTAGCGTTCGGATGTCGTCTGTCGCTGCAATTAGGGCCGTTTCGGTGCTGTGTTTGGCTCGGAAGCCGGACTGTGAGGTGTCGAGGGAGTTGTTGGATTCAAGGAAGGCGGCGAGCCGGCTATTGACGGCTTTCTCAATGACTTTGGCAGGGAATGGAGGAGGGAAATGGGGCGGTAGTTCTTAAGTTCAGAGGGGTCTGCTGTGGGTTTCTTCAGGAGGGCGCTGAGTTCGGCGTGTTTCCAGCTTTCTGGGAAGGTAGCGGAGTTGAAGGAGCAGTTGATGACATCACGGAGATGGGGTGCAATGATGGAGTCTGCTTTGTTGAAGATGTGGTGGGGACAAGGGTCGGTTGGCGAACCTGAGTGGATGGAGTTCATTAGGCGGATGGTGTCTTCAGTGGTGATTGGGTTCCAGGCAGTAAGGTTGTTAGAGAGCGGTTTAGTTTCGGAGGTGGGTGGAGTGGACTGTTCTTTGGATATGTTCTCAAAGCTGTTATGTATGTCAGCAATTTTGTTGTAGAAGAAAGAGGATAAAGAATCGCAGAGGTTTTGGGAGGGAGTAATGTCGTTTGAGGCTGCGGTGGGGTTGGTAAATTCTTTGATGATGTTGAATAGTTCCTTGCAGTTGTGGGCGTTGATGTCGAGTGGATCCTTGAATGCTGATTTCTTGGTGGATCGGATCAATTGGTGGTGTTTGCGGGTGGCAGCCTTGAAGGTGGTGCAGGTTGTCAGTGGTTGGGTTTTTTCTCCATGTTTTCTCGAGAGTACGGCATAGCTTCTTGGATTTCTTAAGGTCATCATTGAACCAGGGGGCCTTTTTGCTACCCTGTTTGGTTTGGTGGTTTTTCAAGGGTGCTAATTCGTCAGCGCTGTGAGTGATCCATTGTTTGAGTTTGGTGGCAGCTTGGTTTGGGTCCGATGAAAGACCTGGAGGGTTTTGGTTGAGCAATGTGAGGAGTTGGTCGGTGGTAATTTTGTTCCAGTTTCTTCGAGGAATAGGTTGTGGGGGGTAGTGGGTCGTGGTAGTTTTGTAGCTAAAGTGAACACAGCTGTGGTCCATCCAATGGAGAGCTGTGGTGTGATCGAAGGAGATGTGTTTGCAGGAGGTGAAGATGGAGTCGAGCGTATGTCCAGCTACGTGGGTGGGGGTGTCAACAAGTTGTATGAGTCCGAGATTGGCTAGGTTGTCTAGAAGGGTGGTGGTGTGGTTGTCGTTTTTCTTTTTCAAGTGGAAGTTGATGTCTCCCAGTAGGATGTAGTTCTCGGAGTTAAGGGCATGTGGGCTGATGAAGTCAGTGATGTCTTCGCTGAATTGTGTGCGGGTTCCTGGTGGTCTGTAGATGAGGGTGCCTCTAAGTGTGGTCCTGGGGTCGGTGTGGATCTGGAAGTGGAGGTGTTCGGCAGTTGCAAGGTTATCGTCGGAACTGGTCGTGATTCTGATGGTGTTTTTATGGACGATGGCTATGCCTCCTCCTGTTTGGTTGGTGCGGTCTTTTCGGATGATCTTGTAAGGGTTGTAATCAGTTGTGACATGCAATCAATTCAACCCTAGTGCTTAATAGATAATAATGAAGCCGAATACCCTGAAATCAATCATATTTCAAAACAACTCTAATGACCATGTTTTTATGAACAGAGTAAAGTGGCCTGACATGGTTTGAGATATAAGAGCTCTTCTACATTTCCGCATTCTTGTATCTGAAACAAAACCAACAAAGAAAGTACTGATTAAAATCCAATTTTAAAAAAACACATGTATATTAAAAAGGTAAAAACCTGTACAGAAGGAAGGAAATTGTGATTTAGCATTTTCATCTTATTTATCAGCCTAAATGTGCAGCTAATTATTCACCCATATTTAATCCTATTGGATGAAGGGTATTATACTTAATGATTATCTTCAATTCTAATCTCCTTAAGTCAAGTGTTCAGTTACTTCCTCTCTCTCGATTGTGGATTCTGTTGAGGACCACAAATTTCAATAAATTACAATTTTGATTGTGGTCGGTTTTAAAATGACGCGCAATTGGGTATTGCCTGTCGTCATTTTGGATGACACGTAGATGTTCAAGTACACGCTTTTTCGCCTTATGGATAGTACTTCCAATATAGGCCTTCTTGCATGGACATAATAAAGCATAAACATACTCGGTTGTTTGCCAATCACATAAGGTTTCTGGTCTTCCACTAATTTTATTGTTTTACAGCTATTGCTGTGTTTACAGGGTTTACAACGATTACATGTAAAAAAGCCTATGATCTCATTCTTGGTATTCTCAGGACTTACTAAGCAGTGACTTTGAGTAAATGTTATCGATCTTGCCTTTCTAAATGTTATTCCTGGATTTAGACCAATAGGTATAGCCAGGTCTGAATCTGTTCTAAGGACTATCAATATTTTGTCAAGCTCTTCTTTAGTTCCCATGTTTGGTTATGGTACCTCGTAATGAATCGAATTTTTGGTTCTTCAGTTCCTTTATGTGCGGGGGTAAGCAACTCACTTTGACCTAACAATACGGCTTTCTTAATCACTTTTTGAACAATTTTCATTGCTATAACCTCTCTCATTAAACCTTTGTGTCATGATGTTCACTTTGCTGGTGAATCCCTCCTCCGTACTGCAATTCCTTCTGGCTCTAATAATTCGCCTTACGGAATGCTTTGAATCAATGAGGTTGCATGACAACTATCAGCTCTTAACAGACTGTTCCCTGCTGTTGATTTTCTAAATAAATGGCTTACTAGTTTACTGTAAGCTTAAGGTTGAGAAACTCAATTGTTATGTCATCAATGTGGCTACTGAATGTCAAATTCAAAGAGTTATCATTCAGTGTGACAATAAAATTGGTGGCCTCATTCCGAGTGCCCTTCCAAATACAGAAGATGTTGTCAATGTATCTAACCCAGAGGACGTCGTGGCTATTGAACTCTCTGATGTTATTGACCACTTGCTTCTCCCACCAGCCAAGGTACAACCCCACAAAACTGGGGGCAAAGCAAGTGCCCATTGCCATTCCCTGGGTTTGTCTATATATCTGTTTGTTAAAAAGAAAGAAGTTGTTTGTCAAGCAGATATGGATCCGTTCTATTAACATTTCAGTATGCAGAAGGTAAGATAATGATCTTCCTTTCAGAAAATGCCTACAAGCGTCTATTTCCAATCATGGGAATACACGTGTATATAGACTATTAACGTCCAAACTTAATAGCAAATAATCATCATTCCAGACAATATCCTTGATTAACCTCAGAAAATCTCCGTTGTCTCTCACAATTGAGGGGAGAGCATGTACGTATGGTTGTAAGAAGTAATCAACATATTTTGATGTACTTTCTAACATGCGCCCCCTCAATGAGACAATTGGTCTCCCTGGTGGATTGGAGACATCTTTGTGAAGTTTCGGCAACAAATAGAGTGTTGGATTTATTGGGAATTTACACAATAAAATTGATATTCATCCCATTCAAGGATTCCCTGGTCTTTCCAATTGGCCAGTTTCTCTACATACGTTTTGTTAGCATAGTCATAATATTTTCTAGATGATGCTTGATATCTGTCGATCTCATTCAACTGTTTTATCCCTTCTTTCAGGTACATTTCAAGGGGCCACACAACAATGTTTCCTCTCTTATCAGATTTTTTAATAACAATGTTTGTGTTATTCTCAAATTCCCTAACTCCTTCAGTTCTTGTGTCGGCCAACGGCCGTCACAAGCACTACCTCGCTAGTGCTGCCCACATCCGTTGGCCGACGCAGCCCCGCCCACTCATTAGAACTCCTGCACAGCGGCGGAATTTACGCCGCTGTTAAAGAGTTAATTGCATCAATATGTTCTTTTTTTAGGTTCTTAGTACTGTTTGGTTTGGTTTCTTAATGCTGATTCTTTTAAGTTCCTGGATCATGCCTTTTTCGAAAAAGGCAATAGCCTCATTGGTATTTGAGGCATAAAAATAGACTTAGGTTTAAGTTTAAACCACTTGAGGCACTCATACCAACATCAATATCATCGACTAAATTTAGAAGTGTATCATAAATAAAATCAGCTACCCCTTGAAGCTCATGCATAGTATGCAGGACATCAAGGTCATTGACGTTTAACGTACTGATCGGTGCCTGATGTACCTTGGGTTTTTGTGCATTCATTGTGCCGTACCATTTTCTAACTTTTAGTTTTTTAGTTTTCTAACAAAATGAAAAAGATCAATATGACTTTCAGTGTAATTGTAATTGGCAGTTGGACAGAACTAGAGACCTATGGCTAGGACCTGCATTTGGTGTTTACTGAGTGTTAAATCTGATAAATTTACCACTGCCTTATTATTCTTCATTTTCCAGCCTTTTTCCCCTTTGTCAGTACTCCCACAGGGTTTTATTCCTGGTTTTTCGCATTTTGTCTGTTTCCTCCCCTGCCTCCTCGACCACAAGCTCTTTGCACTGGGGCGGTCTTGTTGGTCATGGTGTTTGTTCTTCCTCTGGCTATGAGATCAAATTCCTTTAAAATTCGGGCTTTTACTCCCGCCGTTTCCGAGTGTACAGAAATGTCACTTTCATTTTGGTCGCCATTGATTGTCTCTCGTGGTATCATCTCATTGTTATTTCTCTGTTCCACGTTTTTATCAACAACTATTCTAGAAGTGGATGGTTGCTCACTTCTTACAGTTTCCTCTATAGTTGTTCTTAAGTGGTCAAATTTCTTACCAAATATTAGGATTTGTCCCTTTTGGTAATCCATTTAATCCCGGTGGAATTTTCTAATTTTTTTCATTTTAATTTGTTTCTCCACCTTAAGTAATCTTGTTTCAATATTAGCCATTTCTAGTTCAAACTCTTCCTGTGCTTAATTTCCTGTATTAATTTCTCAGTCCTTTGTGCGTACTTGACCAAAATTTTCAACATTATGGTTGAACATTTGCCAACCATTCCTAAAGCATATTTGGATCGGGGTTTTCATAGGTTGGGGTAATAAATATTCTTAGCCCAGCTGTACTCTATTGCATTCAATATACTTTTGCAATGCGGTGGCCTCCCACCACTTCAACTTTTCTTTTTAAAGGGCTTTCCAAAGATTGTCCTAAAGCTGTTTCATATTTTGTATTGAACCTTGCTCATTTCTGTCTTCCGGGTTATCATTCTCAATTAGAACTGATTTGGCAAATCATTTCTCAGCTGCTTCCTTCCTTCTTGTATCTCTTTTTTAGTGTCAGAGCTCGCAGTAAATTATACCAATAAGCGGTGCAGTTCTTATTGGCACTTACGCTGTTGCTTCACCAAAGTGCACAGAACGGTAATCCTATGTCGCATTTAGACTTGTTTAGCTGCCCACGATAACTGAAACTATTCACAAGCATTCATCATGCTCATTGCTCACCTGTCAGGCACTGGTGCTCAGTGCGGGCGTCCTCTGACTCCTACCTCCTCGCTCCTGTGTTCCCTGCTCTTGAGCGTTTTGAGTATATCACTTTATGCTTGCTTCCAGTCTCTATTGCTGGTTAACGATACCAGTAGTGGAGGCTGGCAAGGGCAAATCAAAAAGATCCCATCCAATAGCAGTCGCTTATGCCCCAGCCTGCTTGTACGAGGAGTTAGAGACGAGGTAGCGAACCTCCACAATTCCATCCAAATCCTGGAATTGCAGCCATTAAGGATTCCATGCCACAACTGTTTGCTATGTTGATAAAACCTTTTCGACATCTAGGAGATTATCGAGATGACAGAATTTTAATAATCATGGGAAGGTAATTATTTATACCTCTGGTTTATGGTGTTTTAAAAGACACGGATGCATTATATTCTTTGTAATTGTCAATCCTAGATCCCACTTGATGGCTAACTAGGGCAGTATTTTGATGTCGTAAATGTAAATTGAATAAGTTGTCACAGCCACAGGATGTGATCCTGTTATTACGGGGACGCCCTCTAACATAAGCACATGACCAGAATTATGTTTTATGCGTAAATTATCAATTACATGGCTAAACAGGAAAATATGTTGCTTTAACCCGTCCCATGCTCATGACGAGTTGAGCTCGTCATGAGCCACGGTGCTCTGGTGCTCATGACGAGCTCAGCTCGTCATGGCCCGTGGAACGCTCAGGTGCGGGGAGAATTCCCCCGCTGTGCTGAACGTTCCACAGAGCCAATGTACCCGTGACGAGCTGAGCTCGTCATGAGCACAGGAGCACTGTAGCTCATGACGAGCTCAGCTCGTCATAAGCATGCGGGCGCTGTGCGCGCACCCCTCCCCCCCAGCACAGCGGGGGATTAACCCCCGCAGCGAAGGGGTTAAATAACTTGCAGGCATTTCAATGTATTCTTTATTGACAAATATTGAAACCGACAAAAGAAGTATTTTGTTAGTGTCGATAACTATGAAGTGAAACGTACGATCTGTTTCTAAAATGAAGCGGAAATGACGCATTTACCTAACCCGTGACCAAGGAGTGAGGGAACTCCGAAACGCGCTGGGGGACTGTTTGTTGCCAGTGTCAAAATAAATGCGCTGAAAAATTATTTGAGTTGCGGTACTTTGATGTTTTGAGCCAGGGAATCCTTACTGGCCGAAATTACAGAATTTGGATGGAATTGTGGAGGTTCGCTACCTCGCTGCTAACTCCTGGTACAGGAGCAAGCTTGGGCATAAGCGACTGCTACTGGATGGGATGGATATACATATATTTTTTCTTTACTCCAATGGATGCTTGTTTCCAGGTAGGTCGGGCTGGACAGTTCCCTTGAGGCACAAGATTAAGACTGATTTGCATATAGCTGGGTCTGAACTCGGGTGGCAAAGTGAGCCAAAGAATGATGATGGATTCAGCCAAGATCTGTGACTGGGGGTGTGTGTCTGAAAAGTTTCAGTGCTCTGCCAATCATCTCCTTGTGTTTGCTTTGTTCGCCCTAAGTTGGGAGGGTATGCCTAGGCTTGGTCCCATTGCTCACTTTGCCACTGGATTCAAGCTAACCTGGCCGATGAGGCGTGTTACCTGAAACCGGTCCCAGGAGGCTTGTTTACAGTCCAGGGAAGACCTGGCTTGGCAGTTCGGGCTGGACTGTTCCCATGAGGCACAGGGTCAAGACTGATTTGCATATGGCTTGGTCTGAACGGGGGTGGCAAAATGAGCTAAAGAACGATGATGGATTCAACCCAGATCTATGACTGGGGTGAGTGTCTGAAAAGTTTCAGCACTCCGTCCATTGTCTCCTTGTGTGACCATCAAGCCTTACTTGGGACTCTTGCATCCCTTACCAGTTTGGATGGAACTGTCCTGCAGCCGCTCCAGTTGTAAATAAAGAAGAGAACCTAGCTCAAACAGGTGAGTTACTTCAAGCTCATGATAATCCATGTCGCACGCTGCATTCCCCGTGGATAACACTCACCTTTATTTGAATATCTCCTCTGGCCTCAACATCAACCATGAGACGTTCTTTCTCATTACACATCAATCATTGATGTCTAGTGCCTACATCCAGCTTAACCCCATGAAGATTGAACTTGAACACAATAGGTTTAAATACCTCTGAGAGATAAGTCATACTTTCTGGCTTGTCAGAGCTGCCAAATGGCGGCAGGGCTTCCACAGAAACACCAACCACAACTTCAAGAACCTCATCACTCACAAGGTGGAGATTTCTTGGAATTACCTGGTCTTTCTCTGCAGAGTGAACCCTTCCTATCTGAAGTGGACTTAAGCACTGCCCTCCCGTCATGGTACTATCCCATTTCAATAGTAGTAACTGCTGTTCAGCGTCTTTGAGACCTGCCTGTCACCCATGGAACGCATCCTACACACAGAAGGTGATTTCTTTAAAGGTCTTAAAAAGTAAAATAGAATACACCAACTCTTGTCACGTTCAACCCTGCTGTATCAGATACAGTGCACTTAAATGTGGCTCTCCACCATTCACAACCACTAAAATGGAAACCTTTAGTGGCACATGCAAGAGGGTCAACATCATCACCAGGCTGGAAACCAGAATATGGAAGAAAGATGAGACCCTTACCCAGCCCTCATTCTGCTCTGCTCGACGGATGTAGAGGTGCATTCCTTGCTTTTACTGCCTCATCATTTTCTACTTCTGGAATGAGCTGAAGGCCTGTTCCATCAAACAGCCCTTCATTGTAGTGTTGCAGTTGAGCTGCGGGACACACCCTATAGCTGCCCACCTCCTCCTTTCACTGCGCCAACATTTTTAACTTGCCATTGTCCACCTTCAGTTCTAACCGGTGGAACCCTACAACATGGGGCTATCACCCATGCTCAATATTTTCTACCAGCTCTGTGCGATTCCACGTGGCCAAGTAAAGATGTTGAAAGACTTAATTTACCTCCTCTGCATGTCCAACCTAGCTAATTGTTCTCACTTTTGTTCCTCTGGCTAATTGTAAGGTGCTCAACCCTTGTTAAGTCTTCTTTCTTTGCATGTTTTTCATGGCTCCTTCAGGGCCACACAGAGGCTACACCCCACTAATTACACGGTTCATCAATGAAATACCATTTTATGTGCTTTAGTATGTGGGTTAGTTTGAGTTTTGCTGATGTGGGACATCTGCCAACAATAAGTCCTTTTTTGGATATACATTCTAAGTAGTGTAGATACATGCATGATTATACATTCTTGATGGGGTTGCTGCAGATTTTTGGCATATGTTTCGCATCTGCCAAACTCTAAATAACCCCTGAGACTTTTTAGGTTTTTCTTACGCTTATTGTATAATTTATATTAACTTTAAAGGGTGTCAATTTCTGCGCTTTCACCTGGTCAAAAGCCTAGTGATGCAAGTTTCTTCGATGTTACTGAATGTCACATCCTGATGTCTTTTGGAAAGTCAACAGCATGTGAAATAATTTCTCCTACCTATGTGATTTTTGAAAAGAAATGCACATTTTTTCCAGGAATAGTAAAAATAAATGAAAACCGTGGAAACCTGCATGCACATGTTCGGCCTTGTACCCTCCATTGAATTCAGTGTGTTTCTCTAAATGCTCACTCCTGCTTTATTTCCATTTCAGGGGACCCAACCCAAGCAAACTGATTCAGCAGTTTTTAACCCTGCGGCCCGATCAGCAGTTGCACATCTTCAACACGTTAAGGGTGCACCTGATGGACAAGGGAATGCTGCCAGAACTGCAAGAGGAGGCTTGAGGTGCCGTCACCGAGCCCGGCGCGAGATTCCCCAACCTGCCCGTCTTAATACGATAGCAAGGCATCCCTTAGCATTACGTCGGCATTTTTACCTATGTCTGCATTTGTGTTTTTACTTTTTAAATGTTTCTTTCAAGCACACACTCAGACACACACACAAAAACACATATATTTCTATATGTATATATATATATATATATTTATACCTAAATATATATTCGGAAACTAGAAGGTGTGATGCCCTTGTAAAGGCTGAGGCAGGTGACACGTGGAGTTCACTCAGACCAACATGTTATTGGGCAAGCCAAACAAATCCCAGGGACACCCTTTAGATGGTGTGGTCGTAAAAAGGATGTCGGTATTAAATTTTAAATCCTTTTTATTAACAGATTTGATTTATTCTCCCCAGCGATGAGAATCATTTTGCCCTTGGGGGGGAAAAAGTGTTCTCTGTGGGTTTAAAAAATAGGCAGTGTTGTTAATGCCTTCCCTTTTAAATATACTCAGGGGTTTATTGTCGCGTTGAAATAATTCGCTCCTGCAACCCTGCACTACATGCAGGTAGGGGGGAGAAGGGGAGCATTCCTCATGCTGTGTCCAGGTTACATTACCTGATATAAAAGTGAAGGACTGCTGAATATATTAAGAGGCCCATAGGTTGATCTGGCCAATCCAGGTCTCAAGTCCAGTCTAATATAGACTACTTCTTAGGCCATGGTCACATAATGGGGAAGAGAAGCTAATTCTGCTGGGAGATGTTTGCGCATGGATGCGTAGGAGAGTGCATGGTATGTGACCACTGAGGATATATTATTTCTGACTTGCTGCTTTTGGCCATGCACTCTGATTTATTGTTAAAATTAGACAAAATATCTTTCAAAGCCATACACCCCTGCTTTGACACACACGTGTTTTTGCTGTCACCTTGTTGAGGGCCTTGCAGCTTGTAGCATGGGGAAGCTTGAAACTCACTGTGAAAGTTTACGTTTAAAAAAAAACAAAAGTATATTCAGCTGTATACATTGTTCCACTTTTTTAGTTAAGAAGTAGTCATTTAGCTTTTTGTTCTTTTGAGTAGTTAGTTGTTTGTTTTACAGTAAAATGTTTACATTTTTTTAAACACGTCTTCTTATACAGATAGAGTGTTTATCCAAAGCATGGTAGGCCGAGCACAGTATTTTTTCCTGCATTTTATTTTCTATGGACTCCTTCGAGTACGTTAATGTTCTTATTCCAAAAGACAGCATTGAAGCACTGGTTGAGGGACGGTTGTGAAAGTGTATTTTTGCAAGTAGTGGGAAGATTTCTGATGCTGCGTAAGCAGAGGCGGAAGCTATTTCTTCAGATTACTGTAACACATCAAATTAGCTGTGGGATGAGGAGTTTCAGTAGCTGCAACACTATGGCTAGTGGTCAGTATTATAACTGCAAAGCAGCTACAGCAGTATGCCATGCAAGCCCTTTGTGTAAGCAGGTAACTGGTCATTACACTGATTCCTGCATGTCGGTATCGAAATGAAAGTGATAACAGATTTATGTCCCAGCAAAAAATATCATGACTAGAAATAACCTCAACTGATTTATTCACAACTATTCTTAAAACTGACATTTCATTGACCATGGAGCGATGGCCTACACAGTGAAAATTGTGTTTTCCATTCTTTACTCTGACTTTAACTCTTAATAACCTTAGTGTTTTTGGTAACTCTTTTTTTTAGGAACTAACCCTTTGCCTTAACCCTAAGCCTTTGTCTACCTATGATCTTTTTCCTAACCCGGGCCCCTTTGCTTACTCCTTTCTTAAAACTGACTGTCCTAACCCTCAGATTAACTCGAACAGTATGAGAAACACCTCACCCAAATATGTATTTAGTTTTAACCCTTTCGCTGCTGATGACGAGCTCAGCTCGTCATCACCCACGGGTGTCGTGTGCTGATGACGAGCTGAGCTCGTCATATCTGCACCAGAATCGCAATTTGCAGCACAGCGCAAAAATCCCCACAGCAGCCATGTGGTTAATAGTTTTAATGAAAAAGCCCATTGCCTTTCATGGTTAAGTGATGAACCAGTTACTTACAGGTAATCTTCATTACTCTGATTTATAGTCCTCCTCGTCCCAGTTATGACAGCAAGTCTTTCTTGCCTCATACAGAAGCTTACCACGTTACAGATTAGAAAGTCTTGCTTCGCTCTTCATTCTGTGTGAGTAGAAAATGCACCGCCCCCTTGTTCTCACATGCCAGAAGAGCAAGTTGCCAAACTCCAACATGGAAAATTAATAAGGAGTTTGACACCCTAAAATATTTAGTGCAATGTGGATATATGGACAATACACATTTAACATCTAAAGAAGAAGGAACCCGAGGATAATCAGCCGATGGTAGGACCAGCAAAATAGTTTCCTGATTCAAACGAAACCTTGAAAAATGTAGGATCCAACATCAGGACGACTTTGCTCGAAAAAAACGTAAAGTTGGAATACGAAATCAATAATGCTCCTAGTTCTCCCAATCGCTATGCAGAAATGATAGCGACCAAAAAAGCAGTCTTGGAAGATAACAAACCCAAATTAGTTTCTTCTCTTGAATTGAAAGGATTAAGTGGAAGACGTTTTAAAACAACTGAGAGATCCCAAATTGGAACTGGAGAAGGAACAGAGGGCTTCCTTAACGGGAAACACTTGAAATGTCTTGCCACCAGTGGAGAGACAGCATATCCATCCTGATCTATCCTAAAAGTTATTACAATTGACCATTGAGAGACAAACATTGGGGGGTGACAGGCCCTTTATAAAGCCCTCTCTGAGGAACTCTTAATATCTCAAAACTAGCCAGAGTTAGAGGATCAAGAACTTTACATTCACACCAATTTTAAAAAGAGTGTGATTGCTTCTTATAGGGTACCAAGGTTGAAGACTTCCTCGACAACTTAATGTCTTCAGTAACCTGCTGTGAACACTATACATTTTCTAAATCCACCCTTTCAAGCTTCAGGTTGTCAATTTTAAGTGTCAAGGCAGGATCAGAGGCAAGAAGGGGAACTACAGGAGGGATGGATAGATCAGGAGATGGTGATAGACATCAGTACCCCCAGGAACCCCGAAGACTGCCATTGGTAGTTAGTTGAATTAGTGGGGGTAGTTGAAGTACAACGCCCTTGGATAGGTTGGCCTCTATCAGTCACCATTGCAGAAGCAGAAAAATGTGAGAAGTAACCTGAATCATGTGTTTGTAATTCTGGTGTGTTGGAGACCATCACTAAAGCACATGATTTACTAGAGGTTTCATGTGGAAACGGGCCCACAGAACTATTGTTGTGGTTGCATTGGTCAGCCTTGATGTACCCTGAGCCAAACCCTTGCTCTGAATGCTCATCAGTCTGTCTTGCGGGATATAGACACGTCCCTCCTCTGTGTGGAACATGGCTCTGGTAATTTTATTTGACTGCTATGGACAGAATGTCAACTTCTGATGATTGATGACTAGCCCCAATCTCTGCAGCACTTTGGTCTCCTTCTCCTTACTTTCCAGAGCCTTAGGAAATGAAGAGGCAGTCAATATCCAGCCATAGATGTAGGGAAAAATAGTTTTGCCATTGTGCAACATTCCGTCCATCATCTTGTGTGTTTTGGGAAAAATAGTGACCCCCACACAACTGCAGGTAGTATGCAACAACAGGAGTAAGTACCTTTGTGAAGACTTTGCTGATTTTGTGAACCAAAGGGAAGTGCTTGAAACCGTAGATGCTGAGCTCCAATAGAAAAAAGGAAAAATGTCTTGATATATTGGAACATAAAAAAGAATGCATTCTGCATGTCTCCTTCCGCTATCTAAGGAAAATATTTTGGAGTACGCCCTTCAAAAAGTTTCCATTTGCACAAACTTGTTTTAAAGCCTTTAAATCCAACACTGGAAGAAACCTGCCATCTACTTGTTACTAAAAAGAGAGTAGAATAAAATGTGCTTCCTCTGGGTTGGAACTGGTACCACAGCTTTCTTGTCTAGCAGGGCTTGGACTCGTTAAAGCATGAAGTCTCTTTTTAACATTTCTTTTGGCATTGAAACTGAAAAAACAACATGAAGGGGTTATTTTGAGAATGGAATAGAGTACCCCTTTGTTACAATGTTTTAGGACTCAGGCATCCGAAATACATGTCTGCCACTGCTAGTAAACCAATCGTAACCTCAACATAGTAATTTCTCCAATTGCCCTTGAGTTTGTAAAGCAGTTGGTCTGGTTCTGTTGGCGAACACAGCTCGGCCACAAAAGGAACTTTTATGCTGTTGTTTCAGGGGCTGATTTTATTTTAATCAGAATTCAGCTTAAACGGTCTCAATCTTTTTTTGTTTCTTCAGCAGCCTGTTGTACCATGTCTGCCCCAAAAAGATTTTGACGCTTAAATGCCAGCTTTGAAATTAGTGCTATCTGTGGTACATCTACCTTCCAACACTTCCTCAAGAAGAGGCGACTCCCTGCAATTGACGCCCCTTTAGCGGATAAAGCTGCCCACAAACCATTAAAGGATATATCTAAAAAGAACTTTGCCTACAGCTCCATGTTGGACAATAATGGAGTTGAGTCTGCATTATCTTAAAGCCACTCAAACAGTTGTTGAACATCTTGGCAAAGAACTTGAGATACATAATCCACATAGGTATTGGCTATAATGGATAAATTAGCTGCTGAAAATCCTCCTTTCAACACTGCTTCTACCTTCCTATCCAATAGTGTAACATCCTCTGTAGCCAGAGAAGATGTAGATCCCTGGAAGAGTAGAATTGTATTCACCTCCGGGGTTTGCAGAAAGTTAAGGCTCAAAATCCCCAGTAAATATCTTTTATGAAGAGAATGTGTAATGTAAGATTTACCATTATCTTTCCACTCTTTAAATAATATCTGCTTAATCACCTCATGAAATGGTAAATCATCCCTCTGTATTAAAATATACAGGAAGTAAAAACCCTCTTACTGGTCTGGTTCCTCCTCAACCCAAGCTGTCTCTTATGTGTTTAAGAAGATAACGCAGGTGGGACCTCTGACATACTTCCCCTTCTGATTATTCTGATCATCTTCTTGATCTTCCCTCACAGGGTTCCTTTTAGGCAGTATCTACTGCTTCTTTGGTTTGCGCCTGTAAATCCTGCCTAGAAATCTGAAGTATTTTCCCTTTACCTCTTGCAGAGACTCCATGTGGTTGTGCTTAGCAGTAGCCTTCTTTGGCTCCATCCTGACAGTCTTCCAGCAAATTTTGATATGCTATGAAGCTTCTTATATAGTGAGTCAGTCTTCTCAATTCTCACCATGCAACAATACTGGAAATAAAACTGTCAAGGCTGCCTCCCCACACCTGACGGGCCGGCAAGTGACTCGGCCACAGGTTGAGATACCGTGCAGACCGGTTCTTAAATGGCCCGACCACCAATGCAAACCAGAGCTCCCCAGCACTGATCATGAGCAGGGAATGTATGACACCCGGTGCAATCTAGACGGGCTATGACCGCCAAACAAGTAAGTATGAGTTAATCTTAAAACAAGTTCCGGCATGCGATATTGACAGTGCTTATTACCTCACCTTATTACATGGGTAAAAAAAATGTGTATGAAACCAAATGTCAAACATTACAGTAATTGAAGACATTATAAAATAAACTTACCGCATCCGTGGTAAACCTGTTGAAGATAGAAATGAAACACAGGGTGGGCGGGGCGAGGAAGGGCCATACTTCTACTCCCACGGAATGGAGATCGAAGAAACACTTTTTAATCTGTTACGTGGTAAGCTTCTATCTGAAGCAAGAATGCCTCATGTTATCATGACTGGGACGAGGAGAGAGATGACAGAGTAACATTTCATTTAAAATTGTATTCTTTCTACTACCTTTCATTTGTGGTGAAGTCTCAGTACAGGCAATCTTAGTTGTGGGTTTGTTTTAGTGACCTAATCTCAATGATAATATGTGGGAAGAGGCACAATGTAAAAAGAAATGTGTACATAAACATTTCATATAAGCATGTTCATTGACTGGTAAAATACCCTGTCCTGTGTACCATTCATTATAGGCTTCGAAAGTAAAGCATTCCGATAGAATAAGCAACTCCCACTCCCCAGAACCTTTTGGCCAACCATACCACTGGACATATTTGCTCCGTTTAAGTCCTTCTTAGATTTCCATTGTATTTTCTTCACAGATTGTGGATAATAAAAAGACCACGTCATAAGTGACCTGAAAGTCAGAAATGTAGACATTTGTGGATGAGAACATTGATGCAATGCAAAGACCCTGCAACGTCGAGTTTACTTTTTTTATGAGGTAGCTGTACCAGGTCTGTTAATTATACCACCTAACCATCTATAATCTAGTGTTGCTCACTTCCTGAAAATGGTTAAATATTCTTGTACAATAGATCCGTATGAAAGGACATATTGCAGAAACATCCATTCACAAATACGAAGTTAAACTGTTCATTAATCACATAAATAGCTCTTACAAAAATGTGTAAACCTGTTTTAATTCCTAAAGCCAGCAAAAAAGCCTGTTTGCTGATTGTGCAGGGTTGACTTCTGCCCATGTTGATTTAGAGCAAAACGTTTGATACTCGATTTAAGTGGGTCTAGATGTAGGTCGGAGTTCATGTACTGGTGTAATTCCTTAAGGCCAATGTTTAGGCAGTCTGTATCTCTGAATAGTTTTTTTGTCTTTTCCGATTTCACATGCTATGCCAGTGTTCCACCTGCAGATAAGTTAATTATATAGGCGCTTTCAAATTCAGTGCAGATGTAATTTACACTGAACGTTATCATTTTAGAAGCATAGTTATTTCTGTGTTTTATTAGGTGTGTTTTATTCATATTATTCTTTTTTCACACCTGTATTTTTGACTCCTCCATGGAATGTTTGTTGGGACTTGCATGTCCTCATGTGCTGCGAGTATCTCCGTTAGAAAGCAGTATCCAGTATTTAAACTGGTACTTGGATTAAGTACCATATTCAGTCACTGCACCGCATGATGAGATTGTTGCACATGCAGCCTTTTTCCAAGTCTGATTCACATTTTACGCCCACAGTATTTTAAAATGCCTCAATAACTTTTTCACAATGCAACCACATCTCACCTGGAGAGCTACTCTCCAGTTGAGCCCATTACATATATCTTTACCACATACTTACATTACTGCTTCAGAAAAAGAAAATAGAGACAGAATCCAATTTCAAGCAGATTTTCAAAGGACACAGGCTGTTCAATGGCCTGCTGAAGGTTTTTCTACTATACAGATCTGCCTGTGATGGTAAAAATGATTACTGTCACGCTTAATATCAAATTTGGTGACTTGCTGCATTAATTTTGAATATTGTCCGATTTTCTGGCCAGGAGTTCTGTCCAATAGTTGTTTGTGGGGCGACGGTGATCATGAGAGATTAATTGTATTGGTTCATTTATTTGCACGTTGTAGTGGAGAGGACTCAACAGGCTTTTAAAACTAAACACCATGTCCTGTGTGAGGTTTCTGTAGTGCTGTGGTAGATATTGTCTACTTACTATCAGCTGGAGTACCTCTCGTAGAGCATCTTTTGCATCCCATTGACATTCCTCCATTTGTCTTTTTCTCTAATTTATTGTCTCCATGTTGGTCTCTGTTTTTATTTATTTGATGTGACGAGAGTAAACGTCTTTCTTAAATTGGGCCTATTTTGTTTTCTCCTGGGTGCCGAAAATCATTTGGTGGAAGCATTAACATTATTTGCAGTGGACCAACTGGTTTAGAACTTTAGGCGTTGTTGTGAACAATATGGAATTTGTTTTCAGACTTGTTCCTATGGGGATTATTGTTGCTGTCTCGAAGCAGGTCCATAATGTGATGTGTGTGATATCAGTCATTGAGCAAAGCCAGAATTTGAAAGGTGGTTGTAGCGTTTCACAATTTGAAAGGAAATATGTACCATTCTTTAGAGTCCTGAATTGTAATCTGCATAAATAGTCACTAACTTAGTCGTGCAGTCCTATTCCAAGGTGGTTTCTGCATTTGAGACTTTGTCAGTGGTATACGCTTATCTCTAGAGTAAAGGCACTCCACTCAATATGTTTTGTGTAAATCACTGCCTCTGAATCTATCCTAATTTGTGTTGGTGACTTACTTGAGAACTCAATTGACTGTGCAAGCACTAGATGCAAGATTGATTTTAGATGATCTGAATTCTACCTCCCTATCTCCGCTAAAATCTGTTACGTTTTGTTTGTATTATAAGATTATCAGTAGTCTCTTATGATAGTGGGCATATGTTGACCACCAGTTTCCATTATCAGGTTGCTGTCAAACCTCAAGAACTTTGGGCACTAGCATGCAGTCTACTGACTCCCATCCCATGAGCTGCTGACAAAAAGTTGTCATCATGTCACAGCTTTGGATGAGGCAAATTCTACTTTAGCAAATGGACAGCCTCTCATGTGAAGTTGTAGAAACAAAACCAGTCTTTGAAAAGCCACAGAAGGAATAGTACTCAGTAACAGAAATGCTGTTGTCTGATCTGACTGTCTCCAGGTATGTGTGCGTAAGTTAATGGGTTACATATTTGGCCTTAACAGAGTGAGGGGAAGGTGTCAAAATAGTGTCTGATTGCTGATTGGTCAAGAAGTGATTGCTGTTGTCTTGGAGATTGATAGACAGGGTAATTGAAGCAAAGTTCCTTTTTGATAAAGTGCTATGATGTGCTGAAGTAAAATATTGTGAAGTGCCGTGGCTTTTGTCAAAATAAATGATAGTTTTTGGGCACAGAATTTCAGATATCGAAAAGAAGCCTGATAATTCAGTGCCATGGCCCTTGAACTGTGTATTTGACTGTGCACACAGACATTCACTCCTATGACACACCGGTGTATAGATATAATGAGTCAACAGCAGGTACTCTAATTAAACATACATGTAAGAAGGCACACACAACCATATCTGATAGAGATTTCTAGCCGCAGATTCCTTACCTTAGAATAACTCCAGGCATCAGACTGGATCTGTAAAATCTTTTGCAATATCCTTGCACCGGGATGTGGTGTTGTTCAACTCCACATGGTGTAGTTGTTTCGCCTGCACCGGAAGTGATGTGTGGGGTGCTTATATAGCTACCACACCAGTGCACTGACCTCAGCTCCTTCTTATCCACACCATCAGACTTTTTTTTTTACTTTTTGTGGAAGTCTAGTGTGCTTTTCAATAATTTTTTCAGTATTACCCAGAAGAAACCCACGGGATTCAAATCTTGTGGCTTCTGTCATCAACAGATGTCGGTGACAGACCCCCACTTAGTGTTTCTGCGGTGCCTGGAGAGGGATGACAACTCCATGTTGTGTGCAGAGTGCACAACGATGAATCCCAAGGCCTTCTGCTAGCGGGCCAGGAAGCTCTTGGCTGCTTGCCATGCAATCTCGCTCCATGTCCCCTTTTTGTGGGGGGTCTCGGGACAGCTCCTGGAGTCTCTCATGTTGGTCTTCAGGTAAGTCTCATAAGAAGAAGTCCAAGAAGTCAAAGTCTTTTTCAACGTTTCCATGTTGCTTCCATTCCTCGGATGATCCAAGTTAACAATGCCACAAATCCTGACCCTGCCTGCAGGCGGTTCTTGATGTCGGAAACTGGGTCTGCTCCTCGCTTCCCTGATTTTCCTGAAGCTGGAGCGACCTCCACCCAACTCCAAAAGCTTTATGAGTCCATGAGCCTAATTTTTTAGCAGTGGAACCCCTCTGGAGCACTCTTGGATCACACAGGTTTGGGAGGGTTTTAGACTGGGACTCCACCGGCGGATCCTCCCTCAGCATCAGCCTACCCCATAGGATGCAGTTGTGGATCTAGATCGACTGCAACTTGTGACCTCTTCCATGGACTGTTCAGTGGCACTGTTGCCATCATCACCGATGCCCATCGGTGGTGCCAAACCCATTGTAATTCCTGAATCCAATGCAGAGCAGGATCAGCGTTGCACGTTGGTTGCAGCACCAACCAGCCCCACACAACCTGAATTGGAGACTGAGCCCCGTTTTACTAAAGGGCTAACTGAGCAACACTAAAGGAGGAGATCTGAGGATCCCGATACCTACATTGACCCCCTAGCTGAGACCATGGCCCATGACAGCTGGTACGAGAACCTGGTTGACGCCAGTCATCTCGACACCCCACCAGACACTGCCCTCCTATGTTGTCCCACAGTGGCTATGGAGGAAGGGGCTTCCTTTGCGATGGTGGGCCGGAGGGTGGCTGAGGTAGGGCCTGCATCTCCCCACGGTTCAAGTCAAAACAAGTGGCTTGACGGAGGTGCTTCAAAAGGGTGTATCCCCATTAAAACCCTAACTACCCTTCAAAGAAGCCTACATTGATGTCCTGCTTGGGCGTGGGTTAAACTCTGCACAGGACTGTTGCTCGCCACCAATGGCTTTTTTGGGGGATGTTTAAACCTCACTCATGGACATGCCCTTCGATAGAACCTGTCTCTTTGGAATCAAGGTGGATTCAGCCTTGGGGAGATTCATGTATAGTAGGGCACAGCTAGGTCATTAGGGCTTTCTGTGGCCTCACTACAGCCACATTCCTCCCTACACCTCTTCCCTGGCTATGGTAGGGGCCATCAGCTGCATCAGCCCCTCCCCCCTCAGTGACCCGCCCCTCCGCACCCGCTACGTTCAACAGGCTCAGTCCTTTTGTTGCTGCGGACGCTGCTCCCACAAGCCTCGTGGGCCCCAAAACCAGAATTCCACCAGAGTTTAGGATATTCAGGTTACCAGAGCTACAGCTGAGGCTACTGTATTAGTTAGAGGAGTCCCAGTCCTGGATATCTGTCAGGCAACTATGTGAGCACCACTGCACACATTTGCCAAACACTACTGCCTGTCAGACAGATCCGGCGAGATCAACACTTTGCCGTTCGGTCCTCCAGGAGTTATTAATGTAAGAACGCCTGCAGACCCACCTCCAGGAAGAGATTGGTTTGGTATAGAAGTCTCTATCAGATGAACAAGTTACTTACCTTTGGTAATGCCTTATCTGGGAGAGACTCTATCTAACTGCAGGTTCCTGACCAACCCTTTCCATTCTGCGAACTATCTTCTCGCATAAAGAGATCCTTTAGGACATCACTTTTGGCACATTAGTCATTCTTCCTCCGCTTGGCTATGTGCTTCTGGTGAGGAAAAACAGTCCAGAACAAAGGTCAGTAGGTGAGAGGATGCATGAGTAGATGATTGGGTGAAAGGATGAATGAAACAATGGCCAGATTGATGGATTGCATGGCTGCTGTGTTTGGATGGAATGGTGAAAGTTGGATGACAGAATGTAAATGTGAAATATTGGATATCAGCGGGTGGGTGGATGAAAGGGTTAAAGCATGAATGGATTGGGGCTTGGATGGAATACACAAAGGGTGCTCATCTGGGAAGAATTGGGCTTACTTGTGTCTTTTACTTGGTGCCATCAGAGCTTTTGGTTCAAAGTGAGAGGGTATCTTAATTTTCTGACTGCTGCCTTGGTGACAAATCTACCAATTGTGTTGTCCATGAAATTGTTATTGGGATAAGAAACACATGTGCAGCAGGATTAAGGTAGTCTGTTGTAGGAGTGCGTCTATCCTGCTTAAGCAGTTGGAACTGACTCAGTCTCATCCTTCAGAAGCCAGTAAAACAAGTGCCCGTGCATTGGGTATTGTTGTTTTTGTTCAGCTTTTTGATTTTTTGTAATCCAGACATTGGTTTAAATTGTTTATTCTTCTTAAAGTAACTGAATGCAGGAAGGGAGTCACTATGTTTACTAAATGTATCTGCATGTTCTCCTAGTTGCACACTTGTCAATACCTTGCCCACTGTGATTGTGGAAACTTGAACACCCAAACCTACCCACAATTGAGTTTTCAGCAGTGGACTCCAAATAAAAGCTTGAGTATTGGCTTTGCTAACAAGTAATCAAGGCATCTTGTTAGGCTCTGTCTTTCAGTTTCCCTTGCACTGATGTGCAGAGCTATTTTTTCACCCTATTGGTATGAATGCTGGCAGGTTTCTCTGGAGCAGTTAGACTCCAGCCGCATAGATCATCCCTCTTCTTCAGCAAAAAATATATTTTTGTGCCAGATTCCACGTTTTGCTTTGTGCAGTGGAGAGTAATATGTAAAACAGGTAGTGACAACTTTTTTTTTTTTTAACCACAGTACGCCCCTCTCTTTCTAATTGTTCCCTTACTATTCTTGTAATGTAGGACTTGGAGCACAGTGTGCATGGGAAAACCTAGGATTGCAACATATTGCACCAGACTCAAATACCATTTGGCCTGATTGTACTCTAACAAGATCGTTCAGAATGAAGCCAGAAGAGTAAGGTCTATCCTTTACTTAGCTTATGTGAATATGTGTCCATTAAGCTATAAGTCTTCTTTTTCAGGACTGATGTTAGTCAAGATATTTTGATTTTACTTAACTTATTTATGTAATATACTTCCATAGGGGGACTTACAGCCAGCACTCTAAGTCAATTGGTCTGTGGTTGTGTTATTCATATTTTTCTTCCGCCCATTACAGCATGCAGCATGAGGCAATAAATGAGCCAGCCCACTTCAGCCATTGCCAAACATCCCTGTGAGTGACAGCATGCTGCTCTTTCACAAGAAGCACATTCGCACACAAAGTACTTCCCTTCAATACAAGAGGCTGCTATGGCACTGTGTGCTTTTTGAGATTAAATAAAAAAGTTTTGCTTTTAGCCAAGTTTTTCTGTATTGACAAGAGCCTGCCAGCTAACTCAACCACAAACGTTTACAAAACCCATGAAAACAGCAAAAGAAACATTGAGAAATCTAAAAGGGTAGCAGTCAACGCCAGATCTGTTGATTTTTCTGGTACTTGTTTTGTTGTGATTTTGGTGCTTGGTCTGCCTGGCACTATTCCAGTGCAAGGCCATCCTATTACATTGTTGTCATATTCTAGAACTCCAGTAGAGGTCCTTATGGTGCCATACTAGCTGACAAGCCAGACATTCCTGTTAAACTTAGCAGTACACTTCCAACAAACCTTTCTGCCCCCATTTCTGCTCGTTGGTCACCGCTTCCTCAGTTCCCCTCATCTCTTCTCCTTCCCCGGTCTGTCCAGTGTTTCCCCTTATTCTTTCTGATTGTGTGCCAACCACCCAGTAAGCCAAGTGAGATTTGATGTTACTTTCACCAAAAATCGTAGTATTGACCTTATCTCGAATGTTTGATTTGCAGTATGTTTTTATTCCCTGCAAAATGATCCAAAGTCACTCCTCGGACAAAGGCAGCAAAGACTTCTAGGTTCAGTGAGTGCCAAGTAAAAGCCACGTTATTTACACAGGGTACTTATCTGATATTTTGTGATGTATTTTCTATACGAATATCAGTAAAGTTTCTACGAGTAAGGAAATCCTGATACAAGTTAATTTTCCACCTTATTTATTTCTTGTTTAGTAAATATGGACACAGATTGTTTTGCTGCAAACACATTCCATCAAATTGTTCACCTCCGTTGGATATCATGTAACACGTCATTGTATTTTTTGCACTATCAAGTGAGAAATGGAACAGTCTTACTTAAACCCATTTATTAAATGTGAAACCCAAGTTTGTAGCTCAATCTGTTCCTCCATTTCCAAAATATTTTGTTTACTTATGTTCTATGCAAAGTTGTTCATGTAGTTTAACCTTCAGTTTCTGTTTACTATAACAGCAAAAAGGAAACCTAGGTTTGAAACATTTTTGATTGGAAGAAAAAAACTTCTAAGGTGTATTTTTCATGATCATTCCGTTATTGTTGGTAGCTACTGTGTACTACAGAAGCAAAAGGGATGCAAAATTAATATTTTCACTAGTTTGCACAATAGGAAATTGGTTCTATTCAGGGTTGACTAACAAAGATGTGCACAACATCGGCAGTTAAAGCATTACTCTGAAAGTGACATTACACAGATATTCATACTTTTCCACTGTCTACTGGATATTTTAACTCTGAGTGGCTCTTGGCTGCTGAGCCTGAACCTTTATTTGGTCTGTTTGGGGCATGTTAGGTGCCATGCTTGTCCTACAAATTGTCACTGTAAGCAAGACCTGCTTGTAGCTAAACAGTAGGGTCACGGTGGAATATATATTTTTATTTGTAATGCTCACTAAATGTTATAAATCCTAGGTCCGCTGGTCTGTGGTAACTTTTAGCTTTACATTCAAAGCAGAATTGAATGCGCCCATATTGCTTGCCTCTTTGAAGATCCGGCCCTGCTAGCTGCTGTTCTAGCTATCAGTCACCTGCATATCAATCCAAATTATCTTTTCACTGGATAAAGCTATTTTTCAAAATGTTTGTTTTTTATTGGGTGAAGAAGCACATGCATAAGTATCGCTTTAAAATACAATTTGCTTAACAAAGGACACTGGCTATATATTTACGGACGGTTTTCTTAGTCCCTTAGCTATAAATCAGAAAACACAGTTGTTTGCATCTTATAAAAACTTGCCACTTTCCTTTGTTTACTGTTTTTTCCTATATGTTGTACCACTACCTGTCTTACTTTGTGACTTATCCGTGTTTAGCAATAAATTTAGATTTTCCTTTTTAAGTGAATGTCACCAGGTGGTATATATTTTAAAGTATGTTCCCTATTTATATACTGTATGTTATGGCTCAATAAATCGATCTATAAAAGTTTAATTGTTTCTGGAAAACATTTGTTGCTAGCAATAAGTAAGAAAAAAATCTTAACAAAAAAGTGCAAATGCATCTTTGGACATTTTGTGATTGTGCGATAAAAGAGAACTATTTTAGTTCAAAAACTGTGGATAATGTAGGAAAACTGCCAAAGCTGCATAACAGGCTCGAGACTAAAACGCAGTCCTCTCCTGGAACCCTGCCTGCCACCTTTCATTGCTGTCGGTGCTGGAAAGGTAAGGATGGAGGCTGACTCGGGATCCAGTAGCTGTTGCTGATGCGTACCCAGGACAATCTTAGTAAAATGTGATGACTGTGTCTCGTTGCAATTGGCAGACACCAGGACACATTCAGTGACTCCCACAGTATTGTCTTGTGAGTTCAGAGCAGCTGCCTGAGGTGGATGGAAGGCCTCTTATTTTCAGTTCGAGCTGGGCACAAAAGAAGTGCCTGACTTAAAGGTCCATCAGTACTCCTTGTGTTCGAGTTTCATCGTGACACCTTGATGCAGGACTAAGTGGAATGAAGAAATGAGGCGGAGGGGGGGTTCTCTAGAAGGTGTGTGGTCTAAGAAGAATGAATATGAATCCTTTCCAAAGGGCGTGGCCCTTGTAATGAAGGGTATGTCTTAAAACATGGAGACTAAAATCCTTTGCTTCCTATATTATGCCACCCGATCAGTATTTGTGGTGCCTCTTTGTGAGATTTCTGTTATTGCAACCAGAATATCACTTAGTAAAACAAATTTACCAAAAACAAACCCAACCTATTGACTGTCAGTGCTTAGTAGTATCAGATAGGTGAGTGACAATGATTTTGATGTGATAATTCGAATTGAAAATGGGAGTAGGAATATTACTAAGCTCTGTGAAAGGGGTAGTGGTCTTCACAGTGGCCCAATCACCCACCCTTTTTCCCTTAACACAATTTTCCTCTGAAGTATACTGGACAACTACACCCTTTTGCTCCCCCCCAAATCTTTCTGAAGTCCTCCATCTGCATATCTCACACCGCATCTCTTTCCTCTTCAGCATCCTCTTCACTCCCTCCTGCATGTACTTCCTTGCGTCTCCTTCGTCTCCCTGCGCACACACAATATACCCACTCATCTATAAGCTCTGCATTTTTTTTACTTTCTTCCTGTCAGTATTTCAACAGCTTTATACCTCCACACAGTTCCGCGAAGAATCACTATTACAATTTGCACTTGTGACCGTGGCTCTGCTCGATTTGAATTTAGGCCTGGTATTGGATGAGCAGAGGGTGACCACCTGGCATGGAAGCACATTCTGTGCAGTGACTTAAAATTCTGGACAAAGTATCAAAATTCGGTAAAAGATTCTGGACAAAAGGCCAATTTTATGGCCACATCTGAGATGGTCAAGTGATGATATCCAAGTAACTAGTCTGACACCGGTAGAAGACAAAGTTCTGGTTGATAATCATTGGGTTTGTATAGTATTTAACAGACATTCTTATGTAACTTGACCTATTTAAAGATTAAACCATAACAATCATATGCACAGTTACCAAATTCTGCCAGTCAGGATAAAGGGCAGTTATCACGTGTTTCTGCCCCTTAATCCTGAGTGACAGTGCCCCAAGCACTGGCCTGTTGATCAATGTAGTCTTCCAGTTCATAAGTTGTAGTACAGTTGCTACTAGAGACAGAGAGGAAGAGAAATATAGAGTAAGTGTTTGGAGAAAAAGTGTGGGAGATAGTATGTGTGTTTATGTTACTATGATTTTTTCTGATGAGATTAGTGCAGATTTTCAGCCAACCTGCCCTTGGTGCTATTTACTGTAGCCCTGTCTCCCAGAGCCAGATAATGTCTCATTCTTAGGTGGATCTTTAAGGTGTTATACTATTAGAAATGCTTTATTTGAGCATGCTGAAACCTAAACAACCATTGGCAAGGGCAACTGGGCTGTCCCTTGCACTTGAGCACTGACTAAAGCAATAAAAAATGCCTGGTGCAGTGCAAAGCAATTCAAACATGACTGTTTTGTGGTTGCAATGCATGGATGGCATATAAAAGTAATATGTAATCACAGTATGTCCTTTTCAAATGTAAAATAGTTCCTCATAAATTCTAATGGAAGCATTCGGATACACCGAGAAGGCATAACAAAAGATGGTGGTGAGATTAAAATATTCATGTGAGCAGATTGAAGATGTGATTGGCAATGTCTCAAGCCAATGCTGAAGGGTTCCTGAGCTAGGGAAGCTAACATCTGAAGGAGACTGATCTAAAGTTCCTCAAAGTAAGTATAACATAAAATGTGTTTGCAAAGAAAGTTTCAATAACCATTACACTACAAACTTAAAAACAAAACTGAGAGAGGAAAGTAGCATATACAAGAGTTTGAAAAATCCCATAGATGTACTCCTTGATGATCGTACCAGGGATATTCCGAACAGCACACCACACCATCACCCCCTTTGTGGCGTACCTCCATCAAAGACGTAGCGAACCAACACACACAGCACAGTGCACAACTACCATTGGACAATGGACATAGGGCTCAGTAAATGGACAGTCTGTGTAATTGGCAAATATGCAATCATCGTACATCAGGGAAAAAAGTGAGAACTCTCCACGCGTAATAACTGTTTCAGAGGGATCCTGCTGACGACTGTGTAATGGCCTCATTTCCGATACCATTTCAAGGTCTTTAGAGACAATGGTACCAGGCAGTGCTTTAAATTGGCAGGTAATGAATACCTGCACATCTCTCATTTGAAAGGTGGAGTGCCAGGAGATCTCAGCATGTCTGTAATAGTTGTTTGAGGAGAGTATTAACACTTCTTATCAGCAAACGGGTGCTGTGGAATATTGCGTACCTACATTTCTGTATTTCTATTTCAAGCACTGGTTGGACTTCTCTAGAGCGCACCCTTATCTATGGTGAGATACCATCTGTGGGTGTGCTCTCTACAAGCTCCTACACACTATCTCTACTCTGAATGATTAAGTAAGTCTCTCAGTTTTATGTAAAGCAAGCTTCTCATAGAGAAGTACATTTTCACTGACCAAAGGCCTGAATTCACCTCTTCTCAAAAGCCATATGAAGCTGCAGAATATGAAAGCAAAACTTTCTCGATCTAGACCTACAGTCACAGCATTCTGAGCAGAAAGTCTTATGCCTGTGTTTTTGCCACATTGGATCCCAGTACTTCAAAATCCACAAAGGCGCCACTAATTTAATCCACAGTCTTTTGAAGATGAGGGTCAGAATCCTACAATAAATTGTGATAAAGTCTTCACCTTCAGGGCATAGCAGCAAAATCTGTGCAGATAAAGAAAGGAAGTACAGATAGACGATGGCACTTGTTTCCATTAGCTTAGCTGCTGCTTGTTCAGCTGAGCCATCTGACTGCTAAAAACAGACTGGTATCTTTCACACTTGCATAAGAGATGCAAACAACCTCAAATGATAACGTACTTTGGTTCCTGCAATCTGTTATCCATTATATCACATCTATACATTCATCTGGCACATACACATACGGGCAAACAATTGATCAAGCCCACACACGGCGGTCCAATGCCTACTTACGTATACACATGCATAGTCTTCTTAGCAGGACCACTGACTACTAACCACCTCATCCCCCATGAATACAAATTCGTTCTCTATGAATGGCTGAAATCTATGTGGCACGATTTTTAATGTGTATTCACCTCTGAAGGGAGTTCACCTCGGCTGGTACCTGTGCCTAACTCATAGAGGACTAGGGCAGCAAGTGGGTTCTACATTAATAAACTCCAGGTGCACCAATAATCTCAACCATAAACTGGCAAAACTGTACCCAGGAGATACTACAAAATATTGAACTTATAACTAAGTAGGCTATGCAAGACTTGCCATTCTGTCTTTTCCGCACTACTCCAGTTTCATAGCTGTTTCCTAAGTCCTGAGACTTACCTTTTACGTAGAAGAAGAAACTCTATTATGGAGACATACAGTGGGCCTGGAATTCTAGCTTGGCAAGACAGAGGTCAACAACAATTGCCTCTGGCTGTGTGCTTCTCGAGGGACAATTCTGACAAGCAAGATTACAGGGTCTCCTGCAGCGGCTGAGTACCGTATTACATCTGGAAAACTAACCTCATTTGTGACACATTGTTGGAGAAAGGTGGCTGGGCCTCCGACCAGCTTTCAGCAATCTCGATGTGTGTGACTTACTGGAGGTAGCAGGAGGAGTTCTTGACCCCCAAGGACCCTCAACATCCAAAGGGAACTTCATCCCCCAAACAGTAGTGCACCAGGAGGCACGTTTGCAACGTTGTGGGGAAAGGGGACAGGGCCTCCGGAGACCTCTCAGCAATCCTACTTTGTGGGACTTACTGGCGGTAACAGAAGGAGTTCCTGGCCCCCAATGACCCTCAGAAGCCAAGGGGACTTTATCTCCCAACCATTAGTGTGCTAGGAGGGGTATTTGCAGAGTGGTGGAGAAAGGGGTCATGGCCTCCGAAGATCTCTCAGCAATCCCACTTAGTGGGACTTACTGGAGGTAACAGGAGGGGTTGCTGGCATCTAAGGGGAATTCACCCCCCAACAGTTGTGCACAAGGAGACCCGTTTGCAGAGAGGTGGAGAAAGGGAACAGGGCCTCTGTCAACTTCTCCTGGGCCGGCCTTTTTAAAAAATGTTCTTATTTAATTAGGGAAGTGGGGCCGCCTGTCCCTCCTTCCCCGGGTAGATTTTGGCCCCTAGGACCCGATCCCCCGAGGCCTGCCCTTTTAAAAATTGTATAAATACTAGTAGGGGAGAGGGGCCGCGCGGTCCCTCCCGGGGGGCCGATTTGAGCCCTGGCGACCGAATCTCCTGGGGCCCGGCCATTTAGAGATGGGGGCTGTGTGGCCCTCTTCCGGGGCGCAAATTTGGGCCCGGAAACCCCCTCCTCCGGGTCCTGCAAATTTGTTGTGGGTGCCTCAGGGCGTCCACTCTCTGCTGGGACAGCTGGCGGAGCATGAAGGGCCCGCGGGCACTGCCGGCTCTCTGCCTCCAGCGGGAGCTGGCATTGCTTTCAGACATCAGTAGCTGTTGGAAATCCAGCTCCCTATGTCTGAAAGCAATTCTGCTCTGCTTTCACCAAGCAAGAGCTTGAATGCTCTCAGTTGTTGGAAGCAAAGCGTTGGCTGTTGCTTGACGAGAGCGGTAAATCTTCCGCCAAATAACAGCAAACAGCTATGTCCAGGGGGTGGCCATCCATGGACATAGCAGGAGCCAGCCCGGGGGGAGGGGTGGACATCCCGAGGGACAGCTTTGGCTCCAGGAGGGCGGCCACACTGCCCCCTCCTTTCTTTTGTAGGGCTTTTTCCGGGGGGATGGCAATCACCAGGGCAGAGAACGGCCCAGGAGAGGCGGACACTTGGCCTCCTCCCATTTTTGTACAAATGAAGTTGGCCTCTGGGAGTTGGTGGTCCCTAAGATCCACCATTACAAATTCAATATGGCCTCCCGGAGGTGGTGGTCCCCGAGTAGGGGTCCAAGAGGCCGCCCCATAATAAGGCATAAGCCCTGTGGCTGTGGTGGTCCCTGGGGCACGAGGCATTCCATGAGGCCTTCCCCAATTCAATTTTGGAATGTGACCTCGGGGAGGTGGTGGTCACTTGGGCCAGGGGGGATCCGAGAGGTCCCCATTTAACAAGAAATAAGCCCTGGGAGGGGGTTGTCCCTGGCATTAAGTCCAATGATGGGGGGGCATGCTTCCCCCTCCTTGATTATTAACATGCCCTCTGTACCTATTAATAAAGAAGTGCAGGAGCCGGCGCTTCTTTTTTCCCACGAATTCGAGAATATTTAGATTTTGAGGTATTTTTTAAATGCTTTCTTGGCCTGTCAGGACCTCAGGACTACCTTTATGGGGTTAGGGTATTCCTACGCTGCCTCTCCACCCCCTTTATTTTTTTGCGGTCCCAAGATGGCTTCCAACACTTCCTGGTTGAAGTGTTGGCAGCCAATCAGAGCTCTGCATTTCCCTGCACTGGCTCGTCTTTTTTTGGGAAATTATTTCAACCACAGCTAACACTAACTTTTTTATTTCCCAACAACTACTGAACAGATTTACAACAAATAACTGAAAGCGTGATCAATCAATCAAGGAAGTTTCAAGCGCCCTACTCAACTTCTCCCTCTCCATGACTCGACGGGTCAACGCTGTCGCCTCCACCTGCTTCAACACCCTCTTCAACACCCTCTCCATCCTCAGAAAGACCTTCAAATGGATCCCTCCCGAATCAAGGAAGACCACCACCCACGAACTCATAACGAGCAGACTGGACTCCGGAAACACCCTCTACGCCAAAATCAAGAAGTTTCTGCTCCACAAACTCCAGACCATACAGAACACCACACCCATCCTCTCCTCACCAAGGACGCCATCACCACCACTCAACTTCCAGGGAGAAATGAAGGACGTCGCTTCCTGGCTGAGCAGCACCTTCCTGGAGCTCAACTCGGAGAAGACAGAGGTCCTCGTCCTCAGACCCTTTCCCTCCGCATGGGACAACACCTGGTGGCCCACAGCCCTCAGAAGCCCACCCACCCCAACAGACCACACCCGTAACCTCGGCATCGTACTCAACTTCTCCCTCTCCATGACTCGACGGGTCAACGCTGTCGCCTCCATCTGCTTCAACACCCTCTCCATCCTCAGAAACTAGGAGCTGGTTGAGGAGGGAGCAGCTCTGGTCAGTCGAAGTGCCAGGTCTTGAGGGTCTTCCTGAAGATGTGCAAGGTGGGCGCATGTCTGATGTTGATCAGCAGCTCCTTCCAGGTCTTGGCCGCGATGTAGGAGAAGGTTCATCCACCCGTTCTGGCTCTGCGGATGCGCGGGGTTCAGTGAGGGCGAGGTCAGCAGATCGGAGGTTTCTCTTTGGTACGTGGAATGAGATTCTGTCATTGAGGTATTGGAGTCCAGTGTTGTGGAGGCATTTGTCGGCGTGGGTGAGTATCTTGAAAGTTACTCTTTTCTCGACGGGGAGCCAGTGGAGGTTGCGCAGGTGCTGGGTGATGTGTTTGTGGCGAGGGATGCTGAGGACGAGGCTGGCTGTGGTGTTCTGTATGGTCTGGAGTTTGTGGAGCAGAAACTTCTTGATTTTGGCGTAGAGGGTGTTTCCGGAGTCCAGTCTGCTCGTTATGAGTTCGTGGGTGGTGGTCTTCCTTGATTCGGGAGGGATCCATTTGAAGGTCTTTCTGAGGATGGAGAGGGTGTTGAAGCAGGTGGAGGCGACAGCGTTGACCCGTCGAGTCATGGAGAGGGAGAAGTTGAGTACGATGCCGAGGTTACGGGTGTGGTCTGTTGGGGTGGGTGGGCTTCTGAGGGCTGTGGGCCACCAGGTGTTGTCCCATGCGGAGGGAAAGGGTCTGAGGACGAGGACCTCTGTCTTCTCCGAGTTGAGCTCCAGGAAGGTGCTGCTCAGCCAGGAAGCGACGTCCTTCATTTCTCCCTGGAAGTTGAGTGGTGGTGATGGCGTCCTTGGTGAGGAGAGGATGGGCTGAGTGTCATCGGCATAGGATACTATGCTGAGTCCGCGCTGTCTGACGATGGCGGCAAGGGGGGCCATGTAGATGTTGAAGAGCGTGGGGCTGAGTATCGATCCTTGGGGTCCTCCGCAGTTGATTTACATGGGTTCGTAGAGGAAGGGTGTGTCAGGGACTGTCTGGGACTATGTGGGGAACACAGTCAGGGACTTGGTCAAGGACTGGGAACTGGGTAGAAAACGTACACAGAAAGAGGAGTACAGCGCTGCCCAGGCTCATACAGGGAGTCAGAGGAGAAAAAGGGATCCAAAGGGGAAGCCTGTAGAAGTGAACAAGATGGGTAAGACTCAGAAAGGAAGGGCACTGACGAGGCAATTTAGCATTCAGAATAACTACACACAGGACAGATGTGCAAGACATATATATAATACAACATTAACAATAAAGGGGAGTGTGGGGTAAAGTACTTGGGAGCTCCACACATTAAGACTGAAGCTCAGTAAGTTTCTTATCCACAATTGCTGTTACAGATACTGACTGTAAATACCCACAAATAGGATATGTATGCAAAGGCAGGGTCTGTGGAGCTTATACCTATGGTGATGTTATAAATGCAACTCAAAGACAATACTCACAGTGAACAAGAAACACCTCCTAGGTAGTCAGCTGTGCCCACGGATCCTGGTGATCAAACAGGAGCACGCAAGGCAGAAACACAAGGGGGTAGAACTAAACACAAGCACAATAGACAAGGAGCTAGCAAGGAGGAGTGCTTAAGAGGAAAGAAGGGAAATCACAGTGCACACTTGGCAGAAAGCAGGTAACAAACATACAAGGCAAAAGAAGCAAGGCAGCAGAATAGAAAGATCGCAAACTAGGAACTGGAACCAAGGAAATGGGAACAAGGATATACTAGAATAGTGCAGGTTAAGGAATCAAGAAATCAAAGTAGCAAAGAAGGCAGAGTTGGGGCAGGAACAAGAATTGAGCTAAGGTTCAGGAGTCAAGGTAGCACTGCAGGCAGTGCTAGTTCAGGAACAAGGGAAACTGCTGCAGGCCAGGAACAAGGAATGCTAAGGCTCAAGAGTCAAGGTACCACTGCAGGCAGTGCTAGTTCAGGAACAGGGAAATTACTATAGCTCAAGAGTCAAGGTAGCACTGCAGACAGTGCTAGTTCAAGGAAAAAGGAAATTTCTACAGCTCAGGAAACAAGGAGTCAAGAAAGCACTGCAAGCAATGCAAATCAGGAACAAGAAATAGCTGAAGCCCAGGGACAGGAACAAAGAATAACTATAGCTCAGGAGCTCAGGAAACAAGAGCACTGCAGGCAGTGCTAATTCAGGTACAAGGAATAGTTATAGCTCGGGAACTCTGGAAAGAAGGTGGCACTACAAGCAGTGCTAATTCAGGAGAAGGGAAATAGCTGCAGTTCAGGAACAAGGAATACTAAGGCTCAGGGGTCAAGGTAGCACTGCAGGCAGTGCTAATTCAGGAACAAGGACAACAGCAGCAGGCCAGGAACAAGGCATAACTAAAGCTCAGGAAACACTGGAAACAAGGATAGCAAAGCTCAGGGAGCACTGGAAACAAGGATCGGTCTCACCGGTAAACAGCTACAATGACCAACCTTGGCCTGAAGGGAGCTGAGGCTTATAAGAGCTCACAGTAATCACATGCAGCAGGCTAGCAGCAGCCAGCCACAGGTGAGCTGAATTCCTCCACCCATCCTTGGCCTACAGGAGTGGAGACAACGCAATGAGCAGGGAATTCTGGGTAATGGAGTTTCAGGCATCAGTAGTCTGGCTTCAAGTATAAACATGCTGGCTTTCACAAAACCCGGCATGGATTGGGAATGGATGTCAGTGTCCAAATGGCTGGAAGTCAGGATATGCATGCAGATGAGGGTCGGGAAGCGTATTAGAAGTCTGGAAAGACCCTCTATGTGGCCCCCTGGTGGTGGGTATAAGAGAACAGGGAGCAAATCATGACAGGGTGGAGGTCTGATTCTTTGGGTTCTGCCAGCGAGGAAGGAGCGGAGCCAGTCAAGGCGGTTCCCTGTATGCCGGCTTCGTGGAGTCTGGTGGTGAGTGGGTGGTGGAAGATGGTGTCTAGGCTGCCGAGAGTGTGTCCTTGGTTGAGGAGGGTACGGATGTCGTCTGTGGCGGCGAGTAGAGCACTCTTAGTGCTGTGGTTGCTGCGGAATCCAGATTGGGAGGGGTCGAGGATGGAGTTAGCTTCAATGAATTTTGTCAGTTGGATGTTGGCAGTCTTCTCTGTGACTTTTGCTGCGAAGGGGAGGAGGGAGATGGGTCGGTAGTTCTTCAGGTATGTGGGATCTGCGGAGGGTTTCTTGAGTAGGGTTCTGATTTCTGCGCATTTCCAGTCGTAGAGAAAAACTCTGGTTTTGAAGGAGGCGTTGATGGTAAGTCGTAGTTCCGGAGCGATGGGGGCGGTGGCTCTGTGAAAGATGTGCAAGGGGCGGGGGTCCGTGGGAGCTCCTGAGTGAATTTCTTTCATGGTCGATGCGGTGTCTTCAGTGGTGACTGGGGTCCAGGAGGAGATGGTGGGCTGGCTGGCGTTGCTGGAGGGGGGAGTGGTTTCAGAGTCAGTCGTCTGGTTGTTGAAGTTGTCGTATAGTCCCTTGATTTTCAGATGGAAGTTGGAGCTGAACTTGTTGCAGAGGTCCTGGGAGGGGCTAATGTCCCTGGTTTCGCTGAGGGGTTTGGTGAATTCCTTGATGATGCTGAAGAGTTCCTTGGCGTTGCTGTAGTTGGCGAGGATCTTGTTCTGGATGAAGGTCCCTTTGGTGGATCTAATGCGCTGGTGGTGGTCTGTCATGACGTTCTTGTAGGTGGTGTGGTCTTTCAAGGATTTGCTGTTTCTCCAGTTATTCTCGAGACATCTGTAGGTGCGTCTGGATTCTTGGCTGTTGGCGGTGAACCATGTGGCCTTCCTGGGGCGCTGTCTGTTGGGTTACGTAGGGGTGCGAGCTCGTCTGCACAATTGAGGATCCATATGTGGAGTTCTTTGGCTGCGAAGTTAGCATCGGTCGAGGTGGCAGGGGCATCATCGTTGAGGGTGTAGTTGAGTTGCTCCTCTGTGATCTTGCTCCAGTTTCTTCGTGGAGGGCAGGGTGCAGGCTTGGGCACCTTGGTTTTGTTAACATGGAAGTGTTCGCAGTGATGGTCCGTCCAGGTGGGTTGCGTGGTGTGGCTAAAGTGGATGTTATTACCTCCTGCAAAGATGGGGTCGAGGGTGTGTCCTGCCTTGTGGGTAGAGGTGGTGACGAGCTCTTTCAGTCCGAGATTGCCGAGGTTGTCTAGGAGGGTGGCGGAGTTGGGATCGCTATGGTTGTCGAGGTGGAAGTTGAGGTCTCTGATGAGTATGTAGTCCTCGGAGGTAGTGCTGTGAAATTCCTACGGCTACTTCATATCCAATTTAAGCAAATTTATATAAATAAAAGTAGTGACACTATAGATAAAAAAAATATATATATTTATTATGATATATATTTTTTGTTGAAAGACTTTTTATGTAATATAGATCACAGAACAGAAGCTGTACATCATTCTAACTTTACTCATTCATTCATACACTCATACTTTGTACTAAGGTTATTATTTGCGTATATATAATCCATTGTCAGCATCCTAAAATGATTCGATGTCTGATACACAAGAAATGGATGATTAGGACACTAGAATCTCATGGATTTCTATAATTGAAGGGTGGTTTCCAAGATGTCCATGGAGGCGGTGGCGTGGGGCACGATGAGGTCGGCGATGGTGGTAGCGAATGCAGTTCAAGGTCCGGGGGGTCTGTAGGAGAGGGTGCCTCTTGGTCGTTCTGGGGCTGGTCTGGATCTGGAAATTGAGGTGTTCAGTGATGGACGGACTGTCGCCTGAGCTGGAGGTCGTGAGTGGGAGGCAGCTCTTGTGCGCAATGACAAGCCCTTCTGGTTGGTTGGGGCGGTCCTTCCTCTGGATCAATCTGTCGGGGATGGCGGTGGCGGTATCGGAGCGGAGGTGGAGTTGGTCCAGGTTTCTGTGAAGAAGGCGACATTTGGCGAGAGGGTGTTGAGGAAGTCCCAGATCTCTAAAGCATGTTGGTGCAGGGTGCCCACGTTGAGGAGGATGCACTACAGGGTTCCGGTGGTGTTGGCGTCCCGCGTGCTTGCGGTGGCCATGATGGTGCGGAGGGTGGTGAAAGTTCGGCTGCAGGGGTGGCAGGAGAACTGGCCGTGGGTGGTGTTCGGCGTGGACAGCTGGCAGTTGTTCCTTCCGGGGTTGAGTGCGAGGAGTGCAGCTGAGCCATAGCGTTAGGGGGGGTGGAGATCCAGCGTCACTGGCGCTGGTCACAGATGGGCGCCGACAGGCTTGTCTTTGGCACGCCTCGCGCGCCCGCTGCGTGTGGCTGCACAGCGGCCGCCTTTAAATAGGGAAGGGGGAGGGGAAACACTGCTGGGAAGCGGTAGTGGGAACTGGCTGGGGGGGCGCATGGCAGCAGCGGCGGGAAAGGACGGTAAGCAGGCATGGAGGAAGCAACAATGGGGACAAGCAGGCACAGAATGAACACAACAGGCAAAATAAAACACAAATGCAGGAAATACCAAAAAACAGACCAGAGAACAGAGCGGGCACAATCAAATACAGGAAATACCAAAAACAGACAAGAGAACAGAACGGGTACAATCAAATACCGGAAATACCAAAAACAGACCAGAGAACAGATTGGGTACAACCACAGGGATAGACTTGAACCTGTGAGGGGACTCGAACCTATGAGCGGTGGTGCGGCGGAGTCAGCGGCAGTGGCACAACAGCGGAACTACGGGTGAGAGAGCAGGTCCCTGACTGTGTAACCAAATCTACCTTACTGCAAAATTTGGTATAATTCCATCCAGTAATTTAGGCTGTAGGCGTGTTGGCCAATGAATTAACATTGCAAACTCACTTTTCTTAACCCCATTTTTCTCAGCCCCTGCTTCATGAATCGCTCCAAAAATTTCCATGTGCAACAAGATTCACTGGAGCACTTTATTTAGGAAATGTCATTCAGATTTATCAAAGAGCACCAAAGATATAGGGAAGTCAAAAATTCTTTATATATATATATATTTATTGCAGTACTTTATCCTTCGGGAATCCAGTAGCAAACACGGACTCAGATAGACAAAACGGACCCAATTTCTTTGTGCATTTTCTTCATTTATTTAAAGTTTTCCGCCCTGCATCATTATGCCGCCATGACGCGTTTCGGTCCGACCTGGACCTTGATCACATGACGCGTTACTCATGGACCGGTTCCCAAATTTAAAGTGCAAGATTCAGTAAATTGCTAGCAGCTGTGTCATTACATTCATAGAACTGAAAAACAGACAGACAGAAAAACTGAAAATATATATATATATCCTTCACCAAATAGAAAATAATGTCTGCACTCGTCCAATTGCTAAAGTTGGGTTTTATTCAAGAGACTCAAGAAGCCCCATTTACCTACGTGTTTCGACCGCAGGTCTTGATCACAGTGATCAAGACCTGCAGTCGAAACGCGTAGGTGAATGGGGCTTCTTGAGTCTCTTGAATAAAACCCAACTTTAGCAATTGGACGAGTGCAGACATTATTTTCTATTTGGTGAAGGATTATTTGTGGGGACACGTTCATCCCTGCTGTCTGGCACCGACCGTCAAATGTGTGCACCTTCTTAGGAACGAATTGGTGGCTAAAATATATATATATATATATATATATATATATATACTACTGTTATAAAGAGAGAACACAAACCTTTGAGCCAGGTAAACTCGAAAAGCACACCACCAATCAAAACACCCAAGACATTGTTGAAAACCTCAGGGCAAGCAGAAGGACATAGGCTATTAAAAATAAAAAATATACGTTGTTTAAAAAATGTCGAAATAAAAATAAAGTAGTCCCTTGCAAGTAGCGCCGGCCGCGACGTCTGCGTGATGACATCATTTGCGTTTGCGCTCCCTGGCAACACTTCCGGAAATGGCGCCGACGATCGTGACCTGCTGGGAGGACTGCCCCGCTTGCTGCTGTGCGAAGTGGCGGCCTGTGCGGGCGGGGCGCCTGGAGCGGGACCGGTGGCTGAGGTAAGGATCTCCGGGACACGGGCGGGAGGGGGCGGGAGGGGGCCGGGGGCAGAAGTGCACGCAAGCCTCAAATGCTGCCCCCAGCCCCTTTCTGCCCCAGGCAACGCTTGGGCGGCTGCTAGTATGTATATACACACACACACACACACACACTTACCTTAATTATAGTTACCTGAAATAGACTTTCCATGCATGGTAAATGCATGCGTGGTGAAGGAATATGAGTAGTAAAAATTTGCGCAGGAAAAAATGCGTGGTAAAGGCTTGCGTGATCTTTGGCAGTGTTGAATTTGGAAGCGTTGTAATGTCATACAACCGCGTACCAGTCCATCATTATTTTGCAAATCATGTCACCTCAGTTTAGACCTAGCCATATGCATATCAGCCTTGATCCCTGCTCCAATGGGAACAATCCAGCTCGACCTGTCAGGCCAGGTCCTCCCTGAATCATAACATAATAAACCCAGGACCAGTTTCGCCCTAAACACTTGTTGCCGCATCTGAGTCCATTGTTATTCTGCACACCATGTCACCTCAGTTTAGACTCAGTCATATGAGTTATACAAAAAGTGATGGATGGAATGTTGGAATTATGGTTGTCCATCAAGAAGGTGGTTGTGGGTTACTTTCAAACGTGCGGAGTTGTATTGTGTCCCTGTTTTTCATGAATTTGTTCAGGGAACAGTGGTAAGAGATCTCTTTAAATAGACAGTGCCCTTAGTGTCCAACAGTAATTTCTTTAGGAGTGGCTGAATATTGCATTTTCGAGAGGCCAAGAGGTTACTTGATGTTAATTGTGCTAGTGCTGAATTGATTGTAGAAGAATGTTATGGTTAGGGTCCTACTGTTATTTTGATGCCGTTTGTACTGGAAGAGGGTAGAGTTCACTGCCTCGGCCATATCCTTTACTGAAAGAAGAAACAGAAATGAAACAGACCTACAAGCAGAATAAAAGGCAAGAGAAACTCATTGAATGAGCAATTGAAAGTAGAAATGGAGTTGGGCCTAGATACTAGGATGGTTGGAGTTAGGAAGAGAGGAAAAATAAAGTAATGTTCCAAGAACACAAGTTATGGAAGACGGAGGAGCAGACAGTTGGAAGTGATGAAGGACAGAAAAAAAGAAAGGGAGATGAAGGGGGTGGGCAGACAGAGCATCATTAATCGGGATGGATCAACCTGATAGTATTAGTCCTAATTTGTGTTAGAGTTATTGTACCAACTCATCCAACAGTCTGATGTTCGTAGGCTTTGTCAGCATAACATACCACTAGTGGTAGTGGCCAGTGGTAATAATAAGCCATTGATGGTATTATGGTATTGGTGGGACTAAGCCATTGATCATGATGAGCTGCTGATAATACTGACCAACTAATAACATTTCACTGCTGGTGGTACTTATTACCTTGACGTAAATAATTAATTTACTCTCTTAATTTCTATGCAGGTAAGTACTTAATCAATAATAACTCAATCAGAATGAAGGAAAACAGAGTCGGTGGTGTAAGAGTTTCTAAGGGTTTTATTCCTCATAAAGGAATCAGGATATCATGTTCTGACCACCACACAGGGTGTCAGAAGGGATAGAGCGCTACATTTTATTAACAGTACATAGCTTATATACTTATTTCATTCCATAAGTAACAGTGCAAGAGGCGTAACAGCTGAGAGAAGACAAGATAACAATATTACACGTGGTACATGTACGTAATCAAGAGGCGTGAACTAGAGGTGTGTTCTGGAAACGTCACTGATAGGTGACACAAGTGGGTGGCACCAAGGGGTGGTGCTAACAGAATGTTGCAATGTCAGCAGAAATCGGAAGCTTGGATGCGCGCGCAGCTGCATGACGTGTGATTGGAGGGGTGCAGGGGACTTGACATTTACACTGACGGAAAGAGACAGAAGTCTGGCATGTCAGATCAACTTGTGCTTCTATCATATCTGATATCTGATGTTTAGGAACTAAGCTATCTGGGCAGAAAGGTCTCTAGAGCAGAAGCTATTCTATACTTGCTGTGAGTGCGTGTATAAGCGCCTGGATGTCTGTAGGAGAAGCGTGGGGCAAGGGGCCTTCCAGGAAGCATGGCAACAGAGGCTATGAATTACTTGCATAGAGACAGGTCGGCCCTTTAGCCCTGTAGCTGAGGAAGGATGTTTACTGAAGCTAGCAGGCTGGAATGTATTTTCGGGGAGGGAAACAGATAACTCGAAGGTTATAGTCAATCTTGGCAGGCAGCAGGCTGAGCTGAGCACGGAGGGCCGCGCTAGAAGTAAGTCAGAGTTCACGGATACGGGGGCTGCCTGGGCAGAGATTTCTCGGAGTCAGAAGCCAGAAAAGAGGTTCGGTGGCAGAGATTCAGGGCCTACTTCAGCCAGGGCTGAAAAACGTAGGAGTACACTACAAAAAGACGTTGGCATAGCATACTTAGGAACGGACCATCCAACCCATTCATGGTGGGTCTGAAAGAGGACAAGTTAAAGTTGGACGCAAATGTATTTGCGTCTTCATAGCTGGTACAGGAGGGAAGTTACATGCACTTTAACTCGTACATGGAGTCGATGGGGTACGCGCTAGGGAACATAACTTGACATAAAATTTATATTACCTCATTCCCTCCTTGTTCCCTACGGACCCTTCATGATATATCGATCCTCATGAATCGATCAGTCTGTTCTTGTAACATTATATGTTCATCTTTCTTTCTTTGACTGTTTGAGAGACAACTGGAATGCTCAATGCAGGATGTGGCACACAGTCCACATATCGCTGGCCCACACTGCAGGCACAGGCAGCAGCTGAATACTATAACGAGGCCAATGCCTAGGAAGGATAAGATCTTCCATCCCCAAGCTGTTAACGTAGTCCAGAACCAACCGGACCAAGTCCAGGTGCCTGGATTCTGATGTATCTGATTTGCAATTTTATGCAGACGGGTAATAGCTTGATAGACAGATGGTGCATTTTGTGGGATGAAAACACAGCAACTTGACCCGATGACCTTACAGGCTCCACCTCTATCTGCCAAGATGACGTCAATTACAATACGATTTTGAAGGACAACAACCCGCATAGCAGATTGCTCCTCTGTTAAGTTACCTAAGGCGGAGGCAGTTTCATGTACTACTGCTTCAAGTGTTCTGGTTAATCTGCGTATTAATTTACTGTTTTGGACAGGTCCTAGGAAGAAAAAGAATCCTTTATTAAAATCAGTGTACTGTTCCCATGCCGTTTCTGTGTAGTCGACAAGTGGAATATCTCTTTTGGGTCTATTTGGTACTAGATTCGTATTTCTATGGTAATCGGGGGGAGCTAGAAAAACAGGTGGCAGAAGGAATGCAATATAACAGGTACCATCCCAATCTGGAGGCAAACGTATGTATGCGGTATGACCACAAACAAAATAGGAGTGACTAATAGCTTTAAAGGATGATTTACCATGGTCACTGAACTCGACCACAGTAGTGCATTTACTATGTCCTACGTGTACTGAACCTTTCTTGCTAACACATAGTTCACCTGTGACTGGTAATACTAACATATGGGGCAGAACTGGAGCAGCTTCGGATTCAACAGTAAGGATCATAAGGCTAATTGTGTAATTACCTAATCCATATACTTCATTTTCTAGATCAGTTCCTATTCGAGTGGGAAGTCCCTCTTTATCAGGGTAACAGACGTTGAGCAGGACTAAGTTCAAGTTTCCCCAAACCCAGCCCCCATCGAAAACAGCAATATCAGGATCTAAGGAATTAATTATTTTAAACCATGCCCCACAGGAGCCATTGTGAGTGAACGGGTACGGAAAGAGGGGCAGAGCTCCCTTGTAATTCTGGTAGGGAGGGAGTCGGCCACATATCCAGCAGTCGGTAGCATTATTTGTCTGATGGGAGTGATGTAACATACTAATGAATGTATTGTTGCGCAGCGCAAGTCTGTAAGAGAGTTCATGTGCAGGAAGTTCACTAAAAGTGTGTTCAGCAGAGACATTGTAAGCAGATTGTTCACGCCTGAAAATAGGCCAATATATGGGTAGCAGAATGCTGGCAATAATAATTAGAATACTTAGAAAGAACATTATTAACAACGTCACTATGCAGTGACTACGCAGTGATTTGCAGTATGTACGTTTCTTTGCTTCTCTCTCTCTCTCTCTATCTCGATCTAGGGGATACATGTCAGAAACTATTTAACCGATTCACCTAGGGGAGGACTTAAACAATTAAACTGTCTGACTTGCTAGATCTGAGTTTCATTCGATATAGTTCTTGGGGAGTCTTTTCTCGTTCGGTAACGGTAAAGTCTTTCGTTTCAACACAGTCTTTGGTGGGGGTGGACGAGTCAGAGTCCTGTTTCAGTCCGTTTTTTAGTTCATTGCAAAGTTTGATGTGACTCGTATGGACCCACCCCTTTCTCCCCTCGATTTTCACAGCGGTCCTGGTTGTAAGGAGGACGGTCTTCGGAGACTTCCAACGGGGCTCCAGCGGACTTTTCCGGTCGAAATTCCGGACGAGTACCAGGTCCCCAGGACGGACCTCATGCGCCTTTACATCGGTGTTGTCAGGGAAGGCTGCGGCAACCTGTGAACGACATGATTGGAGTGCAGACATCAAGGAGGCAAGGTAATCTGTCAACATATTACAATCAACATCTGTGATTTTCTTCGGAATGGGCGTCCCCCACATATTCGGTGGTCTGCCAAAGACCACTTCGTACGGGGATAGCCCTGATCTTGAGTGGGCGACCATTCTCATGTAGAATAGTGCCACGGGCAGGGCGACTATCCAGTCGACCCCTTTTTCCTGACAGATCTTGGCAAGGCGGATTTTTAGTGTCTGATTATGCCTTTCTACAAGGCCTGCTGCTTCGGGATGTCGGACACAGTGGAACCTCCACTGATATCCTAGCAAAAGGGAAACCTGTTTCATCAACTCGGACGAGAACGGCTGTCCGTTATCTGAATACACGACACGGGGCAAACCGTACCGTGGGAAGAATTCACGAACCAACTGTCTGGCAGTGGTAGGAGCAGTGTAGTCTGGGACTGGGTATGCTTCGGTCCAACGGGACAGAGCACAAACAATTACAAGGACATATTTAAAACCTCGACAGCTATTCATCTGGATATAATCCATCTGGAGGACTTCAAAAGGGTGATCGGGAGGATGAAATCCTCCTTGCTCTACAGGGACGCTTTTACCTGGATTGAACTGACAACAGATCATGCAAGTACGCACTTTCTGTTTTGCTGCTGCTCGTAAGTGTTTGTTGTACCAGAGATTCTGTAAACTGTCTAACATCGCCTTCTCTCCTAGATGTGCCGGGCTATGTGCTGTATTTATCATGACTTGAACCATTGCGTCAGGGAGAAACCATATAGATTTTCCCTTCGTCACCCAACCTTGATCTGTCTGAATCCCTCCTAGTTCAGTCCATTTCTTTATTTCATCTGGAGTAGCATGTGTCTGAATGTCAATTACGTCTAGGGCGGGATCTCTAATTGTCATACACTTTGTCGGAACTATTGTCTTTGTCACATCAGTAATCTGGATGTGAGTCAGTGCTGTATGTTTTGCTGTCTGGTCTGCCAGGTCGTTACCCTGGGAAACAGAATCTGTGACTTTGGTATGTGCCTTACACTTCATGACTGATATGCCCGAGGGCAAATGTATTGCTTCTAACAGTGCTTGAATGAGGGGACCATGTTGAATCTTGGCCCCATGAGAGGTCAGAAAACCTCGTTCTTGCCAGAGGACTCCGAAGTCGTGTACAACTCCGAAGGCATAACGGGAATCAGTATATATGTTAACATTTCTGTTCTTGGCTAGAATACAAGCTCGGGTCAGAGCGATGAGCTCTGCTGCTTGAGCAGACAGTGTGTCAATACGGTGTGTTTCTTTAACTTCAGTTTCAGTGGTCACGGCATACGCGGCCACTAATTCTCCTGTACTTGTTCTCATGCATGAACCGTCCACATAAAGTGTCAGGTCTGGGTTTGTCAACGGAACATCTGTTAAATCTCGTCTAGGCTTTGTTACTGCATTAATGATTTCTATACAATCATGTGGAGCTGGATCTGTCATAACTGTAGGTAACAGTGTTGCTGGGTTCAAGATACTGCAGCGTCTGATTTCTATGTGTGGCTGGAATAGTGTTAATTCATAACCTGTCAGTCGTGCTATAGTCAAGTGTTGAGTCTGGGTTCTGTTTAACAAAACCTCTACAGAATGTGGAACTTGAACTGTTAACTGATGACCTAAAACAATTGAATCGCTTTGTCTTATTGCTAACGCTGTTGCTGCTACTGACTTTAAGCACGCAGGGAGTGCTTGGGCTACTGAATCCAATGTACTAGAAAAATAAGCACAAGGCTTATGTGAACCTGCTTGATCTTGGGTGAGGACAGACAACGCTGTACCATCACGTTCTGTAACAAAAAGTGTAAACGGTTTGCTGTAACATGGTGTCGCTAAAACTGGTGCTTGACATAAGGCTTTCTTTAAGTCTTCAAAAGCTTGTGTGTGTTCCTGAGTCCAAGGGAGGGCAGTCGAAATCGCTGCCTCCTGTGTCGTTAACTGGATGAGTGGCTTGGCTAGAAATGCATACTGGGGAATCCATTGTCTGCAGTACGAGGTGAGGCCTATGAAGGCCCGCACTTCCTTTTGTGTCTGGGGTTGTGGCATATTTGCAATTAACTGAATGCGATCGGGAGTGAGCTGTCTCCCCACTTTGGACAGCAAGTGACCCAAGTACACAACTTGCTGAACACAGAATTGTAGCTTCGAAGGAGACACCTTGTGTCCCTTGTCGGCCAGAAAGTGTAAAACGGTCAGTGATGCTTTTTCACATTCGGGCTCACTTCGTGCGGTGATCAGCAGATCATCGACGTATTGCAGTAAAGCGGTGTTAACTGGCATTTGAATACAATCTAGTTGTCTCTTCAGTGCTTGATTATAGATGCTGGGGCTTTCTGTGAATCCTTGAGGTGCGCGCGAAAATTTGAAACTGCGTCCATTTAAACAGAATCCGAAGAGATATTGGCTCTCTGGATCAATAGGCACGCTGAAGAAGGCGTTCTTGAGATCTATTTCAGTGAAGAACGTTGCTTCTGAATCAATAGCAGTCAATAAGGATGAGATATCGGGGACCACAGGATACTGTGGGATAATGCATTTATTCAATTCTCGAAGATCAATCACCAGCCGATATACTGGCGGTGCATTGGGATCTGTACGTTTAAGAATCGGAATGATGGGCGAGTTACAGATATTGGAGTCGGTCTCGACGACCACTCCTTGGGCAATGAGCTCTTCAATGATTTTCAGTAAAGCCACTACAGCATCGGGTGGTAACTTGTATTGTCTGATTCTGGGTAATACAACACCTGCCTTGAGTGTAACGCGGTATGGTGTAATGTGCATACATCCTACATCAGTTGGGCCTTTTGCCCACAAGTAATCAGGTACATTTTTCAATCTGACGTCAAACTCACGCAGAACATAGTGACCCTTGAAATCCCGCAGAAAGAGTCTAACTCCCTCCGGGGAACAGCAGATTATAGCTCCTAGAGCCTTCAATGTTTTAATTCCTAATAGATTTTCTGGACATGATTTCGTGAGTAATAAGTCTGTAACACGTGATAATGGACCCACAGCCAGGGGGACTGGTTCGGAGACTTCATTTACAATAGGCTGTCCCGAAAAACCAAGGGAAACATTTTGTGAGCCTGAGAGGGGTGCCCCTGGAACTTCGTCATGACTTATTGTAGTGCGACTTGCCCCTGTGTCAATTAAAAACTTTCTGTCTTTTCCCAATACTTGACTGTGTACATAAGGACCTTCTTGATCTACAGGAATCTCAATAAGAGGCAAGCCACCTTCCCTCTCTAGGCTGTTTCATGTATATCGGGAATATTCGGGGTAAGCAGACTGGGCATACTGGTACATCTGTTGTGAAACTTGCTGAGTTGCAGCAATGGGCTGTGGCTGTGGTACTGCTACGGTCTGTGCTGTCTGTGCGGATGCATGCATAGGCTGTGTATTCTGTGTAGACTGATGCTGGTTATGGTCTTGTCTAGGCGGATGCGGTCTTTCTTTAGTTTTACCTGTCGCTATGTTATGTTTCAGAACTGGGCATTCGTGTACGTAGTGACCTGGCTGCTTGCAGTAGTTGCATGTCCCTTTAACAGGAGCTGCAGTGTGACTTGTCTGGGTCGTACCCTTTCTGTGTCCGTCGGATGGGACTGTCTGAGCTACTAACATTTTCATTTTCGTGTCTTTCATACGTTTCTGTTCCTGATCTTGTTCTTCCCTAATTCTATTCTGGTGATATTGTAACATTTGTAACATCTGGGATGGCGTATTTGCTTGCCATGTACTCTCGACTTTGTACACCCGATTTTTAACTAACGGTAGGGAATTCTCTACTAACTTTGATACAAAAAGATGTGGGTACGACTCGCTACTTGGCTGGAGGCCACTATTGATAATAAAACATTTCTCGAATCTTGAATAGAAGTCACTAGTATCTTCATCATGTTTCTGTTTACAGGACGAGATTGCATCCCAATCCTCCTTTCTAGTTGTCAATAATCTGGGCAGGACCTGTACTATCAAACCTGGTAATGCTTTAGTTTTGTCCCCAAGGCCTAACCCTGGAACCCGTTTTCTTTCTTCGTCCTCTATTTCTGCCCAGGCAATCTTTGTGTCTCCCACCTCCCATTCCTTTTCCTTTAATTTCTCGAATATACCCGTGGGCAATAATACTTTCAACATTTTCATGATATCATCATATGTGTAGTCCCCCATTAATAACATGTCTTTAAGCTCTCTGTGAAAACCTGCAGGGTCTTTATCATGGCATGGTACTAGTTTCTTCATTTCTAACAGTTCTAATTTAGTCAGAGGCGTGTGTACATACACGCGTTTCAAAGTTTTATCCTCACCCATAACAGGGTGCACTTCTCGTAAGGGGTTCTGACTTTCAATGCCACCCCCGCATTGCATATGGTACATTTTCCTTTCTGGAGGTGGGGCGGGAACGTATTCAGAGCTTACAAAGGTATCATATCTGTGTCGTTGTTCTAGAATTATTTGAATTAATTTAGTGCTTAAGCCTCTCCATCTATCCATCAGTAGTGCTTCTAGTGTTTCGTGTAAAGGACCTGGATCAGAGTAGTGTTTCCTGTATTTGATAAGAAGGTGCTGAATCATGTATACACCTGCTAATTTCTGTTCGTCGGGGGAGAGGTTCAGAAATGTCTGCGCTACTGTGTCATCATTATATATGTCTGCATTCTCGGCCCATGATACAGCGGATCGGGCTAGTTCTTGTTCATCCATAGAATTGAGTACATGGTACCCAACTCGATCTCGAAGCCTTTTATCAGTTTCCTGGAACTGATGCTCAGCAGAATTCGGATTTGTTAAGGCAGAGAAGAAAACTCTCTTGCTCTCCGGACGGATACCCTTCCTAAGGTAAGTTCCCTTACCTACATATGCTATTGTTCCTATATCTCTTTCGGATTCTTCCTGTACTTCTTCCTCCTCGGAGGAAGCCTTTTCTTTCTCTTTCTGGTGTACTGCTATCACTGCTTTCTTAATCTTCTTGTACATAGAGTCTATACAATTTTGTCTGTCATGTTTTCCATCAGCTATATTTTGACCCCACTTGTTCAATGCGTCTAATTCACTCTGATCTGTTCCGGGCCTGTCTCGTTCTCTTATTAGACAATTTATGAAAAATCGTAGTATCAGTGCTTGCATGCCAACTTTCTGTTTCTCCATGGCATCCTTAATACTGTCAGAGTTCTTTCCTGTTTGAACAAACTCATATATTCTGTCTAGACGATCCTTCATCCCTGCATAGCATAACAAGCTATCAGTAGCGGATCTTAACCGTAATGATGCCAATATCATTAAATCGTCCTTTCCGGGTACTGGATCATATCTGCAGACTGACATGTTTTCTTTTAATGCGTCGAGGCGGGATGAATTAGAGGAGTGGGGAGACCTGTACGTGAGAGGACTCTGCATATCTTTGAGATTGAATCTGTGAGTTGGTGGCGGGGTCTGAGGACCCGCGGTCGCACCTCCTGAAGCGGGCGCTTGTACATTACCTCCCTGGGGAGTCTGTATCTGAACGTGAACTTGTCGTTTAGGTGGATCAGGCAAACGTGGTTTCGGTAGGTCAGTTTTGAGTACGGGAAGTGGTGGGGCTGGCGGAACAAGGGAAGTCTGTTGCGGTACCGGCGGAACGTGACCTGGGGGCGGAATACCACCCCCGTCCCTGTCTGTAGGCAGGGCACGAACAGGCAGATTGGTGTAAGCTGGTGCTACATCGTCTAGATAGGAATTTAGGAATATGTCTTTAGTAGTCTTGTGCATTACTTTAGTTGGAACCAATGGTGACGGCTAATTTTTCGGTATTTCTGAAATGGCGTCAGGGGTACCTTCGGCCAAAAGATACATGTTGTTCACTTGGCTATTTTGGATACGATCTATTTGTTCTGATTTTACTCGAATTCCCTCAGTAACTAATTCGTTTTCTTGGGCCTTTTCTGATTCTTTAAGTCTGTCTTCTCTACGGAGTGCTCTTTCAGCACGTTTACGTGATTCCTTACGCCAAAATTCTATGGCGTCTTTCTGAGATTGTCTGGCTTTCTTTTTCCGTAATACTTCTTCTACCTTTATGATGCACTCGGCATCCCATGTTCCGTTAACTGGCCATCGGTATCTTTCCTCTAGGTGCTTGGTATAATCGGTCCATAACTCTAGATACAGGATGGCGTCTATGCCATGCTTGTTATACATAAAATTACCTGGAGTGTCCCTAGGGGGGATTGGAATTTCTTCCTCTAATATCCCTTTCCTAGTTCCTATCTGCTTTAACTTGTTGAAAAACGGCATTGTGCCTACTTGATACTGAAATGCTTGATCCTTGATACTTAATTTCGACTGTAACTATTTATACAAGAAAACACAATAATGCACAAAACAATCACATTCATACCACGACATTAATTACAAAAACATTTAAAACATAGATGACTACCCCTCTATACTAGATGTACTGCTCAACAGTACAGATACACTGTTGTAACAGTGCAGAATTTCAGAAATTCGGAATACTAGATATACTGCTAAACAGTACAGATACACTGCCTAAAAACAGTGCAGACCGGACTTGCGTACCCAAACCCGTCTAGATACGACCCAGCAATGGTACTCACCGGGAAGCACGGAAAACAGAAGGCCTCGGAAAACTCGACTGGACTCGACTCGGAACTTCGGAAAACTTCGGAAAAACTTCGGAAAACTTCGGAAAACTTCGGAAAACTGGTGGGCCTCTTCACACCTCGGACCTTGCTTCTTTCGGCTGGGCTCTGGTCGGGATCCTCCGCACTCCTCACCGCCTCGTCTGGGCACTGATTGCAGTCTTCGTCACCTCCGTGGGTCAGAGGGAGATGCAGGAAATCCTGCCAGTACACGTGTGTTCCATCTAACTGATGGCAGGGGACACAGTATGCAACGCGCCAACCGGCGCGTGAGGTGGGGGAGGGGTCCCTATTCGGGCGCCAAAATGACGTAAATAATTAATTTACTCTCTTAATTTCTATGCAGGTAAGTACTTAATCAATAATAACTCAATCAGAATGAAGGAAAACAGAGTCCGTGGTGTAAGAGTTTCTAAGGGTTTTATTCCTCATAAAGGAATCAGGATATCATGTTCTGACCACCACACAGGGTGTCAGAAGGGATAGAGCGCTACATTTTATTAACAGTACATAGCTTATATACTTATTTCATTCCATAAGTAACAGTGCAAGAGGCGTAACAGCTGAGAGAAGACAAGATAACAATATTACACGTGGTACATGTACGTAATCAAGAGGCGTGAACTAGAGGTGTGTTCTGGAAACGTCACTGATAGGTGACACAAGTGGGTGGCACCAAGGGGTGGTGCTAACAGAATGTTGCAATGTCAGCAGAAATCGGAAGCTTGGATGCGCGCGCAGCTGCATGACGTGTGATTGGAGGGGTGCAGGGGACTTGACATTTACACTGACGGAAAGAGACAGAAGTCTGGCATGTCAGATCAACTTGTGCTTCTATCATATCTGATATCTGATGTTTAGGAACTAAGCTATCTGGGCAGAAAGGTCTCTAGAGCAGAAGCTATTCTATACTTGCTGTGAGTGCGTGTATAAGCGCCTGGATGTCTGTAGGAGAAGCGTGGGGCAAGGGGCCTTCCAGGAAGCATGGCAACAGAGGCTATGAATTACTTGCATAGAGACAGGTCGGCCCTTTAGCCCTGTAGCTGAGGAAGGATGTTTACTGAAGCTAGCAGGCTGGAATGTATTTTCGGGGAGGGAAACAGATAACTCGAAGGTTATAGTCAATCTTGGCAGGCAGCAGGCTGAGCTGAGCACGGAGGGCCGCGCTAGAAGTAAGTCAGAGTTCACGGATACGGGGGCTGCCTGGGCAGAGATTTCTCGGAGTCAGAAGCCAGAAAAGAGGTTCGGTGGCAGAGATTCAGGGCCTACTTCAGCCAGGGCTGAAAAACGTAGGAGTACACTACAAAAAGACGTTGGCATAGCATACTTAGGAACGGACCATCCAACCCATTCATGGTGGGTCTGAAAGAGGACAAGTTAACATTGGACGCAAATGTATTTGCGTCTTCATAGCTGGTACAGGAGGGAAGTTACATGCACTTTAACTCGTACATGGAGTCGATGGGGTACGCGCTAGGGAACATAACTTGACATAAAATTTATATTACCTCAACCTATAGGTCTTCTGCAACCATGCCCCTGTGCAAACTTCAACCGGAAGTAATTAGGTTTCCCGGCACATGCTAACCTATCTACAAAATATATATATAACAGCCCTAAACAGCATTCTTGCTTGTAGGAAGGACCGACATTTATCACCTTCCTTAGTGGCTTGATCCCGTTCTGCATTTTGGTAGGTGAACAGCTCCAGAAGGCCCATGAATGCCTATTGTAGAAGTATGTGCACTTATAAGTAGCCTTAACATAACAATACCATTGCAATGTAGAATCAGTGGAGATACCAAGCCCCAATAATACAGAGCCCCCCCTATGAAACCAAGCCATTGATAATAGGGAGCTACCTAGGCATCTATGCTACAGATGCTAATGAGCCATTGATGCTACCTAACTACCAAAGTAACTGAGCTATTAATGCGATGTAACTACAGATGCTACTGAACCATTAATGCTACTCAGCCAACGTACAGCTGAGGCAAGGATGCTACCGAGCCAATGATGCATCTACACCACCTCTGCTACTGAACCACCTATTCGTACACGCTATGGGCCTACAGAGGTTACCGACCCACTGATCACTCCAGTGCAAATGAGCCCCATATATTTCTATGCTACTGATGTTACTGATGCATCTACGCTAAACTTGCTGCTGAGCCACCAATGCTACTAAGCGACCAATGCTTCGGTGCCACATGCGCTACTACACTACTGTTATGTTCCATATAGGTTCCCCAATATAGCCTCAGGTAGCCACCTAACCTTTCACCTACATTCTCAGTACAATTACACTACATAACGGTTCTTAGTACTGACCTTTTACCTAGTCACGGTAATGTCCAGAGATGACATGGGGTTTTCCCTGAAAAGCTTAAGCCTCATTCATTATGCGTGAGGATTCTTGGAATCACAGCAGGACAGCAGGTCTACGATCTCCTGCATGAAAACTATGTATAAGGGTTATTCCTTCTGTCATCTCAGTCCGACATGACACAATAAGGTATATCCACAGGGGATACCACTTTGGGTATATGCATCATCTCCTGCTGAGGTAGTCAGAGGAGAAAAGGCTTCCATGCCGACACACTGACGCAAGACACTGAGGCTCCTGCATGCAGACACTCCAGCTCGCAGTGGTCTGACATTCCTTGCGGGGTGTCCAGCTTGAGACCAAGTCGGGGTCCATAGTCTCTCATTTCAGGTAATGGGACTGACTTTATCATAGAGGGATTCTTGGCTTTTACACCTACATACATGCTAGGTACATTAAGGTATATCTAGTTAGAGTCGCATTGTAGGAGTACGCATTTTACTGTTATGTATTTTATATACTTACCTGTATTCATTGTTTTAGCACGATGGTAGAAATCTACCATCATTTTACTCTGTTAGTGATTTTAATCATTATCTGTTACTGTCTAATGGTTGTTTCAGCGCACCTGTTTTACACTAGAATGACACTGGTTCAATAAATGCTTATTGAAAAACGTCCCTATTGTTTATTCTGTGTATCTCTCCGAGACAAAGTGAGCACGAGTGGCTGAGCGAAAAGTAGTACACTGTTTCCACGATTCTGAGGGATCAAGGTTATCATGTTCGATAGTTGCCAAGAACTATTCTCTATTTGGAAAGAGGGGGTTCTAGTTCACTGTGAGCTAGTTGGTATACAGGCTTACGTACCCGGTAGGGGTGTCTAGAATCAGTCTGACACCAATCCTATAGTGTATGTTGTCTAAACACGCATATCCTATATAGGTTTATAGGAACAACACAACACTACCACTGCGCTACTGTAGAAAATTGGATTACTGGTTGAGGGAATGAAAGCCTATGCAAGCAGGACTCACAATTTCTGTTGCAGTGAAGTCACAAGAAAACCCCGAATTAACATGTGCTTGACCCTCTGGTAGCTTGGCACACTAGCAGTCATGCTTAATTTAGAGGCAATGTAGAAAGTTTGCAGCAGGTCAAACAGTGTTAGAGTGAAAACACAACAGAAAATAAATCCCACACCAATTTAGAACACTAGAGTAAAATGTAATAAATTATTTGAGACCAAATCAACAAACATCCAATTAATTGAACTGAAAATATACAATTTTAAAGATGTATTTAGTTATTTATATAAAGTTTTATATAGCCCAAACATTACCCAAGAAGGTGTCAGAGCGCTTTACAGATGATCAGGGACAAAAGAGAGGGAGACAAGTAGGTCAAAAAACAACCTGAACATGCAAGATACAGAAGTACACAAGAGGACTGATATATCTCAACACAACATATACAATATACATGATCATATAAAAGCAATAACAAATAAGGGTGTTGAAAACAGCCATAGATTCAGGAACTAAACAGGATGTAGACGCACCTGTCAGTGGAAGAAAGTCAGTGAAAGGAAGAAACAACAAGTGTGAGGAGGAAGCATCATAGCACGGTCACAAGTGGGGAGTAGGTACATTTCAAGCTCAAGTATTTAGGGAAGTATAGCGCAAAAAAGCACAAAACGCTACTTGCAGTTATCTGGTTGCGATTGAGTGCAGATAAAATACAGGGACAAGGTTAGTCCTACTTAAATAGTTACTTTCAAAAGTTCAGTGCTAACAGTGCCGTTTGTGGTTGAGGAGGCCACTAAGAGAAGGGAGAGTGTTGCAGATGGCTGCTGCTGTAGCGTGAAGATCTTGTTGAGTGGTTTGATCGGTCGTTGCTGGAACTTTGCATTGGCGGTCACGGCGGGCTGCAGATGCTGTAGCGCACAGTCGAGATCTCACATTAACAGTTGTCGCTGTGGCGTCAAAAGTCGAGTCCACTGAAATTTTGCATTGGCAGGTGGGCGGTGCGGCAGAGAGATCTTGGCGCAAACATGCTAATTCGTGGTCGGAAAGAGCCCAAACCTTCCGGATTTCTCATTTTCCTCAAGAGGGAGCAGTACCTAAGGGGCACACTTGGGGATCAGGAACTCACTCCAGCAAAAGCCAACAGATCTCAGGCAGGTCCAGTTGAAGGTCAAGCAGCAGGATAGCTAGGCATATGCAGGGAGGCCTCTGAAGCTTATTCCACTCTAGCTCAGAAGAGGTCACTCAGCTGACCCTTGGAGTCATTTCAGCTGGGGATGAAAGGCGCAGGTCCAGTCTTCTTTCTCGGCAAGCAGGACAGCAGAGCAGCACAGCAGTGCTTCTTCTATAGTAAACTCAGGTCCAGAGGTGTACTGAAGAGTTGGGTCTCAGGTTCCAGAATTTATCCTTGGTTTCAGCTTTGAAGTAGGAGAAGTTTCCAGAGAGTTCCACCCCAGAGGTGCTTGGAATTTCCTGTCTCCCTGCCAACACAAAAGACTAGTACCAAACCCTTTATGAGTGGGCTCAGGCAGGGCTTTTGTGATGTGCATGTATGGACGGTTACGCCACCAGTTGGAGCACCTCTAACAAAATTATCTACCTAAAATATCTATACAAGTAAAATTTATCTTCAACACGCAGTGCATTGCCCACACTATTTTTTTGCAAGTATGGTAGGTGACAGCTCCTCCCCCTTATCAAATCACAGATGGCCCATCCTGCCAACACCTATTTGCCTTTTGTCTCACTGTCTGGGAGAAATAAACAAAGACCAACTGCCATCTATACCTCGTCATGTGACCCAGCAAACAGCCAGCGGGCACAAAATGGCTAAGATAAGAAAATGCCACCTTTCTAAAAGTGCCACTTTCAGAATTGTGAATTAAAATCCAACGTCTGTAGACACCAAAATCGACATTCTAACTTGCGCTCTAACGAAAGTTATCACCTTTTAAATGTAATAAGGTAAACCAATGTTATCCTACGGGAGAGGTAGGCCTTGCAGTTGTGAAAAACAAATTTAAAAGTACATGTCTAACTTTTTTAATACACTGCACCTGTCTGTGTGTTCTTTTTACGGCCTACCTTAGGGTTGACATGTATGTAATAAAAAGGGAAGTTTGGGTCTGGCAAAAAGCTTATTCTGTTGAAATGGCAGTTTAAAACTGCACAGAAAGGCTGCAATGGCAGGCCTGAAACATGTTTTAAATAGCTACTTAAGTTGGTGGCACAATAAGTGCTGCAGGCCTTCTAGTGCCATTTAATTTAGAGGCCCTGATTACATGTAGTACCACCTTACTAGGGACTTACAAGTAAATTAAATGTGCCAATTCGGTGTAAGCCAATGTTATCATGTTTCAGGTGTCTAAAGGTCAGCAAGAACGAAGCCAGCAAAAACAGGAGAATTAAAGACATAAAGGTGGTGGAGAACCACACCAATGATGTCAGGTCCAACAAGTGTACCCCCCAGCTGTAAGCAGAAAGAAAACTCACCCTCATGGGATTTCTTGTTGCTTAGGTTAAAGAACAGACGAACAGAGACTAACAGCATTGGCGTGGTCAGTTCCAGGGGAATACTCCAACGTAAAGTCCATTCCCTGTAGGGTGATGGACCACCTCATATGAATGGGATTCTCACCCCTCATCTGCATTAGCCGTCTGAGGGTTCTGTGGTCTGTCTGCACCCAGAGAGGAGCCTCAAACAGGTAGGGTCTCAAATTCTTCAGTGCCCAGACCACTGTAAATTCTTCTCTTTCTATTGCACTCCACCTCTGTTCTCTAGAAAGCTCTACAGAGCTTGAAGCACTTCTCTGCGGTGGCACAGGTGATCCTCCCAGCTGCAACTGAAGTACTCAATGTTGTCTAAGTAAGTGGCACTGAAGTTCTCCAACCCAGCCAAGACCTGATTGACCCATCTCTTGAGGGTGGCAGGGGTGTTCTTTGACCCAAAATTATGTTCAGTTGCTTTTTGACCAATGGGGCCCGTGAGCCAGGGATTGCCTGAGTTACCATGGGCCCGTGAGTTCGCTCAGCTGAATGAAGTATAAAAGAGACAACAGGGGAATTGCCAGACAAGTGAGTACATTCTGGGATCTGTGCAATTCGAAATTGGAAATAAAATTGAAGAAACGACTGACAGTTTATGAAATGAGCAATGCACGTAGAAATGATTGATAGCACTGTGCAATACAAATTGTAAACTATAGACTTTCAGCAGCTTCTTCAACGTGAAGGATATATTATAATACATTTTCCAAAATGCCCCTTTCAGAAATGAGGATGAAGAGTAAAAACTTTATTGACTCACCGTGAGCAAGACTTTTGCAAGTTGAAACGCATTGGTATTATCTGGTAACATTTCATTAGAAATTATCATTAAACTATTTGAAAATTCAAACTCATGGGAGTGCAGCATCATTTCCGTTGTATGCCAATTAAGTGGGGCAGTTGGTCAGGCCCCAAACGCTTGCACCAGCAGTCAGAGCACACCACCTATGACCATTTCCCTTATGAATATATACATGAGTATACATATTATTCTCAATCTCACCTGCCCTGGAAATGTTTTGTGCAACAGCTCAGGGCACGGCGCAGTATGGCGCCGAGATTTGGGGCTATGCTGACCCTCACTCGCTGACAACCGCGGAAAACAACTTTATTAGGAAATTGCTTGGTCTGCCACTTAGCAGTGTATTTTGATGTGGGTCTAAAAAGAGTTGCCCATTTGGCTGCTTTAAAAATGTTAGCCTATTGGGACCACACCTGAGTTTGAAGTTTATAAAGATTAACTTATACATTTACTAAAAACCCCCAGTAGCCAGGCATCTCGCACGGGTTACATTTGTCTCGGTTTGGTTGGGGATGTTAGGGATGCAGAGCTATTTGGATGACCCAACTGCGATTTTTAAAAGGATCTTAAGGTGATAAAAGCTCGATATTGGGCTTATATAAATGAGACACATAACTAACAGTTCAAGTGGCTCCTTGACTACTTTGTTTTTAGATTGTAAGTCTTCCCCTGTGTATGAGAGGTTTTTTGATTCAATATCCCCATCCGTAGCTAGGAGTTTGTATAATGTCTTTCGTCATAGATCTCTCCCTTTATGATCTTTAACATGTAAATGGCACATGAAGCAGGATCCTACCATTTGCCCGCATGTGGTCTGAATGACAGAGACAACATACATATAATGTTCTTATGTCCTGAATATCGTAATCTACGTCGCAAATGGATTGTGCCTATTTGCCATGAAATGGGAATATACAGACACCTGGTAGCTTTTAGGATTTTAAAAAGTGATACATCCATAAAAATAGTGTTTGAAGTCAGAATTGTTTTACAAGCTGTATGTTTCAAAAGAACAACATTTTTAAAGCTAATTTCTTACAGTTGAGCCAATGTGCTAACTAAACATGTTTTTTTAAACTATCTTTGCTTTTTGCACATTAGTTCTGGTTGCATTATGCATGGTCACTTTATGGACTTACTGTATTGTCTTCTACTGCTCTTGTGGGAATGTTGTTTTATGAAATTGCAGGAGGTGGTTTGCAGCCAGTACATTTTTGACAAGTTGTATGGTTCTAGAGATTACATTTTATGGTTAACTGCTATAAATCATATTACATGGTGCTAACCAAACATGTATCTTATCCATCTTGCTTTTTGCACATTAGTACAGGTTGCACCAGGCATGGTTACTCTAAGGACTTACTGTACTGCTTTTTACTGCTCCTAGTAGAATGCTGCTTATGAAATAGCAGGAGTTGGTTAGGATACTTTTATCTTATTTTAATAGACCAAGGACGAATTCTCACATACTTTATTGCAGAACCTGAGATGATTATTGCAATTTTATATATTTCCTCTTTATGTGAAATAAAGTATAAGAGGATCGATATGTATTATGTGGTTTGTGTGTTGTATGATTGTATTTTGATTGTGTACATTTTAATGGTTATTCATATCCGAATGAAGTATTTTACTACTTCTATTTCATTTTAAATTTAGTAACTTTATGACTTTAAATTATTTTCTTTTGTCTATTTAAATATGTTAATCAATAATAAAACTAGACAGAAATAAAAATTGGAAATATTAAGTAATTTTAACTTTGATTTAATTTTAGTATATAAAAATGTTTGATTTAATATATGATAAAATGGTTTTCCGTTTGCTTTAGTTTTTTAAGGTTTAGGGTTGATTGTTTTCTAAAACAAAGTGGTTGTTTTTTCAGGGTTCATGGTTGTTTTTGGGGCACTAAGGAATTTTTAGGGATCTGGAATGGGTAGTGTTTATGGGTGATTAGGATGCCTAGGGTCCAGGAATGGATAGTGTTTGGATGTAGTAAAAGATGTTTTGGGGGCTTCAGGGATGGTTAGTTTATATATGGGTAGGAAGGGTTTTTTAAGGTTCAGGGATAGGTAATGTAAAATTAAATAAGTAAGAATTAAAATTAAATTAACATATTGAAATTAATGTAATTACATTTTAAATAGTGTTAATATTTTACTTAACTAAATTATTTAGGGATGGGGATTTAAACTGCAGTGATTTCTCAAAGTTGAAGCAGCAGTTCAGTTTTCTCCCAGTGGGATAACCTGAATGATGCCATATATCAAAGAATCGTTGTTTGAAATGACAGCTTATTGTATGCTCTTTGTACATTGTACTCCTAGGTGGAGAGTTTTATTGCTCTACATAGTTTTCATTTTACAGATGTTTCTCCATGACTTAAAGATGCACATATAGCTCGGTTTCAAAGTTAAACCCATTGGGCACTTTTGTTCTCAGTCTGGTAATATAATTGGATTTCAATTGCCTCAATTGGTGTAATCTGTCCCACCTCTCTCATAATTTGCCATTGTATCAATGGCATTGAATTTTACTTGTTTTCAGTAAAAAAATACATTTTTGTGGTAATGCTTTAATGATTTGCCATCGTTCATGAGAAACATGTTATTTATGGCTCAGATAGACTCTTCGTTTTAAGTTAACAGGTTGTGCTCCGTACATGTTTAACACCACGCGTACATTCCAACACTTATTATTTGAAGGATGAGTGTTTCACCTCTTCCATGTTTGATGCTGGTCTTATTTATTCCAGTTTTAGTAGATTTACATATTTTACATTTGTTAAATTCTTTCTAATGTACATTCAAACAATTTGTATTTGTAGCACTATCAAACAAGCTCTTAAACATACTTTAGTGAGGGGGGCTTTTGTCTATATTATTTTTGTTCTAGTACTCTTAATGATATAGCTTTATCATCTTTGATTAGGCTTCAAAAAGTTTGAAAAACCTCAGTGATCTGTCTGTTTTCTTTGGAGCATCACAAGATTAATCTTATTCTATTATCCTTCTCCATTTCTTTCCCCCCTTCTCTTTTTTGTTTATTAGTGTGTCCATTCTTTGTTTCCTGTTTGCTCTCTCTAAGCCTGTATAAATTGTATTTTTACCATTACATCCTTGTGAACATTTCATTTTTTTTAATTAGTTTTTATTGGATAATAAGATAGTACACGTAAAGAAAAACAATCCGCATAAGGGGGAAAATAGCATAGTGAATACATATAACGAAACAGTAATACAATAAAAAAGATAATACTGTCAGGGTGAAAAGAGATTATAAAATGCAACCCTATGCTATGAGAAAAATAAAAAGAGATTATAGTACCTATCAACTAAATATTATTGATAATTTTTAAGACAGGATATAAGAAAAAACATAGGTGGGTCAAGAATGAAAGAAGAGGATGGGGGACAGAAATAAATAGTCAATAGTGATTAGTGTAAAGAAGAGTGTGAAGATAGGAAAGTAGTTAAGGGTAACCAGAGTAAATCTGACTTGATTTTTTGAGATAACAATGTTGCTGAAACTGTAGAAATTCTATGTTCATCAAAAATAAGATTCCACCATATTAACATACATATTTTAGAATTATCTTTCCAGCAAGTGAGAAGAACTTTAAATGCAAGAGCAATAAAAAGATCAAATAATCTTAACTTCGAAGGGGAATCATGCAAATCACCAGACATAGATCCAAGAAAATCATTTTGAATTGATAATGGAATATAACATTTAAATATCTTAGAACATTTAGACCAAATAGATTTTAAAACATTTAAGAACATTACGCCAATAATATAATAAATTGAGTAGTGTACCATCAGACATGACCAACAAAGAGGAGCAATAGAGGGATTAATTTAATGAATAAAGACAAGTGTACAAACTGCTCTATTATATAGGAAAAATAGGGATTGGGTGATATTGGCAGCTCTGGAGGTGGTAAAGATTTTTTGCCATAATTTATCTCATTGTTGAATCGAAAGGGACATCAAGAGGTCTTGCTCCCAGGCAATTTCAATTGAAGTTTTCAGTCTTTCAGAGATAGAGGTAGACTAAACTTTATTTATGAAAGAAGCTTTGGGGTTAGAATCAGAGGGGATATTTTGCAAAGGAGTTAGAGGGGTGAATGGAGTGGAGTCAGGAGGAAAATGTGTGGTGAAAGAACAATTGAAGTTCCTTTGATAGTTGGGAGTATTAGGTTAAACAAGAGGAAGGTAATTCATAACATTCTTGTAATGTAGTAAAGGATATGACTGGGTTATGGGATACTAGTTGGTGAACATATAGAATATCCTTCTCTTTCCAGTATTTGAAATTAAGGGGCATATGCATCAAACGTTTCTGTAGCGACATGCATTATGCGATTTTTACCGAATCGCAAATTGCGAGTCACTAAATGCGATGCATGAAAAAAATCGCAAACATTTAGCGATTCGGTAAAAATTGCAATCACAATTAGCGATATAGAAATACCAACTCGCAAAAATTACGAACTCGCTATTTGCGAGTCGCAAATAGCGATTCCCAGAACACTATTCACCACGATGATGTCATAACCAGGAAGTGGCCACACCCATGCATTTACCTGTATGCTGAGAGTGAGGAGGATGAGGCAGACTACTGGAGAACTGCAATTAAGAAGAGTTTGTGAATTTTGTACAGTTGCAGAGAGCAGCATGGCTAAAGAAACAGCCCTGAAGGAGAGAAAAAGGCAGAAGAAGTTCAGTGAGAAGGAACTGGAATTACTAATCGAAGAGGTGGTGAGGAGCCATGACAAATTGTTTGGGAAGTTTTCACGGCAAGTACCTGAATCTGAAAAAAGAAAATTGTGGCTGGCAATGCAAAGTAAAATGAATGCACTGGGAGTTGCTCACTGCAGCATTGGTGATTTGCACAAAAGGTGGTACGAACTGCGTTGTCATGCCAAAGAAAGGGTTGCGACTAAGGCTTGCGGAAGCAAAAAAAACTGGAGGTGGCCCATCAACCCAAGCCAGTCCCACAGCCATGGAGGACCTTGTGGAGTCTACATGCAGCCGGAGGCAGTAGTTGGAGTCACACCAATAGATTTGTCTGCACCACCCAGTACCTCCCAAGGTAAGATGCATTCAACTTCATTTCTACATTTCAGTGTTAGCTAACAAACAGTGTAAATCAGATCTGGCTTGTGCAGGAAATAGTATTCCAGTCCATGTTTTACTAATCACACTCCAATGCATTATGGGAATTGTAGTCGGCAAAACCACAAGGGAAGTCTGGTGTCTAGCAAACAAGATATGTTCAAATCCATTGTACCAGGGAAGTCAGTCTACACACACACTGTAATTCAAAATAACTTTATCGAACAAAACTTTGTACACAAACAGAAAACATGTCCTAAATGCCAGCTATTCATGCATTGTTCCACATCACAGATGCAGGTGACTAAGCTTCTGTCTGAGGACAGTGATGGACATGCACCACTAGAGAGTGAGTCCCAGTCAGAAGAGGACATAGCAGTCTCACCAGCACCCACAACACCAGTTACTGCAGGACCACTGTGGCCCCATTACCAGATTTAGAAACAGAGGATGAGATATAACCTGAGCCCACAATAGCACAACCATTGGATGCACCCACATCCAGACTATGCAAACAGCTGCGACGTGGGAACCTGCGATCTCGGAGAAGAAGGCAGAAGCTCTGGTGAGATCTGGCGCAGGCGAGAGTTCCACATTGTATGATGGTTAGGAGAGGGCCATGTTAAGGGTACTGCGTCTGCAGGTGAAACACATGCGGTTAATGCAGGGAAGCCTTTCCACTCTTGCATGCAAAATGGGGGACATGAGTGACTACATCAAACATCTAAATACTGCTGGGCAGGAAGGTCGCAGGGAAAGCAGAGAACAATTTGGAGAGAGGACTGTAGCACTCAGGGACCTATGCAAGGTTGTAAAGGAGGATCAGGTGTCATATCGCAAAAGACACATCCAATTACTTGGACGCTTGGATGGGTACACCAGGGCCGCCAACCATCTTAGTACTGCTACAGCACAACTATCCCGACGTGCAATACCCATGCAGTTAGAAATTAGCCAATGCTGCGGAGATGTTGCCAAGGGACTGGTCCAAGTCACAATTGCTTTGGAGTAGATGCAGACTAATGCTGTTGCTGGCAGTAGTATAATAGGGGGGAGTGAGGATCCCTCAAGCCACAGTAGCAGCTTGGTACCTTTGCCGGACTGCAGGAGGCGCGGCACATGGAATACGGCAGGATCAGAGAGCTCACAAAGGGATGTGTCTGACCCCCCTGAATGGGCAATGGGAGTGAGAGGACACAGGAAATAGTGTGGCCATGTCCACAGCAATTGTTACTGGTGAAGCAACCAGTAACTACTTTTGTCTGGATTGAAGTGAATTACCATGACATACCATTATGTGTATATATCATTATATTCAGGATATGCAAGTGTGCATTAACACAACAGTTTACGTTGTTTTAAATAAATCTATTTGGCAAAGTAAAAGTGTTGTGTCATGTTGGATTATTACTCACATCAAAAATAATTCTTTCTGATTTCTGCACGTCGCATTCTACCTTCTGCTCAACTCGCTGCACTTCCTGCATGTTGTGGGTGTATGTTATCCTCTTCCTCATCGGGTCACTATCCAATATTTCAAGTGGTACGCCTCTGGCAGTTGCTATGTTATGCAACATGGCACATGTGGCAATTATCTTACAACAGATGTCTGGCCTGTAATGCAAGGCACCACCAGTTTCATGGATGCAACAAAAGCGACTTTTCAGCAGCCCAAAGGTCCTCTCTACCACATTTTGCGTTGTCCTGTGTGCTGCATTGAACCGATGTTCACTAGGTTTGCTTGGATGCATGTATGGTGTCAAGATAAAAGGACGCACAGCATATGCGCTGTGGAGAAACAGCATATATATTAGTCACTGTCATCGTTCACAATAAAATGTAGATATGCATGAGACAGTGGAATGTGTTTACTAAGCAGGATTTTTTCTCCAAATCCCCCCCAAGTAGACGTGTATTTATGCTGCTGTGCCTAAAGATATAAGAATCATGCATGCTACCTGGGTACCTTGCCACTATGTCCGTGATTATGTACTTCGCATTGCATATCACTTGTATGTTCAGTGAATGATATGACTTTTTATTCCTGAAGATATACTCATTCACTGAGGATAGACATATGGCTACATGTGTCTCATCTATGCAACCTATTACATGGGGGATGTTGGCTAACTGATAAAAGTACATTTTCGTTTCAAACAATTCCTGTGGGGTGGTTGAGAATCTGATGTGTTGGCGCATCCACAACAACATAGCATCCAGGAACGCGTTAAAGAAACGTGAAAGTACATTTTGGGACACTCCGCCAGCTGTAGCTATTACCCCCTGGAAGCTACCAGACGCTAGGAGGTGCAGGGAACACAGGACCTGCACATGGGTCGGGATGGCATGTCTCCTGCGAAATTGAGGCTGCAGTAGTGGGTCTAAATCAGAAATTAGATCATATATCATTGCTGCATTCAATCTATACTTCTCATAGATTTCCACCTCTGTCTGCCCTAACAGAGTAACGCGCCCTCTGAAAATGCGCTCCTGTATCCTCCTTCTCCGCTGTGCTGCTGCTCTTAGCCTCATCCCCCTCGTCATGACATAGAGCGCTGCCATTGTGAATCATTCTGAGGCCTTCTGGGCCTGTTGAAATACTTTCCTGGTATTTCCCACCTATTCTGAGTGTTTTCACCTGGTTAACACCTAGTTTGATTTGGTGGTATTTTGCGAATGCAAAATTGTGAATCCCTATTTTTTCGCAATTTGCGACTTTTCATGCATTGCTTGGCGACTTCGCAAATGCTATTCGCAAATAAGAATTCGCAGATCTTGATAATCACAATTTTGGTAATTGCAAAATTTAGCGAATACTTGGGATATTCTGCGATTTGTGTTGATGCATTGCTTAATGCTATTTTGCGATCCCAAATGCTCATTTTTTGCGAATCGTACTGTTTGCGATCGCAAAATAGCGTGATGCATCTGCCCAAATGATTTATGGCAAAACTTAATGAATTTGTTGTACCATATAGGGGAGGCAAGAAAAGCTTGACAGAAGTTAGAACATTGTGTGAATAATGAATGTAACAGGTGGTGGGGATATTTTAGGATAGGATGCTTGGAGATGAAAGAGCAGTTGGACTATTTAATGTGTTTAATTATAAAAGCAGTATGATATCATTTAAAATTAGGAAACCGAACACCCCCCTCCAATTTAGGTTTAATTAATCTAAATAAAGCTATACGGGTAGGTTTGTTGTTCCAAAGAAATGTAGTAGAGCGAGTTAATTTGGTTCAAATAGTAATTAGGGATTTTAAAAGGCACCATAGAAAGCAGAAAAAGAATAAGGGGGACAATCATCATTTTAATGGTATCCAATCTACCCCACCAAGATAAATGGAGGGGAGACCAAGAAGAGAGCGAATTTTGAATCTTAAGTTTTAGTGCACTAAAATTATGGCCGAGAGTTTGGGGAATGGTAGGTGAGAACCAGATACCAAGATATTTAACTTTTGATGGACACCACTTAAAGTTGGTGTCAGAAAACATGAATTGGTATCATAAGGAATTTAAAGGTAACACCTTAGTTTTAGAGAAATTCAGTTTATATCCAGATATGTTAGAGTATACATCAAACTCTTGCAAAACATGAGGTGGGGAAGTTAAGGGTTTCGAAAGGTAGATGAAAATATTATCTGCATAGGCGGATAATTTAGTTTAGAAGGAGTTGTGTTGAAAACATTTTATCAAGGGATTACAGTGAATGCATTCAAGAAAGGGCTCAAGACATAAAAGAAAAGGAAGAGGAGCGAGGGGACAACCTTGCCTGGTACCGCTATGCAGATTAAAGTAAGCGGATAGAAACACATTAATAGAAACACATACACGTGGATGTGAATACAATGGTAAGATAAATGAAATAAATTTGGGGCCAAAACCAAACCAATGAAGGGATTTAAACATGAATTGCCAATTTATATAATCAAATGCTTTTTCAGCATCTAGAGATAAGTAGCTAGAGGATCAGAATATCTTTTCCCAGGTGCTAGAATATTGGCGAACATACAAGCATTATCTGAGGTAAATCTGCCTTTAATGAAACCAGATTGGTCAGATTTAATAATCAGGGGTATAACACAGTCTAATCGAGAGGCGAGGATTTTTGCAGAAATGTGGCAATCATAATTAATTAATGAGCTTGGGCGGTAGTTTTGACACAGGGTGTGATCTTTATCAGGTTTGGGAATAATTAGAATGAAAGCATCTCGGAAGGAGCCTTCAGGTTTAGATTTCAATAAAAAAGAGGAGAAAAGCTCCAGTAAGTGTGGTGCAAATATAGAAGAAAAAGAAGAGATAAGTTCAATTGAAAAATCCATCTGTGCCAGGAGCTTTAGCTCTATACAGAGTTTTAATTGCATCCAAAATCTCCTGAAGGGAGATATCTTTTTGGAGGCGGGCCATAGCATCCGGTATGGAGGGAAGAGGGGGGAGACCGTCAAACAATGTCTGGGTTTCATGATCAGTGGGGTGGGTATCTTCCTGATATAATGAAGTCTAACAAGATTGGAAGGTATTAACAATATCTGAGTCAGAGTGTAGTAAATCATTAGTTGGAACATTTCGAATAGGTCCAATGGTTTTCCTTTCCGTTTTGACTTTTAGATAATTGGCTATCATTCTACCTGCTTTATTTTGAACCCCATGGTATTTAGATTTGATTTTTAAATAGGATTTTGCAAACATCCATTGTAGCCAGTTTGTTTAAATCAGATTTAGCTTTAGGGAGGAAGATTTAGAAGTAAAATAAGACTATTCCAGAGTCTTAATGTGGGTAAGGGTGGAGAGATACTGGGAATTCAACAGCTTTTTCTTTCGGGTAGTGTAGGCAAAGGCAAAGGCTCTAAAGGAGGCTTTAAAGGCATCCCAGTTGTTGTGAACAGAGGTATCACTATTAAACTGAAAAAATTGTCTTATAAAGGAGGTGGCTTTTAAAATATACGTTTGGATCGGATAATAAGGAATTTTTGAATCTCCATCGAGCATGTTTGGGGGTAGCAGAGAAAGATCAAGAGAAACGGAAACAGGAGTATGGTCAGATATAAAAATGGAGCCAATCTCAGATGCATGAAGAGAAGGGAGTAAGGGTTTTGAAATCAAAATGTAATCAATGCGAGACATGGTATGATGGACATTTGAAAATAATGTAAACTCATATTTAACAGGGTTACAAGTTTTCCATGCATCATAGAGTGGACGAGAGGCAATTACAGACTGAAATGCTTTATGCAACTTTTCTGGTTTAAATTTGAAATTTGATTTTCTGTCTGAAAAAGGATCTAGCCAATTATTGAAGTCTCAAGCAATGACAATGTTAGGGTTAGTGATGGTAGACAATTTTAGTTTAGTATTATGCCAAAAATCCAGATCAGATTTAACCGGTCCATGAATATTAAGGAAGGTGATCTGTTTATTATACACAGTAGCATTGAGTATTACCCCTCGTCCACTCGTGTCACATTCAGTTGATAAAATTTGAAGTTTTAGAGATTTGTGACATAAGATGGCAACACCACCCTTACGATTGACAGCAGGAGAAAAAATAACCTAGCCCACCCATTGACGTTCAAGTTTGGAAGATTCAACATCATTACAATGAGTTTCCTGTAGGAAAGCAATCTGACAATTAAGTTTCGATAAATGTTTACCTTTTGACTCTTGACTGGAGGACCCAGACCACGAACGTTCCACGACACAACATTAAACACGTTGATGTCTAAAAACAGGGGTACACACCAAAAAAGTAGCTGCTACCCGTTTCGGTATTTTGCATGAGCTTAGGGCAGTCCTGACATTTTTTGACGCCCCGACCAGACAATTGATTATCCAGGCCACTATACTCTCGAGATTAGATTATGCGAGTTCACTCCTGCTGGGGGCCAATCAAGCGGAAGTCATGTGGATGCAATGTGTTCTGAACGCTGCAGCCAGAGCCCCGGTGGGCCTACCTAGGTTCTGCTCGGCGAAAGCAGCCATTCATAAGCTCCATTGGCTACCCATGGCTCAAAGGATCGAGTTTAAGACTCTTTTAAAATTCTTAAGCTGTCTTCCCCCCAGATCTTGACGCATCTTCTTACCACATATGTTCCCTCCCGCTCTTTGAGGTCATTGGGTCAGAATCTGGCCTCAGTTCCACGGTTCAAACGTTCTCGGGCCGGAGGTCGGTCGTTCCGTTACCTCGCGGCCAAGCTCTGGAACTCACTACCAGCTCATATCCGTGCCCTAGTGGATTTGTCTGCTTTCAGGAGGGCCATCAAAACATTCCCCTTCCCTCCTGGCCCATAAGAGCTCCCTGGGCTATTCCTTTTTTTCTTTCTGTTCTGTTATGTACTGGTACCTTCCTTCTGCCAGTCAAAGCGCCGGGACGCCCCTTTGATGGGGCAGCTGTGCGCTATAAAAATCACAATAACATAACATAACATAACACTGCAGAAACAACAATGGAAATAAAAAACACCATTCATCAAAAATCGTATAACATAGAAAAATTACCAAAAACATGAAGGCATGAGGCAAAGGTACACTCATGCAATTGTAGGGAGAGGAAGAGGAGACTAAAAAAAGGAAAGAAAGGAGTACATAGAGAAAGAGGGAATGCGAGACGAATTAAGAAAATAGAAAGAAAAAAGAACAAGTCAAGAACAACAAGCCAAATCTGAAGTAAAAAGAGAAGGAAGTGAGAATTGGGCATGTCAGCACCCAGAGACAAGGGCAACAATGGAGATAAAAGAGACAGAGAAAGGATAGAGAGATTTAGGCCATGCAACCCAAGTTTGAAGAGCAAAAATTGAGAATTACAACAATAAACAATAAAAAATTGAACAATTCTTAATTTAAGGGAAGTATGCATTATGTGTCCATATAAGACTTATTGATGGAATGCAAAAACAGTTTTAATTTAGACAGATCTTCAAATGATCGAGAGACTTCTTCATAGGTAATTTTGCAAAGGCAAGGATGAATAAATTCCTTGCGTCTAGCATTGGTTGCATTAAAGAGGTCCTGTAAGATAAATATGTTAGGACCAGACCACGTTTTTCTCTGGCGCTTTTTAATAACCTCATCAGATCAGTGAATTCCAAGAAGAGCATTATAATTCCACGTGGTCTGTTGGATTGAGGTAGAGGACGGCCAAGACAATGTGCTCGCTGGATGTTAAGAGGAGCAGAGGACTGAAGATTGAGGCAGTCAGGCAAAAATTCCTTTAAGAAAGAAAGAAGATCAGGGCCTTCCACATTCTCTTGTAAACTATACAAGCGAAGATTGTTCCTTCTGTTGCGATTTTCGAGGTCTTCGGTGTGAAGCTTGAGCTTATGAATTTCTTGTTCCATAAAGGGTATTTTAGTGGCCCTGTCTTGAAGATGGCCCGTACATTGTTCCATTTCAAAGATTTTGCCTTTCATATTAATCCATCGATCTTCAATCGGTTCAACTTTTTCATTGGTGGCATTCATGAACGGTTTAGGAGCATGTAGTCCATCTAAAATTGTGTCCAGGACCGGGTTAGGCGATGACTGGATTTGAGATGCAGGGTAATTTTTGACTCTTCTAGGTTTAGTGGTAGCTGAAGATGCTTTAGTAAGGATAAGGGAGTCGCTATTCATTTTGGTGGTGCGTATCGGTTGGTGGTTTTGTTTTTTTGTTGTAGAGAGCCTGCCCATGCAATAGAGCACTTATGAGAAAAAGTTTGATATTGCAAAGATTCACACACAGTGATAATGAGGGCGGCAGTTAATTATGCGCAACAGGTACACAACAGCATCTGAAGCCGTGACACGGCGAATCACAAAGGACTCCACCAGATTGCAAGCGTGCACCGATTGGAGAAAAAGCGTTTCCTATACCACCACCACAGCACCATTTCACACTTTGTGTGACAGCATTCACACCCTCTCAGGCACAACCTCATGTGGGAGCAAGTATGACTAGCGCAGCAATGCCAGTATGTCATTAAAGCTCGAAAATAATGCATAATAATATATATATTAGGAGGTTATGACTAAAAGTTTGAAGCAAACATGTAGCTTGGCAGCATTATCGTGTGTTTATGAAGCAGAGGGAAATGCTGAGGAAAGCCACAGGTTTAGGGTGAGCCATATCATGAGGGCTCAAAAAATGCATAACATAGAGGATAAGAGCAAACGGAAACTCACCAAGAGGAAGTAATCCTCATAAGGAAACAGAGGTAAAGTGAATCGAGCGGCACTCTGAAAAAAGGGCGGCCGCTCGCATGTGAGGAAGATCGTCTTTGCCGGTAGAATTAAATGTAGGACAGGTGTAGAGAATCTCCGGTCAAAATCAGGAGACCGCCGAAGCCATACGATGGGTGAGACCAGCGTTGAGAGCGCAGGGCATGGCCTCGAAATGGGCAAAAATCATTCTTGAAGCTCTGTGAAAGAACGGATCTTAGAGGTCTGCTGCCATCTTGTCTCAGTGCCTAAGCCACACCCCCCTTTGGTGAACATTTCTATTTAATCTTGATACACGTTTGTTCTAATACCTCCAATTATGTCTCAGATTCAAAAATCCAGATGGAGGATGTTACTTTTTAAATGTGTTTGTTGAAAGCTACTCCGTAGTAAAATACTGTTTGTTGATATTTCCTTGTGGTATAGTGTATCATTTATTTTTCTGTCCTTGAGGTACATCATTACATCCAAAAATAGACTTTTACTGCTCTTGTGGTAGATCTAAATTTTGTCACATTTGTCATTCAATTTTTCAAAGTATTCCATAAATTGTTACTGCATTCACTCTAAATTAAGCACAAGTAATTGATATACCTTGGCCAGCTTATCCTCATTTTCTGCTAAGGCAATCTCCTTTTCCCGCCAGTCCATATTTAAATTCACATAACTGGGAGAAAAGGAGGTGCCCATAGCAGTTTCACACCTTTGTTTGTAAATCTGATGATTAAATAGAAAGATGTGCCTGTAAAGACAAATTTCGATCATTTTCAGCCACGTACTTGCAGCTTCAAATTCACCAATATTTTTTTGTTTCAGAAAGTATTCAACCCCACATCATGTCTTATGGAAGTGTGTAGTGAAACGACATTGATTATAACCAAGTAGTTGTAATTTTGTCATGAAGCCTTTGCCAGTATTCTTAATGGATCTCCTTTATCTCTGATGTACAAGCTCAAATTCCTCACCATTGGTATCAGATAATAATCTACATATTGTGATGTTGCATGTTTCGACTCATATAAAGTAGCCAATATTCTCAATTACCAGATGCTATTGGTGACCTGGTGTTGATGGTTTTAATTCAGCATTTCTCCTCATTGTGTCCACTGCTGCATGATAGTTTGTCAATTTAGTGTCCGTACAGATTTGTAGATATCACTCCTCATCTCAGTATGGTTATAATGGTTTACTGGCCAGACCAATAATCCTTTGTTTAGCAGCTTCAATTAATGCATTCATGATCAGTTGCAGACAAGGCTTGAGTTTTAACGGTTTATATGCGTTATTTATTTGCATTGCTTGGTCTGTGTTGCTTTATTCCTTTTGTTGTGTCTTGTTTTTTCCTTTTCATCTTGTTTGCCATGCCCTTGTTTTCTTCCTCGACTTTTTGTTTGTTTATCTATATACATCAATCTGGGGATAGAATACACCAACTAAGATAATTGAAATCCATGTATATTTTCAGACTGGCTTGAACTTTGACGAAAAGTTATACGCACATCTTTCTAATAGAGAAACATCTGTAAAATGTAAGCTATCTAGAGTAATAAAGCTCTCCACTTAGTTGTCTTTAACATATCGATTCCCCGTTGGCACGGGGGTAAGACAGGGTTGTGTCTTGGCACCGACCCTGTTCTGCCTCTATGTCAACGGGGTAATCGCACACCTGGAGTCCGTAGCGGACATCGATGCCCCAAAGCTTGCAGGGTCCAGGATTCCCACAATCATGTTTGCGGATGATACCCTGCTATTATCAAAATCGCCGATGGGTATTCAGCGAGTCCTGGACGGGTTTGTTTCCTTTTGCCAGGACCGGGGTCTCGAAATCAACACCACAAAAACCAAAATTTATGATTTTTAACCCGCCTGCCAAAACTTGCCCGAACCCAGTCATAGAGGGAGTACAGCTTGAAAGGGTCTATACCTTTGACTACCTCGGGTTGACCATCAATGAATCATTTAATGGGCTCATCACCAAGTAAGAGCACAACTTAAGCTGACCCAGATGGGTATACAGCAGGAATATCGACGTGGAAATATCGAAAAGCAGAAATATCGAGGTAAGAATATCGACTGTCTTAAATATCGACGAATTAAATATCGATGTAGTAAATATTGTTTGTTTAGAATAGCATAAATATCGACATTGTTAAATATCGTTGTAGTAAATATAGTTGAGATAAATATCGATGTAAATAATATCCATATAATTTATTTAGTGTAATAAATTGTTTATAAATATGTATTTATGACAATTATTTATTTACATGTTTTTTCATGTGATTAATAAAAAGTAAAATTTTATTATTTTTAAATAATTTTTAGTAAATATTTTAGGAGCGGGTTCTTGGTTTTATAGGGGATAAGGGTGGGTAGTAATTTAAAAATTGTGTGTTAATTTTTTATTTAAATTTAGAATTTTCATGAATATAATAATGAAATTCGAAATTTAAAATTTGAAAATCGAAATTAATTAAGATATTTTATAAATTTATATTAAATTTAGTGTGTGAATGTTTTAGTAGCGGGTTGTTGGTTATATAGGGGATAAGGGTGGGTAGCATTTTAAAAATTGTGTGTTAATTTTTATGTTAAATTTACAATTGTAATAAAAAAAATTAATTATGAAATTTGAAATTTGAAAATCGAAATTAATTAAGATATTTTAAAAATTTATATTAAATTAAGTGTGTGCATTTTTTAGTAGCTGGTTGTTGGTTATATAGGGGATAAGGGTGGGTAGTAATTTAAAAATAGTGTGTACTTTTTTTGTAAATTTACTATTGTAATGAAAAAATTAAAAAAATCGAAATTTTAAATGTCAAATTCGAAATTAATTATGATATTAAAAAAATGTATATAAAATTAGGTGTGTGAACGTTTTAGTAGCGGGTTGTTTTTTAAATTTAACAAAATTTAAGAAAAAAAAATGTTACATTCGAAATTTAAATTTGAAATTAGAAATTATGTGATATATTTAAAATTTCCTTTTTTTAAAATTGTAAATGTTGTAGGCGTTGGTTGTTGGATTTTTAGGGGGTAAGGGTGAGTTAGAATAGTAAATTATTATGGTTTACTGTCCAGCACTTTCCCTGAGTTATGTAGGATTTGGAGTTAGAATAGTAAATATCATGGTTTACTGTCCAGCACTTTCCCTGAGTTATGTTGGATTTGGAGTTGGAATAGTAAATTATTATGGTTTACTGTCCAGCACTTTCCCTGAGTTATGATGGATTTGGAGTTAGAATAGTAAATTATTATGGTTTACTGTCCAGCACTTTCCCAGAGTTATGTAGGATTTGGAGTTATAATAGTAAATTATTATGGTTCACTATCCAGCACTTTCCCTGAGTTATGTAGGATTTGGAGTTAGAATAGTCTAGAAGTGGAGAAGTGTGGCTCAGGGGTTAGAGGCGGCAGACCCGGAAGCTGAGATCAGCCCTGGACCAGGGTTCAATTCCCTGCCTTGGCGGGGTCTTGGGCTCAAAAATTCCACAGACTCGATAATTCTCGCTCCGATGCCTTCTCGACTCACGGGTTCACTCTCTGCGACTCTGGGCAATAGCTTGCTTAATCTCCACAACGGCCCCTCGCGGCGGGATGCCTGGCTTTCACCTTGTGGATACCCTGCCGGGGTTATCTCACAGTGGAATACCAGGACGGGTTCCCTAAGCAAGTGCCGGGAAACCCACTGCGGGTAGCTGTGCGCTATACAAGTACAAATACATTTACATTTACAATAGTAAATTATTATGGTTTACTGTCCAGCACTTTCATTGACTTCTGTTTGATTTGGAGTTAGAATAGTAAATTATTATGGTTTACTGTCCAGCACTTTCCCTGAGTTATGTAGGATTTGGAGTTAGAAGAGTAAATTATTATAGTTTACTGTCCAGCACTTTCCCTGAGTTATGTAGGATTTGGAGTTAGAATAGTAAATTATTATGGTTTACTGTCCAGCACTTTCCCTGAGTTAAGATGGATTTGGAGTTATAATAGTAAATTAATATGGTTTACTGTCCAGCACTTTCCGAGAGTTATGTAGGATTTGGAGTTAGAATAGTAAATTATTATGGTTTACTGTCCAGCACTTCCCCTGAGTTATGTTGGATTTGGAGTTAGAATAGTAAATTATTATGGTTTACTGTCCAGCACTTTCCCTGAGTTATGTTGGATTTGGAGTAAGAATAGTAAATTATTATGGTTTACTGTCCAGCACTTTCCCTGAGTTATGTTGGATTTGGAGTTAGAATAGTAAATTATTATGGTTTACTGTCCAGCACTTTCCCTGAGTTATGTTGGATTTAGAGTTAGAATAGTAAATTATTATGGTTTACTATCCAGCACTTTCCCTGAGTTATGTTGGATTTGGAGTTAGAATAGTAAATTATTATGGTTAACTGTCTAGCACTTTCCCTGAGTTATGTTGGATTTGGAGTTAGAATAGTAAATTATTATGGTTTACTGTCCAGCACTTTCCCTGAGTTACGTAGGATTTGGAGTTAGAATAGTAAATATTATGGTTTACTGCCCAGCACTTTCCCTGAGTTATGTTGGATTTGGAGTTAGAATAGTAAATTATTATGCTTTATTGCCCAGTGTTCTTATATAGAGTATGGAATTAGGTTAGTGTATTTAAATTAGTATATAGTGTTTTATTTACTTTAATAGTATTTGGATTTATAATACTGAAATGTTTTTTTAAATAATTTTTATAAAATATAAACAAATTATATTACTTTTTAATAATATTTTTTAATATTCTGTTATATATTTTGAAATATTTAAGATTATATTTAATAATATATGAATAAAAATCAAGTACACAGTTTTTTATAACATTTATTTATTTATATCGCATGCATGTAAATTTATAAAGTACAATAGTAATAAATTCTTGTAAAATAAACTGTCTTTATTGTGTTAGTTCTGTTTGTAGATGTAAACATTTAAACATTTTAATAAAAAATTACTTTTGAATTTAGTGATGTATAACATTGCAGTATTTGTAATATATACATTGTAATGTTTTATTAATTAGCATATTAAAATGTATTTAATTTAAAATAATTTTAATATGTTAATTAATTTACAAATATTTGGTATTTACAAAAGTATATACAAAAATTGTTAACATTTGTATATTATACATACATAAACATATAACTTAATAAACATATTTTTAATATACATTAATTTTTTTATCATATTTTTACACATAAAAAAGTAATGTATATTTTACAATATTCATATGTTTATTTTAAACATTTAAAAAATCATAACAATTTTGTAACAAAAATTAGCATATTTTTATAATTTTTTTACAGTCATTTTTATGGGGATTAAGTCCTATTTTTGTTTTAATTATGCTGCCATTTTGTTTTCTTTAGTTCACTTTTTAGACTATCTACATCGTTGTTTGGGTCATTTGTGAAGACGGAACCTCGCGGTTGGGAGCTGCTTCGTGTTTGTGAATGTAAGTTTTATTTTAATTACTTTTAAGTTACTTTTAATGAATTCTTTAGTTAGTAGTAGAGTATATGTGTTGCTATGTGTATTATTTAACGGTTGATGTAAAATGTACGTGTTATTTAAGTACGTTAGTGATAGCGCACTTTCTTTACTATCTAATATGAATGTAATGTTAATGTTTTGCATTTAAGTATTACTTTATGTATTTAAGTAGATTATAGATGTTATTTATTGCCTTTGTGGGTTTATTATTTGTTTAGGGTGGGTTTTGTATTTACTTTAATTACAGGTGCCGGTTTTGGTGACCAGATGGATTTGCTCTTGTTTTTTTTTTTTAAATAGAGGAAATTGTTCATATACATTTCCTTATTTTTTGGGATTTTGGAGCGTTTTTTATCGTGATTTATTTTCGGGTTCTTATGGTTCCGTTATCCAGAGGATTGCTACGTTGGAATCTTTGTATACAGTTGTATTTTTTGCATTTTTTGGGGTTTGATTTCACGATGTGGATTGTTTTTGGTATGATTCGATTTTGAAGCATCTATTTTGGAAACATACTACAGCTACAGAACCGTAAGTGAATATTTATTTATTTTTTGTGGGGTGGTTTATGTTTATTGGTGAGTTTATATTTTATTTAGATATATTATGTCTTGTGATAATAATTGCTATTTTACATTACATGACATATTTTAACTAATATAAAAAAATGGTCTGTGCTATATATGTTTTAATGGTTTGCTATTTGTATTGTATTAAAGGATAGATTTTGCAATTAGGTCTATGTATTCTAGACCTTGGATACTTGGGTACATTCTTGTTTTTTGTTGGAGGTATTCGTACATATTTATTGTTTGTTTGCTTAGTTTTGGTCCCATTTTAGATAGAGATTGTTCAATTCTTAGCTCTTGGTAGCTTTGCTCTTTTTTGATGCATTGGATTAGTTTATGAAGTGTTGGGTGTGTTCTTCCTATTGTGGCTTGGAAGGCATTATGCCATCCTTCTACCCCGTTGTTGGTTTTGGCTTTTTGGGCTATAGTGCTAGCGTAGACATTCCACCAGGAAATTTGGAATTTAGGTTGTCTGCGGTGGCCAGAACGATGTAATCTTCCTACCCAGGTGTCTTCAAAATAGTTTAGGAAGGGAGTTAATTTTTTTTCATTACTGCGGTAGAAAGGACTGTCAATTAATAAATTGTAGTAATTAGCCACTTCTGTTGTTGGGACGTATGCTAATGTTATTAATTTTTTTATCTGGTAAGCAAAGTTGCTGTTTGTTGAGTATTCTATACTTAAGGTAGATTTTTGTAAATGTCTCCAGATACTTTGATTGTAGTGATAATAACACCCTTGTATTGCAGTGTGTGGGTATATTTTTAGTATAGCTTGAATCATAGCTATTTCAAAGTCAATTATGATTCTTTGTGGGTAGTAATTATCTGTCAAATCTTTGATTGCTGTTAAGATTTCTATGTAGGTTGCATTTGTTTTATTTGGCAGCAATGTATAAATTAAGGGGATATTAGTTTCCTGGTATTCACCGTGGATGGTGTAAAGTTGATAGAAAGGTTTTGGACACACTTTAAAAGTTCCGTCCATGATCCAAGTTTCACAAGATTTTAGTTTTTGCAAGTTGTTATTTGTTGCAAAAAGTAGAATTCTTTTATCATGGCTTTTGTTATCGTACATCAAAAATGTATCTTCTTTATGGGTAATTGTATATTCAGGATATATTTTAATTTCTTCAAAAGTTTGGGGTGCAGGTGGAGTTGGGTCAGATGCTCTTTTAGTTTTAGCTATTAATCTTTTCAAGTTGGGGATTGAGGGTAACTGTCCTGTTACGTGCTCTGGGACTTTGGTCAAAACATTTTTTTAAATTATAGTGCTTGTTTGTTGGGAGCCTGTACTTGCTTCTCTAAGAGTTTCTAATGCTTCCCTTCCTTCAACTTCAGTCACATTGGGTGGGTGGTTATGCTCACGTACATTTACAACATTGTTATCTACAGTAGTAGCTCTACCATAGCATGCAGTAGAATAATATTTGCTACATTTCCAATGTGTTTTATTATCCTTCACTTTTTCTTGGGGGTAGGTATAACCCATGTAGCTGAGCATTATTTTTCCTTTTTGAGATGTTATAGAAGTAGCTCCTTCTGCCATTTCTAGGGTAGATCTGTGAAGACATATATATGTGTTTTGAGTACATATGTAAAACATTTATTTCAATGTGTAGGTCAAAATAGTAAGTTTTAAAATGTACTTACAATGTTGTTTTTCCAGTTATTCTGATGTCTTTAGTTCTTATATTTGGAGTTTCACAGTTGTAATTCCTGTAGATGTGGTAGAGAACAGTAGTAAATAATAATAAAGTTTGATACCTATTTGTTTCTCTTTTCTGGTCATTAATTGAAACAGTGGGTATACTTACTTAATTTTGTAGAAGCTGTTGTTTGCGTAGATGTAGTTTGGTAGATGAGGTTTGTTGATTCTGAAAAAATAAGTGTTTGTATTAGTTGTATAATATATTTGTATATATGTATAGCTCATACAATATTAAGCCATTTAAAAGTTTAGGTAGCTATATTTGTATTTATTAGTTACATTTCTATGTAGGCATTGATAAGGCAGATCATTTCTAAAAACATTATTTCATTGTGGCTGTTGTTGGTAGGAATTTATAGTTTAAATAAAAAAGAGAGAGCATTTATTTAGTTTAGGGGGTTTAGCTAAGTTTCTTGAGCCTTTTTAATATTCATAAAATTGGAATTTACTTACTTGTGTTGTAGTATAATCTGTTGTAGTAGTTGTTCTAGGTGAGTATTCTCTTCTCTTCAGCAAAGTAACTGTTTTTCTCCCAGTTTGGTCCAAAAAAGGCTAATTTTAGTTAAGTATGTAATTGTTTTTATAGTAGTCAGTTAAGTATTTCTGCATTTTGATTGGTTTGACGACATTTAATTTAAAATCATTGGTTGAGAAGTGTAGTTTGAATTTGATAACCGTTATTGTTTAATGAGGCAGTTTTATTTGTTATTTAGTCCTAGTATATAAATTAAGATGTTTTGTATGTGTTTTATATTTGTTTATAATTCTAAAAATGTATATATATGTAAATTGTTTTATAAAATATAAATAATTGAGTAAATTTGAATTATTAAGTATGTTTATATTTATTAGTGTATTGATAAATTATTTATATATTTTTCAAGCATATACTCTATTTATATATGTTAATTAAGCCTTATTTAAAATGTAAAGATAATAAAATATGAATTTTGTTGAGTGCATGTGTATTTAATGTTAAAGGAAAAAGTCGATATTTTTTGTATTTAAAAAATAGGCAGTAAGTAAGTCGATAATAGTGTTATCGATATTTGTGATGGTTTTAATGTTATTTAAAGAATTGTCGATAATTTAGTAGTCGATATTTATGTAGTCGATATATTTTAAAACGATATTATAAGTGTCAATAATAAAATATCGATATTTGTGTAAATCCTTGTTTAAGTATATGTAGAAGATATTTATGTAGACGATGTTTTTGCGACTATATTTTTGTAGGTCGGTGTTTTAGCAATCAATATTTGATCAGGGATCCGACCCAGATAGCCGGGGGCATTTTGAAACTGTTGAACACATCATCAATTAAGCCGCTTGGCCCCCCTCTTGAAATATACAAACTGAGAGCATGTGGGGCTGTGTCCTATGGGGCGGAGCTGTGGGGATTTAAGGTTGCTCCGGGAATTGCAATTGCTGAAAACAGATTTCTTAGGTAGTTGGTAGCTCTACCTCCAAGCACGCCCCTGGTGCCATTGAGACTTGGCCTGGGCTTATGGCCGATAGAAGAAGAGCTGGCCCTAAGACCACTAACTTTTTGGAGGCGGCTCTGGGCCTCTCCGGAGTTGAGTGTATACAGGGGAGAGTTAACTGAGATTTTGAGACTAACCAATGTTGCTAAATTACCCTGGCGTAAGCATGTCAGAGGGGAACTTGAGAATCTAGGCCTTGAGGCAATGTGGTCCGACCCGGAGCAAGCATGTGCAGGGATCTCGAGATTGAAGCTGGTCCAGCTGTACCGGGAAAATAAAAGGACGCGTTTACTGGCCAACATCCAAACGGGATCACTTACAGCCACGTTTCTAGCAATAAAAGACTGCTATTTTTACGAGCAAGTTCTGGATGTTATTGGCCCAGCCCTGGCGAGGAAGCTTTTCCTACAATGGCGGCACAGCTCTCTCCCCATTAGAGCGCTGACTTCAAATTGGAGCACTTCATTCCATGGGAATTGCCCAGGTTGTAGCACCAATCTAGAAAGTGAGGTCCATGTTCTCTTTTTTTGCCCTGCCTTTGTTAGTCCAAGGAGGAGGTGGGTTGCCCCGTTATGTAAAAACCTGGGGTTAACTCACTGTGCCCAAGCATACAGGATTCTTAAGTCCGATCTCTCGTCTGTTGTGGTCTTTGCTGTAACCAAGTACTTAGCAGCAATGTGGAACATGAGAAGGTCACTGTTAATTACCTTCTGAGATTTGAAATGTGGTTATTTGACTGGACTACAGGGGGTTGTCCTCTCTTATCTCTGTTGGGGTACGAGGGACTATGTATTATGTACTTTTTACTTTTTAATGTATATGGATTGGTTGAAATGTTTTAAATTTTTAATCCTCGTTTTAACTATTTCAGATGTAATAAATGTTTGTAATTTCTCTTTTATGACAAACGAACTGTCAAAATAAAGAAATAAAGTAAGGTATAATGAAAAAAGAGCACATAAGCATCCGGAAAGAAGACATTTAAAAAAACAATTCATCAACAATATATGGCAGAAAATCAGATTATCCCACTGAGGGTAAACAAACCGAAGTGTTGTTTGAACTTAGTTTGAAAAATGACGGTGCATTAAATTATCTCATAAGTGGTTAAAAAATTGGTGTGCTAAAAGTCCCATAATCATAGAAGCATCTAGGAAATATAGTATAAACTGAAAAAGAGACTGAGGAACTATCTGTGAACAAGGCGTGTTTGGTGAAAAGGCATTGGCGTTTAATTGCACTTTATTGCAGACATTTTGTACAATAAATGAAGGAAATACACCTTCAGACGTGTGTGTGTGTGTGTGTGTGTGTGTGTGTGTGTGCTTGCGTGCATTTGTGTGTGTAGGACCGCTTCAGCGCTGGTGGTGCCTGGTGCCACAATATTTGTTGGCGCCCCCCAATGATCACCTCCGCCACGGATTCCCTCATTACCACCCTTTAACAGTGCCCCCCAAGTCTCCATAACCACTGTCTCGCAGATGCTTTTAATTTGTTTTATAGTGTCACTCATACCAGTGTAGGGTCTTGATGCACTTAACATCACACACATATTACACAGAGACAATCAATGTACGTTTGTAAACGAATGTATATGAAGCGTTACATAAGACACAGGACTACAAGGTGCAGGAATCGCATGTCATCCATACTGGTAGGCAGTATAGTTTAAGAGTGCTTGGTCTGGAGGAGCACAAACTTGGAATTTAAAACGTAACACCAAGGTTGGAGGTTGCCTTAATAATAATAATTGATTTCTAACCAAATGAACCAATTTTGCAACATTAGGATAATGAAAGGCTGGAGAAAAAAATCATAACGCTCTAACCTATACCTTGCAGTTTTCATGCAGTTCTTTTATGACAGTTAATTGCTCACTGTTCTACATTAGGATTTTAACTTATAAACTGCAAGTAACAATAGGGTCTCTCTGACAAAAGCAGTAACCTACCTGCCTATTTTCATAATATTCACTTTGTGATTTGCATGGTACACGTTATTTGCAGCAGGCCTTTTAACCCTCTGTGCTACCTTACAGTGAGTCAAAACTTCCACTACACAACTACACAAAACGTCTCTCTCTCTCTCTCTCTCTCTCTCTCTCTCTCACACACATAACTGGTGGTTATGTGTGATCACAAATAAATGTGCATGGTTTAAGAGCACCACCTTGTGGCATACTTGTGTGCATTACAGGCATATTTTCAGTATATGAGCAAGAGATGCTGCTTTTGCTAATTCTTGTTTCGTTAAGGTTTGAACAGGAGTAAACCTTTGTTAGGTCTCACCTGTGTGAACATACGCTAGTGTATGCCTCTCACTTTCCAGATTCATGTATTCAGTAATTGGCTTGGAACAAGGCAATTGCTTTACAATTCGTCTGCCGCTTTTTCACTCTTCTTTACTGCTTTCTAATTGGGCAGTGCTTGCATACATTTCTTTCCACTTTGCCTCTGACCGACATCGCGGAATTGGGACCGACTGACCTCCATAGCACAAGCACCTATAGACAAATAGGAGGTTGTGTTCTTCCCTGCACCACGTAGCAGGCCAGGGTGACTGCCATGCAGTGCAGGGATGAACAGGGGGGCACCATAGGTGCCTCCTTGGCCTCCAACCTTAGGCTGCAAAGAGAAGGGGGGCCTGCAAGGGGCCCCTAAACTCACTTTCTGACAGGCTTTCCATGTCGGAAAGCCAGTGGGAAACCGAGCATCGTAATCCCAACAGCGGAAACGCCGTGTATTGGGATTAAGGGCGGTTGCCGACGGGCTCCTTGAGCCTGTTGGAATCCAGCCGGAATGACCAGCTAGTTCAATACCGACCGCCTACATTCTTATTAGGCGGTAGGAGTTGAAACCGACGATCTCGGTCTGAAAGCCTGCGACCCCGGGTTGGAGGCTTTCTGACCGAGATCGAAATAGGCCCCTATGACGCAGTCAACGCTGGCCCTGCAATAGCACCTTTTTAACCTTCCCCCATCCCCCATCTGTTTCTTCTATCATCCTGTTTCTTCTAACCCCTCCCATCATGTTTCTTGTCACCCTCCCACTCCAAGAAGAAAAATAAATAAAAACTGTATGTAGTGCCAGCACTCGCTTTTCATAGCACTTTTCAACCGTCCAGTTATTCCCCACCCTCATCCCGGCCCCACGTTGCCCACCCCCCACCTGATTGTCAAAATCAATAGCGATACCTATTGGCTTTGCCACTGCTTGTTTTCTAAATCATCAGGCTTTATTCAGGACCAATTCTTGCGTGGAAATATTATATCCATGCCCTAGTATGTACTACATGTTTTATGGTTCCTCAAAATAAAGCATTACTTGCATGTCCTTGTTGCAAAATTGTTCGCCCTGCTTCCTTATGTGGCCCTTAATTGCTGCATAATTCTACTGGCATAGCATAGTCAGTCATGCAATTGGCAAAGGCTGAATATAGCATAACTCTGGATTAGATCACGATAAAATCGAGCTTCCTGATTGAAACTTTGCAGACAGTACAGACTGCCAGTTATTTCCTTCACATGGTGCAAACAACCATTAAAGGACCTTTAACAACTCCCAGCCTCCACTGGGGCAGTAGTTCAAGGGATACATAAACAATATCAACCTCCCCTCCTAGATCCATAGGTCAGCTCAATAGAAGCCATGGCGACTGCCTTCAGATAAGTATTAAGTGTGCATTGTGGGTGCGGTTCCTATTAAAGCCACTCACTCGGCTGCCTTCTTTGCTGAGTGTGAACTTGAACATGGATGAGAGATGAGAAGCTCATTCTGATATTTTAAAAAACACATGGGCAAGACTGTACCCAAACTGGTTTTTGGCATAATGCAAAACATGGATATAAAGAGGCATTGTTATAGAAGAACCAGCCATCAGACAAACGGTGATCAAAATGAGTTCAAAGAAAAAAGGTTTGCGTTGGGATTTAAGAATTACTAGCAGAAGTGAAAACAATTTGTGAGCATACTTGAAACAGAAAGAACTACTTTAAGCAGAAAAGCCGACGAGGCATTGGTACAGAAAGAAGAAACATTGTTTGTGAAATTGATGAGATCATTGCAGAGAAGAAAAGGCATAAGGTCAGCGCTGTGGCTTGGTATAGTAACAGCTGTCTGGCCTACATAGTGGCAGCTACAAAGCAACACATACACTGGGTGCCAAGGACTTTAGGGGTTTTAGATAACTGTCAATATTCTCTATCATACTTTTTAACGCTGAGCCCCAACCATCTCCAGCTTTACCTTTATTGTTTGTGGGAGCGAAGAAGACTGCAGCCCACTCAGAAAACCCAGAAGTCACACACGTTTGTTCAACACCTAAATATACTGTAGTAACCAACTGATCTATCTAATGTTACAAGGTGGACATGCATCAGCTGCCATCTTTCCAAATGCTCTCTGGATTGTAGGCATCTTTTTTTCTCATCATTGGTCATCAAACCTTTACTGCGTCTTTGAAGTAATCATAAATTATACTAGAGTAAAATAAAGTCTAGTCTAGTCTGGAGTTTTTATATAGCGCTTGGCTATCCGGAGGACTCCCAGTGCTGCAACTGACATTGCAAGTCATCAGTAGCTATGATGGAAATTAGCCCCTGAACAGCCAGGTCTTCCAGGCTTTGTGGATGGGAAGTTCATGCTCTAGTGAGATTAGTTCCAAAGGTAGGGTATTCCAAAGATTAGGCGCCAAGAAAAAGTGGAGCGGTCATCCCCTTGGGATCTTCGGATCTTAGGGACATTAAGAAGATGAGCTGAAGAGGATCTAAGAGGTACCGCAGGCAAATACAAGGAGGCTAATGGTCTGAACAGTTAGGGGCTTTTTTTATTGATTGCCCTGTGCATAACCCATGGGGTCTTGCACTGAACTTGTCATTCCACCGGAAACCAGTGGAGATCTCTCAGAGCCCTGGTGGCAGACTGATGTTTGGAGATATTCATCAGAAGTTGTGCAGCACCATTCTGCACAGTCTACAACATTCTGACAACATAGCGGGGCGAACAAAGATAGAAAGGCATTCCTGTAAACAAGACTTGATAACACGAGGGCCTGAACAATAATTTTTCTAGCTGTGAGTGGAAGAAGGTCGAGAACCTTCCTCAGCAGTCTCATAATACCATAGCAGCTGGTAGCAAGCTTTTTGGCTTGATGGGCCATCGTAAGACTGGAACCAACCACATCCCAAGGCTCTTTATCAAGCTCTTTGGGCTAGGCAACTTGCTCAAGCATTCTGGTTGAGGGATCAGGACACTGTTGCAGAAAATTGTTGCCCAGCAGCATAACTCCTATTTTGTCCTTGTTAAGTTTCAGCCTACAACTAACAATCCAACTGGCTACTTCCTGAAGGCAGGGGATCAAAGATAAAAGACTGTAGATGGGGTCCGGGTAAATTGACATGACCAACTGGGCATAATAAACCAGTGGCAACCCAAATGAACGTACGATATTGGCAAGGGGAAGCATGTAAAGATTAAAAAGGGTGGGGATCAAGGAGAAGCCCTGAGGAGCCCCACAGCTGAGGGGAAGGCTAGCTGAGTAACAAGACTGATACAATACCTGTATTCTATTCTCCAAGAAGGAGAAGAGCCATTCTAGTGTTCTGTTCTCTATACAGACCTTTGAGATTCTCTGAATAAGAGTAAGATGGTCTACTACGCTATTGAATGCAACACTGAGGTTTAAAAGGATGGTGGCTGCCTGAAGCTCAACGCCGAGAAGACAGAAGTCCTAGACCTCAGTACCACCCCTTCTACATGGGACAGCAACTGGTGGCCGACTGCCCTCGGAAGCCCACCCACCCCCTCAGACCACGCCAAGAACCTCAGCATAGTACTTGACTCATCACTCACCATGAACCGACAGGCCACAGCTGTTGCCTCCAGCTGCTTCAACACCCTCTGCCTCCTCCTCAAGACCTTCAAGTGGATCCCCCCTGAGTAAAGGAAGACAGTCACCCAAGCACTCATCACCAGCAGACTGTACTATGGAAACACACTCTATGCCGACATTAACAAGTCCCTACTCCGCAAACTCTAGACAATACAGAACACCAGCACCAGACTCGTCCTCGGCATCCCCGACACAAACACATCAGCCAACACCTACAAAGTCTCCACTGGCTGTGAAGAAAAGAATCACTTTCAAAATCCTCACTCACGCCTACAAATGCCTACACAACATCGGACCCAAATACTGCAAAGACAGAATCAACTTCCACGTACCCAAAAGAAACCTCCGATCTTCCAACCTTGCACTGGCCAAAACCCCATGCATCCACAGAGCCAGAGCATGCAGAAGATCATTTTCTCACATTGCAGCCAAGACCTGGAATGAGCTACCGGCAGACATTAGACTTGCCCCCTCTCTGAACACCTTCAGGGAAACCCTCAAGACCTAGCTTTTCGGCTAAACAGATCTGCGGACCCCCCACCCGACCCCCCCACAGCGCCATGAGACCCTTACTGGTGAGTAGCACGCTTACAATTCCTGATTGATTAATTTATTGATTGATTGCAAATCCTCCTTGATCCAGAAGACTCCTAAGTTCCTCAGCCACTGCCAGCAAAGCTGTTTCATTGTTTTGCTGCGGTTGGAAACGCATTTGGGTGGGGGGGAGAGCTGCCTTAGATTCAAGGGAATGTCTGACAAAATATCAACGGACAGAAAATCGACCTACATAAATATCGACACAGAAATATCAAAGTCAAAAATATCAAAGTCCAATGTACATAAAGGTGAGTACAAAAATATCGATGTTAAAAATATCGTTTTTTATAATGTTTTAATAATAATGTAAAATTAAGTAAATAATGCATATAATTAAAAGAAATATAGGTAACAATATTAAAACATATTTAAAAATAATAACTAAGACATATAATGTTAAAGTTAATTAAACATATACATATAAATTCATATATATACTTACTCCACATATTGCAACATTAGGGAAAGCGGCAGAGTAAAAATTACTATTCCCACTTCAGAAAGTGCAACAGTAGGGAAAGCGCAGGATAGCGTAGAGGTAAAAATTACTATTCCCACTCCAAGGAGTGCAACAGTAGGGAAAGTGGTGGATAGCGTAGGGGTAAAAATGACTATTCCCACTTCCGAGAGTGCAACAGTAGGGAAAGCGCTGGATAGCGTAGGGGTAAAAATTACTACTCCCACTCCAGTGAGTGCAACAGTAGGGAAAGTGTTGGATAGCGTAGGGGTTAAAATTACTATTCCAACTCTAGTGAGCGTAACAGTGTGGAAAATGTAGGTTACCGTAGGGGTTACATTAACATACTTATCAATTAAATATTTTTTTTAAAATAAATAACATATAAATAATTAACAAAATAATGATTACCAAATACCAATAAAACTAAATTAATATTTACTTAAATAACATTAAATTACTTCCCAAACTATTCCCCCTTTAACACACAACACACTACACATACAAAACACACTTAATTTAATTATCAATTAATCAGTTAATAAAAATGTAGAATACATTAATTATAATTAATATAATTATAAATTAACAATTTAATAAACATTAACAATTAACAATTAATTACCAATTAAATAATAACAATAAATAAAAACATATTCATTCATTCATTTAATTTAATTACTTCCCACCCTATTCCCCTCTAAACCCACAACCCACTACACATAAAAAATCACATAATTAATTAAATTATCAATTAATCACTTAACAATTAATGACCAATTAATAATTAATTAGCAATACATTAATTAACAATAACAATACATTACAATTAATAATAAAAATAATTATATTTACTATAATGATAAATTAACCAATTACTAAAAATTATTTACCAAGTAATAATTAACAATTAATAATAAATAACAATAAATAAAAACATATTAATTAATTATAATTAAATCACTTCCCACCCTATTCCCCCAGAAACCCACAACCCGCTCTGATACTAAAACGCAAAATTGACTTTAACAAAATTACTAATTTCTAAACATTTATTTAAAAATGTATGAAAATACATTAAAAAATGTTAAACATACATATAAAATACATACTAAAATACATAACACTAAATTTTTTTAGATATTATTGACAACAATATTTTTGCTAACGATATTACTTACTTCGATATTACTTACTTCGATATTTTAAAAAAACGATATTACTTACCTTAAGGTCGATTTTCAGGTCAACAATATTCTTGACTTTTATATTCTGTCCCTACGATAATAAAAACTCAATATTAAGGTAGGTCGATATTTAAAAATTAATATTTTGACTGTGCATCAATTCAAGGAATGCAGAAAGATTTTTGTTGACCTGTTTTTCTAAATCTTTGGAGGCTCCAGGTAACAAGAGATTGGTCTGTAGTTACTCAGGCAAAGGAGGTCAAGATTAGTTTTCTTCAAAAGTCCCTTGACTTTTGCATGCTTCCACTGAGGGGGGACCTACCCACAGGTGATGGAAAGGTTTAGCAGCTCTGTCACCACAGAGGCAAGGCATTCAGACCCTTGGCGGAGGATATGGAGAGGTGCAGGATCCAAGAGAGGACCTGATTTTACAGTATTTAAAAGATCTTTTACAAGATTCACGGTGAGATTCCGAAAGACCGTGAGACAGCTCTCTTGACGGTCCAAAAGAAGTTTCTACAGAAATAATCGACCAGGTTAGATATATCAGAGAAAGAAGAATACATTTCCATAATTTTCTTCTGAAAGAAACATGCCAAATTGTCACTATGCACAACTGAGGCATCTGGATTGGAACTAACTGCTACAACTCAGTGATACCTTTGAGGATCTTAAAGATCTCTTTAGAGGATTTAGAAGAGTTAGCAATTTCAGTGGCAGAATTGGTGGCTTAAGGCTCAAGGTTGAAAGTGTGCCCACTCCTAGTTCTTTCCAATAAATGAGATATATTTCAGACCACCCATCACTTAAGTTTTAATACCCCAAGAATTTGGAGCCACCCCAATTTGAAAGCTTTAAATAGGCTTCTTAAGATGAGTCTGTATTCCCTTTAAAGTGCTTTACTTTATGGATGTTATGGATGTACAAATTGTAGTGTCTTTCGAGTTGGGCCTTAAATGTACTGTCTGTATAACACACCAGATACTGAATTACCTACTGTGTTTTGATTGTAACTAATGTTGAACGTACAGCGTGACTGTAACCGAGATGTCTTTTAATTTGAACAGTGCCTTCTTTGTCTTTACTAAAATGCTAATTAAAGTTTTTTTTTAAAAGTGCTTTACTTTGTTCATCAGTCAGTTCAGAGAAAGGTTTCCAGAGTGATCTCTCCTTGCCAGATCAAAATTCTACCTTCGAGTTGTATCTGCTCTGTTAGCCACTTTCTTTTAGGTGCTCCCCGATTTTGTAGGGGTCCCCTTGGTAGCCTCTCCTTTTTAATTATCACTTCTCTGCCCCTCATGCTGAGAACTATAGTGTCTCACCTGCATTTCATAAAATAACCTAAGATTCCTCTGTTGTCATAATCTCATACTCTGACTTCTATGATCAAATTTTAATGCCAATAGTCTCTCTGATTAACATTGTGCTTTCTAAATCTTAAATAATATAACCTAACAACGAGCTCCACTCTTGCCATACAAGTGTGCAGCCCTTTAATGAGCTGTGGACTTCTCATTTTTAAGTTTCTGCTAGAGACAGCTTTAATTGTCTTTTGCTTCCAATATACATAGGGTGGGCTGCGTGTCAGCTCTTTGCTCATGATTGGATGGTTGTTTTGTCTGTCTCACTTCCTTGTTTCTGATCCAATGAGTTTTCTCCCTATTCTTGTGTCTGTCTATCCCAGTGGCGGCTCCTCCACTAAGAGGGAGGAGCGTCGCCCACTGCTTTCAAGCAGTGCGTGGCATACAGAGTAGAAACATAAAGTGATAAAAAACTTTGCGTTATTATCATATTATACTTCCTTCTGCTTTGCAAGCAGGCGGGTGGGCGGGGCTGCTCTGCTCTTGGTGCAGGGCTGGGGAGAGTGGTTTGTCCTCAACTGTTTGGTCGGCCTTCCCGGGGTGCCCAAACCAGTCATGCACACTTTCCCCTTCTCCATGCAGGCTGCATTGAGAACATGCCCACCCCACCAGTTCCTGGTTGAGAGTCGTGTCACAGTGCTCCGACCAACGACAACACTGCATTGCAGCGTTGTGATTGGTTTAGGGGAGGGAGCCTGGCTGCCTGCTTCCTGTTCCTGGACGGAGACAGAAGCGCAGGAGCAGAGATGAGGTACCCGGCGAAAAGGTAAGTTTACTTTTTTTCTGTTCTTTTTTTCTGTTCCCCCTGCAACACCCCCCCGATACCCTCCCCCTCCCCCTGCAATCCCACCCCGGGCCCGCCTCACCACCCGTGAGCCATGCCAGCCAACCCTGGACTAGCCAAGTGCATTCACTCCCCTATGAATGCCTATGAATCCCTTACCCTTCTCTCACCCTATCATGTGATTTCCCATCCCTCCCCTTGCATGTGCCAATGAATCTCTCTCCCTAGCTGGTGATCTGCCACCAAGGCGCTATATGAATCACCACTCTAGATATAATCTAGCACATAATTTTTGGATGCACCTGAAAAAAGCTAGTGCAAAAATTGCCACTTTAGTGCTACAACTAACTCTAGCCATTTGGCGCCTTGAGACCCTCACTTGTGAATAGTTTGCGCTTTATAAGATTACTAATTGATTGATTGATTATGCAAATGCAAGTACAATATAATACAATTACTATACGTAAGACTAAGGGCCTGATTCTGATGCGGGTTGGAAAGCTTCCTGACTGAATCGGTTTGGAAATGGTTTCGGACCCACTCGGTTCGGGAAAGTCCCACCGATGGAGTACGATGCATCCGGATACTTCCTGATACGATTTGGTTGGACTCCCATTGACTTCAATGGGAGCATATGTTCCTAACCGCATCATAATTGGTCTCTCGGTCGAGAAGACACGTTCCCAATCCGATTTGAAAGGAGCAAATGCTGTTAGGAGGCCTTCCTAACTGCATCAGAATCAGGCTCTAGGTGGGAATGCTTTCCTAACCGCATCAGAATCAGGCCCTAAGTTGGGTATCTCTTCTGCCAATGCTACACGCTACCACTGCTGAACTAGTGGATGATGGTGCCTTAGGAATATGGGGAGTCTTTTTTTAACTAATGCTACAAACTAGCATGTTGAACGGCTTCATACATGTGACCTAGAAACACTGTGGGCAATTCCTGTACTAATGCTACATTCTACCACTATTGAACTGATGGATACGTGTGATCCATGAATGTGGTGCATATTTTTTGTACTAATTCTACATTTGTATAAATATAAGTGCCAGGGCTCCTGGTATTTACAGGTTACTTCACGCTGTTGAGATGGCTCGCCCCCATATCTTTATTATCTTTTTAGCACCACCATGTGGTGGACTGTCATAAGCGATGATATTTAGAAATAAGTGCTGATTCTAAGTACCGGCACAAATTAAACACTGTGAAACACCCCAGCACTGATGTACTGATAGATACGTGTGACCTAGGAATATGGTGGGTACCTTTTCAAATAAAGGTGGCATGGGGTTTTACAACTGGGCCGAACAGTCATCCTGCGGGGAAAATGTAAGTAGCCAGAGTCCTAATTCTGCCAGAAATTTAAAAGCCTTGCACCCCTTCTTTCTACCTCCGCCCTCCCCCCAAAAACAAATCGCTAGGCCAGAGACGAATGTTCTTAATGCCCACTCTCCTCTGTCTCTGGAGCGACTGTTCAATAAGATGAAGTTAACTCGGATATCGTTGAGTTTTTTTTTACAGAAATAGTCAATTATGAATAGGTAATGTTCAGTGTTGTGAAGTTTTATGTCCAGTTTTTACTGAGCAGCATAAGGCGATACAATGCATAGGTTTGATGTAAATATGCAGTGGGAAGGGATTTTAAAAGGCTGTGGGCAAAGGAGGATGAAAAGAGGAAGGGGAAACAAAGTCAAGTTTTATTAGCAGGCGATTTGCATTTATTGATGATCTGCCTACAAAATAGCTCTATAAAACTGGCATTCGAAAAAAGGCAACATGGCAGTTACCAGGCGCAGTGCGTGAATAATTATTCGTAATGTTTTTTTTCCAATTGCACTCTACAGTTTTTTTCCATACTTGTATTTTTTAAATTTACCATACTACTTTAGGTGTTTGGTAAATAACAAACTGGGATTAACCAGGGAAGCTTTTAGCCACTGGCTATTCTAAATTAAAGTCTGCAGTATTGCTTCCCATGGTCTCATTACTCTGACTGTCTGAAATGTTTTGCCCTAATTTGGCGAGTGTTTACTGCATCTTGTATACACATTTTCCTCTGTCATCACAGTTCCTCATTCTCTGTTGATGTTTCCTCTTTTGTGCTGACAGGAGATAATTACTGTTAATTCATTGCGGCTGGCTGCACAGGAAGTTAATTTATGGAGCACAGAATGTGTAATGTTGTGGGGCGTCGTGGCTGGATTGCATACGTGTGTGCAAGCTATCAACATAGACTTTCACTAATCCAACAGGGCCACGCTTGTGGTGGACTGCAGGACATTGGAGACAGAAACCCACACTCTTCTCAGGATCTAAACCAGGGGTATCCAGCCTTTTCTGTCACAAAAGAAACTCATGTAAAAACAAAATGTCCTCTTAGGCTACAAATATTATCGGTGATGTAATAGCGACACACCAGAGAAGATTACATTAGTAGTCACTCTGTGCAAGGCTACCAGTAGTCATCCCCTCTTTGCACCAACAGTAGTGTTAAATAACGCTTTATCAATTCGGAATACCTCATCATGGGTAACTCGACAGCCTGTGGTACCAAGAAGGTAATGTTAGTAATCGGTCTCCCCAATATAGCAAGATTTATCATTCAAATATCAGCATTACATATATTTTGGAAATTCAACATCAGTTTATTAGTTATGAAAATACACATATTTATCAAATGTTGTACACATGCATTAAAACAAGCAAAATCTAATTTAATCGGCTGGGCTGCACGAAGGAGAGCTTCTAACTAGTAACTGGAGAGTTACTCATTGGAGAAGCCTAGTCTAGGTTTTTTTAAAAGCCTCTGCTTGCCAGCGGGATCTCAAATGATATGCCTGTGGTAGTAGATGCCACGTGACCAATCAAAACACCTGCTGATGTGATACCTTAAAGAGTGATCGTACAGCACAATCACCGCTTCCTCTCAACACTAACCGAATGGTGCGATCTAATTGCAGCGATCCAACATCTCTCCCTCCATGCTAGCCTTCTATTCAACTGTTGTCCCCTAGCACTGAATTTATGCCAATTTTCAAAGAAGCAGACATGCAGCTGCCTGGTTTGATGCACTCTTCATTATAACTTATGCTATTTGTGCTTTGTGTGTGATGGTATCTTGTCTCAGGCTTTTCCACAATGTGACCACCCTGTAATCCTCGTTTATCATGTGCTGCAAACCTTTCCAGAGCAGCGTGGGAGAAGCTGGTTTATCTTCAATGCCTCATTCTCTGCTCTACCAATCAAATTTTGTGCACTCAACCGGACTGCCTACTTCCTTGATTTTTAACAACATCTCATTGCGAGACCTCGTGCATCCGGGAAGTCATATTACTAAAACATTGCCTAGCAAACGGGACTATAATAACCCATGTATAAGCTGTATTTTGTAAGGTACCCTTTATCACATGGGTAGTTGTTCAAGTTATGGCAGCTAAAAGTTAAGAAAAGGGGTCCAGGTCTGTGTGAATTGTCAATGCACTAACTTCGCCTTCAGAAGCAGCACAAGATGCAAGACTCAGGAGGAGAGGAGGCGTTGTCTCAGGGCTTTAGCACAAGGGTGTCGTGAACACACACTTTTGCAGCTGCAGCAGGGACAGGGGGAGGTTCCTCCCTTGTAGGTCAGTGTGAGTGTATAGAGGGCAGACACACTCGCACGAAAATGGTGAATCTGATACTGCCTTTGGCTAATGCTCATAAGTAAATGCGATGAACAGATGTTCTTAAATTATAAATCAAATTTGTGCACATGAAATGGTAGATATCTAGTGTTAAATATAATTAGGCTTTCTCTTTAGAAATCATGACAAGTCTATTTTAAACCTGTGGTATAAATACCATAGATTACTTTGAAAAACGAGCCAACAATTTTTAAAGTGTTCAATGTTAGGGATTTGTCTTGTCTGGGGGTGGAGGTGAAAGTTCTTGGGAGGGGACTGTACATGACCACGAACACTTCATATTCTTATGACTCTATAGAGCGTTCCCTGCATTTCTTGCACACATCTGTCTGTATAGTTCTCCTTCGTGTGTTCCTCTTTATTCTTATGTGTTGTGTGCACAGCTGATCTTTACTGTTAGTGAAGATCGCTGGCCATACAGGAAGTTGTGTCTACAATTGTTTATTGTGCCACATTACTTATGTTACCTTCAGTGTACATGTTTCTATGATCAGTCGGAGAGGTGTCGTAACAGGATCTCCATATTTCTACTTGCGTTTCAGAGACACTGGCTGTCCCTGATCCACTTTCTTTACAGGGCAGTCAGCTTTAAGAGGCTCCTCAGGGCCCCCGGGCGACCATGTTGAACAAGTATGGAGGAAGATACCAGTGACTGAATAAGTCAATATGCTCTTCTCACTTTGCCAACCCATATTTGCTTCAGCCATTATCATATCATTCAAAATTTGCAAACATACGTGACAAGAATTTCAAATCTATTAAGGACAAGGAGGCGAGGATTATGCTTTCTCATTTCTATATTAGAAATGCTCAGCAGCCAATTAGAAACAGTATGGAAAACAAAAAACTACTATACCCATGAACACTTGGGTATCACATGACAGATCATGGAGTCACCAATATAAAAGGTCACATAGAGAATACCAAATCCTCTTTCTTTGGCGACTAAAACAGATTAAAATGAAAAACGGCAGTCCAATATGCAGAACAGCAAGGAAGTAAACAGTGGCACCAGGAATCCATGAAGATGAAGAAAAGGATGCTTTCAGCACTAGACAACTGGGAAGTGAAGATAACCGGCAGGCAGGACGAACCAGGCTGGACTCAAACCTCTATTTAGGATCAGAACCTGAAAAGAAACATAGAGCCGTAATACACAGCATTGTGTACAGAAGATCAATAAATAGGGGGGGACAAGGAACAGTAATAAATCAATGTTATATGCAAGAAGCAAGAGTCAATGACAAGGTAGCACATGTAAAATGCAGAAAAAATGGGTGGGATAATCCTCGCCTCCTTGTCCTTAATAGAATTGAAAATTCTTGTCAGGTATGTTCGCAACTTTTGAATTCTATGTCAGGACAGGAGGCTCCGATTATGCTTGTTCAAAGCTGATCCACCACAACAGAAGCAATATGAGCAATCGGTTTATAATAAAATGTTTTAAACACAGAATCAGACGACCAATCAGCGGCCTTCAGGATGTCAATCAAAGTCACTCCCATTAAAAAGCTTTCAAAGCCATAGCTCCACGTGCCGAATGTTCACCAAAAATAGATACATCAATACCAGCCTCAGACATGAGCCACCTGACCCAACGGGCCAACGTAGCTGGGCAACAGGACGAAAAGGCTTCTGTAAAGCAATCAACAATTGACCTTGCATATCCTGACGAAAAGAAGCAGGACTCACCTCATAATCCTTAACACATTGAACTACGCAAAGTTTGGGATTATTGGGAAAAGATGGATAAGTAACAGAAGACGTATTACATTTAGTGCGTCTGGAAATAGCAAAGGTAACACCTTCAGGCGTGAAACTGCGACCTGCCAGGTCCAGTGCTCGAACATCAGACACGCCCTTGCATGAAAAAAGACATAATAGCATAGTCAGTTTCGCTGAAAGTTGTTTGCGGGATAACAAAGAATTGGAAGGCCAGGCCTCCAAAAATCGCAAAACAATGGAAACATCCCATAATGCCACATATTTCGGATAGGGTGGCTTCACCAAACGAATGCCCTTAAGTAACTTAGAAATCAAAGGATGTTCCCCCACAGGCTTGCCATCAATATTGATATGGCCAGCGGAAATAGCCGAATGGAAATTGTTAACCGTACGATAAGCAAGACCAGACGAGGCTATGGAAGCCAGAAAATTAATAATCAGAGAGACATTCGCTGAAGCGGGATCCACCTCCCATTGAGCACACCAATCACACCATCGTTTCCATGCCCCTGCATAACGCTTGTGAGTGTTGGGTGACCAAGCCTCGCTGATAAAACGGGTAGCGTCTCGTGAAAGGCCTGGGACTTGCCAGCGATCCCCGAAATTCGCCATGCTGTTAAGAGAAGATGGCCCGAATCGATCAGGGGATGTGGATTGCCGAGACGGTCCAGAAAGAGATTACACCTCTGGGGAAGAAGGAGCAGCACTGCACAACACATTTCCAGGAGAACTGGGAACCAAGCTTGAGCCCTCCACAGAGGAGTGATCAGAATCAGTTCTGACTGATAACGCTTTGTGCAAGCCAGGATCCTGGGAATCATCATAAACGGGGGAAAAGCGTAACACAGGAGCGATGGCAAGGTCTGCAGAAATGCGTCCGTGGCCAGGGCTTCCGGGTCCGGTCTCCAACTGCAAAGCAGGGGAAGCTGAGCATTGAGACGAGAGGCAAACAGATCTATCTGACAGTGGCCCCAAACACGAGTTAGAGAGCGGAACATGCGAGGGTGAAGCCTCCAATCGCTGAAGTCCCGAAGGTGTTGCGAGTTCCAGTCCGCAATCAGATTGTTGCGACCGGGAAGATATTCGGCAATAACTGTGATCTTCCTCTGGAGACAAAAGTGCCAGAAATCCTTGGCGATCTCCGCCAATATTTTGGACTTTGTTCCGCCCAACTTGTTGACATAACTAACCGCCGAAACGTTGTCCATGCGGAGAAGTATGCAACAATTGGACTGGCGAGGAGATAAACTGCAGATCGCAAAAGTCCCGCTAGGAGCTCCAGGCAATTTATGTGGAGAGACAACTCCTGGTGAGACCACCGTCCCCACGTCGACAACGGACCGCACCGGGCTCCCCAGCCCCACAGACTGGCATCGGACTCTATCACCACCTCCGGAGACGATCCGAACAGAGCTCGCCCATTCCAGGCATCCATGAGGTCCAACCACCATTGCATCTCCCACCTCGCTTCCTCTGAAAGAGGGACCAAATCCGAATAGCGAAGGCCTTTCTGGAGATGACGGATCTTCAAACGTTGAAGTGCCTAGTAGTGTAGAGGGCCCGGGAAGATTGCCTGAATCGAGGATGCTAACAGACCGACAATTCATGCTATAGATCTCAACAACACATTCTGTCTGGATAAAACTAAAGTCAACTCCCTCTTGATGGAACACATTTTCTGATTAGGCAAGAGGAGTTAACAGGAAAGGGAATTGATCTGGAAACCCAGAAATTCTATCAACCGACAGGGAAGGAAGACGGACTTCTGAGGATTCACCAGAAAACCCAGAGACTGTAAGAGAGTGAGTCATCAGTTTTTGAGGACAATCTGCCATAATCAAAATGTTGTCCAGATAGATAAGCAGACGAACACCCCGGGCGCGTAAAGATTCTATGACAGGCCTCAGAAGCTTCGTGAAACACCAAGGTGCCGACAAGAGGCCGAACGGGAGAACTTTGTATTCGAAACAATTCCCCTGCCACTGAAACTGCAGGAACCGACGATGTGGAGCAAAAATCGGAATTGACAAATACGCGTCTTTGAGTTCGAGACAGACCATCCAGTCCCCTTCCCGAAGAAGATCCCGCAACAGATGGATGCCTTCCATCTTGAAGTGGCGATAAACCACCCCTCCGTTGAAATCCTTGAGATTGAGCACCAGACGAGACCCGGCCCCCTTTTTCTGTACAAGAAAAACCGTGCTCACGAAACCCTGGGGATGGCAGGAAGTCCGAAGAATCGCCCCTTTTTCAAAAGGGAATCGATCTCCGCTGAAATGAACTTTTGATCTTGAAGGGAAAAAACTAGGGGTGTAGGAGGGAGGGATTGATGCTGGGGATGGTAGAATTCTATCTTGTAGCCCTGAACAGTCTCCAGCACCCATGCATCGTTTGAGATCAGACGCCAATTTGGTAGAAAAAATTTAATCCTGCCCCCTAGTACAACTTCTGAAGGCGGAATCAACCTCACTTGAAGTGTTGGAATCCTGATGTCCACCTTGATTTCCATAGTTTCTCCCTTTTTTATACTGCCCTTTGCGAGAGGCGTAGAAATTGGTCCTATTGTTGTATCCGAAATCCTGTCCACCACCTCTTTGGGACTGGAATCCCCGCTGGGAATTGTGGTTCGATCCCTGGGCGAACGACCGTCCCCTGTGTCGTCCGGCCCTGGCAAAAACCGGGCGAAAGGCCCTTCTCAGGGAAGCCTGAGCTTTATCCAGTCCGCTAAAGGTAGCCACAAACTTAGTTAACTCCTTTAGGAAAGGTTGGCCAAACAACAAGCCCTGGGCCAACGGACGGGACTCGGACGAGATTTCCGCCAATTTAGGATCTAATTTCAGAAGGATGGAGCGGCGCCGCTCGCAAGACATTGCGCAATTGGCATTACCCAATTGGCAAATAGCCCTTTGGGACCACTCAATCAGCTCGTCCGGATCCACCAGAGCAGCAGATTCTTTGGCTTGAAAACCTAGGTCTAAGATTTTGGTAAGCGGACCCAGCAAATCCAGCATCTTATCTTGGCAGGAACACCATGCCCTGTCAATACCCTTTTTCGGGTCCCTAGCTTACTTTTTTAGGTACGTGACCATAGTAGGGTCGACCTCCGGGGTGTCAGACAAGTTGTCGGCCAAATCAGGACACAGACACTCAGACCGGAGGCGAGCCCTGAAATCTTTTTCAAAAGGCTGGCGAATATGTGCCTGGACATATTCTGCGACAGCCGGGGACAGAAGCCAGGAAGATGAATTGAGATGAATGATGTCAGAAGGTTCAAAAGTGAGTAGGGGAGGATGAGTGGGAGCATCAACATAATGTTCCTCACGAGACTTCTTTGAAGGTGGTGGGCCATCTTGCTCAGAAGACGAAGAAGAATGAGTCTCATCCGTATCAGCCTGCTGAAACTGAGACGTAGAAGCACTCATGGAGGATTTACTGGAAGAGCGGTCAGATGCTAAAGCCTTCGCTAACTTTTGAAAACCAGACTTGTGGGGGTTCTTAGGAGACTTAGAGGAAGCACACGTGGAAGAAGACGGCAACCAACCCTGTCGCTGCGCATATTATGACAGATGTCGCTTCAAGGGAGTAAGCGCGCGAACAAATGCTTTGTTGACCGAATGTTGAACCCCCTGATCCAAAGCCTCAACCAAGTCCTGCTCCATAAAGCCAGAGGCATCATCATCGTAATAAGAGTCATCCTCATCATAATAATCTTCAATTTTTTACACAAAGTGTAACAATAATGCCCACAGAAGAGACCAAAGTGAAAGTGGCCAAAGGCACAATGCAGGGGGATTGACAACCCCAAAGCAAGCCAACAGCACACAGGTAGATACCTGTGAAAGTAATAAATTCAAGTGTGGAGGGAGGGCTTGCTTAATAAAGCCACTCTAGGCAAAGCCTATGAAAAATTATACAGCCCAAACCAATAATTTCTGGGTCTTGGGCGTAAATAGGGGCAAAATGCAGGCTGTGGGCAATGGTGGCGTGACAAGCCGATAATCTGTAGCGCTCCGTGTGTAGAAAACCAGAGGTAAACAATGAAAATGGCCGCCGCGCATGCGCGATAACGGCCGCCTGCACAGAAACGCTGAGAATCACTCGTGCACCCTGCGCGAGCGTCTCTGCCCCTAATCTCCCTCTCCACAACCACAGAAAGGCGTGGGCGCGTAGCGCCCGAACCAGGGAGGCGACCACACGCTCCCTGCAACGACGGGCGAAAACCCCGAACAAAGGCGCGGTATGCGTGAAAAACCAACTGGCACAGTAAAGCGGCAGCAAAACAAGGCACAGACAAAGCGCCAGCAAAGCGCGCACATAAGCAGAGAACAGTAAGCCTTTTAAAACAGTAAGCAAAGTCAATGCAACAGTAAAGGAAATAGTAATGATATAAATGCACTTAACTGGCTGCGGAGCAGCAAAGAAAGAGGATTTGGTATTCTCTATGTGACCTTTTATACTGGTGACTCTATGGTCTGTCATGTGATACCCAAGCGTTCATGGGTATTGTAGTTTTTGTTTTACATACTGTTTCTAATTGGCTGCTGAGCATTTCTAATAGAGAAATGAGAAAGCATAATCGGAGCCTCCTGTCCTGACATAGAACTCTTACCCTCTTTACTACTGTTTAAAACTGAATGATGTATTCTTTCGACTACTTAACCTGCACGTTGCATCCTTTTGATTTCTAACATGCACTTTTGAGCTGCAGTACAGTTCACTATTGAAAAAATGTTTGACTGCATTTTTCCCCAACAAGCACTGTACGTCTTGTCCTCGTGAAAGCACTGTGACATCACTTTCTAGAAGGGTATGGAAGTTAAAAGGAAACAACCTGTTGAGCCAAAAGGCAACGCCCAGCAGGAGAGAAAGGTCAATCTATGTTTATTATATTTCTTTAAAATATGAAAACAATTGACATATGTCCACATAGTTACGAGAAACTGTTGTCTAAATGAGCACAGTGTTAGACTTTTGCATAATACGGTTGCTTTTCTTACATATTTAAACACCAACGTGCAATCCACACTAAAGAATACCTAACATTTTTTTACTTTGATTTATCTAGAATGTTACCAGAGAGGAACAAGCCAGGCCGTCCAATCCAGCAAACACCCCTCCCTGTCCAATTCATGCACAAATCATTGTCCAATAACAGCAAAAGTCCTTGTATGGTAAACAGTTTGCATTTTAATTATAAATGTTTGTTGTCAAGCACAGGTTGCAGGGCTTAGTTCAAAGCCTCTTTCAAAAACAAACGGGAGGAAGGGAGTTTATGCAAATTCATTCTAAGGAGTGAGCTGGAGACCGGGCACCAGGGCACGTGAAAGAAGCGAACTTCAAGCCGCCTATGATGAGGAATATAATCTTTTAAACTCTTTCCTCTCAGTTGAAGGGTAACATACCGGAAAACAGTAACTCTGCTCCAGGGTTACAATCTAACCTGCTGGTCTTGTATATTGTGTTTAACCTCCTGATTGGTCTGACCAGGTCACATGATTATAGCTTGTTGGTGTATAGACCACATGATAGCCTTTGCAACATTAAACACTATTCCGCGTAGTGCATGTGGTGTTCTGCTTGGCAATTAATATGTGAGAGTGTATAGATTACTGAGGAAAACATCCTTATGCTTCTGCGTGGCGATTGTGCCCTCCAAAGGGTGAAGAATGGTAACAACGCAGCAATACGATGAGGCCAACCACCTCACAATAAACAATGGGAAGAGAAATGCATTCATTCTGATTTCTATGACGCCACATACCCTATATTTGAATCAGTTGTATCCCCATCACTGGCTATCCAATCAAAAACTGTTTTTAGAGACAAGGGAAACCCGAAGGAATAACACTAGGGTCCTTGGGTAGTATTATGTTATACAAGACAGGGGACCCTAGTTATTTAGGATCATTTGAAAGAATTGAGATATACTAAATAGTATATAGCCTCTGTCCAGCCGGACAGGAATTTATTAATTCAGATTCTTATAATAGTTCATTATTGCACATTAATACAAAAAGTGGGCACGACCTGTGACCCACAGAAAACAAGACAAAACAAGTGACAAGAATTCATGTAGAAAACGCATCAGGTGGTCTGCACTATTATTCAGTAATACAGACTAGATTCTTTTCTAGCAACCCATTGTTGGCAACATTATTGTGAATTCATGGCAACATATGGTGCTTTAAAGTCGACGACGTTTCGATGCAATTCAAAGATACATGCATCATCTTCAGGACAAAACTATTTAAGTCATGTTTGTCTTAGAGTTAATTTACACATAGTACATAACCTCTTTAGCGATTCACATAAATAAATGGGGAGAAAAAAAAAGGAACATACAAACATAAACAGAAGAATTTCCGTTAGAAAGCTAGGCATGGTTTAGTCTATTGTCAAGTAGAAATATCCAGAAGTTTAGAAGTAGCTAGGTTATTTTTTTAAAAAAACAACATTGGTGACAGTTGTTTCTAAGGTGGCATGCATGCACATTGAGACTTGAGATTTTAAGCCTCCTAGACATAGTTGCGAGTGGGGTTGGCTAATTTCAAAATTCATTTATACTGGACGCCTCCGTCATATTCATTAGTGAGAGTTTGTGGGATTCCGTGATTGCCCCTGCATGCAAGTTTTCGAGTTAATTGAGCTAATAGGTATTATTCCATATAACCATGACAACTTCCGAGTTTCTCAAGTGACTAGCGCGGTGAAACCGGGAATGGTGCAGTAAACAATAATAAAACCGTGACATCTTTATGTGAACGGCGCGGTGAGCATAAAAACGGCGCAGTGAATAAGATGAAAGAAAAGTATCAGAAGTGGGCTACCTTGGTCGGCTAAGGCAGCCCTGGTTGGGCTGCACTGGGTTGATTACAATTGAGCGTAAATGGGCTTGGGAGTATTACATGGCATCTAAAAAAATGAAAGAAGTAACATTCCTTGAGCCATTACGGTAAAAAGTGAGCCGAGTGCGTGAAAGGGTTGACCTAAATACTCACTTAGGGACGGTCAGCACATGGATTTAACTGCAACTAAGGAGTAAAGGGAGGGGTAATTAAAAACAATACTCCAGACTAGGTGGTAGCCCGTAGAAGTAAAATTCAGATAGGGCTTACTTGGTAACTTGCGTGGCTCGTTTTCCAACGTGGTGCTGCCGGGTTTACAAGAGATCGATCACTGGGAAGGCAAAAGGAATGGTTACCAGGGGGTTAGAGGGGGATGTAATTAAAAGTCAGGCGGGCTCGGGGGTCACTTACTTTAGCAGGTCCTGCTCGATGGCTGGCCGACTGGGGTTCTGGCGGTGATCGCTAGCCAGTGGAGGGAGGGACTGGGATTAGAAGAAAATAGAAATCGAAAAAGGACAGGGGAGTCCGGGAAAGGACGGACATCTTAGAGTGGTGTGGGATTGAGGGTGTTAAAAATAGTAGAGGGACTGAGCCGTCCGTGAATGGGCGGACATCTTCGAGTGGTGAACAGGGTATTAGGGATTTAAGGAAACCTATGTGCAAAGTGCTCCTGTGACATGTGGTGATTCATACATGCTTATTCGTTAAAACATATTCAAGGACCTTAATAACAATTCAGTTAATTTCTACCATGAAGCAGATCATAGTAAAGAAGTCCAGTCCTCAATCCTGTTGAGCCCTTTCCTTATGCTGTCTGTCTTCAGGATCCAATGCAGCTCCTCCTTGTTTAGGATCTGTGAAATGTCTGCTCCTCGCGGGGGGACTTTGATCTGTGTTATGACCGTTTAATTACCCCTCCCTTTACTCCTTAGTTGCAGTTAAATCCATGTGCTGACCGTCCCTAAGTGAGTATTTAGGTCAACCCTTTCACGCACTCTGCTCACTTTTTACCGTAATGGCTCAAGGAATGTTACTTCTTTCATTTTTTTAGATGCCATGTAATACTCCCAAGCCCATTTACGCTCAATTGTAATCAACCCAGTGCAGCCCAACCAGGGCTGCCTTAGCCGACCAAGGTAGCCCACTTCTGATACTTTTCTTTCATCTTATTCACTGCGCCGTTTTTATGCTCACCGCGCCGTTCACATAAAGATGTCACGGTTTTATTATTGTTTACTGCACCGTTCCCGGTTTCACCGCGCTAGTCACTTGAGAAACTCGGAAGTTGTCATGGTTATATGGAATAATACCTATTAGCTCAATTAACTCGAAAACTTGCATGCAGGGGCAATCACGGAATCCCACAAACTCTCACTAATGAATATGACGGAGGCGTCCAGTATAAATGAATTTTGAAATTAGCCAACCCCACTCGCAACTATGTCTAGGAGGCTTAAAATCTCAAGTCTCAATGTGCATGCATGCCACCTTAGAAACAACTGTCACCAATGTTGTTTTTTTAAAAAAATAACCTAGCTACTTCTAAACTTCTGGATATTTCTACTTGACAATAGACTAAACCATGCCTAGCTTTCTAACGGAAATTCTTCTGTTTATGTTTGTATGTTCCTTTTTTTTCTCCCCATTTATTTATGTGAATCGCTAAAGAGGTTATGTACTATGTGTAAATTAACTCTAAGACAAACATGACTTAAATAGTTTTGTCCTGAAGATGATGCATGTATCTTTGAATTGCATCGAAACGTCGTCGACTTTAAAGCACCATATGTTGCCATGAATTCACAATAATGTTGCCAACAATGGGTTGCTAGAAAAGAATCTAGTCTGTATTACTGAATAATAGTGCAGACCACCTGATGCGTTTTCTACATGAATTCTTGTCACTTGTTTTGTCTTGTTTTCTGTGGGTCACAGGTCGTGCCCACTTTTTGTATTAATGTGCAATAATGAACTATTATAAGAATCTGAATTAATAAATTCCTGTCCGGCTGGACAGAGGCTATATACTATTTAGTATATCTCAATTCTTTCAAATGATCCTAAATAACTAGGGTCCCCTGTCTTGTATAACATCCAATCAAAAACAGCACCCGCCAGCCTGGACTGACATGCTCTTCACGCCCTGGTAGATGGAGAACACCATACAATGTGTCCAATAGGCTCAACATTCCCTCAATATTCATTTTATCATCTCATTCATTCGTTTATTATATGTCATTTGCTGAGAAAGTTGAAGCAGTGTCATTTGCATAAGACAAGCTCGCCCCACTCCATGAATGTTTAGCTATTGATTTACAATGGTGCACGTGCCTTTGACAGCCCGGTTAATAATTATATGTATGAATGGAATCAGTCTTAAACGTGTCTGTACTTCCTGACAAGTCGTGTACTCAGGTTATACCTGGTGTTTGTTGGGTGTGTGGTCCATCTGGCTGGGGTGTTCCAGGCTCTGACCACAGCCGGGGAAGGATTCTTGTACCTGTTTGTGGATCTTCGGGCTTCTGCTTCCAGGTGAGGAGAGCTCTGGCCGTATCACCTGTCAGCGGCATTGATTATTGTGAATTTTGGGTAACACAAGGTTTTTTTGCTAGATATTTCAAGAGTGGTGATGGTTTGGCGCAGGCGATTTTGTGGATGCGCGGGCTTCCAGTGAAGAAAATAGTAATGATCTCACTTCCTGTATCGCTGCACGTGCACAGGATGTAGTCAGCACTGATGCTCAACTTATTCACTAGCTGCTCTATCCCAAGTTTCAGGTGACTTGCATGGTAAAAGGCACTGAAGTCACTTGTTAGGCCTACTATAGGGCCCCCAGATAACATTTCGGGGCTCAATCCCCCTACTTCCGGTGGCACCAATCTCCTGCTTTCATTTGATAAGTTTTGCGTCCAGACCCTCTGTTGAGTGGTCAGGACTAGGGTTGGCGCGCCTGGTCTATTCCTAACACTGTTTTAAAAGAAAGCTTCCATTTGCTAAATTTGAAAAGATTCCCCATAAACACGTATTTTCTCCCTGTGGCGGGGTTCCATCTGTGTTTCTTGTCCATAAGGCCCTAGTTAACCTCTGTACAAAAGTTTATAGGGTGTGAGCCAGTAGAACTCTGTGGAGAATGGGCGATGCAAGGTATACTTTGGCAATCCTCGGAAGTTCTTCACCCCATGGTTTCCTGAAACGGATCAACGCCCAAAAAAAATGGTGATCTCCCCAATCTATCAGGGAATCAACAGAGCAGCTTAGGGAATCGCATTGTGCTTTTTTTTGGCAGCACTTACTTCTTCACTTATTTGCTTACAAAGTTGACTGGCTTCCTTTTATGGAAAGTTATCAAACTAAAAACTTCTTGGCCAGAACAACTCCTTATGCATACATACTATTCACTAGGGCTCTTGAGTAGGGTCCAGTGGACATCCTCAAATGATATCTTTCATGGTCTACCAATTGGAAATGACATCACCAGCCATTCCTCAGCACAGACACTATCTGCAATAGAGAGACAGGTGCTGTCACATTCTGCTGGCACAGCAGGTGGGCTGAAGGGCAGCAAACTGCATGCATCATTTCAGTGAGGGATCGGTAATGACTGGTGGAAAAAAAGACTTTAGCTTATTGACTTGCTTTGCCATTTGAGTGTGAGGTCGCCACCAATTAGTATCTTACAAATGAATGGTTTAATCCAGTGACAGTGATGCAGAATATGGAATGTTCCAATGTTCTAGAAATTTCCTCAGCCACACATGTTGTCCACGTTTCATCTTGTAAAAGTTAGAGCAAAAGTGGCATATAGTGCAACCAAATTAAATAAATAATAAAATCAAGGTGGCTAAATAAGATCAGAAACAGGCGGCCATTTTAACCAACAGCATCCATTTCGAAATTAAGTACCACAAAGACCTAAGATAATTAGGAGAAGCGAAGTGTGCATTTCTTCAATTCTGTAAAAGCGTACTATTAATCCTGCTTCTGCAACCAGGTCAATATGGTGTTGAGAGATTAGACCTCAGATGTTGTATACAGAGGACACACACCTTCAGAAACAGGCTAACGATGCACCACAAAGTCTCAGGGCTGCACATCAACTGTGGATAGTAGTTATAGATTTGCTTGCATTTTGAGTACAACGATCAGTCCTGGTTCTCATCCCGCCTCTCACTGAGGACACTTGGGCAGGTTCTCGTACACCTTCAATGCTGCCTTGCTTCCTGCCACGGGGAGGGGTACAGTAAATGGGAATTCTGATTTATCATTCTTTAAGTGCCTTGTAGTTGTAACCAAATGTATTCAAGCACGTTGACGGGATCGCTAGGATTCCACCACATTTCATGGTGGCTACCATCTACTAGAAGGTACCCAATACGCTCATCTTTCCTGTGTACCCTCAAAAATGTTATTAGACGTGGCATCGAATTTAGAGTCGATGGTAATAGAAAAGTATATTATACTTGTTATGGAAGAACTGGTTTCCATTGGAAAATGTTCTCCCCTGGAGAATCATCTGTAGGTATTGCCTCCTCCTTATTATCTCTATGATGGGGTCATTCTGCTGGATGATTCTTCACCAGCGGAGTATCCTTCAACTGAATTTTTCAACTCTTCCTCCACTAAATAGAGAATATTCCATTGCTACCTCTATAGCTTGGCCTATTTCATGGAAAGACACTTACAATTCACCACTTTCATGCTAGGGTGCCTAGTTTGTTTCCTATGTTTGTTTGTGCTGATCATTGTTAGGGGTTGCTATGATTCTGTATATTTCCTGTAAGCATGGGCGAATTTTGCGAATCTCGCGTTCGCGAATTTTGCGGATTTGCGAACTCGCAATCCGCAAAATCCGCGAATTCTCGCGAATTTGCGGATTTTTTTTTTTTTGTGTTTGCGCGGGTTTCTGCCAGTTCGCGAGGGTTTTGTACAATGTCGCAAATTGCGAACTTACCTGTCGGGTCGCAAGTTTCGCGAACTTGTTGTTTCTACGTGTCCAGCCTGTTTGGGACACTCTTCTTCATCACTGCCACTCTCTGTCACCACTGCCACTCTCTGACTACTCATGCCACCCTCTGGCCCACCCATGCCACCCTCTGTTTCATCACAGCACCCTCTGGTTGTCCAGTCAGTGTACATTATTGTGGCAACGCAAGCACACCTTCCCTGCCTCAAGTGACCTGAATTAATTTGGGGCTGATTAATGTGTCACAGAATATTTTTTTAGCTGGCACTTGCTTCCTTAGTGCTTCCTGATTAGTGATCTTTTGCACTTGCTAAGTGCTTTCATTGTTGCAAAATTAGTTACAACACCTGCCCTGCCCCAACTGACAATAATGAATTAGGGGCTGATTAATGGATTTGAACTTCCAGCCTTGTTCCTGCTTGTCTCCCTTAGCTGTAATTCAGGACCTTTGTGGCATATGTGTAACTATTCTGAGGTTCAGAGCAGGGTCACATAATAGTTGCAACTGGCAACTGAACTCTGGAGGGGCCCCTCAGGAAGCACTACAGGAAATGGCTACTAATGATGAGCCTGAACTTTTGAACCTGGTAAGTAGTTTCAGTTTTGCTAAGATCGTATTTCTGCAATTTTGCACTTATTCGCGGGGCGCGAAGTTGTACTGGGAAGCCGCGAACTCACGCGAACAGTGAGAGCAAAATCCGCTGCTCGCGGATTTGCGGATTTTGCGGGAGATTCGCAAATCTCGCGGATTGCGAATTTACCGAAAATCCGCAAAATCCGCGAGCGAAACGGATTTTCCGCCCATGCTTAATTTCCTGTCACAGGGGGGAAAGGGGCTGCATTCTTGCCTAGATGGACATAAAGGTACTCAGCCCATCCAGTCATCCGGCCACAAATACGTTCTGAGACAGAATTGCACAATTTTCTATAGGCACTTAATTTGCTGCTGTAGAGAAGTAAGGTTCTTGGGTGCTGTCTCCAGACTCTGGTAATTAATGGTATATTCAATCAGCCAATCAGTAGATGTGTAGAGCACTACTTGTCACTCAAGAGAGTATTGAGGTGCTGGCAAGGTCCAGTTGATTAGCTGAATAGCCCGGTGTTCAGGGACTTTCAAGACTCTAGCAGAGATGGGGAAGTCTGTAGATGAAAGGGTAGCTCATTCCATGTCTTAGCTGCTAGGTAGGAGAAGGAGCAACGTCAAAAACCACTATGTCGGATTCGGGGAAGGAGGGTTAGCAAAAGGGACGCAGAGCAGAAGTGTCTGGTGGGCTGATGGAGGTTCAGGCTGTGGTTTAAGTAGGCGGGTCTGCAGTTGTGTAGGGTCTTTTATGCTTGGGTCTAGAGCTTGAACTGGCATATTTTCCTCTATAGGGAGCCAGTGGAGTCCCCTGAGGTAGGGGATGATGTGTGTTCATCTAGGGAGATACAGGAGGAGTCTGGCTGCGGTATTCTGTACGGTCTGTTGTCATCAGAGGAGATGAGCAACGATCCCTATGTAGAGATCATTGCCATAGTGAAGTTGGCTGGAGATGAGGGCCTGAGTGATGATGCGCCTTGAGCTTTGGGGTAGCCATTTGAATATCTCCCTTGAAATTTCCCAGAAACATATTCTTTACCCAGACTGCACAGACGCGTGAGTGAGAGGCTCCTGCTCGGCGTTCCCGGTGGATCTTTGCGGTGTGCCTCAGTGACGGATTTGCATTAGCCCCAGTCCCGGCTACAGTGTATCAGCTTCGGAGGGGTTATTAATCTGTCGAATGTGCCGGAAAACCACCATGAGCTGCAACGATTGAATATGCAGTGACAAACAAACAACAGATCACGGAGGTCGCGGACGACCGGCAGGGTGGAGCACGGCGGAGTGCGGCAGCTGCTGAACGCCGGCTGAACTTACTAACGCCCTTGTTGGTCTTTGGGATTACCTTGTATCAGCGTACGGATTCGGCTTCAGCTCTGGAGTCTGAGTGAGCGGCAGGTAAACCGCTTGTGTGTACGAGGCCACTACTGCTTGAGCTTGTCGGGCATTTCGCTGTGGCAGTTGCGAGCTGATTGACGGGAGTTGTTTGGAGCAAGCGCTGTGTGCAGTGGAAGCGCCGTCTAAACACACAGTAATAGCTGCAGTCTTTTGTTTAATCTTGGAGGATTCAAAGGTTTCAAGACAGAACTGAACTGAACTACCCACTGAAAAACTGCTGCTCAATGGTGTAATCTGTGTACGTACTGTAAGAAACGCTCATTCCCTCATCTGCTAATTTAAAAGACAGACGAGTTGGCCAGCACTGATTGAGTGTACCAGAGGGGGCGCTGGAGAGTCGAAGCAGAGTAGCAGTAATCGTAGAGAGTCTGTGTCAGCCTACCGAGAGGATCGGTGCAGGCGAGCGGAGTGGAGCGGAGCAGGATCGCCTGGTGGCTGGCGGCTCAGCGGCGGCGGGCGGCGGTGGCGGCCTGGCGGTTTGGTGGTGAGGAAGCCGAGACCGAGAGCTGAAGCTATCCTGGTCACCGGGCCACCCATTTCCCATCTCGAGCCGGCAACCCGAACTGGTAGCCTGCAGCCCGAACCCCTGCAGCCCGCAGCGCGCAGCAGCACGCAACACGCAGCCCGCCTACAGCAGCAACCCGTCCGCCGTCGCCTGTGAGCCCGCAGCCCGTACCCCGCACCCCGTACCCCGCAGCATAGTGTGGAGCAAAGCGGGAGCGGGCAGGAGCGGGCTCCGGGAAGTTTGGCGGCAGTGCGGATTCGCTCATGACCCTGCGGGGTCTGAACTGTGCACGGAGCAGGAGCAGACCAAGAGGAGGAGCAGGGTCTGAATCTCGCCTCCCCTCCCCAAAAAAGATAAAAGCAGGCGAATTGAAGCACCATCATCAGGAACGGAGCATGAAGTAAGGCAGTCACCCACAAAGGACATCTAAAAGAATCACACGCAGGAAGGTGTAGAAAGGCGCAAATAGCAAGGCACGATCCTGGCAGGCTACCAATTAAGCCGCATCCACAAGTAGCTACCCGAGGTGCCTAAGGAACTCAGGAATTAGAGGAGTCAAGTAAACTCAGAGGCAAGAACCGTGTACCGAAGCTTGGACATTCAGCTGCAATATTACGGTGAGAGCGACGCGGGGGGCTACGGGGAAGGGGGCAGCAGCGATTAACATCTAGCATTGCCATTCCCCTTGAACTCCCCTTGAACTACCTCCAGAGGCAGTCCTTATTAACTTCGGTAACAACCGTGACTTCGAAACCCCAAGACAATCCACGCTTTCTCACTGACGGCAGCTGCCCCCCTGTGAGGGGTAGACGGGCCTGGGAAAGCGAGGTGGCGGAGATGTCGAGGCGTCGCGGACCACTGACGCTGAATTCTCAGGGAGGGTCTGTCTAAGTGCACCAGGCAAGGAGTAGTAATATAAAACAGGAGTGCAATAGAATCACGCAGAGTCCAGGCGTGCCCGCTAAGTCTGGCGCTAAAAGAATAACATCGTTGGAACACCAACCATAAGAGTAGTAAGCACCAGCCAAAATTCCAGAGTATTGCGGCCAGAGGAAGGAACCCACTCAAATCCACAGGCCAGTGCTAATTTAAATTAATATTCTACAGTCTCAACCAAACTGATAACCTACAATCGGAAAAATACTATCAAAAGCTCCGGTACAGGGAAATGGCCTTTAAGAAATTGAGATCAAGAACTATATTTATGAAAAGAATGGGGACAGAAGAGGCAATTAGGAAGACAACTAACAAAGCGGTGAAAAGTGGAAGGACAACAGGAACCCCCGGAATACGAAAGTACTTCACATCACTAACCATGGAAGGGCTAGTAGCAATAAACCAGTCAAACCCAGCCATAATAGCTGAAATAAAGGAGAACGGAAAAGACAAAGAGGGAAGTGCACAGGCCATCCCCAAAGAACACACCCTAATTACACCTGACCCTGTCCAAACAACCCCCTTAACAGATCTCGAGGACTCATCTCCAGAAATAGAGTCAACCGGCCAAATATCATTGGACTTATCTCATATACTACAAAGCCCAGATCATATCTCGACGTACTGTGAACCAACCGTTAAGAAAGGAGTATTAGATCTGGGGCTTCCAGAGGAGCCCGATGTTAAACACAATAGCACATTACAAAAACCCGCTGACCGAGAGAGTCTCCTTGAATATTCCCCGGACCTATTTATGCTCAAATCCACCAGTCTAACGAACAGCAATACCCCAGTATCGAACTCTCTTTTTTCACTGCAAAAAATCTTGGAATTTGTCCTCGCCCATCTAGGTAATATCTTGGAGAACTCGGATCAAACACTTGACGTGCAAATAGGAATATTAAAATTTCTAGTGGAACAAAAAAGGAAAAAAGAACAAACCGAGCAAACCAAAGTAAAGGGAACACCTGACAACTGCCAAGAAGAAACAAGTGACATCAAAAGCATTAGCCACTTAGTGACGATGAAAAGAGAAATGGGAACTCAAACTGGTAATAAACCAGGTAAGAGACCAACAAGTAATCAGTGTAAAACTACGGTATATTCTCTAAAGAAACTCTTCAAAGAAGACTTCAATAGCGAGTCCAACCAATATCCTATATTTAGGAAACACAAAGATAAATCTATCACGGCCAATCCTGTCATGGTCCAAGAAGAAAAAAAGGATAGTACCTGCCTAAACGGTAAGGATGGGCAGGACCTACAAGATATAAAAAAGAAGCAAGTGGAAAGAAAGAAAAAAAGGGGAAAGCCGCTGAGAAGATTCAAAAAGAAAAAATCGAACAAACTCAAATTTCAGAAGATCACCACCCCTCTCGACACCCTTCTTGTTCACGAAGAAAGTATAAAATCTCCTATATCTCTAAAGAAAACAAATCAAAACCTGACGGAAAAACCTAATAATAAAATTCTTCAACAAAATCCGTTAAACCCAAGGGCAAAAGACTTCCCTTATGACCCAGTAAGCCCTGCACTAAGAGTTCCTTTCCAAAGACCTGAAGATTACCGAAAAAAAGATCCAACACAAGAAGAGTTAATATCGACGCAGCTGCAAATAACAGAGCTGTTTCCAACAGATGAAGCCCCTCTCAATCGAGGCCGTATTATTAACCTCCTTCAATGTATCTTTTCTCTACAAACATTATCACGTAAAGACATCGACTTAGTATCCTTTCCGGATAAAGAAAGTACGAAAACCGCCGTGGTAGATTTTGGTCACCGGTGCTCCCTGCAATTATATTGAAAGAAAAAGAGACTCTCCATAAATGTGGCTACGATCTAACCTCAATACAGAAATCTATAGATGGAAAATCGAGAAATCTGCTTGAGGGATCTTCACAAAAATCCTTTAATCAGCAAAATAAAAAAATAAAAAAAAGTAATTTTATAGGAGACTCTGCTGATCATTTAATTATCTCAGTAAAAGACGGGGAGAGAGAAATCTGGAGCCAAAGCTCCAAAGATAAGGACATAGTAAATATTGATCAGTCTTGGTCATGGATCACAGAGACTTTAAATAACAAAAAACAAGCACGGAACAAGTATTGCTCAATTTAGCAGTGGTCTACAGATATCATCTTGGAACATAGCAGGGAAAACACCAGAAAAGATGACGGAACTTATGAAAAACCAACCTGCTATAATGGCAATTCAAGAAACCTGGTCAACAAAAAGTTTTTATCAGGAGGGGTATTTTACCTATGACATCCCAGCGCAACAGGTGGGCCGCGGGCATGCGAAGGTAGGTATAGCCATTCTATTAAGTGAAGAGTACAATTGGGCCCAAGAAATCATTTCCACAAAATCTAACCACTTCCAATGTATCAAGATCAGGTTGGGGTCAGACACTTCAGAGCTGCAAAAAAACGTATTGCTTTTTAACTTATATATACCCCGTGGACAAAAAAATGACGGGCTATTTGTCGAAGTCTTGGAAGCTATCCAGCTAATAATAGAAAATCAAGCTTATCTCCCTTTTATAACCATGGGTGACCTTAACGGAAAACTATCCAATACACAAATACTGAAATGGGCAAGCTGGTATAAGGAGGAAGCTCTTGAAATTACAGTGCCTTTGTTCCCGACCAAAAGCAAGGCCGACAAAAGGGGAAAAATATTACTACAATCACTACCTCTACTAAATGGAACTATCCTAAACGGAAATGTTGAAGGTGACATCCCCGCTTCTTATACGAGACAGGGAACGAACTCCAATTCAATTTTGGATTATATGATCTGCAGCCTGGAATTGTACGGGTCTGTCTTTCAGCTTCAGATTTATTTCGTCCGAGGAAGCGACCATGCCATCCAGGCCCTTCACACCCAATGGACAACTACCATATGCCCAACCAGCCATATCATGTTTAAATCCAGCACAGTCACGGTAAAGACAAACCAAAGGCAGATATACTGGAATTCTACTACACTCATTAAAGTTGCCATTCTATTAAATACAAAGCAGTTTCTTCAAGCTATCTATTCTCCCAACCTAATAACAAATTCTGAGACGATAATCGAGACATTAAAACAAACGCTCCAACACAAAATGCAACAAGCTGCACTAGCTAGACCCAAAAATAAAACTATTAGGCCATCCACAAGTGCAAAAAGCTTAAATAAATTAATAAGAACGCAGTTCCTGGATCCCTCTATATCTAGACAAGCAGAAATTAACAAATTAAAGAACCAACGTAAGCGGGAAAAACAACGGCAAAAAAATATAACACAAGACAAAAATTGGGCCGACCTGCGAATAGCAGCAAAACAGTACAACCAACGTACTTATTGGTCACTAATCGCCAAAGAAATAGGCACAAAAAAAGCCTTACAAGCCATCCCAGTCCCTCCTAAAGATTGGGAGATATATTTGACTAATTTGTACAAATTAAACATTAACCATGCTAGGCCTACAACTCCCATAAAGAACTGCGAAGGAATCACCTCACCCCTTGGAACTGTGTCCTCCTTTTCTGTAGAAATGCACATAAGGAAGGCAAGAACATCAGGAGCCACTGGCCCCGACCAAATACCTATTAAGGTTCTTCAGACTGACCCAAAGGGTTGGAGTAAGATGCTATCTCCCCTCTTCAATTTCATCTTAAATACAGGGAATTTGCTGAAATCCTGGAAGGGTAGTATCGTCATACCGATACATAAAAAAGGACAGAGACAACAGCCTGGCAACTATCGTCAGATAGCACTATTGGATGCTACGGGAAATATTTTTACTGCAAAGGTACTTGATCAACTAAAAAAATGGGCTTTTACGCAGGGACTGATTCCGCTCTATCAAGCTGGCTTTAGGCCAAAACACTCAGTCATAGACAATATCGCGATGTTACAAACTATCCTTGATAAATATGTGGTAATTAAATCCCAGCCTGTGTATGCAGCATTCATTGACTTTACCACTGCATTCGTCCGAGTGGATAGAGAGACCCTATGGAAGAAACTAAAGAAATTAGGAATCCCTGAGCAGTTATTACGAATTATAATTGCACTGCATACAGACACCTGGTGCCAAGTACAAATGGGGAGAGAAAAGGGCCTGACTAACCCGATTCCAACTCCCAACGGACTCAAGCAAGGGTGCCTCCTTGCCCCGTTGTTGTTTTCCTTATATCTCTATGACTTGCCTCAGCATCTACAGCAAGAACTAAACTTTCCACCAAAGGTCGCCGCCCAAAAAGTTCACACCTTACTTTATGCGGACGATATTATAGTGATGGACCTAACCCCCTTTGGGCTACAAAATAATCTGGATGCCCTGTTTAAGTACACTAAGGAAAACTTTCTTTTACCTAATTTAGCCAAAACAAAAATAGTTTCTTTCTCAGGCAAGAAAAAAAGCGGTAAATATTGTTGGAGACTCGGGGATGAAAAAATTGAAGAAGTTGAGGAGTATACCTATCTGGGAAGGATCTTTACTAAGTCATTAAAAAATAACCCACAATTCTTAAACTTGTCAAGAAAGTCTGAGGTGCACGCAGGAGCTCTGCTAAGGTTATATGCTGCCTCGGGAAATAGACATTTCTCCTCCCTACTTAAAGTATACAGTGTGAAGATCCCTGCAGTTTTATCTTACGCCCTGGAATACATCCATATAACACAGTGGACATTTCTGGATCTAAAAGAACGAAAAATATTGAGGAAAATGCTAAAAGTAGCGCAATGTATACCGGTACAAGCACTTCGACTTGAACTTTCGCTTACGAGCTCTTACTCTCGAGGCATCGCAAACGTCATCAGGTGGGCATACAACCTGCTCCATGCAAAGGAAGGCACACTCCGATCCCTGCTTAAAACAGAGACTTTCGATAACGATTCTACGAAGCACATATTTTACAGAAATATGTCTTTCGCCCTCAAACTGGCGAACATTAGTATTGATCTATTGCTGACCTGGACACCGCCACAATTGAAACTCTTCTTAAAATGCTATACCCCAAGACTAAGCTTTGAACTTGACTCGTCGCATTGCGCCAAATTAATCTCTTATAAAACCTTTGCTGAATCAATAACATTTAAGAAAATCCAGAACTACATAGATTTCAATCTTACCCACGGCGCTAGGAGATTAATAATCCTGCTCCGGTTGGGTATTCTACCCACCCAATCTTTAACATCAAAATGGCATCTAAGTGAGTCACCAATATGTAGCCTATGCAATGGCGGAGAGCAGGACCTAGAGCATCTACTGTTCGTATGTCCCAACCCAAAAGTAGTAGCGGCGAGAGCAAAACCTCTATCTCCTATATATCTCAGATGCAGTATTTCCACTGTCAAGGAACTGATTACTGTTTGCAAAACACCCCCTAATGAACTAGTTTGTTATAAATTTTATAAATTTTTAAAACCTTTTTTATCTTTGTATTAACATGAGAACTTTTAAAAACTGTGAGAATTGAATGTTATACATATCTTTTGTGGTCCTCAGTGGGGTACCAAACCAAATAAAATAAAAATAAATATCCCCCTAAGCATGCGGAGGATGAAGAAGCAGGATGAGGAGACAGAGTTGGTCTGAGTCGTTATGGTTAGCTTGTCCAGAAAGATGCTTATGCTCTTAGTGTGGTCAGTGGGTATTGGAGTAGGTCTGAGTTTTGAAGGCCACCAGGATGTGTCTCAGGGGGAGTTTTTGTTTCAGAAAATCAGTAACTCTGTCTTGTCCATAAGCTTTATTTTTGAATTGTCCATAAAAACCTAAAGTTTTTGAGACAAGACTTTAGATTTCACTATGTACTCTTCTTCTAGACAACATTGGCTAGTATGATAATATTTTCCAAAGCTGATGAGGAGGTGCTGGGTCGGGCGGCAGTCGGGTAGATAGCCGAGATCAACAGGAAAGGCGAGTAAGAGTGATCAAAGTGTGGAAGGAAGGGGAAAGTTCAAAAGAGAGCAGTTTTGATATCCTGAGTGCAAACCAACCCATATTGCCAATATGCTGGAACATGTAGTTGGACAGAAGCTTTGCTAAGGCATAGTAATAGTGGGGTCTGGAATCACATTCTCATTCATTGTGAAAAACTCAGTACCGGTCCATGGCTGTGTCCTTTATAAGTTCCCTGGCACGCTTACTCTCTAAAATTACTGCGTAGTAAATTAGGTGTTTTAAACTGCTGAGATATTGTAATTTCTGAAAAATTATATATACATTTTCAAGTTTTGGCTAAAGTTAATGGTAATTCCTAGATGTTTATGGTTGTCCTGTTTCCATGTTCTTAAGCAAACCCATGGATCTCAATTTCCTCACCAGATCCACAGCCTCCATTTAAACCACACCTTTAAAATCTTCCTTGGCTAGGAAAAAATGACACAAGCTTATGCTTTCTGTTTGATTGTTTTCCTAGTATGGGGGTACCCTTGTGCTCATATCAGATGCCCGGATAGAAGATCGTCTGCATTATCGAGCAAAGAGAAGTATTTGGGCAAAGTTTGTCACTGGTTCTGCAATATTGGGCCATGTCCTGCACTTAAGCCTCCGCAACCCTACGCAAATATTTATCTTCGCTCTCACATCTCTGCCACTTGAAACTCAGAGAATGAACTTGTATGGAAATAAACCCCAACGATGAGATTCAGACCTGGGTAAGGGCACACAGACAGCCTGTGGTAAGCGACAATCTTGTTGGGTAACCCTGAGCAAGGCTGTAAAGGGTGTGTCTAGTTAGTGTGAAAGGCTCTTCTGTTGCTCACCTCCCCACAGCAAACAGTGGTGGACTGGAGTCAAAAAGAAGCCCTTGAAAATGTGTTCATGCTTTGCCATTTTAAACCGTGTGTTTCCAATCATTTCAAGGAAGGTTTGGTGGGTAGCCATTTATATACCCGTCTACAAGAACAGTGTGTGTATTCCCATAAGGCTGTTGGCCATCCTGGTTATATATGATGACTCCCTCCATCCACTGCCCCTAAAAGCAACTTCCTGGCCCTCAGCCTACCTTGGGTGAGCAGGATGGTCCCATATGCCAGCCTCATCCTACACAGCAGCAGCAACTAAACCCCTCTCTCGACGACCTTCCCGCTAGATTGTTACCCCTCCTCCTCGAAGGAGTCAATGCTTCAATGTGAGGCCGATATGCTTCATAATCGTCAACAGAGCAAAGACAGTACATGACCCAGATATGAAAGCTGAGCAGTAGGGTGACAAAGGAGCTTTGTTTGTCTTAACTGGCACACCCTCGCTTCATTTATTGCATTTTTCAAAAAACACTTGTCACCTCCCAGACTATATTTTACCCGAACCACAGGATCCCAGTCCAGCATTTCTAAGACTGTCCTACAATAAAGCCTCTCTATGGCCCAGACCAATCAGGAAGTATGATCGAATGTGAATTCGAGCTTCAGCCAATGGGAAAGGTGCATGATGGGCTCTAGCACTTCCGCATGAAGTCGCGTACCAAGGAGCGGCCACATAATTTGCACACAGTGTTTTACCTTGAAAGCCCCACCACATATCAGGCAACCGCAGTTACTGTTCTCCGTGTCACTTACATTTGTTTCCCACGTATTCATACTGACTTTCCCATGACTTTGACAACTTGTGTAAATAAAGCGCTTCTATTTTTGCAGAACGGGAAGTTAGCGCTGCAATCATTATTAAGATTACAGATTATCAAGATCCTCTTTCAGAACAGCCAGAGGCTCATGACTGGACTGAATGCGCTGTCTGTGTGGGAGAACTCACATACAAATTATCTTTATTGGCATGACAACTTGAGCAGTTTTTTCCAGTGTTCATAAAGGACATATAATTAATGGATGAAATAACCTTACTAGCTCACACACAGAACCCACACAATCAGACACAAACAACACACACATTCACAACCACACACTCTCAAACACCACTCTACTCATTGCCACTGCACTCTATGCAGGCGCGCAACGCTCATTGGGCTCAAAGGGCTTCAGCCCCCCCACCCCCCGTTGTGTGTGTCAGCCCGGGCTGAGAGACAGCTTCCCTGGCACACACACAGCCGCACCCGAGTACTTCACAGGTCTTTAAAAGATCATTCACTTGTTAACAAGGCTTTTTGTTTTTTTCACCCCTTCTTAGAGACCCTGCATCTCTACTCTGCCTATGGCTTGAAGAATTAGACCCCCGAAATTTTTATCGGCCCCCCTGAAATGTGGCTCTAGTTGCACCTCTGACTCTATGCCACTAAACTGTACACCACTCTACTCTATGCCACTGCACTCTACCCCACTACACTGTACACCACTCTACCCTGCACCACTCTACTCCACTGCACTGTACTCCAGTGCACTATATGCCAGTCTTCTGTACTCTGCAGCACTTTATGCCACTGCACTCTAAACCACTGCACTCTATGTACCTCTACTCTATTGTGCACCATTCTACGCCACTGCACTCCATACCACTGCACAATTTTCTGCACCACTGAACTGTATGCCACTGCACTTTATGCACTACTCTCTACACGTCCACTCTACTCTACTGTACGCTATTCCATTGTATCGTATGCCACTGTACCCCACTTCATGCCACTCTATGCCACTCCAATGTTCACCACTCTACTGTATGCCACAGCACTCACCTCCACAGAGTGCCACTTTATGCCACCCTACCCCACTCCACACAATGCCACTCTACTGTACGCCACTCTGCTCTATGACACTCTACTCTATGCACTCCACTCTACACTACTGTACTCTACCCCACTTCCCTCTACAACACTTTAGTCTACCTTACTCCTCTCTATGCAACTGCATTCTACAACACTGCACCCTACACCCCTCTACTCTACTCTGTACTGTTCTACTCTACACCACTGCAGTGTTTGTTACTGAACTCTACGCCAGTGCACTCTATGCCACTACGCTCTACTTTGCACCACTCTATGCCACTGCACTCTACAACACTCTACTGTGCACCACTCTGCTTCATGTCACTCCACTGTATGCCACTGCACTCTATGCCACTCCACTCCACTCCACTCCTCTCCACTCTAGGACACTCGACAACATGCCACTCTATGACACACCAGTCCACTCTACTCTATGACATGCCACTGCACTCTATGAAATCCCAAATTAGATCATTTATAAGAACAGTGTGCATGGTAGGGGGCTGACTCATAGTTAATGTAGTGTGGCTAGCGAATTGACAGCACTGTGTATGGAGGTGAGCGAATTATAGTACATTTGGACCAGGGCAGAAATTATAACTGTAAATGATAGCTATAACTTTAGAATTTCTAATGTCTGTGTAATTTAAGTTAGTTTTGTATACAAAAAATGTAATCATGTTTTCCTAACTGTAACTTAGCCTTAACCTTTGTTTTTTTCATTGAATGATTGAAAAAATATATATAGATGTAAGCTGAGGTTTTAGTACCCCCTTGCTTCTGATGGACGTTGCATGTCTGTCAGTTGTTGATCTTCACCTCTGAGTTGTTGAAGGAGAAAAATTATTTCATTATATTGTGTGCTTTTTCACTTATTCCATTCTATTGAGCATTGTTGTTTAGCTCTAAATACACAAGCTTCAAAAGATTGTTTTTTCAATAATGTTTCATTAGACTTAATAAAGCAGGCTATTGGGCCAGGATACCCTTGTATCATAATATAACATTACGTTAAATGAAGCAGGCTGTTTCCTCTGTGTGGATTTATTTAATATGTTTGTTGAAGACTGTCTTGATGGTGAAGATGTTTTCAGTGCTGCAGTGTTAGGGAGGAACCAGATTTTACCTTTTTGGGTAAACCCTTGCTATTTGTCAATAAGTTCACGCCGCTTTTATTATTGATACTGTTGAACAGTTTGCTCAAACTTCTACTGATAGAGCCCTCAATATTTACTTGGGAATAGGGCATATTTTTGAAGAAAGATGTTTTTAATTCTTTGAACCATATCTCAAGTACTGCTCAGATGGTAATTTTCCAGACTCCAGAACTCTATACAAAATTTTCAATAACCTTAGCGGTTTTCTTAAAAGTTGTGTGTTTGCGTCTCTTTGATCTCTACCTGGACAAGCTTTTGGTGTCTCAAAATGCCTTAGATCTTTTTTATGGTGAAGTGTGATCATCTTTTAGGTGACCCCTAGCAAATGTAATTGTCTAAGACGTTTACCTACTGTTCTTTGCAGTTTTCATCTCTCATGTGGTTGTAACCTGTGATTGTTGCTATGCATCTTCTCCAAAGTTCCTGGTTCCCTGCTGCTCAGCCAGTGTGGGTGTGATGTAATAGAATGTTGATGAGTGCTTGGTTTGGATGAATCTCAATTGGAGAGAGTGGGCACAGCAGCAAGGATGCTGCACCTGGTGGAGCATTTACCATCTTACTTATAACCTGTAACTAAGACTTATCTTATTCAATAAACCTATATATTATAACCTATGTGACTGATTACCTGACTACTTGCCTACAAGAGATTATCTTCATGTGCAACACTGACGATGAGGATGCGACTGGTGACAAGGACGTGACTGGCACCTGAATACTTGCCTACAAGAGATTATCTTCATTTACAACAAGTGTGTATACAAAATGTTGCAAATGGACTGTCCATATAATATTATTGTCATCTGTGTCCTTCTCAGTTTGATTGTTTTGTCCACTTGTTCATTTATGAAAGCAGTTTTGTTTTTTTTGCTCCCTAGATTATAATCACTTAGATTGTTCCTGTTCGACTAAGCCGCGTCAAACAGATCTTGAGTAATTTAAAACAGTTCTTTGAGGGAAAGCAATCTAACCTTAAAGGTCTATCGAAAATTGGTTGAACCACATTTAATAAAAGACATGTCTCTCATGTAGAGATCAGAGCGTAGAAGATCACATCACCAAGTCCTTCAAGTCCACCAATGGAAGCAATAGGGGCAATTCTTCATATGAAGGGGAATGTGCTCAACCAGCAGGGAGCAGCAATTACCATGCGCTGGATTGGAAATTATAAAATGAAGAGTAATCAACCACAGCTCCTCTTGTAGTCCACTGCTGTGGGACTCCCAAGAGGTAGAGTCTCACAGCAGAGGGGCTTAAAGGCAATATTTGATGCTCCTAACATTGTGAACAACAGAGGCAAGTCAACAAGCCCTTGGAAACCACATGGGGAACAAAGAGAGCAGGAGGCCAGCACATAAAGTCCCATTGCAGAGTGGCAGTCCCTCCTAACAGCCCAGCATGCCCACACAACAAAGCAGGTAGTATGAATGTCAGTTCCTCCTGGCAGCACAGCAGTCCTCTGGCAATCTGAGGTTACTAGAGCCAGCAGCGTCTGGTTACAAGTCCCACACAGGGTCTAAAACATGGGGCCAGAGCCCCAGGACTTATACTAAAAATGTCTTTGATCAAGGAGTGACTCCAAAGGAACTCTTAGCAATGTGCAACCATCTCTTTCAACCCATCCCTGGCTCCAGATGATCAATATGGGATAAATCAACCCTTTGTGTGCAGGCAAGACACAACCTATTCAAATGTAAAGTGTGAACCACCTCTCCATGCCCCATCCCAGGAAACTATCAGTATGCAGACGTATCCCCTGTCACACACAGCCCATTCGGTCGTGTGGCTGTCTGAAAAGTATGCACCAAATGTAGCAGTCGCCCAGCCAAGACATGTATTGGAGTCAGGCTGCAAAGCAGAAAGAGTCATTTAGCACAGAGGAATGCCCACTCTGTAAAAGTGGCATTTTTAAAACAGTAATGTAAAATCCAACTACACAAGTAAGCAGGATTTATCACCACTATTCTAAACATGGCAACACCACTCCATTCTGATCAGGAATTACTGCTTAAAAGTATATAAGGGAATTCCCAATGCTAGTCTATGAGCGAGACATGAACGAAAATGTAGGGGCCAATATGAAGTGGAAATTAAAAAAAGTTTCTTAATCTACATTAAAAAAATACCACCAGGTGATCCATAGGGCCAAAATGAATGACTTTGTGGACAACATTAATCAAGCTGCACATACCTGTAGAGAAATATATAACATCGTCAACTCTTTCTTAAAACCTGATGTGCTGGGGATGGGCCCCCTTCCTCTGGGAAGCGATGTGAACAGTTTGCTCACTTATTTCTTGATAAAGTCAAAAAGATTTATGACTCCCTAGGGGTGCTGCCTGACGCCTTGGACACTCCAAAAGCCAGAAGCTCAGATAATTGGGTTTCAGCAGAATCTTCATCTTTTACGAGGCTAAGCATCAATGACATTCAAGAGGTAGCCAACACAATAAAATCAGGATCACAGGTAGATCCAGCCCCAGTTACCATCCTACTGATTGGAGGAGGTTATACTATCGGCCTTAATTGCCTTATATAATACCTCTCTGAAGGATGGCTTTATTCCAGACCTTTGGAAGCACGCCATTGTGAGTCCACTGTTGAAAAGGGCTTCCCTGGACCGTAAAATTCTGGCCTATCTCATTACTACCCTGGATAAGTAAAATCCTAGAGAAATTGCTTAATGTCGCTCACTCGAAATTCGTGGATTCCAATCATTTGTAGCATCAAACACAGACTGGTTTCCATCCCGGCTGTAACACAGAGACAGCTCTTCTGCTGATTACTGAAGACATGAGAATGACCCTGGATCAAGAATGGTCAGCTGTGCTCATTCTTCTGGACATGAGCGCAGCATTCAACACTGTCTCTCACACAGTTCTGAGGGACAAGATGAAGGCAAAAGATATTTCAGGAACAACATTAAAATGGCTAACTTCATTTCTAACCGATAGAATGTTTCAAATTAGTGATGGTCCCTTCCCATCAAAAACCTATAAGTGCCAATGAGGAGTGCCTCAGGGTTCGGTGTTGAGCCACACACTTTTTAACCTTTATGTTAAACCCCTCTCAGACATCATTTGTGCCAATGATTTTTCTACGGTATCCTATGCTGATGACACTCAAACTGTCGTCTCTATGTGACCAGATACCAAATCCACCTCTAAGAAGCTCGACACATGTTCAGAACAGCCAATTGGATGGCATTAAGCTGTTTGAAGCTGAATGGGGACAAATCAGAGGTGATGGTGGTGGGCAACAACCTGTTGCTCTGGGAACACAACTTACATGGCCTGGGGAGTACTTCTCCCCTAAATCAGAGGTAAGGAACCTTGGTGTCATTGTAGACAAAGATTGACCATGAACTCCCAAGCTAAGAAGATAGTGGGTATTTGTTTTGGCCTGCTTAGATCCCTTAGAACAGGGGTCTTGAAACTGTGGGGCGCGGCCCCCAGGGGTGCCGTGGAGTGATGTGAAGGGGTCGCACATTCACAGTCACACTTCTGCCCTGGCCTCCAGGGCTTCAGGTCCCCTCCTCCCCGTCCTGTGTCTCAGCCCGGGCTGCTGCAGTGCAGCTCTCGCTGCTGGGGTCTCGGCTGGGCAGTGTCTGGAGTCTTATCTCCAGCACGCCCAAGTTTTTCACAGGTCTTTAAATACCATTAGCATATTTACATGCCTTTGTAAACTGGTTACCAAGGTTTAGTTTTTTATGGTTCCGTACCCCCTGGGCCCCCACTCTGCCTATTCCTTACATTTGTAGTTTTACACTTTCTGCTGTAGTGTGAAAATGCATTTAATGAAAAGGAATATAAAGTTGGGTTGCCAAAAGAAACATGCCTGCTGTGTGTTGTTTAAAGACCCTGCAGAGACCTGCTCTTGACACTAAATAGAGTTATAGATAAAAAAGTATTTATTAATTAGTTATGTGACTTTTCTGTCTTTGTTCTCTTTAATTATCAGTCATGGATCATTGAGGCATCCCTAGAACACAATTAAAAGTGTTTTCTATTTATATTTGCTGTTCTAAGTATTCACAGATACATGCTAAAAATACAGCTTTAGGTGACTGCTTATTTCTGGGCCATCAAAATAATGAGCTGGTAACTCTAATCATAAGACTGAAAGTTTGTTGCAGGATCAGCACATTATTTATTTCCTCCACCCTCGATCCCTGATTAATGCCATTATAGCAATAGTTTAACTTATATCTGAAACCCTACGCTTCAAGTTTCTGGGAATGCAACCTGCTTTCAGACAACTCACTTCTCATTCTCGCCTTCACTTTCACACTCACCCTGCACTCCCAGCGATCACAATGCACTCACACTGATCACCATGCACTCATAGTGATCACAATGTACTCACACTGATCGCCATGCACTCACCGCGATCGCCATGCACTCACAGCGATCGCCATGCACTCACAACAATCCCAATACACTCACACTGATCACCGTCACTCACAGTATTCACAATACACTCACCCTGATCACCATGCACTCACACTGATCACCATGCACTCACACCAATCACCATGCACTCACACCATTCACCCGCTCCCCCTGCACTCACAGTGATCACAATGCACTCACAGTGATCACAATGCACTCACACTGATCACCATGCACTCACAACATTCACCCGCTCACCCTGCACTCACAGTGATCATAATGCACTCACACTGATCACAATGCACTCACACTGGTCACCATGCACTCACAACATTCACCCGCTCACCCTGCACTCACAGTGATCATTATGCACTCACAGTGATCACAATGCACTCACACTGATCACCATGCACTCACAACATTCACCCGCTCAGTGATCACTCTGCACTAAAAATGCGCTTGCATTGTTCATTCTTTACCTCACCCTGCAGTCACACGAGCACACTTCTCACCCTGCACTTATGTGACACTTCACTCACCTATCCCCCCTCACTGCTCAATCTGCAGCACTAACGATGCACTAATTCGTCCCACTCTGCACTTACACCCAAACCCAAATACATATGGTCACCTCACTCACCCTGTAGTCACTCCTTTTACCCTACTCTCACACTGTTGTTGCATTGCTCACCGTGCAGTCACATGGGCACTCTTGTCACCTACACAGTGCAGAATGTTAAAGTGCCTGGTACAAAGAAGATGTACCATGCACATTACCGAACTGAGTGTGAGTAAACTATAAGTAGCGCTATAAAAAAATGAAATGTTAATGCTGTATTTTGGTTATAAACTGGTACTGATGGGGTGAAATATTTCCTCAGTGTTACTGTGTTTAAAAAATTTCAAAATAATAAATCAATGCTATCCCAAAATATGCAGCATCACAGAACATTATTTACATTTTCTACTCACACAATTTAGTCAAGCCGTCGCATAATTTGGTCCTCACCTGCCTCTTGATTCCAGTAGCCCTGCCTAGAGGTTTAGAAATTTTTGTCAGGAGGGGGTCCTTATGCCTGAAAATGTTGACAGGGGGGTCTCAGCATCTAAAGGTTTGAGACCTCTGCCTTAGAAGGACATTTAGGTGATTCCGCTGAAGTGTCGTTGGACGGTGGTTCAAGGTTTGATCCTTACTCACGTCGACTACAGCAACTCCCCATACTTGGGCAGCCCAGCCTTTGTTACAAAGAAATTGCAGGCCATATAAATTGCGTCAGCTCGTGTACTGCTGAGTCTGCCCAAGATGAATTCATCACGCCCGGTTCCCATGCAAGTGTACTTGCTGCCCGTCAAGAGACGGATAGAATTTAAAGCCCTATGCATTGCGTTCAAGTTAAAATATTAATCCGGTCCTCATGTACTACAACATGTTATTACTCCATACACTGCCTCAAAGCACTAAAATCTAATGATCTTTCCCTTCTTGCAGTCCCTTAGAATTAAGAGAGTGAGGGGAGGAGGTCACACATTTACTATCCTCACTGCCAAACTATGGAATTCTCTTTCCGTACAGTTCAGGTCTAACAGCATTCTGTCAAGTTTTAGGAATCAACTAAAACGTATCTTTTTTAGATACATCATCAGTCCTCTTCTTTAGCCATGTCTGTCACTTATCCTCCTGTCAGCGTCAGGAAGCCCGATTTGGGCAAGCGTTTTTGCTCTAAAAAATGTTTAACATAATATAACATAACATGAGAGGAGTAGGCCTCACAGCAGTAAAAAACAAAATAGGCTGTTTGTTACTACCAGGACAGGCAACACTTAAGTCACATGCCCTACGTTTTACTAATGCAGCACCCTGTCCATAATGCTACCTAAGGCCTACCTTAGGGGTGACCAATGGGTAGTAAAAGGGATGTTTAATGCTTGGCAAGTACTTTTAAATGCCAAGTCAAGGTGGCAGTAAACTGCACACGTATTGGCAGGCCTGCGAAGGTTTTAAAGGCTATTTCTGTGGGTGGCACAAGCAGTGCTGCAGGCCCACTAGTATCATTTAATTTACAGGCCCTGGGTATATGGAAAACCACTTTACAAGGAACTTATAAGTAAATCAAATATTCCAAAGAGTTGTAATCCAATCATATATTGCTTAGAGGAAAGATTGTATGCAATTTAGCATGATTAGAGTGGTAAAGTACCCAGAGTCCTAAAGCCAAACAAAAAGAATGTCAGAAAAATAGGCGCAGGAAGGCAAAAAGTGTGGGGATAACCCTGCAGAAAAAAAACAGGTCCAACAATTGTATACATTTGATTTCTATATTATTTATGGACCAAATGTTTCTAATGATGTACCTGGTCCAATGGATGTTAAACTATATTAACAAATGTCACTAGTATTTTATGTGTATTTTATTAAATATTTATGACATGCTAAATATTGTAGTTGGAGCATAATTGGTTAGTTTTTTACATCAACGTTAGTTCGTAGGTTGATAATAATTAAACATTCACATAGCAAAAGTTTAACAAGCGAAGTGGGGCAAATATTTGTATTGGTCCATGGACATACATTAACCCTGTTAGTCAGCGCTGTAGCTGACCAGAGAACACCACCAACAGGGCAGGAAACAAACATGTAGCAAGTCTGAATATGGGGTCGAGCATGGGGGCAGCATGGGGAGGGCAGTCAGAGAATGAAGGACCACATGGTTTGTTGCCGATCCTATATTGCAGATGTTCAAGTAAAGAATAAGTACAACTACATGATCTGTCTGCTGCCGGTTCTTTGATGTATGGTCACTACAGCTCCTACATGCACAATTTCATTCTAATAATTTCTTGTGTTATGTCAATAAGTTACACTGAACTGATTCTCTTGAAGCTATTAGATCTACTTTCTTTTCTGTGTACAGAGGTAAATATGGGACAGAACTGTAGAACAGAGGCAAAAGTGACTTGTGGTCAGTGGTTTTCATAAAAAGGCGTTCATACAGAAATTACAGGAAACATCGATTGCCCTGGAGTATGGATGTTGGTTTCTTCGCTATTTATGAGTAATATTGCTCCGTGGGCATCAGGCCACCGAGGGGCACAAGCTAGCTTTCAATAGCCTGGGTGTTACTGGCTGATGAGGCATTCTCTCTCCTGAAAGGCGTGCTCTTCTCTCTCACTCCGCTGACATTAATGATGCTGAGAATGCTATGGAGATCAATATTTCATGTCATTTTGGATCACTTTGCCCAGAATTCCACAAGGAACAGAAAAGGTATTAATGAATTAGGTTCCTTTGGAAGTCAGCATTAAAATTTAGCCTGGAGAACCATCTTCCCTCATTAAGATTGTAAGTTTTATCATTAACACCTTGGATGCTTGAGATGATCTTCTGCTGTGCTGAAGTTCAATAGAAACGGGTGTGGTCATGACGAGTTAAGCTCGTCATGAGCACACGAGCAGTGTGCCTCATGACGAGCTCAGCTCGTCATGAGCATGGAAGGGGTTAATAGAAAGCATCAGATATTTTTCCCACTTGGCCGTATTATTTGATAGGCTTAAATCCATTCCAAATTTGCAAACTTTCCCTAATGTACGGCCTTCTCTGTACATATGAATGGGGATGTCTAGGGAGATGGTCCCTTAAACTTCTAAATGTTTTTCTGATTCCCCCCACTTATTCACCTCCGCCAACGTTCTGATGAGGAAAAAAGTGCTATGATGCCCAAAGGCCACAAAAATATCAAGGAATCAATGTGTAGTTTTACCATCTTTAGGGAGCCTTTTCAATGGATCACTAATTGGAATTTGGTGACTGCACATGATTGGGCCGGAATCGCTTTTCTGGATAAATTTTGTAAACTCCGATCGATAGACTGTTGGTAACTGCTTGGAAGTGTAGAGGGGAGAAATAACTTGTCACATCAGATTTCAGAGACTCAATAAATCATGACTCAGAAGAATCACCGACTCCAGGTTCTCCGTTTAGTTAGTTTATTACAAAGCCAAAAATAACTTGACATACAAACACCTCAAGATAAGGGTATAGAAACATATTGGAACTAATACAAAGCCAAACCTACGGACAAAGTTCAATCTCTGTAGCATGCACAGAATGACAAGCTCCAAAATCAGAACACAGGCAATGATTGCCTCAACATCAAGATTAGTCCTAATATGAGGTTCGTAAGTAAAAAGCCTTAATCTGTCACTACACTACCACTAACCGAACATCCCTGCTTAGCATTCCCGGTGCAAGTTCAAGGAAAGGTGTCAGCGCGTGAAGACTTACTATGGAGTGCACTCACGTTGAATGGGTCAAGTACCATAAAGCTACAGACCTCATTCTAAGATACTCCTTCTCTCCCAATCGAATCTCCTCTTCTAAATCAACCCTCGGGGCGCTGTCCTTAATTCCAAAACTAAAATCTTAGGACACACCCATTTCACATCATTCGATTTCCTCCTCGTAGGTGATTTTCCGTTTAGTTTCAATATTCCCAGCCTCTGGCTCAATGACCTTGATTCCCAGGCCTTCTCCGGTGATAAAGAAATCCCCCACCACATTACTTTACATGTTATTACATTTCACATTCTAATGATCAAATTACTTGTGATTACAATTTGAAGAGCACTATTACGCTCTATCACACACAAGGTAATACTTGGGCCACTATTTTGGCATATCCAAAATGCAAAACACTAGTTATGATTTACAAAGCCACACAAGGACAGATTTGCATCGCCATGTGTGGCTTTGTAAAATAATTAAGTAACGCAACGCAACGCAACGCCTTCCCATGGATTCACCCATGTATTTTAACGCAAACTACGATTTACTAAAAGGCAGTAAACCTGGGTTTATGCCAAAATTGTGCACACTACCCGGGGCGGGTGTAAAGAGGAGAAATAGCATAATTTCTCCTTATTACTTCCTCTTTTCATGGGTGCTAAATTCTGCAGCACAAACAGAAGGAGGAATATGCCTCTGAAGATTGTTTATGTGTAAGAAGGTATCCCTTCCTGCACAAAAACAATCCTACCCAAAATGAAAAAACCCTTGCACCATGGTGCAAGGGTCCCTGCCTTAGCACGAAGTGCTAAGTGGGCTAGCGCTTTGAGAGAGCAGAAGTGTGTCATAACTTAGTATACATGGTGCATTTCTGCTCTCTTCCTTTCATGCAGGGCAAGATGCCTTTCTGCATTGCACTGCATAAAAGATTAGTAAATCTGGGCCTAAATATCTATTACAAAATTTGAAGTTCATGCACTCTCTGGCAACTCAACAGTGTCAGACCCCAAGAAGAACAGATGTGCCTCTATCGATCAGGCCATAGTGTTTTTAGTGGCTAGCTGGCATAAAATTCATGGTAACCTTGGTGTCAACTTGGGACCACAGTTTATTCCTTTGATGGTTCACCTAGCACTTCAAATATTTTGACCTTTTAGGAGTTTCACTGCACATCATCAGTATGTCGTGTAATACTTTATCTTCTGTTTAATTTGCCAGAATCAAGAGGCTCATGATAGCCTTGTTTTCTAGTAGTGCTGGTCTGGCGCATAACACATGTTTATAATGTTCATAAAATTACTGAATGTGCCCTGTGCCAGACATTCCCCTTTAAGGGGTGCTTTTAAGCTACATTTGCCATGCAGGCCACGGGTTGTGGTAAGTCTCAGCATCTGAGTGTGTCAGGTACATGGTTGCCCATTTTCAGCTTTTTCTTCTAGTCTATGAGTTCCTCCTTTACTTCATTTGCGTCGATCAGTTTTTATCCAGACTTTACGCAAGCGGTGCAAAAACAACGCATGGGCTTCACCGGGGTGAAACGGCGCCTTAGAGACATGGGACTAAAGTACGCCATGCTTTTCCTGGCTCGATTGAGGATCGAATATGAGGAACGTGCACTCTTCTTTGACCGCCCGGAGGTTGTCAGTGACTGGCTTGATACTTTGCCGGCGCACCGTAACCGACCGGAACAATCAAAAGGCGCTGAATGTGGCCTGGAGGAACGGGTGGAGTGAGTCCCTACCGGTGTGTCAACTATACGGACTTACGGCGGGGGTTTGATTATTCCTATGTACATAAATTGTTGATTACCCGGGGGTGGGAGGGTTTGGGATTCTTCCTCCTCTAGGGGGTTCTTTCTCTCTTTTAGTAGATTAGTTTAATGGGGCGACAGGCACACTGCAAGTTGGGGTGGCTCTCGGGTCTAACGCAGGGGTGCAGGGTGGGGGGGTGTGTTCTAGGGATTTTCCTTGGGGTGGGGGGGATTTTTGTTTCCTTGTTTACTCAGAGGCTCTATTTTGCTGCATACTTTGTCCATTGTGCCTGTTTCTTTGTGAGGGGAGCACAGTTCACGGTTCTGGAATGGGGGTTAGGGGGCTGAGGGTGCTGAGTTGGAATGTTAATGGTCTGGGTGATAGGATCAAGCGAGGGATAGTTTTACAATATTTGAAGCGTCTTTCACCGGATATAGTGTGATAGGATCAAGCGGGGGATAGTTTTACAATATTTGAAGCGTCTTTCACCGGATATAGTGTTGCTGCAGGAGACACATCTGATAGGGAATGCTTGCCATGCATTGAATAGAAGGGGATATCATCTGGTGGCACATTCAGGATTTACTACTGGGTCGAGGGGGGCGGGCGTCCTGGTTTGGAGTTCCCTCCCCTTGGAGATAGATGACACTGTGCTGGATGATAGAGGCCGATATGCGGCCATTACGGGCCGCTGGGAGGGGAAGACGATCTCCATACTCTCTGTATATGTCCCGCCGGGTTTACAGTCCACCACGTTCTCGATTTGGGTAGGGTGGTTTTGAACTTCCCTGAGGACATGTTGGTTGTTGGTGGGGACTTTAACTCTGTTGTTTGTGGCAGCAAGGATCGTAGCCCCCCAGGACTCTTTTGAGATCACAGTTATGGTTGGACAACTTCCTGGATATGCTGGGTTTAGTGGATTGCTGGAGATAACTGCACCCTGGACAGGCACAATATACTTTTTATTCGGGAGCGCATGGGAGTCTCTCGAGGCTTGATTATATCCTAGTGCCAGCGGTGCAGATGGTCTCTGTGAGGGAAATTCGACATCTAGCTCGGGGATCTCGGATCACTCCCCTCTTTGGCTTACAATTGATGTGCAGCTGGGAACTGAGGTCCGGGTTGCTCCAATTAACCCCTGGCATCTACGTAATCCGAAAACTAGGGCTGAGGTGGTTAAATGTATGGATCATTACTTTGCCGAGAACGTGGGGTCTGTGTCCTCTTCCATCTCCTTGTGGGAGGCCTAAAAGACAGTTATCCGGGGACAAACCCTGTCCCTGATTGCTAGCGCGAGGAAAAGCAAGAACGGGGAAGTGGTGTGTTTGGAGAATGAAATCACAGCTTTGGAAGAAGAGTTGGAATCTGGGGTTACATCTGCATGTTTTGGCCCTTATACAGGCCGATTACAGAGCTCTGGTGACGGATGCGGCCAGGATGATGAGTCGTGAGCAGCAGGGGCGTTTGTATGATGTTGGTGACAAGGCCGGGAAGTTGATGGCGTGGTTGGATAAGAGGGAAAGGTTGAATCGGGTGGTGCCTGTTGTGGAAAGAGAGGACGGTGCGCGGGTTGTGGACCCGGTTGAGATAGTCGCAGTCTTTGCTCAGCACTTTCAGAAGGTCTACGCGCCGGTCTCGGACAGGCCGGAGGAGGATTCACATTTGCTACTTAGGGATATCGCGCTGCCTAGCCTTTCGGAGTCAGACAGGGAGCTTATGGAGGTGGATTTTTCCACTGATGAAATAGCGCTCGCTATCCGCTCCCTTTGCTCGGGAAAGGCCTCCGGCCCGAATGGTATACCGATAGAGCTGTACAAATTGTGTCCAGACAAGATGGCGCAGCACCTTCGCCAAATGTTTCTGGAATCGCGAGATCTCGGAACCCTTCCCCGGGATCAGAGATTGGCGTCCATTGTAGTCATCCACAAAGACGGGAAGCCCCGTGACCAATGTTCGTCATACAGGCCGATCTCGCTTTTGAATGTTGAGCCCATAATTTTGGCAAAACTTTTGGCAAATCGTCTGATTACAGTGATCGGTGATTTGATACACCCAGATCCGTCTGAGTTCATTCCTCATCGCAATACTGCTCTCAATCTTCGCCGCCTTCACGGCGTACTGGCAAGGGCGGGGTCACTTCATGAGCCGGCCATCTTGGTTTCTTTGGATGCCTCGATGGCCTTCGACACGATAGAATGGCCGTATTTGTGGGCGGCCCTCGCAAAATCTGGTTTTGGCCCCAATTTTATTGGGTGGGTCAGACTTCTTTATGAACAACCACTGGCCCAAGTGGTGGTCAATGGTAGGGCCTCGGAGCCTTTTGTCCTCGGAAGAGGCACACGACAGGGCTGCCCGTTGTCACCGCTCCTCTTCGCGCTCGCTCTTGAACCCCTTGCCACGTGGCTTCGGTGGGGGCCATTGCTTAAAGGCATTAGTTGGTCCTCTGATTTTGAAGACCGTATATCATTGTACGCTGATGATATTTTGTTATACCTCACTTCCCCTCGTAAGTCATTAGGATTGTTGTTTGACGTGTTAAGCTCCTTCGGGAGGAACTCTGGCTTGACTATCAATTGGGCCAAGTCCTGCATCTACCCGCTTACTGAAGAACTGCCCCTGTTGCCCCGTGTCTGTCCGATACCGGTGTCGCGCGATGGCTTTAAGTATTTGGGGATTTACATTTCCTTGGACTCAGCCGTACGGTATGAGAGGAATTTGCTTCCGCCACTCCACCGGCTTCGATCGGACGTTACGGCGTGGTGTGGTTTGCCGCTGTCCCCGGTAGGGAGAGCGGCCGTGTTTAAGATGATGTCTCTCCCCCGATTCCTGTACGCCCTCCAAAATACGCTTGACTTGGTGCCTGCCAGTTATTTCCGTGAGATCGAGGGCCTCCAGAGGAAGCTGGTGTGGGGCGGGCGACCTCGCATTGCACTGGTGAAATTGACTCTGCCCTAGTACGACGGCGGCATAGCGCTGCCCGATATAAAACGATACTACTGGGCATCCCAACTGAGTGCAGTCAACCATGCAATGTATCGTCCGGTCCCGAATCCGGCATTCGAGATGGATAAATGGCAGCTACCGGGAGGCGATTATAATAGGGCGCTCTACTCTAGATTGGCTAGGAAAAATCTTACCGGACCCACTGCGGTTGCAGTACGAGTGTGGGGTAGTGCGACTGCTGCCACGGGATGGACGGACAAGCTAACCAGAGCCACCCCGCTTTACGCGGTGGAGAGACTGGGCAGTCTTTGGACGACGAAGGGATTTGACAAATGGGATCTTATTGGCTTCACAAGGGTTGGAGACCTCTCGGTCAAGGATAGGATCAAAACCTTCGTGGAACTCCAACGAGAGTATACACTGAGCGATAGGGAGCACTTCCGGTATATGCAGATTCATCACGCACTTGAACCGGTCTTCCCGGCCGGTACCGCTATCCCAGAGTCCTCTCCCCTGGAGGACAGAGTGCTTGACGGGTATGTCCCTGATAGTGTCAGACTCCACGCTGCCGGATCCGATTGATGCACATATGACTCCACCTCCCTATCTCACCAACACGCCCGTAATAACAACACAGCGTGTTCGAGCGATAAGGCGAGGGAAAAAACAGGAAACAAACAAGGAGGGGACGGAAAGGGACTGCAGGGAAGGGACAGCTGGAAGACAAGAAAACAATAATACAGGTTATTCGTATTCACCTTGAATCCCTACACTCTCTCGGTCTTACTAGGTAAGTGTAATTGTTCACCTTTATAAAAAGAAGAATTCACCTCCTCCTCCCTGTATTCCTTAATGTTGATGTTCGCCACACTAGTCCCTAGAGAACACAAACACTATTAGTGTCAAGCCTCTTCCTGAATCAACATACAATACTATTCATAGAGATGAACCTACCCTGCCTTGTATTGAAAAAATGTCCAAATGATAATCCAGTGAATATCCCCAAACCCTATGTGAAATCAGCTACAATCCTGTTCCTCTTTTGAGTCTGTTTACATATGTACAACACTCTCCAATCAATACTGGAAGGACACGGTAAGACGTAGCCTCAACACTACTGTCTTCCGCTCTCTGGTTCTGACCCTGCTTTCCTGGTTATCCAGCTCCAAACACGGAAAGGTGTAGGATCTCCCCCCACTACCTTCCGCTTTGGCACTTGCCTTAAAGAGCACTAGTGTCTTTCTTCGTAACGGAAGTACGCAGAAAGACCAGACCGCCGTACTCCGTTCTCAAAAAAGGGGCAAACACAATCCTGTAATTCACTTGCACTTTCACCCGCTTGTGTCAGGTTTCAAAACAACGTGTGACAACGAACGCGTTAACTTCACGCGTTCATTGTCTGAACTCACAGTACTGTAGCAGCAGAACAATCCTCGAGTTCTTTAGATCTCCGGGAAGCGCCGTCCTCGCGCCGCGGGGAAAACAAACAAAGGCGCCGACCTCGCGCTGCGGGGAAAACAAACACAAGCGCCGACCTCGCGCTTCGAAACTGCAGGACCAATCGCGCTAACTCTTTTCTTCGCGCTAATCGCCAGCGGAACAATCCATGAACCAAAGTTTCCTCCAACAGGTTTAACCTGCAATACTATTCTCCAGCATCTCCCAAACTCGGGAGAAACACAAAATCACGAACAACGTGATGAGGGGCCGTCTTGCTTATATGTTGCCCCGCCCCCACACTAGAGTTCTGGGAAATGTAGTCCTGATTTGGGTGGCGCTGCTTGGCCAAGCCTGACAGAATGTCCCCCTCTCTAGCGCCTTCTAGGGCCCGGCTTATTTGGAAATCTCTTATGGAAAGAGCGTACCGCTGCAGGAGCATGCACGTCCGTGCTCTGCTCCCAAGAGTCATCTTCAGCAGAATACCCCTTCCAGGACACCAGGTATTTTAGCACCCCCCGGCACCACTTGGCGTCCTTGATACTCCTTACTTCATACTCCATACCCCCATCACACAACACAGGCGGGGGGGCTACTCTGCGTGAAGTAAGGGCAGGTTTCAACAACTGCACATGGAACACCGGGTGTATGCGCATCGACCCTGGCAATTTCAACTTATAGGTCACGGGGTTCACCTGTTTCACTATGGTGTATGGGCCTATGAATCTTGGGTGAAACACGCTGCGCATTTTGAACCTGATGTTCTTTGTAGACAGCCAAACCTTATCCCCCACTGCATACCTGCGACTCTCTATCCTGTGGCGATCCTCCCACCTTTTGTACACCTCCTTCGCTTTGTTCAAATGCACCTGCACCCCCTTATGGACCCTCCTCAGCATCAAAATCCTTTCTTTCACTGCTGGCTGGTCGCTAAGATCAGAGGGTATGTCAACTGGCAGTGTGTTAGCATCGAAACCATAATTGGCCCTGAAAGGTGACATTCCTGTTGAGCTGTGCCATGCGTTGTTATAGGCCAGCTCTGCCATCCATAACAGATCCACCCAAGACTCATGAGCTTCCTTAGCATAGCATCTCAGGTATTTCTTTAGCGTCTGGTTCAAGCGCTCAGTCTGCCCATCAGTCTGAGGGTGGAAACTGGTAGATGAGTTGGACTCTATTTTCAGGGCACTACACCACATGCGCCAGAAACGTGCAATAAACTGCGGTCCTCTGTCAGACACGATTACTCTAGGAATACCGTGTAGTCTGACCACATTACTAGCCAGCAATTGGGCTGTTTGGCTGGCATTCGGGAGAGTCTTACAAGGGATAAAGTGTCCCATCTTGGTGAGACTATCTATCACTACCAACACGGCTGTTGAGCCCTTATCCGTTGGAAGACCTGATACAAAGTCCAAGCTGATATGCTGCCACGGTTGACTTGGGGTAGGCATAGGTATCAGTTTTCCTGCTTTCTTGGTGGTCATCCCCTTGGCTCTAGCACACACCTCACAACGGGCCACCCACTCAGTAACATCCTTACTCAGGGTTGCCCACCAGAAGTGTCTTTTGACAGTATCGAGAGTTTTACGTATACCAGGGTGTCCTAACAGTTCCCCTTCATGACACCAGCCAATAGCTTTCTTCTGCAAAGGGATTGTGGGTAAATACAATTTTCCCTGAAAGAATGGCAACCCGTCTCTCAATTTGCAATCCAGTCCGTCATGCGCCCATGACCCCCATCCACCCGGATACTGATAGTTCCTCACCTCCTCCAGAAAGGATTCCGCCCTCACCACACACAGGACCTTCCCTGATGGTATAATTGCCTGTTTCTCATCCCCACACTCTACCGGCATGGTTTGTCTAGACAAAGCATCGGCCTTCCTATTCTCAGACCCCGGGCGGAAAGTGACCACAAAGTTAAACTCTGCAAAAAAGAGCGTCCATCTCATCTGTCTCGCTGTCAAGTGTCTAGCAGAGGACATAAATTGTAAATTCCTGTGGTCTGTGTACACAGTAATGGTATGCAGGGCCCCCCATAGATAATGCCTCCACTCCTGGAATGCTCTCTTGATTGACAACAATTCCTTTTCGGCTATGGTATAATTGAGTTCAGCCGGACTCAATTTCTTTGACAGGAAGGCCACTGGGTGCAACTGACCTGTACTACTGTCCCTCTGTGACAGTACTGCCCCGATTGCTTCATCCGAAGCATCCGCTTCAACCACAAAAGGGTGTTCTAAATTGGGATGTGACAGCACCGGGGCAGAGATGAAAGAAGATTTTAGAGTTTGGAACGACTCTCCTGCAGCCTCTGTCCACTCGAAAGGAACCCCTTTTTTCAATAGTTTCGTAATGGGCACTGCCAGCAAGGAGAAATGCAAAATGAAGCGCCGGTAGTAGTTAGCGAAGCCCAGAAAACTCTGGACTTCCTTCACGTTCTTCGGTACCGGCCAGTCTCTCACTGCCTCCACCTTGCGCTCAGACATTTGCAACCCCGAGGGACTAATCATCACTCCCAGGAACTCCACACAGTATACTCCAAACTCGCATTTGCTGAGTTTAACAAAAAGGCTATGTTCCCTCAATTTCATCAACACCTGTTTGACCTGTTCCACATGACAACCTTCATCCATTGAGTACACTAGGATGTCATCGATGTACACTACAACGAACAGGTCAATGTACTCCTTCAAAACGTCATTGATCAGAAATTGAAACGCCGCCGGGGCATTACACAGCCCAAAGGGCATGACCAGATATTCATATAGGCCATACCGCGTCTTGAATGCCGTCTTCCACTCATCCCCCTCACGTACCCTGACCAAGTGATAGGCTCCTCGTAAGTCCAAACGAGTATAGATCACAGCCTCCCTCACTTGATCAATCAGTACCGTAATGAGGGGGAGAGGGTAACGGTTCCGAATGGTGTTTCTATTCAAGACGCGGTAGTCCACACATGCCCTCAGATCCCCATTAGCTTTCGCTATAAAGAAAAGAGGAGAGGCTGCCGGGGAACGGGATGGTCTTATGAAACCTATCCTTTCATAATGGTCGATGTATTCCTTTAGGTGCACCGTCTCAGGAACAGATAAAGCATACACCCGGCACGTAGGAATCACTGCCCCGTCGATCAAATCAATTCGGCAGTCATAAGGTCTATGGGGCGGCAACTCCTCAGCTCGGCTTTCACTAAAAACATCCAGGAATGCTTCGTATTCTTTCGGGAGGGTCACCTCCTTCTCAGCGGCTGTAGCCACCATAAACTGCAAAGCCAACACTGCTACAGGGGAATGCACATACGGTACCAGATGTTCCTTGCAAAACCCAGAAGAGAAAAGCACCGTGCGAGATTTCCAGTCGATGGTAGGGTTGTGGAATGTAAACCACGGCATCCCTAGGATTATCTCATACTGAGGAGCCTCTATTATGTTCAACTCTACCCTTTCCACATGCCTTCCCTCTGACACCTCAATGGATAACTCCACCTCTGCCGTTTTTTCCGTTATCAGACCTGATTTAATTGGCTGACCATCTACGGCTAAGACCTCCTCTGGATTGCCTCTTGGTATTCTAGGAATCATCAAACGAGCTACCAACCCGTTATCTATAAAATTACCAGTGGCCCCAGAGTCCAGCATGACCATCACTTGGTGGGATTTGTGTTCACACTCCAAGGTCATGTCTAATACCAGATGGGACTCGGTCTCCCCTATGCCCGAGGAAGATAGAGATGTAAGCTTCCAATCGGGATTCTCCTCTTTAGTCGGCAACGATACCAAACCCTCCTCACTCTCTCTGGCAGTATTGGACACCGCTACCCTTTGGTTCCTATTCCACGTGTTCGAAGTCTTGGGTTTAGAGGGGCACTCGCGTACATAGTGGCCCTTCTTCCCACAATACATACAAAGGCCTTTCACCCTCCTACTCTCTCTTTCAGTTTTAGACAAAGGGGGTCTAATAGCTCCTATCTCCATAGGCTCTGCCCCTGCCTCTGCGGAACCCAGGGCTCTCGTAGGATAACTCACATTACGGGCGTAACCCCTTTCCCATCTTCTTCGATCCCCACTCCGCTCCGTTAGCCTACCATCCAATCTCATGACCAAATTCACCATATCCACACACGTCGTAGGTTGAGGATCAATGTGTGCTACTGCGTCCTTCAATTCCTCCCTCAACCCCTGATAAAACAGAGTCATTCTTTTGCCCTCTGGCCACTCAGTTTCGGCAATCAGACGGTTGAAAGTAGTCAGGTAAGTAATCAAATCACTCCTCCCTTGTCGCAGTGACAACAGCTCTTTATCCGCACTGAAATTAGTGGCCCTCCTGTCAAAGACTTTTTCAAATTCTTCTCTGAATGCCGTCCAATTGGACAACATGGCATCGTCTCGTTTTATAAGAGGGACTGCCCAATTTGCAGCATCACCCACCAAATATGATATGGCAAATGCTACCCTAGAATGGTTATTGGGAAAAGAGGCAGGCTTACAAGAGAAATGGAGCATAATTTGCGTCATGAAAGCCTGCGTTTTACTAGGATCCCCCCCATACCTCTCAGGGGTGGCTAACGGGATAGGAGGGGGAACTGTAACCTGTATCTGCGCAGGACCTGTAGAAAAAGGGTTCTTGGATAATTGTTCCACCCTATCTTTAAGTAGAACTGCCTCTGCCTTGGATGCTGCCAGTTCCTGTTGAACCAAAACCAAGGCCCTCAACACATCATCCAAGGTGGCCATATGTACTCCAACCCGACCCGGCAGAATGCAATTCGTGGGTTCGTGATTCTGTCAGACTCCACGCTGCCGGATCCGATTGATGCACATATGACTCCACCTCCCTATCTCACCAACACGCCCGTAATAACAACACAGCGTGTTCGAGCGATAAGGCGAGGGAAAAAACAGGAAACAAACAAGGAGGGGACGGAAAGGGACTGCAGGGAAGGGACAGCTGGAAGACAAGAAAACAATAATACAGGTTATTCGTATTCACCTTGAATCCCTACACTCTCTCGGTCTTACTAGGTAAGTGTAATTGTTCACCTTTATAAAAAGAAGAATTCACCTCCTCCTCCCTGTATTCCTTAATGTTGATGTTCGCCACACTAGTCCCTAGAGAACACAAACACTATTAGTGTCAAGCCTCTTCCTGAATCAACATACAATACTATTCATAGAGATGAACCTACCCTGCCTTGTATTGAAAAAATGTCCAAATGATAATCCAGTGAATATCCCCAAACCCTATGTGAAATCAGCTACAATCCTGTTCCTCTTTTGAGTCTGTTTACATATGTACAACACTCTCCAATCAATACTGGAAGGACACGGTAAGACGTAGCCTCAACACTACTGTCTTCCGCTCTCTGGTTCTGACCCTGCTTTCCTGGTTATCCAGCTCCAAACACGGAAAGGTGTAGGATCTCCCCCCACTACCTTCCGCTTTGGCACTTGCCTTAAAGAGCACTAGTGTCTTTCTTCGTAACGGAAGTACGCAGAAAGACCAGACCGCCGTACTCCGTTCTCAAAAAAGGGGCAAACACAATCCTGTAATTCACTTGCACTTTCACCCGCTTGTGTCAGGTTTCAAAACAACGTGTGACAACGAACGCGTTAACTTCACGCGTTCATTGTCTGAACTCACAGTACTGTAGCAGCAGAACAATCCTCGAGTTCTTTAGATCTCCGGGAAGCGCCGTCCTCGCGCCGCGGGGAAAACAAACAAAGGCGCCGACCTCGCGCTGCGGGGAAAACAAACACAAGCGCCGACCTCGCGCTTCGAAACTGCAGGACCAATCGCGCTAACTCTTTTCTTCGCGCTAATCGCCAGCGGAACAATCCATGAACCAAAGTTTCCTCCAACAGGTTTAACCTGCAATACTATTCTCCAGCATCTCCCAAACTCGGGAGAAACACAAAATCACGAACAACGTGATGAGGGGCCGTCTTGCTTATATGTTGCCCCGCCCCCACACTAGAGTTCTGGGAAATGTAGTCCTGATTTAGGTGGCGCTGCTTGGCCAAGCCTGACAGATAGTACCATCTCTCTCATTTATAAAAAGCTCATCAATGACCGCTCGGATCTTCTTGTACAGCTTTGTGGGGTCTGGACGGGTGATGGGCTGGAGTTGGATGATGAAGATTGGCAGGCCGCGATATCATCCCCTAAGGAAGTCGCGATTCCGGCGCGTCTTCGGCTGGTGCAATTGAAGATTTTACACCGCGTGTATGTCACGGGTCCACACCTGATGAGTATGGGTTACTCTATGGATGGGTTGTGTAGACGCCGCTGCGGTATGCTTGCTACTTTTCTCCATATTTTGTGGGAATGTCCGGACGTTGTGGTATACTGGAGACGTGTGCATGCAGTTATGGAAGAGGTTACGGGTGTTTCATTATTGCCTGAGGACAGAAGGTGCCTGTTGAACGTTTGGGAGCCGAATGATTACAGCGTTGCGCAGACTCAATGGGCCACCCTCTGCAACATGGTAGCGAAAAGAGACATAGCCCAGCTGTGGGGGTCTCAAAGGGCACCTCTGGTTTCAACCTGGAAGGAAAACATGGATTGGTGCATGTTTAGAGAAAAAACTGTATACATCGCCCATGGTAGGCCCAAGAAATGGGGGAGGATATGGGGTCAATGGAATTTGTATCGTGGAGAGATCTGCACCCCCCCTTTTGTAGAAACCACTGATATTCCTCTGTCCCCATGACAGAGCATTCCACACATCCATATCCTATTGTATATTGCTTGCTTGCCTACTCTCGACCCCCCCTTTCCTCCTTGAGACTCCTTATCCTTTCTCACATCAGCTTTTTAGCTGGGTCGCTCCCCCTGCTATCTAAGACGGCCACTTATATTATAGATATCACCTCGGATTTTTGTTAGTATGGTTTTTTTTTTTTAATATAAAATGTGAAACCTTTCATTTATCCTCTTACCATCGCATTGGCAGATAATATCGCTGCCGGACCCACGGGTTGTCGGCTGATGAGCTGTGTACTATTTTTGATTTCGATATTTACTGCTACTGGCCGGCCCCTGTGGTTGTAGGTATTACTTTTCTTGTATTAAAGGTTTTCAAAAAAAAATAAAAAATTGGGTTCACTCATTTATATCAATGTACTAGTGCTGGAATTGGAAAAGCTTTATGCCAGGAACACAAAGTGGGGGTCTAGGTCTGACAATAAAAAGGGAGCGGGTTTCTTCACGCCCTCCCTCCCACTGTCGGTTGTGTTACTTCGGTTCGGTGCTGCGAAATTTTAATTAATGCTTTTTTTCAGTCAAAGTGCCTCTTGCATTTTCAGTACAGAGCTATCACAACATCCTCCCACTGCACCTCGTAATGCCTCTGACTCGTGGACGATTCTATGCACTGAATACTTTTAGCTATCATCTGTGCGTCTTCTATTCTATGCAAAGCTTAGCCAGTGCTCACTACACCCTGACTGGTAGCACCAGGACATGCAGCATAGTGAAAGAGAGAGATAGGCTAATGTGCGGAGCGGCCGACTTCAGAACTGCTGGACTTGGTTTTGAGTCCCGTCCTTGTTATGATTGATATTCTGGCGTGCAACAGTCATAGTCAGTGTTTGTTTCGGGGTTTAAAATGCATGTTAATGTGTCCCAGGCCAAGCAGCAGTGCAGGCGCAGACACATACAGCAGGGTCTGGTAGCAACTCGCCACCAGTTCAGGGGCGGCTCCTCCATCGGAGCGCCGCCCGCTTACGTGCGCCCCAGAGATGAAAAAAAAAATGTCAATTCTTACCATTTTATTTTTCATTGTCATGAACTGGGTGTCAGGACAGTGTGGACCTGCTGAGTGACAACAGGTAGGAGTGGTGGGCAGAGGACTGCCTTTGCACTGTTTAAAGAGCGCATGTCTCTTTGGCTGGCCGTCTTGAGACAGCCAGCCAGACATGTGAACTATAAATCTCTCAACCTAGCTGTCTTAGGACAGCAAGATTGAGAGCAAGTGCAGGCCACCAGTTCGCTGGGGATCTCAGAGAGAGGCCGCTTCCACCAATCATGGGGCTGCTCACAGGCAGGTTAACAGCACGGGATCAGGCCAGGATTGGTCGAGGGAGTTTGATGGGGGCTGCACTGCAGTCCAAGCAGAAGAGGTCAGAGTGAGGGGGATGTTGTTCGTCACGATCCAATATTTTTTTTTTTCTTTTTACATTATTTTTTATTTTGTTTACCCCTCAGTAAATGCCAGCTGCCACTGCACCAGTTGTGATGTCTGAGCAGAGGCCTGTATCTATGTAGATCTGAGATACAGGGTATGAATCAGTACAGAATTTGTGATTCATTAACATACACATTCTGGGTTTGGACCTGACTGCCTGACTCAGGAAACCACTCTTTCTTTTCCACTTGCAGAGCCAAACATGGAGCTACAGGTGCCTGCTTACTCAATCAATAAATACTTTGGAGGGGGGAACATGGTGGCTAGCTAGCGTGCCTACCGCGAGCGCTCATATCTCCTCTGCTATATTCACATTCACCATGTCCACGCTGGCCTCTGGGTTCACCCGCTTGTTCCGCCAGACGCCTGGTTTGTTTCTGCCACTAAATCCGTTGCAACTGGTGCCTCCAGCAGTTTGCGGGATGGGAGGGGGGCAAACGGCAGCGGCAGATACGGGTTTCCAGTGCCTTCTCGACGTCTCAGAGCTCCAACAAGATCGTCGAGCGGCAGCCCTAATTAACCTTCCTGGTCTCTGGGGGTAGAGTCAGCACTTTCCACACAATATTTCCTGCAACTTCGAACAGCACAGAGACAGACGCGGGGAGAAGGAAACTCCCTCTATCATGATCTATGACCCCCAAAAAAGGAGCATAAACCCGCTCTTGTAGAAAGGCAAATCCCCCATCTTCCAACAAGGCGTCTGACCCTGCAGAATTTACAATACCATCCAGCAAGGGGAAGACAACAGGTTTTCCAGAAGGCTACCTGCTGATTTCTCCTCCACCCCGTTAAAACAGGTAAAAATAGATATACTTTCAGGAATGTAGATTTAGGGGCGGGGTAAGCACTTTCTACAAAGAGTAGTAGGAACAATCAGAAACTCCCTGGAACAATTCCCCTATTGAGATCAGTCAGAAAGATGCCCATAACCAACCCCCTCTACAAGCAGACACCCGAAATATATCCAAAAGGGGTACAAAACCCCTGCTACCCCCTGCCACTGTTTTGGGAGGTAGAGTTAAAATAACCTCCTCATTGAGGTCCTACTTTAAAATCAAGAGCACAGAAGGTCAGTGTAGCAACCTTGGTAGCTAGCTCTCAGACAACTGATACCCCCCATTACCCTCAGGAGATGGAGCCATTAACTCATTCGCAGTATAAATCTCAGGCCTCCACACCTCCAATCGCTATTCTGCTCTCGCAAATGATGAGTACGCCAATAACCCTCTCAAGGATAGCCCTACAATAACCTGTGAGACAGGAGTGGGGACCTGTTCTAATAACACTGAAAGCACAGGGAAAAGTACAGTGGAAGCCCAGGGCTTAGAGAAAGCAAGTACCCCAGCAAAAAACTAAACCCTGAATGCGGATATCAGTCAGATTTTGCTCTCTCTATCCAATGACATAAAAGGGAAATTTGCCGTATCAGAGCGTAATCAAGCCCAAATCCAAGATGCCTGTGAGGGTTTAGAGGAAAAAAAGTTAGTTGATATCACGGAAAGGCTTCTCACCATGGAAGTCTCCCTTGGGGCCTTGCAAGAGGAAGTAAAGAGTAACCAAAAGGAGATTCTACCACTAAAAGCAGGAGAAAAGGAACTTAGAGACAAACTGGAAGTTTGGAAAACAACTCCAGAAGGAACAATTTAAGGATCCTGAATGTTCCGGAGGGCACAGAGGGCGGAAATGTAAAGGGTTTTGTAGTTAACCTACTCAAAGAATACATTCCGGAAGTGGCAGAGCTAGACTTAGAAACAGACATCCATAGGATTCAGTGCGATCCCTTTAAAAGAATCCCTGAGAAAGGAAAACCGAGTAAGATTCAGATAAACTTCCGTACCTACTCAATCAAAGAACTAATCCTTACAGCCACCCTTAGGGCTAAGCAGTTAAAAAAAAGACTGGTTCTTTACTAGAAGATCAGACATCTCCAAAGTAACTCAGACCTGCTAGTAGGAATTAGGAAGACACATTCAGGATTTGAAGGCTCTAGGTGCAACAGCACAGTTGAATTTCTGGCAACGCTAAGCGTAATGTGGAACAATAAAATGTATAATCAAAGAGAGGTACCTGAGGTTGAAAATCTAATTTCTCAGATTAAGACTCATAAAAACCTGCAAACAAGAGGTTGGAGATATGAAGCTCAAGGGGTATGATGGAATTCCCAGCTTGGATAAAGGGAGGGTTCCTCGGGTGGGAGGGAGGGATGGGACACAGAAGGGCTTAAACTTTTTTAGTTTATTTGAACACTAGGTGGGGAGCATTGGGAAAAAATAAAAAAAAATATGGTCCTCATTGGTACAAAGGATAAGAACACTAGCAGGAGAGGATGGACATACATTTGCCACAATAGGGAAAGGGGAAAAGAATGGCATATAGAGCTTATGGGTACTTTCCTGGAATGTTAACAGGCTACGGGTTAATACTAGATGAAGGAAGATCTTAGAATTTCTCAAACTCTCTGACAATGATGCCATAATATTACAGGAGACACATCTATGACAGGAAGAGTGGCAGGGAGTCCCAGAGAGGAATAAATGGATCACCCACCTTTCATGTACTAATCAGTCCTGTAATGTGATGGGTTAGCAGTTTTATGTAAGAACTCTATCCAAGTTAGGGTGGAGGGTTCCACTTTAGATTTAGGGGGTAGATGGCTAATAAGCTATGCTAAAGTACACAAAATAGGGTATGCATTTGTGCAACAGCCTCTTGACACAAAATATCACATCATCATAGGAGGAGACTTTAACAAAAAGTTGGATCCAGTGTTGGATAAATCTACAACCAGACCAGCAGTGAACTCACCTAAAATGAGGGATTATGCACACCACTTGATAAAAAAACTTAGCCTTGGTAGACATTTGGAGATTGAAAGCAGGACAGGAAAGAGGGTATACCTTTCTAAACAAAAAGCTGTCTCACTCATCTAGAATCAACTTCTTTCTCACAAATCAAAAACTTAATAGGAGGTTATATCGCCAAAAAACAGGAGCTTCTGACTAAGGTAGAATCTGACCTCCTTGAGCTGGAGAGGGAGCACTCGCTAGATCCCTCACCCGACACCAGTCATAGGCTTCTTCTGAAACAGGACAAATTCCGGATCAAAACTAGGTATCAGATGATGGCAAAGCACCACGCAGTTCAGCACAGACGTTACGAAATCGGGGACAGGACAGGTAGGACACTGGCATGGCTAGAGAGGCAGGAACAGGGTTCTCTCTGGGTTCACAAATTGACGTCACCGGAGGGAGTCATAGTTGTGCATCCGAGGGACATAGCGAAACAGTTAGCTGATCACATCGAGAGGGTATACTCCCCCTCTACTCAATAAACGGCGGACGAATCTCACCAGCTCCTTCAAGACAGTAATGTACTGAGCCTCTCCAAGGAGGACAGGGAGATGTTGGAAGCAGATCTCTTGACGGAAAAAATAGGTAAGGCCCTAGGACAACTCAAATCCGGGAAAGCGATGGGGCCTAATGGTGCCCCGGTGGAATTTCTGAAGGCCACAACATCTTTGACGGTGCCACATCTGGGAGCCAAGTATGAAGAAAGCTTAGAGATGGGTCAGCTACCGCTGGATCAGCGTATAGCTTCTATTGTAGTCATTCATAAACAAGGTAAACCAATAGACTGTGGCTCATATAGGCCTATTTTGTTGATTAATATAGAAGCGAAGGTGCTAGCCAAAATCCTGGCGACTAGATTGACGACAGTCATTGCATCACTGGTCCATTCAGACCAGTGGGGTTTTATGCCAGGGCAGAGCACAGCCCTCAACCTCCGTAGAGTACACAATGCAATAGCCCGGAGACAATATATTAAGGAAGACGCAGCTATATTGTCTCTCGACGCCTCTATGGCGTTTGACTCATAGAATGGCATTACTTATTTGAGGTGCTGCGAAGAGCGGGGTTGGGGCCCAAACATGTGGCCTGGGTGAGAATCCTTTACACTGGAGTACTGGGCCAGGTAGGGGTCAAGGTTTTACTTCCCGTACGTTTGAACTCCGTAGGGGCATGAGACAAGGTTGCCCACTATCCCCACTGATCTTTGCCCTCATATTAGAACCGCTCACGGCCTGGATACGGAGGGACGTGATGGTTCGTGGCATGCGCTGGGCAATCGATGTAGGAGACCAAATATCGTTTTATGCGGATGACATCCTGCTTTATTTGACGCTTCCCTATAGATCGATCATCGTGGTGTTGGATATATTCACAAACTTTGGTAAATACTCAGGATACGCGATTAATTGGAGTAAATGAGTCCTGTTTATGCTGAAAGGGGACGTGCCACACCTCCAATCACAATGTGCGATAAAGGTTGTAACGGAAGGATTTCGATACCTAGGGATTTTTATCACCCCAGACCCGGCATGCTTCTTTGATTCGAACTTGGCCCTGCCTCTGACCAGACTGCGGGCAGATGTGAAATATTGGAGAACTCTACCCTTGATGCTGGTGGGGATGGCGGCATTTTTCAAGATGCTGGCCCTTCCGCTCTTCCTCTATGTCCTACACAACTGTCCTCACAGGGTCCCTGACTCGTACTTTAGAGCTATAGAGAGCGAGATAACCACGCTGTTGTGGGACGGTAGAGCCCCCAGAATAGCAAGGCAAAAATTGACTAAAGGCTGGTACGATGGAGGCATTGCTCTCCCGGACCTGCAGAGATACTACTGGGCGGCGTAACTGGTGACTGTCAATCACTGGATATATCATCCCCCAGATGATCCAGCATACCCCCTCGACAGGTACCAAACTGACCGCTCAGGATATTTGGGGGACTTGTATACCACCAACAGGAAATACAATGGGAAGTTCTTCGGACCGACCAAACATACACTAGAAATCTAGCATCTAGTTACCTCTCGACTGAGATGGGCGGGCACTCTCTCGTTGGCCACGCCATTATGGTTTGCTCAAGGACTGGATAGACTAGGCTACCAGCCTGGATTCGACAAATGGGACCTTATAGGACTATCAAAGGTAGGAGATTTGGTCCAAAAGGGGGCAATACTGACTTTTGCAGAACTCCAGACAAAATATCGGATGGCACAGGGAGAAATATACAGATACCTACAGAGCAGACATGCGCTGCAGGTAGCTTTTCCGTCTCTAACAGACATACCGGAATCGTCGCCCCTGGAGGATCGCTTGCTTGATGGACCTCTCAAGTCAAAGGCGATATCCCTAACTTACAGGAAGCAGAGTAACAACCTCCCAGACGACTTCCCGCAGCTCAGGGTCGGTGGCAGGATGACGTAGGCCCTATAGAGGATGACGACTGGCAATCTGCCCTGAGTTCCCCCGCATGAAGCCGCTATCACCCATAGGTTCCGCCTTATTCAATTGAGAATACTCCATCGCTCATATATGACAGGGACAATCTTGGCCAGGATAGGATTCAGACCTGATGATAAATGTGTGAGGGGATATTGGCAACAGGCCACATTTTACCATACAGTATGGTCCTGCACCAAGGTACGCCCACTTTGGGAGGAAGCCACGAATCACATGCACACAGCCCTGGGGAAAGCTATTACACTTACACCACAGCTCGGGATATTGAACATATGGGAAGCTGCTGACCTAACAGACGTAGAGAGGCAGTTTGCAACACTGGGCTACACACTGGTTAAGAGAGAGGTGGCTAAGGGCTGGGGGGTCATGCACCCATCTCGTGCCGCAATGTGGGCCAAAGAAATGGATAGATGTATGCTGGCGGAGACCGAGGTCTATAAAACTCGAGGATGCCCAAAGAAGTGGGATAAGAAATGGTCACACTGGAATACATACAGGCGAAATGTGTGTGTGCCACCCACAACTGAAATGGAAAAGCGAAGGCAGGAGAGACTGGTAGGAGATATGTGATGAACATTTCTTGCTAATTGCTTTAATCATACTATCTTATTGAAATTGTGCAATGTGTTGTCCAATCAAGTGCTGTATTTTTGTGATTTTACTCAATAAAAAAAGTTTTTAAAAAAAAACCTTAATAGGAGCATCAGTAGTGTAGTACACCAACCGACACACACTTATCAGACCATGGCACAGTGAAACTAGAAATGTCTTTAGAGGTCTCTCCATCACAGACCAGATGGACTCTAGATAGAACTCTCTTAGGTGACCCAGAAATAATAAAGGGCCTAAAAGCTGGCACAGTCTTTTTCTTTTAAGAAAACGAACAGTCAGCTTCACCCCATAATGTTTGGGATGCTTACAAAGCCTATATTTGTGGGAAACAAATTAGCGCTGCAGCATACAAAAGAAGGCAGGGAAGAACAAATTAAGGGAATACGAAATGTCCATTAAAGAAATACAGGAAAAGATAGTAAATAGTTTCCATATGTAGGATTCCACAAATGAGGTGTTACAAAATAAACTGAGAGGCAAATGATATTTTATCAGACTATCTGAAAGGGATTGTGAAAAAGAGATGGGACGTTAGCAAGTTGGCAAATTATGAATAAGGGGAAGGATGTGGAAAGATGTTAGCTTGGAAAGTGAGACAAGACCACGTCCGAAATGAGATTAAGAAAGTGGTGAACAATACAACAAAAGGCCGATGTACGGAAGATCGGACAATTTGGGAGGCATTCTTGTTTTCTTTTCAAGACTTATATACTAATGACATGGCAGCCACACAAATAGAAATAAGAGAATGGTTGCAACAGGATTAACTCCCCTGCCTGGATATAAGTCATCAGGCATCCCTCAACCAGAAGATTACTACTTCGGAAATAGATAGCATTATTAAAAGCTTAAAAAAGGGGAAAGCTCCAGGTCCTGATAACCTACCCAATGAAGTGTACAAAGTTCTGAAGAAGGAACTCACCCCTTCCTCTGTGACTTATTGAATAATATATATAAGCATCATGCACTTCCCCCACCTACTTGGAATGACGCAGTGATAACCCTGATACTTAAACCCGAGAAAGACCCTACAAAATGTAAATCCTAGAGACCAATTTCCTTGCTCAACTCAAATTATAACATTTACACACAGATTCTTGCCAAAAGGTTGGACAAGGTGCTGGGAGATATTATAGATGTAAACCAGAAGGGTCTCATGAAGGGAAGGCAGCTCTCAGACTTAACTCAGGATCTGGTGAGCGCAATTGATTTGGCTACTGTCATGGGTGTCCCTTTACCTGTTATAATTGTAGACGCTGCCAATGCCTTTGATAGAGTTAGTTGGCCCTACCTTTATGAAGTAATAAAACAGAATGTTTGGCTGAAATTTTCTCCTAGCAATCGAAAGTATGTACTCTGCTCTCACAGCAAGAATACTAGTCAATGTCTCATTAACTTCAAGCTTTCGGATAAACAGGGGAACTTGTCAAGGCTGTCCTCTTTTGTCGCTATTGTTTAATCTGTATATAGAGCCTTTAGCAAGGAAAATTAGAGCAGAGCAAAGAATCCCTCCATTTCGGAACTAGGATTGATATTAAAAAAAGAGGCTGTATATGCAGATGATTTAATAGTTTACTCAAGCAATCTTGAGGTATCACTGCCGGTAATCATGGAAGTAGCCGAAAGTTTTGGGACAATCTCAGGATACCTATTCAATGAAGATAAAACAGAGACTATGACGTGGAATAGACCTATCCTTAACCACTTCAAGCATCTAGATAAAACAGAAATTAGATACCTAGGAACCCGAGTGATGAAGGACTTGGAAAAAATGGCACACATTAACTTCAATAGACTCATGCATGAGGCTAAAAAACTCTTGCAAAGCTGGGCTTCCCTCCCAATTTCTATCTTAGGAAGGGCCAATCTAGTCAAAATGATGATTCTCCTAAAATTCCCTTTTATTTTCAATGCTTTCCCCATACATTTTAAACAAGCTTGGTTTAAAAAAAACTACATGGTCAATTTAGCAGCTTTACATGGAGGAGTAAGAGTGTGGGAATCTCTTGGAAAAAACTCAGGAAGAAAAAGATGGAGGGTGGAATGCACTTCCTGATTTCCAGCTTTACTATTGGGCCTTCTTCTTGAAAAATGCCAGATGACTGTTGATGGATCTCCACGACATGCCAATGTGATATAGAGCCTTAATAAGAGATTTAGCAGAAGGCAAGTATTTCCTACTTAAAAATGGTCACCTGCAATTTAAAAATAATATTGAATTTAAGACTCTAATTGCAGCCTGTAAAGTTTGAACTCAAACTAGGAGAATACTAGAGATCCCATACTATAGTAGTATGGCACCAATTTGAAGATCCCCAGGAACCCTACTCTGCTTGAAGGATAGCTTGGTGACCTCATTGCTAAATGCAGGATTACTAAAGTGGGGCACAAATTATAATCTATCCAGATTTAAGTACTATCAATTGGCTAGCAGGTCGTGAACTCAGTCGAATCTGGGAATGGAAACTGAAATTGAGAAGGAACTACAAAATACTCAGAATTACAGAAAGGAAGTCTCTAATTGGTATTGGGCACTGGTAGAAGGGGACAACGGTCACTCGACATTGCCGGAAGAGATGTGGAAGCTGAACATGGCAGGCTGCGATTTTCTCCACTTATGGCAAGAATCTGTAACTACATTATGGTTGTCAGTAAAATCTGCACCACTCAGGCGGAACCATTTATTTACACTATACAGGGCCTACTGGTCCCCCAAGAAAGATGATATGAGGAAGCAAGAAAAGATGCTGTCCGAATTGTGGTCTGGAAATGCGTATGATATACTTCTTTTTTAGCAGGGTCCAGCAATCCAGTCCTTCTAGCAAGATGTGTGTGTGAACTATTCAAAAACATTTTGAAGGCCAATATTGAGGTAAGCTTATCCTTAATCACTTTTGGGGTGCTGAAGGAAGACAAACCATCTTTGGGAAGAATTAGATCGTTTTTACTCTTCATATTAATAGCTAATGCACGTAGAGAAATCTGTATAAAATGGGTTTCAAAATACCGCCTACCAGTGCGGGTTGGTTACGTTTTTCTATACATGTTGCCATTATTCGGGCGGTGTGGGCGATCAATGCAGGTCCTAGGCGGGGAGTCGTCTGAAGTGAATTCTCTCCGACGTGAAGTTACCCCCACTCACCGCACCATGAAGTGAGGCCAAAAGTGCTTTCACGTTCAGACACCTGGAAATACCAGGGAAGTCCGGAAAAAAAAATGTGAGTTTTTACAATTTTTTTACATAGATCACTGTGGTTAGGGTACGCCTTAGCACGTGTACACCGCCCAGTGGCATCTCTTTCACTATTACTGGTCCTGATGAAAGCTCAGCCAAGTTGGCATTAACGAGCAGAAACATGTCGACCTTTTGAACATCAATCAATCAAAGCATTTATATAGCGCACTACTCACCCATATCAATTGGATACCATTGGCTCAAATTAAAAGCCAAATGCTATTGTCCATTACTGGTTTTAATAAGTGCTTACTTGGCCTTGATTAAATATTTTGTTGTCTAAAGTTTGCCCTATTTTAATTATCACCTTTTGTCACTAATTCACTCTCCTGACACACTAATAACCAGCTCCACTGCAATCGCAGGTGTTGTAGCACACCGGGTTGGCATTCGGCCCATCCGGTGGAACCCGAAGATGAAGCATGTCACCCACTAGGTGGGTGAGTGAGGGTTTTCTTAAAAAACTTTTTAGTTTTTTTACACTTTTGTACATACCCCACAATTTTTTTCCTTTTCTTTTCTCTTGGCATAGACACTGGTCCTCTTGTGTTTTACAAGTAAATACTAGTCACTCCTTTGTTGTTATCCATATTCTGAACTGGGGTAGATGAGTATCCTATAACCCTACCTCTCTTGTTTTTTAGAAGTATACATGCTGCCAGACTGATTTTCAATCAGGCTCGCTAAAGAAAGAAAAAAAATGGGCTTCTTTTTTCACAATGTTTCCCATAAATTGATCATTTATATTAAGTAAGAGGGTTGGAACCACAGAAAATCCTGGTCACACTATAACGAAGTCCAAGGATTAAGACAAATATCAACAGGTTGACGAGGTTAGTGGTGGCTACCATTAGACTCCTCCTCGACTATTAGGTGAAGAAGACTGGCTTACGGATGCCTGAATCACGGAAGTTATGTGGAGTCCAGACCTTAGACCACTTCCTAGATCTCGGCCCCTACCTTTGTCACGTATGAAGACTTAAAATACATAAATAAATACTTTTGCAGTGGTTTAGACTTTGCCAATAAATTGAAACATTGAACAGTGCTGTGAGATTAGAAGGGGAAATGTGTGGATCTTGAAAAGATTGTTGATTTTCAGTGGGTCAAATGAACAGCGGTGGGAAGAGAAGCAGCAGGGAATGCATTTCCTGATTTGCAGGATACGGGTTTAAAGCAGTAATTGAATTCGGGTTCATTTGCGGTGATGAAATAAGGTATCCTAGTGAGCCAAGAAGAGTTACTGCAAGTGAGGTTAATGATCTTTTTGTGCCACACCTGTGAAGGGTACTGATGAGACGGAGTACGAGACGCAAGGCATTGCCATCGAAGTATGGTTAATATGTTTTTATCTTAGATGATGCCACTGGGAGTTTCCTTTTATAGTTTAGATTGCTGGGGAGGAAGGTGTGCAGTGTTGGCTTTAATGCGTGTGAGACTGTGAGACATGCATGAGCATGAAAAATTGAACATGGTGATGAACCGTTAGAATGACAATGCTGGACTGGATATTGAGTCGGTAGCAGATGGAGAACTAGCTAGAGGAGGCGAAGCACACCATATCTATGTTGCCGCATTTCATCCTTGTTGCTCCTTTCTTTGTTGGAATATGCTTGGTGAAATAAAACCTTTTGTAACTACTAGTTGGCTGAACGTCTCACTTGAGTTGTATCACAGGGCTTTATGTAAGAGGCACAATATCTAAAACTTCTACTGGCAACCAGTGAAGTGACCTCTTCACTTGTACACGTTCAGTTTTTGGGCTCAACAACAAACTTGTAGATTTGTTGTGAGCACTTTGGAGTTTACGCGCCATTCATTGGGTTGCCTTACATATAGAGTGACGACTGCCCCCACTAGCAGCAGGCACATATTAGTTGGGATGATCTGGGAAGTAGGTTTTAATAAGTATAACTGAAAAAAGGCAGAGACATACTACCATATCTTGGGGCAGCAACTTGAGGACACGATTATAAATGATGCTCACGTTAGGTATTCAGTTGTAAATTGAGGTGTCAGGATTAAATAAAGAAGACCAGAAGGGATGAAGAAGGGAGAGCATTTCTGTTGTTCCCTAGAAGGAGTAAATCTGGTTTGCCAAACTTTTATTGGAGGTTGCTATCATACATTCACCCAGGGCTTTAAGTGGAATGAAACAACTGGGGGGTCTCCCAAGGGGGCGTGGCCATTGTAATTAAGGGTGTGGCTTAAAACACGTAAGCTAAAAATGTGTGCTTAGCATAGTGCACCACCCGACTGATATTTTGCTGTTTCTGTCATTGCATCCAGAAATATGATACAAGTAACACTATACCTACAACAAGTCAGGACTATTGGCTTTGTCAATGGTTGTTAGTTGCAAAAGATAAATAAGCAGCAACTATGGCTTGTATATAATATTGAAAAAGCTTCTGCTTACAACCCTGGTGACACCACGACAATGTTGCTGCTCCTGAGTTTCGAAAAGAAGAGATATCCAGAGAGAAAATGACTCTCTTTAAAGGATTTCCCTTCCTCTATAACGCTAAAAAAACAAGCATTTGCAATGCAATAGGTCTCGAATTTACGCAAGTTTGAGCTATTGGCATTGTAAATGGCAAAGCCTTTGATTTATGTTTTGGTTTTTAAAACATAAATAAAAGGCATTGTCATTTACAATGCTAATAGCTTAAATGCAAGACCTATTGCATTGCAAATGCTTGTTTTGTATGTAAGAAGGTGCACATCTGAATTCGTGATGTGCTGGGCTTCAGACAAACTACTATTATAAACGAAGGCCTTTCACTTATGCATGCACGGCAAGCTTCTCTTTTACACCCTCTCTGCCATTTTGAAGTGTATGAATGCGAAGTGCATACCAGGATTTTGACACATAATAATCCGATGTCACTTCACAAACACCAAAAAGAGGGTGCGGTAAGGATGCACAGTCCCCATTGCAGACGTCTGCAAACAGCTAAAGGCCCACAAAACTACATATGTACACTTGTTTAACATGTAGCTATATAGCATAGCTCAGTCAACTAAATGGATGTCAAATGCATTCTGCCTAAGTTATAGGCTAAAACCATAGATGAAGGCCTGTAAGAAGTGAGAATGCTTAAAGGACAAGTAAAACCTAGGTCTGCAAGGTTACAAGAACACGTCACCCACTGTGAGCACAAGGTTTTAAATTGAAAAGAGAAAGAATACAACAGCTTCTGCCTACAGTGAGTCACCCTCTCCCAAACCAAGGTCTTCAAAGAAGCTCCCTGCGTTCCAATGTGCTAATATAAATTACCATTTACGGGGATGTGAGGGGGGCAATAACAGAAGCTGTTTACATATATAAGAGTGCAGTCCATTGGAGCAAAACTTGCAACAACCACAGAGAATCAACCAAACATTAAGAGACTGGTGTAACCGAATGTAGCAATCAAAACACTCAGCCTTATTAATTGTACATATGGGAACTATTTAGGAAAAAAAATGCAGACGCCAACCTGCAGCAACCCAGCTCGGGTCACAAAGAAATATGCCAGGCTAATGAGTGCATATTACGGTGTAGAAAGCGGGTACTTGTGCCCACCCAATATGGAATGGCAGCTATCAGTGAACGTGTAGTGCTGTTAGTGCCCATTATTAATGCAGCTTGCAGTGTGTTATCACTGTGGTAGACACAGCTGTGCGGTTACAGTAGCACGCTGCTCCTAGTTAGTGCTGTGCTGGTAGTGTTCACTGTTTATGTATTATTGGCAGCTGTTAGAGTGTTGGCAGTATCCACTGTTGACCCCTTAAATAGCATGTAGAGCAGATAGGTAGGAGGCAGCAGGGCCAAGTGAGGTAGGTAAAAGTAGCTGCTGGCACCATTAGTTCCCTGGCTGTCCTGCTCTATGAATCGATCTGCACTGGATCCCAGACTTGGAGCGCAAACTCGAGAGCTGCAGGAGGCCAGGCACCTCCTGGATTAGCAGTTGGAGTAGGACATTACTGGCTGGGATATTTCGAACCGGGCGTGGAGCGACAGAAAGTGGGAGGGATGGGAGAGGAAAACAAAATTGAAAAAAGGCCTATGGAAACGCAGTGAAATGAAAGGGGGAAGCCACCTAGGAAGAGCCTAGGTAAGCGGAGTAGGAAAGCCTGTATTTTTGCTGGTGCTTTGCTATTTATTTTCGTATTATGTTTCACTCTGGATTTTTATATCTGTTCACAACTAAATGTCCTTTTGGGTGTGTAATCAGTTGATTCATTTCCTGCAGCGCAGCATTTTGTTCTTTATGTAAGGGAGTGAGGGTTTTTTCACAAAATGGGTGTAGTGGCAAAATTACGAACAATCCTACTGATAAATAACTAGCCGTAAGGGGCGGTAGGTGTTGTTTGGGGAAGATATACGGGAGAGTAACTTAACTGCAAGCAGTGCCGTGTGTCAGTGAGTCGCTGTAAAGCCTTGAATACATAAACAGCTAGACTAACCTTCTAAACACTTTTAGTTTGCTAAAACTGAATTTATTTTCACATAAAAAAGGAATTTTTGTTCTAAACAGGAACATAAAGCAGATAATAATTTGCGAAAGCTATATTTTGCATATTTACAATACCATCACACATTTACATGGACGCGCAGGAACACACACTTAAAGCGCCTGTTGGTTTTAGAAACAATAGCAACTTTTGTTTTGCAGGAATGTGGGATATGCGCCTGGGGGAGAGGGAAGGAGGCACGAAAAGCGAACACTGCTCACTGCATTTGCATTAATGCAGCGCATTATTTCCGGATCGTGGCGTTGAAGCAGATTAACGCCAGAATTACTCGGACTTGCCCAATGTGCATCCATGTGACACTGCCTTCTAGTCTCAGCAACGCACAGGGATTGTGGGACATGTAGTTTCAGGTTTTACATTAATCAGGACCTACAAGTCAGGCCAGTCTAGAATATAAATGACAGTTTGAAACAAATATAGTTAAGGTGGGCTGAAGCGGTTATATACGAAGCGGGTCATCTGTCTGTGACTGGTTGAACTACGATGCTTAATCCGCCCAGCTTTCTCTCGTTATTCAGTTACCCCCGGGAAGGGAAGTCAGCTTAATAACTACTAAGTGGAGCCCTGCAACGTGCTATTGTTACTTAGTACGTAACTGTGCAATGGTACAATCACCATGCTTTAAGAACAGAAGATTGCCTAACGAGATGTATATGGCCTTATTTGTAATGATAAAACCTGAAACTACTAGTCCTAGACTGGAAAGCGTCCTCTCCTAAAACGTTAGAATCATTTAAAGGGGGAGAACAAAACTGCATGGTCCAGTAGGTGACTGTATTCACATTAGTTCCCCGGACTTGTCACGGCTTTCCCCAACATGCAACATCTTTATTCCCACAGGGTCAGGGGAATCATACAGTATGTGAATGTACTCCACCAAAACGCTCACCTGAATTTCCTCGCGCAATTGTTCAGTTGGAGGCGAGCAATACCTCCGCCTACAGTGTAGCCAGGTGTGCAAAGTAAAAGCCCCACTTTTGCGCCCAGCAGCAATATCGCGTGGCCTGGGATTAGCGCCCCCACACACACGCATCAGTGTAGCCCACACTCACCATGGTTGAAGCTCTGCAGCAGCAGCCTCTCTGCCCACCTGACCACTGCCTCCATGCGCTCCCTGGAGGCCTGGCAAATGCGGGCTGTGGGTCAGCCGGACCACAGTAACGTGCAGCGCTTTGTTCAACCGATGCGCCGGGAGCTTACTCTAAGAAATGTGGCATCCCTAGGCAGGAAAGGAAAGTGCAGGAAGGAAATGAGAGGCTGTGGCGAAACCAGGAAGAGAGCACGTCATTGCGTGCACGATATCGGAGGGCTAGAAAAATGTACCAAAGCTGACGAAACAAGCCGTGAGCGTGCACTCTCCCGAACTTCCGGTTTCGGGATGTGCACGCTCACGGCTGTCGTGGGGCGGGACTTCCGTCTTTGCGCCCGCGCCCATGGAGTGGATGGCCAGAGGACCGGTGGTGTCAGGAGTGGCGGCTGAAGCCACTGATGCGGTAAGTGGGGCTTGGTGTGTGTGTGTGTGTGTGTGTGTGTGTGTGTGAGTGTGCGTATGCGTGTGCATGTGCGTGTGCGTGTGCGTGTGCGTGTGTGTGTGTGTGTGTGTGTGTGTGTGTGTGTGTTTCGTGAGTGTGAAAGTGGAGCAAGAGATGTGCGTATGCCTGTACGTGCGCATTCACGTTCCTGAATCGCCGCGCGTGCACCCCTCGACGTCCCTTGAGGAGGAACTCAATCACAATAGGTCGAGATTCTCGACCTAAAAAATGGACCGCTTGTGCCACGGCACAAAACAGAGCCCGGAAGAGACCCGTTTCGAGGCTCCCTTTAAAAAACTGCTGGTGATCAGACCCGGTGAGACCCGGCCCACTTAAAGCCCTGCATTCACCTTTTAATTTCTCAAGACAACATCTCAGAGGTGAAAGTTGATTGCTGCACCCGATAGACCGACTTGGGAGTCGGCAGTGTCAGAATGTAATTGTAAGTAGTATTTTGAAATTATGAAAAGGAGTGGTGTGAGAGCGAGGTGGACAGAAAGGGAACAATAATAATAACTCACTTACCTGAAACCGGTCCCGTGGAGGCTCCTTCACACAGCCCAGAGCTGGAAATAGAAAGAGGACAGCATAATAAAAGGAAGAAACAAAGGACTACAGGAGGATGCACAGGTGAGAAAACGGAATAAGGGGCCCCAAACTTTAAAAACAGGAGGGAGAGCGGCTGGGGGCAAACAAACATCACAGGGCCCAAATACCCATGCTTAATGTTGGCACCCCTATAAACTTTAACCACTTGGATGCTAGGCGTTTTCCCGCTGGGTGCTGAATTACTTTGATTCCCACTCTTCATGACGAGCTCAGCTCGTCATCAGCACACGACACCCGTGGGTGATGACGAGCTGAGCTCGTCATCAGCATCGAAGGGGTTAAAAAAAGCAATAAACGTTGCTGGTGCTGGGACAAAAAAAACCACTTGCTACTTCTTGTAAAACTAAAACAAATGTATATGAAACCTGAAGCGCAGCCCAGCCCACACCATCCACATCCACAAACTTAAGGTACTTATGGATCTATATATTTATCACTTTCTTCTAATCTAACATTTCCAATGTACTACCCTATTTCTCAGCCTATACATCTATCAATAAATCCTCTAGATCCACTCTCATTTATCCCAAACCCCATGCCACTACTATGATCCCCAAAATATCCCTTTCTTGACTCTCTCCTATTCTACCCCTCCATGTATCATCTGACAGCTCTTTCTACTATACCTATCCCCCAAAACAAACCTTTCTAAACTCTTCCCCCTGACTCCTCCCCTCCAAAAACTCCTTTTTACTTATCCAAAAGCCTCCTCCTACTGCTAAGACCTAAAAAAATCCTTCATTCTTTTATCCCTCCACTATCCTTTTGAATCAAAATTAACAGACTAACATGTTCACTACTCAAATTCCATATTCAACTATACTAATTCACCACTAATCCTTTATGGGTTCCGGAGTGGCGTGCTTCAACACCCCATCAGGGGTAACAAGTACTATATGAATGCAAACCTTTCTTCCCCTTTTATCCTTCCGCTATCCTTCTCACTCCAAATAACTGACTAATATCCACCACTGAGATTACTTTCATATTTCACCATACAAATTCACCACTGATCCTTTATGGGCTTCCGGAGTAGCGTGCTTCAACACCCCATCAGGGGTAACAAGCGCTATATAAATACAAACCTTTTTTCCTCCTCTATCCTTCTGCTATCATTCCAAATCAAAATAACTGACTAACCTATCCACCACTTAAAATGTACTTGCATGTTTCACTATACTAATTCACCACTCTATGGGTCCCGGAGTAGCGTGCACTCGCCGAAAAAGCGCTTCGACGTCTCGTCATGGGTAGTAAGCGCTATATAAATGCAATTACAATTCCTAGAACAAGACCTATAACAAATAAAACAAGCATTGCATAGCCAATAGGTCTCGCCATTGGGACATTATAAGTGTTTAGCCATGCAACACTTGATGTTGTTGCACCAAGGATATTGTGCTGGGTAACTAAACACTTATAAAGTCTCAAAGGCGAGACCTATTGGCTATGCCAATGCTTTTTAGGTTTCGACCTGGCGAGGGGCACGAAGTGCCCCTCCCAGTTTGAAAACGTTTGTTTTCAGTAGGGATGTTCAGACCGCCTCTGTTTCCAATTGGCTAGCTCCATAAATGGAGACTAGCCATTGGGAGACAGAGGCTGTCAATCACGCTTTCTCGGGAAAACGCGATTCGGGGGCGTTTCTCGGACTTTTTTTAAGTCCCGCCCCTTTGTCCTGGGCCGGCAGCCAATCACAGCGCGGCCCGGGAAATGACGTCACGGGGATGTCCCGGGCCGGCAGCCAATCATAGACACCCGTGTGACGTCAGCCAATCACAGCACGGCCCGGGACCTGACTTGTTCAATGTTTGTTATGCATGCCTTCTCTAGTAAAGATAATTTAACAAGAGTAAACCTCTTCGTCTTATCCTGTCATTTTTTCAGTTGTTCGATACTCCCTTGTATGCATGCAGTCGCGTGGGAGGTTTGCACGTGCAACCTAATTTTTTTCCTTTTTTTAAATGACAAGTCCGCTTTGTAAGTGTATTTTCCGATTAGTTGCTGTCATTTCAAATGCTGTGTCTGGCTCAGCCAATAAAGAGTTAGCATGATTTTCCCTTTGCATCCAAGTTCTGTCAGAGGCTGTTTATCTGCAGCCCCGTGTTACCAGATGACGTCTCCTCCTCGCGCAGCACTGGCTGGGCGACTGATAGTCTTTCAGCACTAGTTCTGAAGGGCAGTCACTGGTATCTGCGCGCGCGGCGTGGAGCCGAGGGCAGCCACTCGTACTTGCGCGCGAGGCTTGGATCTTGTGAAGGGCTCTTAGCGAGGCAGGGCTCACGTATCTGTGTGCGCGGCTCGGAGCTCGTGAAGGGGCTCGTGGCCAGGCAAGGCACTCGTATCTGTACGCGCGGCTCGGAGCTCGTGAAGGGGCTCGTGGCCAGGCACCGAGATGTTCTACTCGGGCATGCTGACGGACTCGGGGAGGAAGGAGGCCGAGATCAGGGAGGCAGCAGCTCTCCGGCAACAGAGGAGGATGAAGCAGTCGGTGCAGTTTATGCACAAGGACTCGGCAGACCTGCTGCCTTTGGACGGGCTGAAGAAACTGGGGACATCAAAGGACACTGTGAGCATTCACTAATTACACCCGTCCCTCACCCTTATTTTCATCTAAGAAGATCTCATTTTAGAAATGTTGTGACTGGAGTGGGGGGGGTGGCAGGGGGGGAGTGTGAACGAAGTGTGTTCAGGGTACGTGAGCACGCGATGATTACATATATACAGAGAGAGAAGACGTAGTAGCATCATTTATATAATGCGTTAATAGGCTAAGCCTATCAGATTGCTTAGAGCGCCAGCACTAGTGATGTTCATCTGTGTTCTGTGGTACTAAGATAAAGTACATTGAGTCCATGTGATGTTTGATGTTCGTTTCTCGATGTTTTGGCGGAGATTCTTTAAGCTTCATTGCTCTCATGCTGTGGGGCGTTAACAGCTGATAATTACTCTTTCCTTCGTTTTGTCCACTCCCTCCTGGTTATCATTAGTGGGCGATTTACAACAGCAGCCCTTATCCCTAGAGGGTAGTACAACATGATTATTATACGTTTTAATTTTAGTACTGCTGCGTTTACGTTTTTAAAAAAAATCTTTTTATTTTAATAGATGAAAACATTAAATTACAAATTCATGTAGTGATAAAAGCATAACAATCAACATTTCTTCCATCAGAAGTCTCCGCTATACCAATTAAAATATCTTTTGTGCAACATTTCGATTCTAAAATTCCGAGAGAAACTGATAAATATCACTTACATACAAGACAGAAAATGCTAACAATCTTAAATAGCAGCTTCTTGATTCATTTATCCCCCGCTAAAATACAAATTAGATTAGCACCTGGAAAACCTATGTCCATACAGTTTTCCCCCAAAGTGCTATTGTGCGAAAAACACATAAATGGATTATTATCTGAACGTTCAATGTGCCTGCTAGGAGAGAACATTATAATATTGTATCCGTCTTCTATACGTGGCCTTTCATCCCATCTATTATTTTTAAACTTCTTAGAGACAATGAGATTGGAATTGGGCACGGGCATTTATCAATCATTAACCGCTGACAATAAAGAGAACCCTGCCCATATCGCTTCCTGATCCGTCGAAGTTGTATAGATTATTTTTTTTATATATATAATTTTGTGAAGTGTCGCCATCCATGTCGCCGCAGAGCACTTAATTTCGAATCTTTTACTTGCTTGGGGGAACATCGCATTATCGCGGCAGGTTATTGAAATGCAGCCTAATGAAAGCTGAATACGTCGATACATGCAATCTTAGTTCGCGCCCAAAGTGTCAGTAGACTATTTCTGTATTCCATTTAGAAGTGTCCCTATATTCACATCCCAACACAATAAGGTTATGTTGTTGCACGTCCCTCCAAGACCACTGGTGGATTGTGGAAGGCGTTGTGCAATAGGTGCAGTGGCACCGGGGTCCAGAGGCCTGAATGACCCATTGAACCCCTGCTTATTTTGCATTTTAGGCATTTCCTCTCTTGCACTCTGGCCCATGACACACTGGCTAGCTACTGGTGTTGTGATGCTGTGTAATACACCCTCCTGTCCTCTCTCACCCTTCCACTTCCGTCAAAAGGCTAACCACTACAGCGAGTAGCGTGGACAGTAGCAGGAGAGATGTATCTGTTGGACACAATAGCGTGCAATATTTTCTCAACTCTCAAGGCAGCATACACCTTCAGTGGGCGGCCGAGTAACGGGCTTTGAAGATTCACGTGGCGCTGTGTAAAAGGTGAAATGCAATTAAATGTGATCTATAAAGGTTGCGTTTTGACTAAATGCTTTCAGGGTTTAGACTATTTTATGAAGCTGATCATATTTGTGTTGCTCTGACCTCTTGAAAATCCATAAAATCTAAACCGTAATCAAGTTAGATCTCTCCTCGTTCAGTGTTCCAAAGTGTTCTTGATCCACGAGATTTACGTTCTAATGGCAGCTCCCTCGCCCGATCACAGCGTGTGATTCTGGACACATAGCTTCACCTCGTGCCTCATTTCCCCATACTTTCCAAAACAGAGACGGCTTGGACACCGACTGACGTGCATATAAAGCGCTGGATAAATAAGTGGGCGCTGCACGGCATTGAGTGCATTCTGTGATAATCCACGCCCTGGCGCTCATCAGCATAGACTCGGGGTTCTAGAAGTGGTAAATTGGAGACTATATTCAACAGATGAGGCCGAGTCACCTGGCACGACCTCATTGAAACTGTTCAGCAAATTGTCCTTTTATCCGTCACCATGGAGAGGACTAGACCCAATTGCTTCTTTAGGTTCACAGAGCTGCTCTCTGCCCCTCGGAGCAGAATGGAAAGCCAGCAGGCTTCCGCCGCAGAACATGTCACAGGGGCATGCTACTGGCGTGTTCTTCGGCAAAGCTCTCTTAGTAGATTCATCCGGGCTCCTTTATTAACATTAGTGCGCTCCGTAACCATCAGGTTACCGTCACTGGGTGAACGTGCTTCTTGTAATTCCGTACTTATAATTCCAGGTATGTGAACAAATACCAAATGCATTCAATCAATCAAGGGTTTGTAGAGTGCGGCAAATCCCTCAAGGCGCTGGACTTGCTAACGGCTTTGTGGTGATCTGTTCACAGGAACAGCCAGGTCTTGAGTCCGTTCCTGAACTGCTGGAGGGAAGAGGTGGTCCTGAGGTGCATAACTACTAGATGGATTTCTTTGCCTTCCTTCCAAGGCCAATCCTGTCGCCCGTCTCTTGTGACATCACTTTGGCGCGATGACGTGCAGGCGACATGATGTCACACGGATATCAAAAGATGGCAGGCTCCTCAGACACGTGATAGGGCGCTGCGCAGCTCAGAGGGGTGTATCAGGTCTCCCCCAACCTCACACTGCTGCTCCTCTCTCCAGAGACTGTGTCAGCCACAATGTGACTGTGGTCCCATAGTTGGTATCCCTTCAGCCTCCCTGCCTTTTACACTTTTACCTTTGTTACTTACAGCCTGACTTTTACTTCCATAACAAGCATAGGCTTGAACCCATTCCTTCCATTCATGAGATTAATCTTTGGACAGTTTCCACTGTGAATATTGTATACATTATAGTTTGGGTAATTAGCGGTCCTTCACTCAAGTCTACTCAGCCTCCAACATCACACTTCCATGCCCAGACGTCACCAATGTATCTAAGGCATGTTTTGTCTCCCTGATTTATTATTTGTGCTAGATTTCTTATAGTTAGCCTCTGCTCCCCAAACTGCCACTCGTGCACCCTTTTACTTTTCTAGTTGCACTTTGTTGTTGTTGGAGTCGTCCTGCTGAGTTCCACGTACTTCTGAATTGGCAGGCTTCTTGCTATCATTGTCACATTCTTGGAATATCATAGCTTTATTTTTCACCTATTGCTTCATGTATATATTATATAATTTTGGAAAGCTAGGGAGTGTCAAATTATGTTAGTTCATATTTTTCTGCCCCGTTTTAGCATAGGGCGCTATTCCTAAATCCTTGTGTTGAAAAAGGTATAGGGCTATTTGAATTACGAGATTCTACGGTCTCTTCAGATCCCACATAACTACGGATTTACTGACCTTGCCTCATAATCTGCTGCATAATTTGCCGATTGTCTCAACAAATCTTTCTACTTCAAAATAATCAACAGTTACTAAACAAAAAGTGCCTCACGTTGTTCTGTGCAGTTGCAGACACCTTGCAAGAGTTAATTGATCACCTTCCAATTGCAGATTGTTGTATTCAGATGGTAAATTGATAATAATGAAGGGCAACTTTGCCCTGACACAATTAATAGTTTTTAAAATGACAAAGTAACATAACAATACTGCTACAGATTAAGCCTCATTATTCCACATAAGTTGCTTGTTCTTGCTGCATAATTATCTCAACCCTGCTGCAGGATTTGGTCTTTCAATGCTGCATAATTTCAGTGCCCCTGACGTTGTCACATGTTTAAGACTAGAATCCATATGTGAGTCCACCCTTGTACCTGTCACTGGCCTCTCTCTATTAGGAACCCAATCTGGTCTCTTTTCATCAATGCAAAGCTTTACAACTAACTCTTTGAGGAGTCATAATCATAATAGTCAAGAATGTTTTTGATTCTGGCTCTAACTGTCATGTGCAGCTCTCCTCGCCATCAGATCGCTCATGTTCAGCAGTGCAATGGCGGCACAATCATTGGAGTGGCGGAAGCTCTATCATTTTATGTTAGGATAATAGTCATGTAATGCATTTTGAAGCTGGGCACCCATAATGCATTGTTTGCAGATTTCTCATTGATGGCAATCAAGATTTTTGGCGAAGTTATTGTTTGTCTATGAAGTGAAGTTTGGACTGCTCATTGTAATTTTAGTGATGCGATAGCACATACCTTTTGACCGATGACATTACAGGATTTGGCATTCTATGACCTTCAGCTCAGGTCCTGGGTCATGTATTTTTTTTTCCAAAGATCTTTAATGGAAATTCTGATGCTGCCCCAAGTCATTACATTGTGACTGATAAGTGGTAGAAACTATATATTACCAAAACAAGCGAAAAAGGGTTGCAGGCTGCTTCACAGACATAGCACGCATGCAGCAGTGCAGAAAAGCCCCAGACGAAGTATTATGTTTTGGAGCTGCTTATGTTATGCCTGAAACCGGTCCTCGGAAGTTTGTTTCCGGTCCAGGGAAGACATGGCTTGGCGGTTCGGGCTGGACTGTTCCCATGAGGCACAGGGTCAGACTGATTTGCATATAGCCATGTCTGAACTGGGGTGGCAGAGTGGGCTAAAGAACGGTGATGGATTAAACCCAGATCTTTTGACTGGGTGTGAGTGTTTGATTGATTCAGATGCTCCGTCCATCACCACCCCCTTTTGTACCGCTTTTGGCCGCCATAAGTGTGGCAGGGTATGCTCAGACATGAGTCCCTTGCTCACTTTGCCACTGGATTCAAGCAAGCCGGGCTGAAGACGGCTGGAATGCCAGAAACCAGTCCTCGGAAGTTTGTTTCCGGTCCAGGGAAGACATGGCTTGGCGGTTCGGGCTGGACTGTTCCCATGAGGCACAGGGTCAGACTGATTTGCATATAGCCATGTCTGAACTGGGGTGGCAGAGTGGGCTAAAGAACGGTGATGTATTAAACCCAGATCTTTTGACTGGGTGTGAGTGTTTGATTGATTCAGATGCTCCGTCCATCACCACCCCCTTTTGTACCGCTTATGGCCGCCATAAGTGTGGCAGGGTATGCTCAGACATGAGTCCCTTGCGCACTTTGACACTGGATTCAAGCAAGCCGGGCTGAAGACGGCTGGAATGCCAGAAACCGGTCCTCGGAAGCTTGTTTACTGTTTGTTCATGAAAATGACCTTATGGTTTAAGGGCCTCCAGGCAGGAGTTTCGAATTTAACAAAATGACCTCTTAATGGTAGAAAAATTATTAGGTTAATAAAACTAATAGGACAAAACAACTGTAACACAATATGAGTGAAACCCTAATAAACATATGTACAGAAAATATTCTCAAATTAAATTAAAGCAAAAGAAAAATTGCATTTAATGGTTTTCGAAGTACAGTCTCAAACGATGGCAAAATATGGATTCATAATCACATTTGGACCATCAAATTGTTTTTACCATGCATATGCCTTTACCACGCAATGGAAAGTATATATATGAAACATATATATCCATATCCTACTGGCGGTCGCCAGTAGGTATATATAGTTAGGATTTTTAGGTTTCGACCTGGCCGTAGCGCTGCGAAGCAGGGCTACGCCCAGGCGAAAACTTTTGTTTACAGTATGGGGGACTTGAATCCGCCCCTTCTTCCATTGGCTAGCTCCATAAATGGAGGCTAGCCATTGGAAGAGAGTGGCTGTCAATCACGCTTTCCCCGTGAAAACGCGATTCGGGGGCGTTTCTGTGTCTTTTTTTAAGTACCGCCTTCTCCTCTTCCCATTGGCTGGAATTTTACCTTCCAGCCAATGGGAAGGGGAGAGCGCGAAAAACACGCCCCCGGATCTGCCGGCCGGGACACCCCCGTGACATCATTCCCCGGGCCGCGCTGTGATTGGCTGCCGGCCCGGGACCTGACTTGTTTGTTTGTTCTCTCCTTTATGAGGTAAGTTGTGCAGTGTCTTTGTTTTCGCCCCCTCCCGCTCGCTGTCAGTGTCTTTGTTTTCGCCCCCTCCCGCCCGCTGTCCGTGTCTTTTTCACCCCCCTCCCGCTGTCCGTGTCTTTGTTTTCGCCCCCTCTCGCCCGCTGTCCGTGTCTTTGTTTTTGCCCCCCTCCCGCCCGCTGTCCGTGTCTTTGTTTTTGCAATGTCCCCACGTCTCGTGCATGGACACCTGTACACTCGCAAGCCCGCACCGTCAATTATTACCAAGTTACACTTTATTCTAATTAAACCCATTCCGGTCTGACAAACACATGGATCGGTACACAGGCTTTGCCCTCCCCAGTTTCCAATCCCAAATGGAGACAAGGTTTTGCTGAGGAAGGCAGACCGCTTAGGCCCCGCAAGAAAGAACCCAGTGGCCCATTATGAAATAAATCAGCGAGGCAAAGAGAGGAAAACACACTGCAGAGTGAACGAGTTCGCATCTCGACCTTTGACCCTGCCCAGGTGCCTCTGGACCTAATAGCTCACCGCGTGTATGTCTGCACGGAGTCTCGAGTGCGCACAAAGGCACAGCCCGATCACCTCGCTCGCGGTAAGGCTGTGTGCAAAGGGTCACCTTGCTGTGTACACAGTTATTTTATGTCTTGCGTGCGCCCTCCCTCACCGCTTGCATGCCTGTGTGCCGACACGTCCTTGGGTCTGACATTTCTGATCTATATATCTCTCATATACATAAATTCACAAAAATCCCTGCGCTGGACACGTTCGCCCACAGGGTTAAGTTGCAGTAGGTTTGCACCGAAGTACACAGTGCCGTCTTGTGTGGGCAAAAAGTGCTGCAGCAACAAATAATGTGGGAATGCAGGAACCACTTTATGTTACAGTATATGTACGGTTACTTTGTGGCATGCATGTATGTGCTAGGCACCTTACTGCGTATGTATGTTCGTATGCAGGGCCAGCTGTGTGTGCGAAATCACCCAAATGTACGGATGTGAACACGTACAGCGTCATCTTATGTATACCCATATAGTCAACAACATATTTGAACTCGGTAATCTTACCACACTGTGTGTATGTATTAATGGTCACCTTACTATGGGTGCAAGCATACACCAGGCTATTTTGTGTGTGTGTGTGCGCGCGCACCGAGCCTAAGCTCTGGTTGTGTGCGCACACCCAAGGGATCCCCACTTTGTGTATGTGTGCAGTCATTGCTGTACTGTTACCCTGTGCGCGCACACGAAGGGTCCCCACAGGGATTTAACCTCTCGGCTCACATGTCCACACAGGACTGCCTTGATGTGCTTAAAATCATTTCAATGTGTTCATACGTGCACACATTTGACTGTCTGCTACTACAGATCCAGGCTTTGCACATCCATGCATAGAGCGACCTCGAGCGTGTTCACAACTCCCGAGAACTCACACACACTGACGAGCAGCAAAGAGCGGAGACTGCCATCAGGAGGATGCGTGGTACCCAAGTGGTCGCGAGACCTTAATATTTCCAGCTGCGCGATGCTGCAGTAATGCTGGAAGGGATGCAGAAATGTACCAAGAAAGCTAGGTGTACCCGAGGCGAAAATGCAGTAGTACTAAAACAAACGCGTTTGAGTTCGTAGTAGTACACTCCTGTTTATTTGACCGATTAATCTTTTATGTTGTTCGACTTTCTTCTCTATAGAAGCCCGGTGCCTATAGCATACGTCACTCGGCCTCTCGCTTGATGTTCCCTCCAAAAAGTTCACTTGTTGTTGGCAGGAAGAGGACGCAACCCGCACGCAGGTGGATCGAGTTGCACAATAAGCCTCCTGACCCATGACACAAACAAGCGTTTCCTCCTACAATACATGCCAAGGCAGTCCGCGAGCCATTCCCTCCATCTCTGCCTCCCATCCCCAGCTCTCAGCGCAGGTTTCTGGTAAACCCTGCTCTTGTTGTTCGTGCTGCCGCTTTATTTTTTAGAGGCACTGCAGTTTTGAAAGTTCCAAGCTCATTTCTTGAAACTGCCTCCCCGCGCATTGGAAGGCGCGGTACATTTAGAACCAGGACAGACCAGCTGAGAAACACTTGCTCAAAGCCCCCCTCCCCCCAGAGAGGTGGGGGGGCCAACACCCCTTCCTTTGTGTAGAAAGGTTTAGCTCGGTGTTAAAAGGCAGAGATGTTTAACGTGCTACAAATGAGGGACGAGTTCTCACACAATCAATCACCCCTCTCTTCACAGCACAAGGACAGAGGTTTTTTTAGGTTTCGACCTGGCCGGAGCACTGCGAAGCACTCAGAACCAACACCTAAATACAAATGTTGTCATTTACAATGCCAATAGCTCTAACTTTTCCAAAGGCGAAACCGTTGCATTGTAAATGCTTGTTACTATCTGTGGTTCATTTATCCCTCTGTGTGAATGAGCCCTTAATTTACCTGATTGCATCCATAATTTTAAAAAAAACACAGTGAAAGTATGCTCTGGTTATGAACCAAAGTTAAAAGGCCACTAAATTTCCCCCGTTATCATGATCTACCCAGGTCCACTCTCATGACCTCAGATGACTCAAATAACCTCCTCAAAGACCTCACTATTTTAAAAGCAGTTGAACAACTGTTTGCAAGTAGATGCCATGACGTTATGGAGGAGAAATGCTGCTACAGTTAATCACTAGAAGTAAATGTGCTTTTACTGTGAGTGGGTGAACTTGTAGGCACATATGGCCGAAAAACTCATTTCATGAGAACTGCATTGACCAGTTGTGTGACATTTGTTGCCAATATTCGTTTGTATCTGACCAAGAGGGGGTTTAACAAACATTGTTTTGCAAACAGTGCTGTCCGTGCACGTTTAACCGTGTGAATATGCAACTACATGTATAATTAACAGAGTATTTCTGCTGCAAGCTAAACTGAGATGTGCACATGTTTGACAGCTTGTAAAGTCTGAAGTTACCAGATGACTCCGTCAGATTGGACGCAGGGCTTAAATCCATGGGTTTTTAATTCAACAATCTAATGCATTCTGGGAGTTGCAGTCCTGGTTCTGTACACTTGACCTAATAAAATTAATTCACCTGAAAATTATGAAGTATAGTAGTGGTGTAGCAATTCATCAGTGAACCCTAATGCAAGCCCCACGTCTCTAGGGTGAATAGTACAAGATAGCCACAGTTACGGTGCAGTAATTCTCTTACAGCTCTGGGCCTCAGTGTCCCGGCACCTGGTGCAGAATTGATAGCTATGCTGCTCTGTGTAAAAGAAAAGCCGAGGTCTTGAGCATTGTGTCCTCGGTTACTGAGTCATTTGGTAACCATACCAGTGCCTCTGTTATTTGTGACAGGTGTAATTCCCTGGGTTTGTGTTAGTTTTAGATAGCAATCTTGCGTTAATGTATCTGTTTTTCTATTTATTTCTTTATAACATCGAGAATATAGCATAATTGAGTTTCACTGGACAAAATGTGAGCATTATGTTGCACTGAAAAACATTGGAGATAACTGTTTTAGTAGAGAGTACAGTAGAGAGCGCAATTAATGTGAAATGTTAGGTGTTGTTTTTTTTTTACCTTTCTGCATTTTGTATTGAGTAAAACATAAACCTTTTATATTTTTCTGCGTGCCTCTGTGCACTTATGATTAATTCTGGCAAATTCGGGTTGACGCCTGATTGAGGGATGCTCTGGCGGGCTGCAGGAACTTGTTAGAGTGGGAATGCCGACCGCTAAGTAATGTTAATGGTACCATATTACTTCGGCTTTGTCAAAGAGAAACCCGATGATTTCAACAACATGCTTGGATTCAAGGGAGGTTGGAGGTCAGCGTGCTTGTGTTTGTAGGGTCCCTCTGCTAATTTTATACCGCCAAGTTACAGAGTGAACTCTGAAAAGTGTCTTGCTTCCTGAGTCTATCTGTAGTGCCAGAGGCATGTTTCTTGCACACTTTCTAAGCTATGCCGCCATTGTAAACCTGAGTGAGAACAGCAGCCAGTAAAAGGTTTAGATAAATATCCCAAACAGAGAAGTCAGCTGTTTGTCTCGCTGAAAATGTTTATTTGCGTTCCTACAGACTAAACAAACCGTAGCACCTTCTGAACTATCATACACCCTTTTGTGACACGACAGCAAAAGTGAAAGCAAGGGTGTACGCGCGCTTCGCGACGGCAAGCACCGGAGTGGTGCGCTCGCAATGTGAAAGTAATCATGCTCCAGATGGCCCCTCGGGAGCTGAAAGCTGGCGGCTGCGCGCATTCACGTGCACATGCACGTAAGCTTGAGGCCAGCAAAAAGCCTCTGGTAGCGCTTTGAAAACCCCCTTACTAAAAGTCGAGCAAGCAGCGCATGCGCTGCTCTAGGCTCGACCTAAAAATATATAGTGTTCCACAACTAACCTAAATAGATAGGAGGGAACAAGTACATGTAATAGGGCCAGTAGCCATTGGAGGCAACCAAACACCAAAAGAAGGACAAATATAGCCAATGCACCACTGAAAAGCCAGGTTTTCAGAACGGCACATAAGATAAACAATAAAAAACTATAGGCAGTGGCGTCACTAGGGGGGTGCGGGTGGTGCGGACCGCACCGGGTGACACCATACCATGGGGTGACACCGTCGTGCCACTACCAAAATGCAAAACTGTGTGACCTACAGTGCGTGGGCCAAGAGTTAGTGAAGATTGCACCCCTGCGTGTGCCTCTGAGCGACGGAGCTGCCTGGGCTCCAACACCCCACCCCACCCCCCGCCTCTGCTCGCCAGTATTTTCTTATAGTCTCTCATTCTCTCCTCTTCTGCCGCGCTTTCTTCCCTCTGATTTACGCCCCCCCCGTTTCTTCACCTCCTTCCTTTACTGTAGCTCTCCTCTTTCAATGCCTTTCATACTCCTCCCTCCCTGTACCTCCCTGCTCACCTCCACTCCCCCTTCTCGAAATGCCGCTTTTCTGTGACACCTTTCATTGTAGTCTCGTTTTACCTTCCTCTGCATGTCCTTTCCCACAATAAAAATATCCTCCTTTCTCCCGGGAGGGAGAGGCGCTGCAGGGAGCACGCAGTGAGAAGAACTGACCTGTGTCCAGCACAGAGAGAGATAAGACGGGTGAGCACGACACAGTTCCCTCTAAACTGCGCGCCTGAGAGGGGCGAGGGTACACCTAGGTTTCCCTCTGCACTGAGACCTACAATCAGCGCGCACATCCATTACATTCTTCATTGGAGCCTCTGACGGGCCTCTGATGGTATTGAAGCTGCACTTGTAAAAATTGGTGTTTGTCTTCAGAAATGCTAATAGAGGGCTGTCCTTAAGAGGCAGTCACCAAACCTTTCTCTGCAGCCTGAGTCCTGTCTTCCTGGTCCCTCTGCGCCCCCCATACGAAGCATTTTTGTAGTCCATGCCTGGGCCGCCTTTACACTTTCTTTTGGGAGTGGTGGAGTGGTGGAATGGAGTGTGTGTAAGGTGTGAGCTCAGTGTGCACTGCGCACCAAGTTTGGGGCAATACATTGTTATCAACACATTTATCACTTCCTAAAAGGTTGTATACTTTTATACTTGTGTGAAAATAATATGTGACTTCACTAGCCCCCAACATTGGGGCTTGAGTGCATGAAGGCACTTGGTTTTTGGCATCTTGTTAATCATGGCAGTATCCATGCCCAGTTTCCTATTGCATGTTTCTTGCCAGTGGTGTCTGCATGTGACAGCTTCTTGCTAACTGTGCTGGAATCCTGGGTCATTAAAAGAGGGGGTGGTTAGTTGTTTAACAGGGTGTGGTGAATTTCTTTAAAAACAGGATTTTAGATTAAAACAAGAAAAATGTCTTCTTCAATCTGTAGTACTCCTGCCACTGCATTGGTGGCATGCGATTCATGCTCTATACGTGCCCTTCTTCACTCTGTGGTGGTGAGGAGGAGGCCTGAACTATTGAATTGTTGTGAAATAGCTGGCACATTTTTTGCGTGAAACTTGTGGCGTCCTTAAGAACTAGTACCCTATTTCTGTAGTACTGATATATCGCAATTAACCACGATATGTACATTACGTTGGGACTTATGGTTTACTTTAAAACAGGTTGTGCAGTTAATGTATGTATTTGTATTGTAATACAAATGTTAAAGGATGACATTTATATCGGGTGTGCTGTGAAAACAAGATTATAATAGAGTTGACCGCGGGGCGCTCCACACAGAGATCGGCAGCACAGGGATCAGAGCAGCTGCCTGAGAGGGAGCGGTAGGATGAGACCTAGAGAGTTGCAACGGACCTAGGCACGCAGAAAGTGAGGTGGAGCAGGGCGCAGAAGCGGCACGAAATACAGCAACGCTTGGCCATCGGCCAGAAAGGGGCTTAGCACCCGGGACCCAATACCTAGCCACATCGCTCCTGTTGATGAAGCTGCTACAAGCAGACATCAGGCGCGGCCGAACCAGCCCAGAAAAGGTAAAAACCCCGGCATGATGACGTGGCTGAGGTGAAGCTGAGCAGAGGGGAGGTGCGCTGAACCGCGCCTCAGTGGCATTGGCCAGTAAGTCAACTGGCGCCAAAGGTCTCATGCAGAGCGGATTCACAGGTCCATGGTGTAAGTCGTGAGGGGGTGACACCATGAGCTACCGCACTGGGTGACACCAACCCTAGTGACGCCTCTGACTATAGGCATACTCGAAGCCCACAGAGGAGATACATCATGTCTGGAAGACAGCGCATGCTTGCTGCCTAGGCTCGACCTAATAATGAACAAAGGCTAAAACAAATATCAAGGCAACTTAAAAGCTGAAGGTGAAATAACGCTTCCCTGCACTTCCAAAGCCCTAGAAGTTTTAATATTGGCTTAAGAAAATTAAGACAAAAGGGATTATAAATGTTTCAAAATAACGTAAAATGCATCAGTGTTTGATCTGATAAACCATTGCATGGGCAACCCGGAACAGAACTTCCCAGGGGACAGCAAGCATCTAGAAAATACAAAAGCTGCCACATCGTGCCGGCCCTAAAATTGAAAAGAAGAGACCTCTCTTATTCTGTAAATTCTAGAGTTAAATACCATACAGGTTCAGCTGGTGCTAAAAACATAAAATAATCTCTAACAGAGGTTTACTTAGTTCATTACCCAATTTTTTGCGATTGGCAAAACTCTAAAAAACATAGTTTAACCTTCAACTTATCAGCTCTTTTTAAGGTCGAGGGAGCCTTAAACGTAACAGGCAGGCTCAGTGCATCTGAGGTTTTGGAGTATATAGCCCAACCAGGGAATTGATAGGCCCTTGTCCATTTTAAGACAGTTAGTAATAATGTCCCTGTTTAAGCTCGACTCAGGATCAGCCTACACACTAACCCAGAGTAAAAGCGGGGCCAACTTAGCTTTGTCAGATATGTACTGTTGGTTTAACTCATAATGAATTATAAAATGAGAGCTAGAGGAAGGGAGATGGAGAAACAGCCGCAGAGACACACTGGATGTTGCATATGTTCAGGAGGGGAAAAGTAGTCCCCTCCCTGCACTCTGGGGTCAATTAAATAATGCCCCAGCTGCCTATTAAGCTTTAGACATGAGCAACTATTCTGTGATTGCCAACACCCCGCAGAGTCAAAAACGACCACTAGATAGCTGAAGTTGCCCATGCTGCCAAGAGATTGACTACTTATCATTAGGTTGGGTATATTATTAGTTCCTTGCCCACATGCCATGATATGTGCCTTAACGAAATGTGTCGCATGATCTAGGCTGCTCATGGAGGAGACTAAAGACTCCACTACCACTCAGAGAACTCCTGGGTCCATGCCATAAGTGCAGCATCATCCGCATACATTGCCGCAGGTACAGGCAATATCAGTAGCAATAATCAGAAAGGGACTCAGTCTGTTGATATAAATAATAAAGACCAGTGGGGCCATGATACAACCTTGACGCACCCCTCGGGCTGAGGGGAGAGCGTCCGACATTTCTCCTCCCGGGCCCAAATGAACCTTCGCAACAAGACTTTCATGTAGATCAAGCAGAAAGTTCACAAGGGCAAACTCTACCCCTAAATCCAGTAACATCATACAAAGCTTGATCCTATTGACACAATCAAAACGTTTTGAAAGATCCATAAAGGCCAGATTCAGTGGACAGCGCTTGGGTGGTATGCTTGCCAACCATTAGATTCAAATTCAAACACTGCTTCACTATGCCCAGCCCTGAGCAGAAACCAAATTGATATGGACACATTTTTTTATGTTTTGCTCGATGAGGGAAATGGGGCGATAAAATTAGAGCAACATACAATCCCCCTTTTTTTAAAGAAAGAAAAATAGTGGATAGGGCCCATGAGCATGGAATCTTATTACACAATGAATTGTTAATTACATTCGTGAGCAGAGGGACCCACGGATCAGCATTGCACTTGAAAAGATCAATAGGGACCCCAACTGGTCCTGGGACTTTTCCACCCGGCCTAATGGCATCAACCACTTATGTTAGAGTCGGAGGCAATGTAGGTGAATGGAGTAATTTGCCCCAAAGTAATTCCCCTAGACTGTCCTCTGCATCCAGGGGATAAATAGCACTGAAATGCGAGGCCCATTCAGAGCCCGAAATGTTACAGTACTGAAGGGGGTTTGGCGGGGCATCCCCTTGCCTGCTCTTCTTTACCTTATCCCAGACAACTTTTTTCTATTCTTGGAAAGCACCGCGCTTTCCACGAGCTGCCAGTCCCTTCTGTTCAATGCGTCTTTTCTGGCCTTCAGAGTACTTGTAGGCAACTTCTGGGCTTTACAGACCGTGATTGGATATTTCAGGCTCGCTGCAAAGACCTGGCTTCTGAGCTGTGGCTATCAAACGAAAAGGGCTCTCCTGCACACGTCGGATACGCTTCAGCTATCAATCAATCAATCATTGCATTTATATAGCGCACTACTTACCCAGAGGGTCTCAAGGCGCTGGGGGGGGGGGATCTGCTACTGCTCGAACAACCAGGTCTTGAGTTGCTTCCTGAAGGCGAGGTGGTCCTGGGTCAGGCGGAGGTGGGTGGGGAGGGAGTTTCATGTCTTGGCGGCGAGGTAGGAGAAGGACCGTCCCCCTGTGGTGGCTCTACGGATGCGGGGGACGGCGGCGAGGGCGTGGCTGGTCGATCGAAGCTGGCGTTTGGGAGCGTAGAAGTTGAGGCGGCTGTTGAGGTATCCTGGGCCTTGGCTGTGTAGGGCTTTGTGTGCGTGGGTGAGGAGACGGAAGGTGATTCTCTTGTTGACCGGGAGCCAATGCAGATCTCTCAGGTGTCCGGAGATGTGGCTGCGACGGGTGATGTCCAGGATGAGTCGTGCTGAGGCGTTCTGGATCCGCTGGAGTCTCTTCTGGAGTTTGGCGGTGGTTCCGGCGTAGAGGGTGTTGCCGTAGTCCAGACGGCTGGTGACGAGGGCCTGGGTGACCGTCTTCCTGGTCTCGGTGGGGATCCACCAGAAGATCTTACGTAGCATGCGCAGGATGTTGAAGCACGACGAGGAGACGGCGTTGACTTGTCTGGTCATGGAGAGGGAGGAGTCCAGGAAGAAGCCCAGGTTGCATGCGTGGTCTGTTGGTTTGGGTGCGCTGCCTAGGGCGGGGGGCCACCAGGAGTCATCCCAAGCGGCGGGTGAGGATCCCAGGATGAGGACTTCCGTCTTATCTGAGTTCAGTTTCAGGCGGCTGTTCTTCATCCATTCGGCTACCTCTTTCATCCCTTCGTGAAGGTTGGCTCTGGCGGTGGCGGGGTCGTTGGTAAGGGAGAGGATCAGCTGGGTGTCGTCGGCGTAGGAGATGATGTTGAGGTTGTGCTGGCGTGCGATGTCTGCGAGGGGGCTCATGTAGATGTTGAAGAGGGTTGGACTGAGCGAGGAGCCTTGAGGGACGCCGCAGATGACTTCGGTGGCTTCAGATCTGAACAGAGGAAGGCGGACTCTCTGTGTCCTTCCGGCGAGGAAGGAGATGATCCACTCCAGTGCCTTCTCCTGGACTCCGACATTGCTGAGGCGTTGTACTAGGGTACGATGGCAGACAGTGTTGAAGGCCGCAGAGAGGTCAAGGAGGATGAGGGCCCCTGTTTCTCCGTTGTCGAGCAGCGCTCGGATGTCATCGGTGACTGCGATCTGGTCGGTCTCGGTGCTGTGGTTGGCCCGGAAGCCAGACTGCGAGGGGTCGAGGGTTCCGTTCGTCTCGAGGAAGGCGGCCAGCTGCTTGTTGACGGTCTTCTCGATGACTTTTGCAGGAAACGGGAGCAGCGAGATGGGGCGGTAGTTTTTGAGGTCGGTGGGGTCAGCCGATGGCTTCTTGAGTAGAGCGCTGAGTTCGGCCTGCTTCCAGCTCTCCGGGAAGGTAGCGGTGTCGAAGGAGGTGTTGATGATGTCCCGCAGGTGGGGTGCGATGATAGCGTCGGCCTTGTTGAAGACGTGGTGAGGGCAGGGGTCGGTCGGAGATCCGGAGTGGATGGAGTTCATCGTGCGGACGGTGTCTTCAGTGCTGATCGGAGTCCAGGCGCGGAGGGTGGTGGTGGGGGGCGGTGGTTCGGTCGTGGTGTTCGTCGGTTGAGTGCTGAAGCTGTTGTGTATGTCCGCGATCTTGTTGTGGAAGTAGGAGGCGAGGGAGTTGCAGAGGTCTTGCGAAGGGGTGATGTCGTTGTTTCCGGCGTTGGGGTTGGAGAGCTCTTTGACGATGTTGAAGAGTTCTTTGCTGTTGTGTGCGTTGTTGTCCAGTCGTTCCTTGAATGCAGTTTTCTTGGTGGCGTGGATGAGTTGGTGGTGTTTTCGGGTGGCGAGCTTGAGGGCAGTCATGTTGTCTGGTGTTGGGTCTCTGCGCCAGGTTCTCTCGAGGGCTCGGCAGTTCTTCTTGGAGCTCTTGAGTTCGTCGGTGAACCATGGGGCTTTCTTGCTGCCGGGTCTGCTGGGCGGGGTCCTCAGGGGGGCGAGCTCGTCTGCGCAGTCGCTGATCCACTTCGTGAGATTGGTGGCCGCCTGGCTAGGGTTCGTTGTGCTGGTGGGAGGGTTCATGCTCAGGGAGGACGCGAGCTGGTCGGCTGTGATCTTGTTCCAGTCCCTGCGTGCAGCCTGTTGCTGGTGGTGGTGGATCGTGGTCCTTGCGAAGCTGAAGTGGACGCAGCTGTGGTCCGTCCAGTGGAGTCCGGTGGCGTGGCTGAAGGCGATGTCCTTGCTGGATGAGAAGACGGGGTCGAGAGTGTGTCCGGCGTAGTGGGTGGGGGTGGTCACCAGTTGCTTGAGTCCCAGGTTGGCGAGGTTGTCCAGCAGGGTGGTGGTGTTGCGGTCGTTGTTGTTCTCCAGGTGGAAGTTGAGGTCCCCTAGGAGGATGTAGTCAGCGGAGCAGAGGGCGTGTGGGCTGATGAAGTCGGTGATGTCTTCGCTGAATTGTGTGCGTTGTACAGGGGGTCTGTAGATGAGGGTGCCTCTGAGGGTGGTCTTGGGGTTGATGTGGACTTGGAAGTGCAGGTGCTCGGCGGTTGCGAGGGTGTCATCGGTGTTGGTCGTGATGCGGATGGTGTTCCTGTGGACGATGGCGATGCCTCCTCCGGTATGGTTGATGCGGTCCCTTCGGATGATCTTGTAGCCGTCTGGGATGGTGATGGCGATGTCGGGCGCTGAGGAGGCGTTCATCCAGGTTTCCATGAAGAAGGCGACGTCTGGGGCTGTGGTGTCGAGCAGGTTCCAGACCTCGATGGCGTGCCTGTGGATGGAGCGGGTGTGAGCAGGATGCATTTCAGGTGGCTGCTGCTGTTGCTCGTCTTGGTTGGTGTAGTTGTAGTGCAGGTCCGGATGCAGGTGAACTTGCAGGAGTTGCAGCAGAAGGGTCCGTGGGTGCGTCTCGGGGTGGCTCGGTAGCAGCCCGGGACTCGGCCGGCGTTGAGTGCGTTGAGGGTGGCGGCGTCGTACGTCCGGCGGGTGGGCTGGGGTCTGCGGGGGCCAGGGGTCCTGGCGCTGGGCGCGGTCCAGGCGCAGACGGGCTTACCTTTGGCGCACCTTCGGCGCTCAATCGGTGCTCCCGCTGCGTGCGTCCGCTGCGCGGTCGCTCTGGGGACGTCATAAGAAGGGAGCCGGGAGGGAGGGTCAGCGGGGGGCGGGAGCCAATCGGCTGGTGGGGGGGCGGGGCCTCGGGCTGGGGCAGCGGGAAAATCTGGCGCGGTCCTCAGGTGGCTGGGGTGGCGGGGGGCAGGGGGCTCGGCGGCCCTCGGTGGCTGGGGTGGCGAGAGGCAGGGGGCTCGGCGGCCCTCGGTGGCTGGGGTGGCGAGAGGCAGGGGGCTCGGCGGCCCTCGGTGGCTGGGGTGGCGGGAGGCCCAGGAGCATGTGGGTGACCAGGCCGGGAGGCACAGTGGTCACCCACACGCTATAAGAGACTAATGCATAGACTTAGATTTTCATAGTGGGCTAAAATACTTACATCTATCAAACAGTTCAAAAATTACCTGTGTACTCAAAACCTTGAAAGGCAACTTCTGACTAGACAATTTCTGCCACATGAAGAGGATAGGCCATAAGTCATTTGGATGGATACTCACAAAAACAAGCATTAGAAATGCAATCGGGCTCGGATTTATTTGAGTGTGAGCTAATGGCATTGTAAATGCCAATGTCTTTTCGCCATGTGTTATGGAGTGTGTGCATGTGGTGTGTAGTGGAATTATGTGGGTTGGATTGTAATTTTACCACTCTGCACTCACCGCCACTCTGCAGTCACCGCCACTCTGCAGTCACCGCCACTCTGCAGTCACCGCCATTCACCGCCACTCTGCAGTCACCGCCACTCTGCAGTCACCACCACTCTGCAGTCACCGCCACTCTGCACTCACCGCCACTCTGCACTCACCGCCACTCTGCAGTCACTCTGCACTCACCGCCACTCTGCACTCACCGCCACTCTGCACTTACCGCCACTCTGCACTAACCGCCACTCTGCACTCACCGCCAATCTGCACTCACCGCCACTCAGCACTCACCGCCACTCTGCACTCACCGCCACTCTGCACTCACCGCCACTCTGCACTCACCGCCACTCTGCACTCACCGCCACTCTGCACACACCGCAACTCTGCACACACCGCCACTCTGCACTCACCGCCACTCTGCACACACTGCCACTCTGCACACACCGCCACTCTGCACACACCGCCACTCTGCACACACCGCCACTCTGCACACACCGCCACTCTGCACTCACCGCCACTCTGCACTCACTGCCACTCTGCACTCACCGCCACTCTGCACTCACCGCCACTGTGCATTCACCGCCACTCTGCACTCACCGCCACTCTGCACTCACCGCCACTCTGCACTCACCGCCACTCTGCACTCACCGCCACTCTGCACACACCGCCACTCTGCACTCACCTCCACTCTGCACTCACCGCCACTCTGCACTCACCGCCACTCTGCACTCACCGCCACTCTGCACTCACCGCGACTCTGCACACACCGCCACTCTGCGCACACCGCCACTCTGCACTCACCGCCACTCTGCAGCCACCGCCACTCTGCAGCCACCACCACTCTGCAGCCACCGCCACTCTGCAGCCACCGCCACTCTGCAGCCTCCGCCACTCTGCAGCCACCGCCACTCTGCAGTCACCGCCACTCTGCAGTCACCGCCACTCTGCAGTCACCGCCACTCTGCAGTCACCGCCACTCTGCACCCACTGCCACTCTGCACCCACTGCCACTCTGCACCCACCGCCACTCTGCACCCACCGCCACTCTGCAGTCACCGCCACTCTGCAGTCACCGCCACTCTGCAGTCACCGCCACTCTGCACACACCGCCACTCTGCACACACCGCCACTCTGCACTCACCGCCACTCTGCACTCACTGCCATTCTGCACTCACCGCCACTCTGCACTCACCGCCACTCTGAACACACCGCCACTCTGCACACACCGCCACTCTGCACACACCGCCACTCTGCACTCACCGCCACTCTGCCTTCACCGCCACTCTGCACTCACCGCCACTCTGCACTCACCGCCACTCTGCACTCACCGCCACTCTGCACTCACCGCCACTTTGCACACACCGCCACTCTGCACACACCGCCACTCTGCACACACCGCCACTCTACACTCACCGCCACTCTGCACTCACCGCCACTATGCACTCACCGCCACTCTGCACTCACCGCCACTCTGCACTCACCGCCACTCTGCACTCACCGCCACTCTGCAGTCACTCTGCACTCACCGCCACTCTGCACTCACCGCCACTCTGCACTCACCCCCACTCTGCACTCACCCCCACTCTGCACTCACCCCCACTCTGCACTCACCCCCACTCTGCACTCACCACCACTCTGCACTCACCCCCACTCTGCACTCACCGCCACTCTGCAGTCACCGCCACTCTGCACACACCGCCACTCTGCACTCACCGCCACTCTGCACACACTGCCACTCTGCACACACCGCCACTCTGCACACACCGCCACTCTGCACACACCGCCACTCTGCACTCACCGCCACTCTGCACTCACCGCCACTCTGCACTCACCGCCACTCTGCACTCACCGCCACTGTGCATTCACCGCCACTCTGCACTCACCGCCACTCTGCACTCACCGCCACTCTGCACTCACCGCCACTCTGAACTCACCGCCACTCTGCACACACCGCCACTCTGCACTCACCTCCACTCTGCACTCACCGCCACTCTGCACTCACCGCCACTCTGCACTCACCGCCACTCTGCACTCACCGCGACTCTGCACACACCGCCACTCTGCGCACACCGCCACTCTGCACTCACCGCCACTCTGCAGCCACCGCCACTCTGCAGCCACCACCACTCTGCAGCCACTGCCACTCTGCAGCCACCGCCACTCTGCAGCCTCCGCCACTCTGCAGCCACCGCCACTCTGCAGTCACCGCCACTCTGCAGTCACCGCCACTCTGCAGTCACCGCCACTCTGCACCCACTGCCACTCTGCACCCACTGCCACTCTGCACCCACCGCCACTCTGCACCCACCGCCACTCTGCAGTCACCGCCACTCTGCAGTCACCGCCACTCTGCAGTCACCGCCACTCTGCACACACCGCCACTCTGCACACACCGCCACTCTGCACTCACCGCCACTCTGCACTCACTGCCATTCTGCACTCACCGCCACTCTGCACTCACCGCCACTCTGAACACACCGCCACTCTGCACACACCGCCACTCTGCACACACCGCCACTCTGCACTCACCGCCACTCTGCCTTCACCGCCACTCTGCACTCACCGCCACTCTGCACTCACCGCCACTCTGCACTCACCGCCACTCTGCACTCACCGCCACTTTGCACACACCGCCACTCTGCACACACCGCCACTCTGCACACACCGCCACTCTACACTCACCGCCACTCTGCACTCACCGCCACTATGCACTCACCGCCACTCTGCACTCACCGCCACTCTGCACTCACCGCCACTCTGCACTCACCGCCACTCTGCAGTCACTCTGCACTCACCGCCACTCTGCACTCACCGCCACTCTGCACTCACCCCCACTCTGCACTCACCCCCACTCTGCACTCACCCCCACTCTGCACACACCCCCACTCTGCACTCACCCCCACTCTGCACTCACCCCCACTCTGCACTCACCACCACTCTGCACTCACCCCCACTCTGCACTCACCGCCACTCTGCAGTCACCGCCACTCTGCAGTCATCGCCACTCTGCACTCACCACCACTCTGCACGCCTCATGTCCCACGAGCAACAAAGACAGACGTAAACACACTCACAGCAGACGACTTCCGCATTCTTAATGAGGTAACAAGCAATGGAAAGGATGTATGAATGCAGCCTTGTGCTGATGAGCCTGGAGGCATAGCCTGAAAAAAACAAAAAGTTTACTAATATTCTATATTGATTTTACAGGTGACAAAACGTAATTATTAGTACAATTTTTAAAGCAGACACATGCAAACACACAAATTGTATTGGCGTATTCCAATTCAAACTCAAAAGAAGAATGGAAAGTTAAGTGATAGACCTCTGCTACCAGCGCCTAACCCACTGAGCTAGCAGCACTGAGTGTCTGGCAGCAGAGCAGAGGTGAGGCTGAGGCTGCAGTGCAGAGCGAGCCAGCGCATGGAGCGCTGCTGAATGGTGAACGCGCCCCGGCCGCCTGCATTCACTTAACGAGGCACCCTGACAGCTCCTAATTTTTATTTATAGACGCCCGTGCGCGAAACCGCAGAGAAAATGCCCACAATGGCGGACGCAAATCACATAAAGCCTATCGCGTCAAGGCTACTACAAAGACAGCACAGCGAAGACGAATCACTATGCAGATGCCATAAAACAACCACGGGCACTAAGGAATGTTTGGAATGTTTCTGGCCCGAGCCCTAAAGAAACTTTTTTTTTTTATAACAATAGAGCTCGAAGCTCCGCCCCACTTCGTGGTGACGTAGGCCGAGCCCTAAAAACCACTGTTTGACTACTTGTCACACAAGAGTTCCGCTGTAGCAGCACTGACCTTGAACTGGGGAAAAACTTCCCTCTCCCCAACTTATGTTGTATCTTTATGGACTTTGAAGAACTTTCTCTAGTGTCCTTGATTTTTTTTTATCTTTGTTGTCTTGTATATTCTTCTCCTTTGTCATAAATCTGCTGGTTTGAGGGAACATTGGCTTGGCTCCATCTGTAAGGCAGCTGAGACAGATTCCACTGAGGAAGCTATTGCCCTCAATCTCCACCACGACCAGTTTCTTTTTCCGTTATTTTCTGATTTCTTGAGCTTTTATTAGAAATTAAGGAAAAACCCTGGGAATCGGGTAGTTTTATATTTAACTTACTTGTTGAGCATTTTGACTAACTTGTACTCCTTTGTATAATCTCTGCATTTTAATTTACTCTCACATATATCTTCAAATTGTTATAGTACGGGTCCAACATACATGTTTAACTGGCTTTAACATGTATCTTAAACATTGTTCTATGATTCGTTTGGTGTATGTGGCATATAGCACTGGCACTTTAAGCGTATTGTTAAATGGGCATCAAGAAATGTTACAGGTCTTTATTTTATTACTTGTTTTGTCATGTAATATACGTCTAATTGTAGCGCTTGCAATTATGTTATTTCCGGAAATAAATCGGATGATGTGACAAAATCTGGAAGCCATGCTACCTGTTTTAAACCCATCCCCAGTTTCACACATAAACAAATTAATGAACCATGTATACGCCATCTCCACAACTATGTGCTCTTTAGGCACTGGAATGCAAAATTAAACCTGTAACTAAAATAAGAATCTCTTTAATCTGTTCCTAGATGTCTCTAAAGTAGGGATGTTCATTCTTTTTTTTACATCTTTTTTATTAACAACAGTTCCATCAATATACTCATCAGGAGATAGTTACACCACATCACAGTATATCCCATTACAATCGCATGGACATACTAATCTTTGATAAACAGGTAGGACAGGAATTGACACAACACAAAAGACCAATCCAATTGGAATTCGAAAGAAGTCAATTTGAAACTTGACTGCCCCCACTTTAAGGATGTCACCTCTGTAAATGGTCTGTATTTTTTGTCTTAACATGTCCCAGTCATAAGCATTTTAAAGAATCAAGAGATAAAGTCGGGACACCTTATCGCTCTTTGAACAATAGTGCTGTGGGAGAATTACGATGATCTGCGGGGGCTGCGGGTGCTCCTGTGCTCCCTTTTGACACTCCATTCTGACCAGAGGTGCGCATGTTAACCCCCCTACTAACCACAACCTCCTCACGTCACACTCTGGTGGGACTTCCAGTTCCAAAGTGCAACGCCAGCACATAATTATCACCAGCTGCGAGGGAGGCGCGGCCTGAACACTCCTCTTAAGCGCCGCCCACATCCAGCGGCCCTGGCCCGTCCTTGCCCGTCTGTGCCTGGGTGAGGCTGGGCCGGGCCCACTCTCTTTGTCCCACACGAAAACATTGAACAAAGCCTGACAGTAAGGAATCTAACTGTTTGTTAATGTGACTGAATTTAAAGCAAACCCGGTATATTCTACGATCAATGTTTAGGGCTAGGTGAAGTGGAGTATAATTCTCATTCCATTGTTAAATTATTTAAGTATGTTGTGCATTGTGTTATATAGTTTGTAAGGCGAAAATACTCGAAGTATCTCATGACTGTATACATTGCACTCAGTGAAAAGCTGTCTGTATTATATAACTAGCTATGGGTAAAAGAAAAATGCCAAGCCCTAAAACCAGTGTAGTAAAAAAAGTTCCTAGTAATACACAGCAAACTCTATTGAGCTACCTCACAGGGGCAATGGGGCCTCTGGACAAACAGATATCCTCTGTAGAAGATTCCTTAGAGGCAGGAATACCGCACACTATTTCTGAATCTGCACAACCTGATCCCTCGGACTCCCTAAGGTCCAGTTTAAAGTCCAATACAGACTTAAATGGTTGTATTCAGCAGACTTCTGAGGAGATTTTATTGAGCCATTCTGATTCCTCTCTACAACCTCCCCAGAAAAAGCAAAAGAACCCTGCACCTGCAGAGAAATCAAGCACTGAACATGTAATAGGCGAAGGTGGCATAAAAACATCTAAAGCAATTGTGCACACAGTGACAAAACAGGTCCATCAAGGGAAAAGAAGGGCAGGGATAAGAAAAGGCTCCTGCAAAGGCAAGGACAGGGTTAGTAGAAAATGTGACGCACATAGTAGCGATCTAAAAAGTCTAACTACCTTGGTCGAAAGACAAGATCTTTATGTAAGGGTCACACTGGATCAAATGGGTGCTAGACTGACCCTTATCGAAGCATCCTTGTCCAGCAACACTAACTTAGGTAAAGACACAAATTCGACATCGGTCGAATCAAGGATGGCGAACAGGGGAATTAACCTGCGAAATAGGCAACCAGGAGTGCCAGAAACAAGTTCACGCAATATTAAAGATAATGAGTTTCTAATGTCCAGAATAGCTAACCCCAAAGAAAGTGCGAATCTCCTCAGAAAGGAGACAAGTAATCTAACAAATAGTATAGAGCATGGGGAAGGGAATAGGGGCTCCAAGAGGATAGTAGAAGGTAACAAGCTCAATCCCCCTCCCGAGCACTACAACGTTCAGGGCCCCCTCTCCTCGCTCAAACCTATGATAGATTCGGAATAGACCAACATCTCGATCCACCACCTGATGCAACACCCTATAAAATCATTTTGGCAAATGCACCAAAAAAAGGCCCTTTAGATAAAGAAACTTGGGAATCGCTGAGGAATAAATCACTCCACTGGTTAGTTAGGAGGAGAGGACTAACTGAACAACTTTTCGCCGAATTCAAGATGGTGAGAAGGGTCCAGTGGGTTGGGATTCGTGAAAAAATGCTTCCAGGAGATTGTATTGTCCTAACATTCAGATCCCCCTTGCTTGTAAATGAAATACTACGGGTGGAAGGAAACTACCCACTAGTATTGGGTGGGATCAATGTTTTACTATTGGGTTTCTTTTACCCACCTCGAAGCAGGGATGTGAGAGCATATAACCCCAGAAGTGTTATAGAGAATCAAGGTTACTCCTATAATGTTTCAATTTTTAATAAGTTTGATACGCTATCAGGTTTGGAGGAAACAGGCTGACTGGTTAAGTCAAATTCTAATCATTTCATTTCATAAATCTTTATTTCGGTAAATTTTTCACCATAAAAGACATTTATAACATCCATAAAAATGCTTAAAAGATAAAATTTATACTTTATAGGGTCATCCATGACCGTTAAAAGCAGAGTTTCATAGTACAAATGTCACATTCTGGGTACGTTAGAGCCAGTGGCCAGCCTTAAGGCATTTTCTTCTCAGAAACCAAATGGCACCCAGATATTTGGCCACTGCAAAAACAATGTGGTCCGACAGATCTGATTTCAGAACTCTGAAGGCGGCCAAACACTCTCCAAATCCCAAATTCTAATCACCCTGAGGCACATGAAGAACCTAATAAGGGGGGTTTGTTCCCTTTGGAACATGTTTTAAATTTTACACCCAGGCCTTGTACTGTGGAAACCAGTCATGAGCTCGATCCTCAGACCCTACATCATCTTTGTCCATCAGCGAGCACTAGTTTAGAGCCACATAGCAATATGGCGTTAACACACGGAGGAGTGGGGAAAGAGACAAACCCTGATTTCCAACTGGGGTTTAGTGAACAAGGCATGGCTCAGACTGGAACCTCCGACGAATCTAGGCTTAATATCGCCTATTGGAATGTAGCAAGTCTGCGCTCCAAAATCACTAACGAGGTATGGCTTAGGCTCGTTGGAAAATTCAATGTGCTCTGTCTTCAAGAGACCTGGGCTTATTTAACCATACACATTGAGGGATACAAGACCTACTTTTCACCCGCGACTCCCTCTACTTCAGGGAGAGCCAAGAGAGGCCTGACTATATTTATCTCTAATCTCCTAGAGATTAAATAAATAGTCCCTTTTAAATCTGGACCTAATTTTAAATTATAACCCTTGTTATGAACAAACACGACAGCTTCGTGCTTGTTAATTTTTATAATAATATGCACAAGGCCCTGCTGATTGCAACTTTAAAAGATATCCGTTCTACCCTACAGGAATTCAAAAATAAGAATACAAAAAATATCTCTATAATATGGGGGGTAGATTTTAACTTAACACCATAAGGTAACAATGGTAATCTAACTTGTGGTTTGACAGATGAGAATAGTAATAATTTGACATATTTTCCGCACACAACAAGTGGGGAGTGTCTGAATGAGACATTATTTATTTTGGAACTTGGTTTGGCTAATGAATTAGTCGTAACTTTAGTTCCACTCACTCAGACTTTTAATAGTAGAGAAGCCATTTCCATTATAGATTTTATATTTGTATCAAGTAGCGTCGCATCCCGTATCCTGAATTTTAAAACACATGACAATGCTACTAGCGATCCCTTCCCAAATAGTGTTGCACTATCTTACTCGAATAAATCTGATAGAAGTAACTTATTGAGAATGTATGGGCAAAAAAATCTGACTCTGGTTAGGCTGAATGGGTTCTCGCTTAAGTGGGATAAAGTTGACCAACTCGAGATTATAACAAAGGTAGTGAAGAACTCTCTAAAATCAATAGAGAAATGTTTAGATATTACCACCTCTTATCAAGAGATCTTAAGTAGTTTTGCAATTATAACAAAAGCAGTAAGAGAAGCCTTGTGTGCCCGACAGAAAAATAGAAACAGTAAACGCAAAGAATGGTTTAATAAAGCTTGTGCGAAAGCTTATTCTGACCTAAAATTAGCTTTATATAAAGTACAAAGAGATAAACAAGAAATTGCCCTCCTTAGAAAGGCTTATAATCAGGCTATAAAAGTAAGGAAAGTCGAAATACAGAAGGAATTATGGGAAGAACTACATAAGACCTGTATGATTAAGGATAATACTGCATTTTGGAAAATGATCAAATCTCCATTTCTTTCGGAATCTAGGGATAGTCCAAAAATCGAAATAGTGATAAATGAAACATTATGGGTCGAACACTTCTCGCAGATATTTGGATTTGGAACTATGGAAGATAGTAGGTTAAAAGAAAAAGAGAGGACAAGCCCTATTCTCAACTCTACAAAGTTCCCAATTGCCCTGGATATAACCCAGTTGGAGGTAGAACATGCCTTAATGGCTAGTAAAGGGGGAAAGGCGCCAGACCCTGACGGGGTCCCAGTAGACTTTTTTAAATACAACATGGATCTGTGGACCCTAATACTGACCAGGGTCCTAGAAGCCTCTTGTGCAGTGGGGCTCATTGAATCTTGTTCAGAGTCAATCCTGGTCCCGATATTCAAGAAAGGAGATCGCCAGAGGGGAACTTACGTCGTCGTTCAGAGTGGAGAGAGGAGTAGTTCAAGTTCAAGTTCAGGAATTTGTATAGCGCACTACTCACCCAGAGGGTCTCAAGGCGCTTGAGGGAGGGTGGGTGTGTTACTTATCGAATAGCCAGGTTTTGAGTTGTTTTCTGAAGGAGAGGTGGTTCTGTGTAAGACGGAGGTGAGTGGGGAGAGAATTCCAGGTTTTGGCCGCTAAGTAGGAGAAGGATCTTCCTCCCATGGTGGATCTGTGGATGCGCGGAATTGCGGCGAGGGCTTGATTGGATGAACGTAGTTGGCGAGTGGGTGTGTAGAAGGACAGTCTTTTGTTGAGGCATTCGGGTCCTAGGTCGTAGATGGCCTTGTGTGCGTGGGTGAGGAGGCGGAACGTTATTCTCTTGTTGACGGGGAGCCAGTGGAGATCCTACAGGTGGGCGGAAATGTGAGCATGACGGGGAATGTCCAGTATGAGTCTGGACGAGGCGTTTTGGATGCGTTGGAGTTTTTTCTGTAATTTGGCTGTGGTCCCGGCGTACAGGGTATTTCCATAGTCCAATCGGCTGGTGACCAGTGCGTGGGTGACTGTCTTTCTTGTTTCAGTCGGGATCCAGCGGAAGATTTTTTTGAGTATGCGTAGGATGTTGAAGCATGAAGATGATACGGCGTTGACTTGTCTGGTCATTGAGAAGGAGGAGTCTAGGATGAAGCCCAGGTTACGTGCGTGATCAGTAGGTATGGGTGCTGTACCTAGGGCAGGTGGCCACCACGAGTCGTCCCAGGCAGAGGGGGATGATCCTAAGATGAGGACTTCCGTTTTGTCCGAGTTGAGTTTTAAGCGGCTGTTTTTCATCCATTCGGCAACTTCTTTCATTCCTTCGTGTAGACTGGCTTTGGCGGTGTTTGGGTCTTTGGTGAGGGAAAGTATCAGCTGGGTGTTGTCAGCGTAGGAGATGATGTTGAGGTTGTGTTGGCGCGCGATGGATGCGAGAGGACTCATGTATACGTTGAAGAGGGTGGGGCTGAGTGAAGATCCTTGTGGTACACCACAGATGACTTCGGTGGCCTCTGATTTGAATGGGGGTAGGCGGACTCTTTGAGTTCTTCCAGCGAGGAATGAGGTGATCCAATCAAAAGCTTTTCCTTGTATTCCGATGTTGTTAAGGCGTTGTATGAGTGTGCTATGACATACTGTGTCGAAGGCGGTGGAGAGGTCAAGTAAGATGAGGGCAACTGTTTCTCCGTTGTCCAATAGTTTTCGGATGTCGTCTGTAGCTGCGATGAGGGCGGTTTCGGTGCTGTGTTTGGCTCTGAATCCGGATTGTGAAGGGTCGAGGGAGTTGTTGAATTCAAGGAAGGCAGCAAGTTGACTATTGACGGCTTTCTCGATGACTTTGGCCGGGAAGGGGAGGAGTGAGATGGGGCGGTAGTTCTTAAGTTCAGAGGGGTCCGCTGTGGGTTTCTTCAGAAGGGTGCTGAGTTCGGCATGTTTCCAGCTTTCCGGGAAGGTGGCGGAGTTGAAGGAGCAGTTGATGATATCACGGAGATGGGGTGCGATGATGGAGTCTGCTTTGTTGAAAATGTGGTGGGGACAAGGGTCAGTTGGCGATCCCGAGTGGATGGAGTTCATCAGGCGGATGGTGTCTTCAGTCGTGATTGGGTTCCAGGCGCAAAGGTTGTGAGAGCGTTGTTTTGGTTCGCAGTTGGGTGGGGTGGGTTGTTCTTCGGATAGGTTTACAAAGCTGTTATGAATGTTGGCTATTTTGTTGTGGAAGAAAGATGATAGGGAGTCGCAGAGGTCCTGGGAAGGAGTGATGTCGTTGTTGCCGGTGGTGGGGTTGGTAAATTCTTTGACGATGTTGAATAATTCCTTGCTGTTGTGGGCATTGTTGTCGAGTCGATCCTTGAATGCTGATTTCTTGGTGGAACGGATCAATTGGTGGTGTTTGCGGATCGAGTCCTTGAAGGCGATCAAGTTGTCAGTGGTAGGGTTTTTTCTCCAAGTTTTCTCGAGGGTACGGCATAATTTCTTGGAATTCTTAAGGTCATCGTTGAACCAAGGGGCCTTTTTGTTTCCTGGTTTGATCTGATGGTGTTTAAAGGGTGCTAGTTCGTCAGCACTGCGGGTGATCCATTGTGTGAGATTAGTGGCAGCTTGGTTTGGGTCCAATGGTATGGCGGGGGGGGTTTTGGTTAAGCGATGTGAAGAGTTGGTCGGTGGTGATTTTGTTCCAGTTTCTTCGAGGGATAGGTTGTGGCGGGATGTGGGTCGTGGTCTTTTGGAAGCTGAAATGGACGCAGCTGTGGTCCATCCAATGGAGAGCTGTGGTGCGCTCGAAGGAGATGTCTTTGCTGGAGGTGAAAATAGGATCGAGCGTGTGTCCGGCTAAGTGGGTGGGGGTGTCAACAAGTTGATTGAGTCTGAGATTGGCCAGGTTGTCCAGAAGGGTGGTGGTATTATTGTCATTTTTGATTTCCAGGTGGAAGTTGAGGTCTCCCAGTAGAATGTAATTCTCGGAGGATAGGGCATGTGGGCTGATGAAGTCGGTGATGTCTTCGTTGAATTGAGTGTGGGATCCTGGTGGTCTGTAGATGAGGGTGCCTCTAAGTGTGGTTCTGGGGTCGGTGTGGATCTGGAAGTGAAGGTGTTCGGCGGAAGCGAGGTTATCGTCAGAGCTGGTCGTGATTCGGATGGTGTTCTTATGAGGCCATGTTAGAAGGGTGCCAGGACGTGCCACACCTGCAAAAACGCCCAATACCCGCCTTACTCTACGCGGACGACGCCGTAATTAGAGCACAAACCCCCCTAGAATTGCAACGTGCCCTCAATAGGTACCATAGCTACATGGCAAATTTAGACCTAAGAATTAACATAAAAAAAACTTTTGTAATGTCCTGTGGACCTAGACGTAAGAAAATGAGGGATATCTTCATCGAAAATACCAAGCTGGAGGGCACTACTACGTACCCTTACCTAGGAATCTTAATTGATGATAAGTGCTCATGGAGACAGGCAATAGAGGTTAGAAAACTGTTGTTCATGAGGGCTACCACTGCTTTAGTTAACTTTGCGCAGAGGCTAGGCAAAAGGCCACCGGTGGAGATGCTCCAAATTTATCAGGCTAAATGCATCAGTACGGTGATTTATGGAGCCGGGGTGTGGGGTTATGGAAAGGGAGACGCTCTTCAAAAGGTTGAGAATAGCTTCCTACAGTTCCTATTGGCAGTTCCGCAAGGCACCTCGACCTTTAACTGCCACCTGGAACTGGGTGTGCCATATGTCACTGAAATAGTGAAATTACAACTGATTCTCCTGTGGCACCACATTTGGTCTTCGTCCAAATTCGTTTTTAACCAGGAGCTTCTGAACGATTGTCTTTCCCTTGAAAACATCCACTAGATCGGCTGTTGTCATATGTTAAAATCTTTTTGTATGATTTGGGTCTGGTAAGGTATTACCATAACCCCTCACGAATACCAGAGCTTCCTAGAAAAAGGCTCAAAACTTTATGCTTGGCACACTTGGAAGAATCACGATTGGCCTCTGAGGCAACTAAAACTTCTGTCCAACATATCCTTTTAACTCAGACGACCATGTCCATACAGCCCTATTTAACTTTTAATTTGAGTGGTTATGACAGATTTGTTCTGACGTGATTTAGGATGAATACATTCCACTGTTTGGTTACTTTTCCGAAAAAAAATGATTGGTCCAAAATGTTATCAGTCTGCCCCTGTGACGGAGAATGTATACAATCATCAATGCATGTGGTTTTGTTTTGCAAATTTTATAAGGACTTAAGGAAGCAATGGATAATACCTATACTGAAAATTTTTGGTTTGCGACAATGCCGCCCAGCTTATCTTGAAATGCAATTTTTGGAAGTAGAGTGTTTTGCAAAATACACAGCTAAATTTCTGAAACTCTGTATAAGACATAGGTCAAACTTAGAATAGGAAAGGCGTTGTATACACTGTTTAAATATTCAGCTGACTCCCTACTCTTTGTAACAGAATGACAAACTTGAGTCCTTTTCATATGGAGCTCTTAACTTAGCACTTTATTCCGCTTGTACGTATTGCTATTGATTGTATTTTTAAAGATTGTCTTTTATAATCATTTATTAATGATGATTAAATTTGGGGGGTGTGGCTTGGATGCCGAAGGGACTGGTAGCGTGAGCCCGGAGCTCTGCGCCTGATCCCCGCTAATATCCTGAAATCGGGAGCGTTATCCCGCGTGGATGACACCATCAACGCGCTAAAACTCATCTGAGCCGTGGCGGCACCCCGGGAGCCATCGGGGGCGCTTCTACAGCGTCACGCGAGCTAGGAAGAGGAGCCGACTGGCCTTGTGGACGGGGCTGCTCAAGATGGCGGAGGAGGTCGCAGCCAAGGATCGCAGACGCTGACGAACCGACCCGCTCAGCACTGACAAGAGCACAGTGTTGAGGAGCGGGACGGCTCCGATAGCGATATCTCCGGGGCTGCGCTGGGCATCGATGCTTGCTGCCCCCGACGGTTGCCGACTGGCTGACACGGAGCTCCACAAAATGGCGGCCGCAGCGTAGACCGGCCACTGAAGAAGCTGTCGGAGACCGTTGACGGGGAGAGAAGCTGTGACCCCTCGCGGCTGCGGCTCGTCCTTGCTGCCGCCTGGCCGCGCGGAGGGCGGCTCGTCTGCCCTGTGCGGTGGGCGCACCCTCGGACGAGAGGGACAGGGCGCTGTACAACTGAGAGCGGCCTGGAGAGGGGGAGGCCTGCAGAGGAGCGGAAGGAGCTGGATACCCTCGAGACCGGCGAGGGTCTGGCCGTGCTGAAAGGATCGCCGGCCCGGCGGAGTGGTGCGGACTGTGCCCGCTGCGGCGAGCGGTTGCGGGGCCATCAACGGCGCTGTTGAGGAGCATAAGAGAAGCACTGGTGCCCTGAGACAGTGGAGGCGTGGGGACCGGGTCGGACAGCAGGAAGCGCCCGGGACCCCGAGGACGAACGAGCTGCCCGGTAGGAGCGCCGTGGGCATACATTCACAGAGTTTGCACTACAGCTATCGCCCTGAGGAGTGCTATCGTGGCTCGCCAGCTGCTAGGCGAGGCGGGATGGTGGACCGATCCTCACGGGTGCTACACACTGCGTGAGCCGCGATAGCGGAGTCCTCATACTGGACACACACCGGAGTGAGGGACGCAACAACGCAATGGCCTAGAACTGTTTGGCACTGGAAACCCGTGCGGGGGAGCGGCGGCGCGCTTCGGCTGAACTGGGCCCTGTGGCCGGCGGCGCAGTGACGGCTGAGACACACTCCTGGCTGGAATAGATGACCAAGAAGCACGGAGCAGTGGAGTAGGGGGGACTGGGAGATCCTCCGGGCTGCTGCGCGACTGCTGCCTGGTGGACTACTGCGGTGCTGGATGACGAGCCGGGAGTGACAGCGCCCGGCTGGGGGGAGCCTCGTGTCCCTGGCCCCTGAGTGAAGCGAGGGCTGAGAGGTGAGATCGGAAGCGGCTATACGCTGGGAGTTTACTGCAAACGTCACTGCTACCTGACCCCTACGCGCCGGCTTACTAGAAGCGCTGCGGCTGCATTCGAGCTCAGGCTTGGGAGGGCCCCTGCCGAGCGCTCCCCCTTTGAGGGGCTGCTTCTGACCCACTGGCGCTGGAGAGCAGCACGTTCGGCTGGCGCAGAGGCATGATGGGGAAGCCCAAGGGGAAGCAGGAGGGGGCAACTAGTCCAAAACGCCGGAGGGCACTGTGCCGGGTCCTACCGACTTGCAGCAACTTCAGGACCCCATTCTGGAGGCCATAGCAGCATCGAAGGAAGCATAGCAGCAAGACATTGCGCAAGTGCCAACGGGGTTGGGGATCCTCCGTGCGGACCACACTAAACTCAAAGACAGAGTCAAAGGCACGGAGGATGCCTTGCAAGAGGTGGCTCATAAATCGGCGGAGGTGAGGCTGGCGGACACACTTGAACGGATACAGGGGCTTGAAAGACGGGCAGAAGATGCCGAAAATCGCAGCAGGCGCAACAACGTCCGTCTGGTGGGCCTGCCGGAAACAAAGGAGGGTGGAGACATGGTCGGATACTTGGACGATTGGTTCCGATCGGTGGTGGCTCCAGAGGAACTCTCGCCATTCTTCACCCTAGAGCGGGTGCACCGGGTCCCGGCTAGACCTCCCAAGCCGGGCCAGACACCCCGACCGGTGGTGATTAAGCTGTTGCACTATAGGGACAGAGACTTGCTGCTCCAGAGGGCCAGGGACGCGGGCCCATTTCAAGTGGACAATAGTAATGTGACACTGTTCCCTGACTACACTATGGAGACCCAGAAACTGCGTGCTTCCTTCTTATCCATTAAACGGGAACTGAGAACTGAAGGCATCCAATACTCTCTACTCTTCCCGGCCAAGCTCAGAGTGGTAGTGGATGACAAGACGCTCTTTTTCCCCACGTCGGCGGAAGCCTGGACATGGTGGGAAACATACAAAGCAGGAACGGAAGGAGCGAAATTCAGGGAGGAGAAAGAGCGACGCCGGCTCCCAGTGCGCAAATCAAGGAGGCTCCGCAGGCGTCGACAGGGATCCAGAAAGCCCACGGGGTCTCAGACGGACGAAGAGAGGAGGGTGGCGCTGCAAGCAGTGGCGGACCTGGGGCGGACGGATGCAGCCCAGTTGAGCCGGGGCACAGACTCGGAAACCCTCGCCACGGGTTCGGACACGGACCTGTCAGATGTTAATGGCGCTAAAGGACCGATAGTAACGCCGCAGACATCGGAGGAAATCGTGGGACCCTGATACGGATGCTGATTGAGGTGGCCACTTGTGGTAACTGAAGGGGTCTGTACCTAATGATGCAAAAATATATGATAAAACAGATTGGGATTACTGCATGCAATTATGAGGGGATTGTGGGGCGGGGGATGGGGCTATAGTAGCCACCTTCGGACCCGAGTTACATCCTATTGGCCCATAAGGCTACCGCGGTGACGACTGCCGATTAGGGGAAAGTTGAGTTTTTTTTTTTTTAGTTTGGATGGGAGCTGGCGCTTCGAAATTGGGTCCTGTTCTGGGGGGGAGGGCACGGAGGGCGGTTGGGGATGCTCTCCGATGGTGTTCGTTTGATTCTATTCAGGGCGGGAACTGTAAGGAGGAGAAAGCCCACCTGATGTTCTGTTGGGAAAGTACCACCACCTGCACTTGGGCTCGGAACTGTGTTGTACTGTTTTGGTCATTATGGAGCTATGGCTAGCTCAGGTACATTGAGATGTATAACCTGGAATGTGAGGGGGCTGCACACTATGGCAAGAAGGCATAGGGTTCACGCTTACCTGGTTCGTAGGGGGGTATATGTTGCGTTCCTGCAGGAAACACATCTGACGAAACAAGAGGGCGTGGCACTGCAGCATAGGTGGAGAGGGCAGGTGTTTAATACCACGTACTCTGCGTTTGCAAGGGGCACATTAGTCTGGATCAGAGCGGGCACTCCCTTCCAGATGGTCAGGCACATCATAGATCCCGAGGGCAGATACGTGGCTGTCGAGGGCAAACTCAGAGGCCGGGATATAGTCTTATGTAGCGTATATGCACCCAACGTTGACCAGCTATCTTACTTAACAAAACTTTCTGGAGTGCTTGCGACATACTTAGCGGGCCCCATCATGTTAGGAGGGGACTTTAACTCGGTGATGGATGTTACTTTGGATAGATCCCATCCACCGCTGAGAGACTCCCCGGTGCATCGACTTGTAAAGGGAAGGCTCGATTGGCAGGAGAGGTGGGGATTGGCGGACGCTTGGCGCGCAACACCCAACTGCACGAGACTACTCGTATTATTCTAGCTTGCATGACCTCCATGTTCGACTCGACTCGATATTGTGCTCCCCGCTGGTGCTATCTGCTGTGGCGCGTACCGAGTACCTCACTCGCACACTCTCTGATCATAACCCCATGCTGCTAACACTGGACTGGATGACTGAGATCTCGCGGGTCTCTACCTGGCAACTGCGGCCAGACACATTAGACGACCCACTATTTCGAGCGGCGCTCAAGGAGGGGATCACACATTATTTTACCGAAAATGAGGGTACCACCACGTCCAGAGCGATGAAATGGAATGCCTTCAAGGTTGTTATACGGGGACAGTGCATAGGGAAATTCGCAGGAGTGCGCAGGACCCTATTAGATGACCTTGACAAGGTGGAGAAAAAGCTGCAGGATGTGGAAGTGGCACGGCCGGGTCGTCCTGAGCTCAAAGAGGTTGTTAGCGCAGCTAGGGAAGCAGTAGCAGGCGAAGTGGAGCGCCTCCGTAGCTTCGACCACAAGGCCTACCTGCTGCGAGCGCATGCGGAAGGGGACAAAGCTGGGACACTCCTGGCATGATTAGCTAACCCCGACAAGCGCTGCCCCCGATCATTACACTAGAAGGGGACGGAGGACACGCACTCTACACCCAGAAGGAGATACTGAATAGCTTCCACAACTACTATCAGACTCTCTATAGAATCGCTTTGGAGGGAAGGGAGTGTGATATTGACACCTTCCTTGGGGGGCTCCAGTTGCCACAATTGGATCGAGAGCAGGCCGATTCCTTGGGCAAGGATATAGACATAGGGGAGATCAGGGGTGCAGTGAAAAAAATGGCCCGTAACAAAACCCCGGGATTGGATGGCTTGCCCATAGAATTTTACAGTAAATACCTGGGCCTGCTCGCTCCGTGCCTCCAAACGGTGTACAACGAGGCCAAGTCCAATGGCCGACTGCCCCAATCCATGTGCGAGGCCCTGGTAATCCCCTTGCTGAAACTGGGGAGGGAGAGCCGCAGTCCAGCCTCTTATCGGCCACTATCAATGCTGACCACAGACTACAAAATCCTGAGCACCATACTAGCGACCAGACTGCTGCAGTATATGTCTGGGTTGGTCCACAATGACCAGTCCGGATTTATTCCCACGCGCAATACTACCATAAATATTCGGAGACTCATACGCCTACTGGACGATCCACTACCGGGAGCACAAACGCCCTTGGTATTATCAATAGATATAGAGAAAGCATTCGATAGCTTGGAATGGGAGTACCTGTACAAGGTCATGCAACGATTTGGCCTGGGCGACGGCTACATCCGCTGCACGAGAGTGCTGTACACATCGGCAGTCGCGAGGGTGCGGGTGGGCTCCCTCATATCGCACCAGTACCCGGTGGGCTGGGGCACTCGACAAGGATGCTCGCTGTCCCCCCTGCTGTTCGCCCTGGCCATAGAACCCTTAGCGGCTGAGGCCAGGACGGGAAATCATTATAGGGGCATAGTTAGCAGGAGAGGCCCACAGTTTATATCGCTGTACGCAGATGATCTCCTGATATTCCTTGAAAACGCGAAGGAGGCCTTGGAGGGCGCAGAGAGACTGCTCTCGCTCTTTGGCAGGCTCTCAGGTCTGAAAGTCAATTGGTCCAAGACTTGCCTATTCCCTCTGCGACAGGGGGAAGCACGACCAGAGAACCGCCTATCGCTCAAGTGGGAGCCCACCTGCCTAAAATATCTCGGAGTGCACATGTACCACACGGCAGCGGACCTGTTGGAGGGCAACGTGGGCCGCTGCATGCGAGCACTCAAGGGAAGCATGTCCTTTTGGGCCACCCTACCACTGTCGGTAACTGGTTGCATCTCTCTATTGAAAATGATTGTGTTACCGCGCCTTCTCTACTACTACCATACGCTTTCAGTGTGGATACTCAGATCCATCTTCAAACAACTAAAATCGCAATTGACATTGTTTCTCTGGGGTACGGGCAGGCGCAGAATAGCGTTAGCTACGCTCACGCGCCCGAAGGACGAGGGGGGCCTGGCGGTCCCTGACTTCAAGCTTTACTATCTAGCTGCACAATTGCAGATCTTCACGCAGGAAGTGGCAAAAGTATTCCGAGGCCCCAAACATGAGAGGGACGCGAGCACCCCACGCCATATCTTGGCTTATATCACATTACAGCAAAAGCTCTCCCTTAGAGACCTATCCCTGGAAGAGCAAACGTTCAGGCTCTGCTGGAACCGCTCGCAGCGCCGAGCGGGCGTGCGTCATCCGTACGCGCCTGAGATACCGCTGGGAAGGGTGACGCCCCCCCCCACGGTGGAGACTGGTCACGATTACAGATCTGGGAGGACGCGGGCTACAAATGCTTGGCGACCTGTACGAAGATGGTGTGCTAATACCGTACCAAGCTTTACAAGACCGTTTCGACCTGCCGAGGGGGGGGTATTTGCTGCACGCCGTGGTGACCAGGGCCATGCAAGCACAATGGAAGGAAGGGCTCTTGGAACCCATGACATCCATGGCCTGCCAATATACCATGATGGCAGCAGGCACTTATAAAGCGGTGACGTGCCTATACTCTAGGATGCTGCGGGAGACTTTACAGCCCCTGACGTTGTTGAAATCTAAATGGGAATCGGATCTCGAAACGGAGATCCCCGACACGACTTGGACACAAATAGTGCGGCGAGCGCGAAAGAGCACGAGAAATGCACGCTTCCAGTTAATACACTTTTATGTTCTCCATAGAGCCTATCTGACACCTGGTAAAACTGGGAGATAGTTCGGGGTGGCTGACGCGGCATGCCCCAGATGCACTGCGGGGAGAGTGAAACTGGGCCACATGCTATGGGATTGTCCTCACCTGCGGGAATACTGGCAGGAGATTAGCGAGACACTTAACGAAATAACAGACAGAGGGTTACAATATGATAAGGCCATTAGTATATTGCACTGGTTCCCTCGCACGCCCAAAAATAAGATAACAAGTACATTTATAGATATGGGCCTTCTCTTGGCCAAAAGAGAAATAACGAGGAACTGGAAATCGAGAACGGGCCCTATCTACAGGCGATGGGTTAATGAGTTCCTGAAGTGGGCAGCCTGTGAGAGTATACTCCGACATCAACTGGCTCACCGCAAAGCAGATGACAAAGCGATAGGTGCAGCAGCTGCGTGGGAAGCGCTTGTGCAAGCCTTACGTGACAGCGCGTCTCTAGACAAGGAGAGCACTCCCAACTTGGATGCTACAGCCCCCGACTACACACAGGTTGCATCTTTTACTTAGACAGTAATTGACTTCTGACTACATTCATGAATGCAGGCTAACCTTGAGCTCAGATGTAGGTGGAAGGAATTGTCGGGGGGTGGGAGGGGTGGGAGGAGAGTTAGATTGCTGAGTCGATGTGGGGGGGGTTTGAGGGGGGAGAAAAGTAAAAGCGGACAAGTGAATCTCCTGCGAAACGGCTGCCACTGTCACTGCACCACTGGGATCAGAGTTATGATGCATGACGCCGCCCAACCTCTGGGTTGTGGACTTGAAGGCCGTGTACGACAGTCAACGAATGATGAGGGGCGCTGACAGCAGGAGAATGATACCTAAATACATGTGCCCTGTTTATCATAAGTCTGCAATAAAAACTGTTTAAAAAAAAAAATAATGATGATTACATTTTAACCACTTTTTAGTACATTTCGCTTTTTAACATATTGTACTTTTATGGTTTTTGTATTTTCATGAAAACCGAATAAAGGAATTTTATTGATTGATTGATTGATTGATTGAAGAGATAAAGTCCAAAGGATCTCTTGCACCTAACCACTGATAAGGCGTTTTCTGGGCTCACTTGCTTGCCATTGGTCCTCCAACTGACCTTTTCCCCGACTGTGAGGTGATGAGAGTTAGCATTTCATCAATCAAATGTAATTAACAATGCAACCCACTTGACTACACAAAGAGGACCACGAATCAGTAGCCAGATTTTAGAAAGTTTATTACAAATTAATAATCAAATTCAAATACATGACTCTTACCACCATGCTATAGAGGTGCAGAATAACAATAGGTAGTGCCAGCCTCCTAAAAAAATGTAGGTGGACTAATATTAAGCAAACAAGCAATTCAGTCACAGCAATACAAAAGAGCAGCACCAATATTTGATGCTCGGAAAACAATCTAAAGTTCTCTCACTTATACATTTGTGATGTTTCTTTAACTCTTTTTATTGAAAACCTCAAAAGACAGTACAATAGCATATGTGATTGAAAGCACTTCAGGGATACATTTACACTGATTACGAAGACAGATATCGGGGTGGGACGGAATACAACATACAGACAAGGGTGAAGCCACATCACCAGAGCACCACTTTTTAATCAGCTGAGGCCTCTTCAGCTTCTACAGGGCCCATCATTTCTCCCCTGTAAGTTTGCCATGGAGCCCACACCTTCTCCCATTTTTAGGTTTCGCCTCGCCGAAAGCTGCGCAGCAGACTTTCGCGCAGGGCGAAATCTTTTGAGTTACAGTATGGATGTTTGTCCCGCCTCTGTTTCGCATTGGCTAGCTTCATAAATGGAGGCTAGCCATTGGAAAACAGAGGCGTCCGTCATTCTGCGAGGCGACTCGTGGGCGTTCCTGAGATTTTTTCTCATCCAGCCCCTTTTAGGACGTCAGTGCGGCGGTGGGCGGGGTTTATTTTTTTGTTCGTCCATGTTTCTTTTGGTCATTCCGCGGCCGACCACCGCTGGAGGAAGTCCAGGTCCAGGTGAGTGCTTTTGATTGTGGTCGTTCCCGCTGCCCCCCTCCCGCTGTCCGTGTGCCCGTTCCCGCACCCTCCTCCCGCTGTCTGTCTTCCCGTTCCTGCCCCCCCGCTGTTCGTGTTCCCGTTCCGACCCCCCCTCCCGCTGTTCGTGTTCCCGCCCCCCCTGCCGCTGTCCGTTTCCTCCCCCCTCCCGCTGTCCGTGTGGAGGGGAAGATGTGTACAGAGCTCACCCTCCCCATGAAGGCTCATAATCTGCTGGGTGAGTACCTATCGTGACCTACATTCACATGAACATGTGTGAGTCCATGGCCTTTTGTTCTTGCATTGCCTCATAATCAGCTTCTACTTTCGGTGTGCCTGGAAGCGTGGTGGAACAAAGGGGGGAAGCTGCGGTGCTCTGCCTGGTACCAAGCCCTGCTGGGAGGGGTCTCGGTTCTGATGACGGCACAGGCCCGCCTGTCTGGCAGCCTTTGTTGTGGCATGGCGTCGGAGCGCCCCTCATGCCTGCTGGTGAATGGGCTCATGCCAGTCATGGCTGACGTAACTCTGCACGGCCACGTTGGCCCGGGAAGCAGTGGGATTGGCTACAGAGGAAGTGTTATTGTTGGACAAGTGTAGCCTTTGTGCACTTTAGTGATGGCACGTGTGTATAGCGCCATCGAGCTAGAAACCAGAGCTTTCCAAGTGCCTAACAAGAGTTTATGCCACCACTTACAAGCATGTTGGCTGGCCACACCAACACGTGTGTACTTATTGTGAGTGGTGTAAAGATCTTGTCTCGTGGTTGCTTGGGCTGAGCCGTGTGTTGTGATACTCAGCGTCACACGGTGATTCATAAGGCAGTGCACAGAATTTGAGTATGTCTGGTGGACACAGTGTCACACAGCACAGCCTTTCAACTCCTGACATCGTTGAGGGGTTAGCCATTGTGATGTCACCAAGTTGTATGTCTCTTATGGCGTCATGGTTTCAGCTGGTGTGAGATTGTGGGTATTTATCGAACACGAATTGTCTTACCAGGATAACTTTGTATTTTTTTGTATGGTGGGCCATTTCATACGCACATTAACATGATCCAAGTTTTGTGTCATTGCATCTCTAGTGTGCAGAATTCACATGACCTCTGCCCTTGCGGTTTATGACCCCTTACGTGTTTTCTGTTCAACAAAGCTCACACTTCAGTATCTAGAGAACCCGGGTGGTCCCTGAGCAAGCACAATTCGAAAAACCTTAAGGCCTCCCGCTGTCCGTTCCCGCCCCCCCTCCCGCTGTTCGTGTTCCCGTTCCTGCCCCCCCCTCCAGCTGTTCGTGTTCCCGCCCCCCCTCCCACTGTCGGTGTGGAGGGGAAGATGTGTACAGAGCTCACCCTCCTCATGAAGGCTCGTAATCTGCTGGGTGAGTACCTATCATGACCTACATTCACACAAACAAGTGTGAGTCCCCGGACACCGACGACGGTGATAAGCTTTCTTAGTGGCTACTCGGCACGTTCATTCAATCTATGCGTGCAACCACGACCATCTGGATAGTTGTGTCATACCAAATACATGGCTCTTATAATGGAGCACAAAAGAAGACTGCTCATTGAAGCCCTTGGGGCCTCCTGTTCCTCACTTAGGACCAACGGTTTCTATAGAACCCGACATGGCCTATGTCCCAACCCATAACCGAACACCAGGCCAGGGCTAGACCACCTGCTGAATTCATTTTGCTTCGCCAAATAGGGACAGGTTAACGGTCCAGATTTGTACAATGAGCGTGCTCCAAACTGAAAGGCATCAGATTAAACTGTACAGACCTGTGCTACTTCGTATTTCCTTCCAAGTTGAAAAGTTAACAACGCCACATGCACCAGATATAAGTAGTAGTCATCTGCATTAAAATGGTATTTGTTTCGAAATATGCCTGTTAGATTTAGAATATCTGTATTATGTGATGTATAGCCGTATGTTGGGTTTTCTGCAGCTGGTTTGGCCTCCCAGTACAAATCGGGTTTTACACCTCGTCTCCCTGGTTTACAAGATCCTATCGTTCTTTTTGTATTATGGTAAGTAAAAAAAGTGTAAGGATAGTTGGTGTTTTGTTGCTGATAATGATGTTTTATAAGTTTGTTGGTTATGGCTGTATAAGGTTATGCCTTTCTCAAAATTGTGACACTGGTGATCATGTCTTTGGGATACAAGGCATTTTTTCAGGAGACTAACAAAATAAACTAAGTGTTTTCTACATGCTCCTATTACATACAAAACAGCTGTTAACATGTAGATGGCAGGGCCCTCTTTTTGTAGCCAAAACGTAAAATAGCTTAATTGTGCATGGTGTTGTTTGCAGGGGTGGGTTGCGTGATGTCCCTCTCTGCACAAAAATAATTGCTCTGCCCGATTCATGCTTCCCGTCGACACTAACTCAATCACAGTTTGTCCAGTACTTTAAGTGCCATGATTATACACTCTGGTCATACCATCTCCACCCCCCTCCTTACTGTTTTCTGTAGCTAACAATTAACTGCGCAAGCAGACCTATCAGATCGCTTCATCTGCTCCCTATCTAGAAGTAACCAGATCCTATAGCTACAGGCTATCAACTCGCACTATCCAGCACAAAGCAGTGTGAGTCTTCTAGGGAGAGCATGCTGTGTGGGAGAGCATGGTGTGTGAGAGGCAGCAGTGTGAGTCTTCTAGGGAGAGCATGGTGTGTGGGAGAGCATGGTATGTGGGAGAGCATGGTGTGTGAGAGGCAGCAGTGTGTGAGAGACAGCAGTGTGAGAGACTATTTATTTATGTTTTAGTTTTTGAAACATAAATAAAACGCATTGTTATCTGCAATATCATTAGCTCAAACTCGCGTAAATACGCGACCTATTGCATTGCGAATGCTATAGGTCTCGCATTTGCGAGAGATTAAGCTATTGGCATTGTAAATGACAATGCCATTTATTTATTTATTTTCAAAACCAACACATAAATAAAAATTGTCATTTACAATGCCAATAGCTCAAACTTTTCAAAAGGCGAAACCATTGCATTGTAAATGCTTGTTAGGTCTTGCTACGAATGCAGCGCAGCTGCTTCGCTACCGAAGACCCTATTGCTGTGGCTTTGGTGTGCGAAGGGAGACAGGAGGTGGCACGTGCGGACTGTAGATGTGCACTCCGTACGCGTGCACATCTCTGGTCCGCGTGTGCCAACTCCTGTCTCCCTTCAGCAGAGACACCGGAAGCGCAGCCCGCACATCGCGCACTTTCACTTTCCCTCCCTCCCCTCCCTCCCCTTCAAGAACCCGGACATTGACTTTGGAATTCTTACTTAGAACAGCTTTCACGCTGCTTAAGATGGATAGTGAATTAGATTTTCATTCGCTGGCCAACTGTGGGTAAATATTTTTTGGTCTGGCAGAGGCTTCATCGTGTTTCTGCGTAACAGAAAACACGTCCAGGTGGTGGCATAAATAATTATGTGTCTCTTGAAGAAAACAGAAAGAGGGGCGGGGTAAGCGTGGTATGAGGGGTGCGAATGCTCGTGTCAGGTAATTGAAAGTGCGCGCAAAGAACAGAATACTGACTTCACTTCACTCTTGTTCTATGTGAAGGCTAAATGCGCTGCGATGTGCCACAGGCCACACAGAGCGTTGGAAGCCTCGCGGTGGAGCATTACGGTGATCCCGACCCTGGGTTGTCAGTGGGGGATCGTGCAGGGGTCACCTTGGTCTCCAGGAACCTGAAAATAGTGAGGAGGGAGTGAGATAAAAAAAAAACGTGTATCAGTTTCAGGAGCGCACTCTTCACCACTTCCAGAATTGTGATATACAAGCCCGACCAGAACTTTTAAGCGACCTCCCCAGACTGAACTCGGAGAGATAGCTTAGTGAGTTCAGCATTAGCTGCGGGCACCTGTGCTGGGCCACCAGTCGCAACTTGAAACCCGGGCACAAGCGCTAGCTCAGCCTTGCCTCGTTCACGATGAGCTTAAACTGAGCACCATCGGGCAGGTGACTAATTATAGCGCATCAAATCGGTCGGCCTGTAGGATCAAGTGCTATAAAGCCATTTATTATTATATGTACTGGTAGTATTTCTATTCTGTGCCAGTACAAGTAAATCACTTTTATTTTGTTTCTAGCCAAGTGCGCTAACACTGGTGGGCGCGCAAAGCTAGGCTCGCATTTCACTTGTCTTGACACAGACTCTTTTATTTGTATCCTTCTGTTTGTGTAGGGCGTATGGTGTAACTTAATTGCTTTAAGGTGCTTGATAGAACTACTCTGGGCCTGGGGTCGTGATTGCGAAGCTTGACCCGCCGGTGCCTCGCAGTAGTGAAGGAGTTGTAGCGTCTGTAAAGACCGAACCAGAGACCGCTGGTTCCATAGACCAGAGACCAAGCTGCCAGTGCCACCTGGGTGATGTCTGGATTGGCACCACCAGACTTGGATTTAGACCCTTGGCCAGTGGCGGCTGGTCTATAGGGGCGCCGGGGTGGGCCCCAATAGGCAGAATCAGCAACAGAATCACGGGCAGCAAGAAATGTAAGCAGACGCAATTCGTCTATTTACATTTCTGGCCTGTGCTTCACAGCAGTGCGTGCGCACCGCGCAGGCACGCAGGCGACGACGACGGCGAGAGCAGCAGGAGTCCAGCAGACTCCGACTGCGCAAGTGTGAGCTGAGGGCGGTTTAATTTCTGCTCGGCCACTCCATTGACATTACACTAGGTATGCTGCGTATGCCTAGTGTAATGCAGGAGTTTAAAGATAGGATCCTGTCGGGCGGTGACGTATTTTCGCCCGATGCCCTGTCAAATGGCAGGATCTAGCCATGTAGCCACCCTCAGTCACATCCAGTCTTTTGATTTGCTAACGTGACGTCACTGTGAGAGGAGGACTCGGACTAGAAGACGTGATGCAACGCGGTACCGGCGGTAAGTTTAAAGTTTTACTTTTTTTTTTTTTCATACCCTTCTCTGTTACATTATGGTTCTTTCTTTTGGGGTCAGACGAAGTTTTGTTCACGGGCTCCGAGCCTCCGAAGAGTCTTCTGGTTTCAAAGTCTGCCCCCCTGTGACAGGTTAGGGACGGGTGCAATGGGGGTGAAGATTATCAGGAAGTATGAAGCCATAATTCCTTGATTTTATACAGCGCTACTCTGCCATTGTTTGGGCCTCGAGGCGATGCCTACTGTCTGAAGGCAGGGTGCGGTTCTGCTCTTTGGGAGTAGAAGGGGAGTAGGTAGGTAATGCCTATGAAGAAGATGGGGGGAACGATAGGGGAGACATGGCTGGACATACCGAGAAAGAGAGAGAGAGCTGGGAAAAGATTAAGATATGGCAGCGGAGAAGCATGAGGCTGACGGGGCGAGCAGGAGAAAGAAGTGTAGATACAAGGTGGGGGGGGGAGTGAGGGGGCAGATAAAGGGCACCGGAATACGGGAAGAGACACAGAAACTCAGAGAATTAGAAAAGGGAGGGAAATGGGGCAGGAGATGGGCATCAAGAAAGTAGCTGACGAGGGGGCACATTGTGGTGGAAGAGGGAATTAAACGGACAGAGATGGGTGAGACAAAGGGAGACATGAGTAGAAGAGGTGGGGATAAAGGAGAGACATGTGAAGGAGAAAGGCAAAAGGAGGAGAGAGATGGGAAGAGATGAAGAGAGGCAGGCAAGGGGTGGATAAAAGAGGGGAGAGGAGGCATAGGGAAGTGACGAGGAGGACATTCATGTAAAGGGACACAGAATGAAGAGCTACATGTTGGGGCGATGAAAGGGGAGAGTGAAAACATAGGAACAAATGCAAACATTGCCGAGCAGTGAAAACTAGGAAAAGGAGAGATGTCGCTTGCATCTGGGTCTCTGATACACAATACCTTTTAAAGAAGAAAGATAAGACGGAGATACAGGAAACGAATGAATGATACGAGGAGACAGGCAAGAAAGCAGAGATCAGGCACAGATACGGGACAGGAGAAGAGAAAACAGGCAAGGTGAGGCGATGGCTAAGAAGCACATAAAGAAACAGAAAGGATTTAGGGGAGAGAACAAAGAGGGGCAGATGTTACGAGCAGAGTGAAAGCATGTACAGAGGGAAGAAATATGTAAGATAAAGAACACCAAGATAGGGACACAGATGGAGGGTGATATGGAGGGGACTAAATATGCATATTTTCTCTATTAGGGGAAGAATAAGCTCAGCTCATTTTATTTTCAATAAATAAAGTTATTGTTGTATGTGCAGGTTATTTGCCAAGTATCAGGATTTATTTCGGCACCATCAATTCCATACTTCATTTTTACAGTAAATATTTGACTGGTCAAAGTAACAGTGAATGTTGAACTTGGTGATCCAGAGCCTGTATCAAGAACATGTTCTAATTAAATTTAGGCTCAGAACTGCCCAGGTACTGGTTTCTGCTCAAATTATGCTATTTGCAGTACCTACTAGGAAACACTGAGCAAGGGCTGCTTCTTCAGGTTTCTAAGATGCACTGTTTGCAGCTCATATACTAACTTGTGGATTTTCTGTGTCAATGTATGTGTTGCATCTTCAAAGTATGTAGGTGTGGAGTTAAGATTAGTAACTTTTACCTCTCTGTGCATCTACATAACCACATGCACTTTACTAGTCATAGTCAAAAAGGAGGTGAGCATTGGTCTAGATAAATTTGCTTGAAAATGCACTATTTGCCCACTAATTTTTCAAAAGTTTCTCGGGGGGACAATCCCCCCCCCCAAACCCGCCTTAAGACGCTCAATCCACGCGGTGTGCTCAACCACCAATTTTACGCCCTACCACTTTCAAATGTCACCAGCCGCCACTGCCCTTGGCCAAACACTGTGGAAGGCTTGGAAAGCATGCCACTACTTCAACTTTTCACTGTACTTGAACTTCTGTGGTGTAGGATTTGGGAATTTTCACCAAATGCCTCTTTTCTTCGTCCTTTTGTGCTCCTCAAATCGGGACAGATGTGTATGAGTCGTGCAAGTGATACTACAAATGAAGCCATTATGAAAGCATGAATCCCTGTGAAACAAGCTTGTGCGAGGGTGTGGAGGGCTAGAGGGAACAGAAATGCAAATCCACCTTTTTATTTACCCCGAAATAACATTTTCTGCTCTCATCCACTAACTTCAGCGTGTTGCAGGTAGCACAAAGAGTGGAGGGGCATAGCCCAGACAGCTGTAGGTAGATGCATGCCCTATATATTTATAGGAACCGTTTCATACAAACCATAGAATTTCTAATGTGGTGACACCTGTAAAGCACAGTATGTATACACAGATGTGCGGAGCCTTATTTGCTATTTACTGCAATTGATGAGCGTGGGAGGGACTGTCGCCCATGAGAGGCCCGAAGTCTTGAGTGGTCATCTTGACGCCCCTCCCCAAACAATTGTAATGCATCTACCTTTATAAGCCCGCTGTTCTCTTATGTTAAGTAGTAATACAAATAGGTATGTAAGTAGGCCCAGCATAAGCGCATGGGGTAAGCGGTGACAATCAAGAGAAGGAGACAGACAGTCGTCATAGGAATGTCTGCTCCACTGTGGTAAAACCGTGGGATTTGAGTTTTGCTCTGTAGTAATAAATCTCTAAATCTGCATGGATCACTACCTTTCCACCAAATAACATGTCATTGGGTTAAACGTCTCTTCAATGGCATGGAGTATGCTTGTGTAAATGGTACAATGGTGCTGGTTGCTTTTCTGCACCCAGCATGGGTGTTCCTTCCCACATAATATAGTTGCAAAGTCAATGGGCGAGCTTTGTAAACACGAGGGCCAGACTGTCCTAGTTTCAGCCCGAGGTCCCCGACCCCGAGAGGTTTGCCTTCACCCCTGCACACTCTGTGGCCCACCAGCATCCTCCACTCCGCGTATACCCTCGCGCCCAAGGGGTGCTCTCTCTCACACAAGGAGTGCAGAGGTCGGCCTGGGTCTAATCCACCAGGGTGCCCAGGACACACACACGACGCGTGAAATGCGTGCTCATTACAACAAAAAAAAACGCTGTGTAGCCGCCGGTGGTGGCTGAAGAGGGTACAATGCCTTTGCACAGCAGTGACTTAACCTGCTCTTGTAGGTAACGGGGAGCCATTGTGCCTGAACACAGTGAAAGTACATACCAGCACTGCCCCCTCTCCCTTCTGCTGATAAAAAGCTGCCGCCCCATGAGGGACGGATGGCCCGGCTGTCTGCCTGTAGGCCAACCCAAGAACACGGCCTATCCCTTCTGACGAGGGGTGATACCCCGAAACACTTGTCCAAGGATGGCGAAGACAGCGAAGATAGCAGAAGATCGAAAGATGATGCATCGCGAACACTTAACTTCAATAACTAGAGTCCTTAGGGGTGACACCGCCGGTGTGTGAGTAATGTGCGACCCCACCCCCATTTGTAACATTAAAGCTCCCTTGAGCAGTTGGCTGACGAGCCTGGGATCCGGCACCTACACGCCTGAGTGGTACTAAACCTGGCAGATATTTGGCAGCCATCGGCAACCCCAGAACACGGCCTATCCCTGCTGACGAGGGGTGATACCCCGAAACACGTGTCCAGGGATGGCGAAGACAGCGAAGATAGCAGAAGATCGAAAGATGATGCATCGCGAGCACTTAACTACAATAACTAGAGTCCTTAGGGGCGACACCGCCGGTGTGTGAGTAGTGTGCGACCCCACCCCCATTTGTAACACTAAAGCTCCCTTGAGCAGTTGGCTAACGAGCCTGGGATCCCGCACCTACGCGCCTGAGTGGTACTAAACCTGGCAGATATTTGGCAGCCATCGGCAACCCCAGAACACGGCCTATCCCTGCTGATGAGGGGTGATACCCCGAAACACGTGTCCAGGGATGGCGAAGACAGCGAAGATAGCAGAAGATCGAAAGATGATGCATCGCGAACACTTAACTACAATAACTAGAGTCCTTAGGGGTGACACCGCCGGTGTGTGAGTAGTGTGCGACCCCACCCCCATTTGTAACATTAAAGTTCCCTTGAGCAGTTGGCTGACGAGCCTGGGATCCCGCCCCTACGCGCCTGAGATGTACCAAACCTGGCTGATATTTGGCAGCCATCGGCAACCCCAGAACACGGCCTATCCCTGCTGACGAGGGTTGATACCCCGAAACACGTGTCCAGGGATGGCGAAGATAGCAGAAGATCGAAAGATGATGCATCGCGAACACTTAACTACAATAACTAGAGTCCTGTGTGAGGTGTGTGAGTAGTGTACGACCCCACCCCCAATTAAAATCAAGGAGTTGTTTGGTAGTACACTTCAAATGATTCCCCAAAGTCACAGGTTTAGACGAAGTGTTCTGAAAAGAACTTTCTTCCGTGGCTAAGTAATAAACAAGCATTTGTAATGCAATAGGTCTCGCATATACACGAGTTTAAGCTATTGGCATTGTAAATGACAATACCTTTTATTTATGTTTTAAAAACCAAAACTGAATAAAACGCATTGTCATTTATAATGTCAATAGCTCAAACTTGCGTAAATGCGAGAACTGTTGCAGGGCAAATGCTTGTTTAAAACACCCTCTGCTTTTGTAGACTGTTTCCTCAGCCCTCTGCCACCAATCTACGTCCTTTTCCCAGTCTGCCACTGCAGGGGGAAGGGATGCTCCCCATTGCTTAGCAATATTATGCTTTGCGATCCCCGTTGTTAAGACAAGCCATATAGTAATTTACCTGGGCCAATCTGTCTCTCCCTTAGTTATCAGTAGATGCCACTTTGCATCTAGCGGCATGTCGGTACCCACCACCCTGGCCATAATCGTCGTGACTCTGTGCCAGTATTGCGCAATTTTGGGACATTCCCACAGGATGTGGAAAAAATTGCCCTCACCATGGCGCCTTAGGATGCACTGTGGTGATGGTGCCCTGCCAAGCTTGTGCAGAAGTGTCGAAGGATAGTAGGAGCTATGTAAAATATGGAGCTGGATCAGTCTAAAACGCACCTGTATTGCTATTTCCCTCTGGCCCTGGGGCGCGACCTGCCACTCCTCGTCCTCTATATTGCCCAAGTCGTCAGTCCAGGTGGCTCTCAATGCTGCCAGTGGGTCGGGCATGTTATTCATGAGCTTCCGGTATATAGTTGAAATCGCTTTCTCAAGGATAGGGTCAATTGATAATCTGTCCTCCAGGGGCGAATAGTCAGGAAGGAGAGTATCTCCCTTTAACTGAGTCAGCAGGGCATGTCTGAGCCTCAAATAATGAAACATCTGAGTCTCAGCCAGCTCATACTCCGTCTGTAGGTCCTCAAACGGAAGTGGGGCTCCATCCCTCCACACGTCTCCAAGTCTCACTATTCCTATGGTCTTCCATTTTGTAAACCCTTGTAGCGAGGCCACCTTTGCCTAAACATTTGTTATCTAAATTTCCCACTCCAGTCCAAGTGAAAAGGATAGTTTGATACCCTGCTCTTTTAGATCCTTTAGGTTATCTCCATGAAGGAAACCAGAACGAGGCAAGGAAAATTAGGTAGGAAAGTGTCAGCATCTCAGAAGCTCGGTCAAGAGTCTTCTGTGGGTCAGGAAATAAATGTAAGCCTAAGCCACACTTAGCAAAGAATCAGGGTTAAGCATTAAGGTCTAAAACTCTCAAAAGTTCAAAGGCAATGGGCAACCAGGTGAAAAGCCTGCGAGAAAATCCACAGAAGAGATCTGCATAGGGTCTGCAGAAAGGGTTTGGCAGAAGAGAATCGGAATGTGCCTCTGGTCAAAGGGGTTCTTAAGAATCTGGAAAAAGGGGTCTGGAAGGATCCAGGGGAGAGGAATCTGAAAGAAGTCTGGGGTCCAGTCTGAAACTCCAACAGGGTGAACACTTAGGGCCCGATTAGGATAGTGGACGTTGGACCGCCGCCCGCTGTTACGGCACTCAGGAGACGGTGGACAAGCAGGCGGCGGTCCAAAAGCCCAATTATGATGCAACTGCCAGGCTAGTGGTCACAAAGTGCTCATTTACATAGCGGGTTGTGCTGCGGCCCAGGAAAAGGGCTGCAGCACCGTCCGGCATGTTAATGAGTACTTTATGCACCTCAAAGCACTGTGTGCCATGCACCATGTGGTGCATGGCACATGCTCCATAGCAGGGCATGGACATCCAAGCCTCTTAACAGTGGCCCACAAGGGACGGGGACCCTATTTTTACAACCCCAATATCCCTTTACAAAAGCATTTACATGGCGGTGTTCCCACCATTTAAAAGCTGTCGGAAAGCGATATCCAAATGTGGGTGGCGGTGCCCGACTCAGCACAGCTGTCATGGTCAGAGGCAGCTCCGACCCCAACCCGGTCGGGATCTTAGATCCTATCAGAGACTGTGGTCTTGCCTCCGACTGCTGTGGGCCAAATGCCAAGCATTGTAATGCGGCGGTGAGCCCGAAGGGCTATAGGTGGTCAGATCGCCACCTACAGGCTGTTGGTGGCAGTCCGACCACCATTATAATGAGGCCCTAAGTTATATCACGCTAAGTCTCTGGATAACACCCCTTGTACTCCTCATCATTAGGTGTTCATTGTTCTTATCCATTTCTCACGTTGCAGAATGCTAAATTCTGAGAAAATCACACATTGAACATGGGAACAACATCTCCTTCCCACGCTCATAGCGGGTTGAAACATTGCTGAATAGGCCTTTCAGTCAGCGCTCTGGTTCCTCTTGTACTTTTGTCAAGGTCTTCTCCTCAGGCTCTCTCTTCTATCTCTAATACACTAATGTATCTATTCTAAACTAACAATGCATGAGAATACCTGCACGAAATGTCACGTTAGAAGCAAATGGAAAACAGTTTTTCATGAAATGCAGCATGGTGAAGAACAGGCCTAAATTGTCAAGACAAGATAAGCCATTAACTTAATGGTCCACATTTAATATGCGTGTACACGTTTAAACACACATGAATATACGTCACTAGTACCTTGTATTGAATTTGTATTACATCTGGCACACTGTAAACCTTCAAATTAATCAAGTGTAAGTATGGCTAAGAACTACATTTAAATGCATACAAGTGCAACATTAGTTCACACATAACATGAACTTCATCGGTTTAAACGAAATCCCATTCTACATATACGAGCATGGTTTTCACCTAGTTTTCAAGTAATCACATGTTCCCATATTATAGCACACATTTATGAAAGTCGAATTTCATGTTCATAGTAAGTGTATTATCTACTAAATGAGGATGGTTTTAATTCATTAGGACTTCAGTCAGTTATGGTAAAAACACGCATGAGTAAACTCTCTAACTCTACAATGAAGACAGTCTTTATAGTAATAGTGAATGCAGCCTTTTCTCTTAATCATTTATTCATATAAGAAACAATGTTCATGTCACGTACCTGGTGACACATTTGTGACGTATTTGTGAGTGTAAAGAGTGGGCAACTTTGCGCTGCACTAGCACTTTCAAAATGCAAGGACCTTAGGTACCAATAGACACCTCCCAAAAAGCAGTCATGTTTTTACCTTTGAATTAGCCACTTTTCTTAACTGTGTATATGCAACATATTGTTCTTGACATTTTTGATGAATGGATTAGAAAAAAAAATTGCCCTTGAACCAGTAGGCTGCTTTATAATATATACATTAGTGTATGAAATTATTACGCAATTCCCACCATGACCTCTTGACTATAAACCCATTGCTCCTTTCAATGTCCAATGTCGCAGGTTCCTGTCCTGTCATGACATCATCACGGCGTCATGTTTAGAACCTCCAGGATGTTATAACCTGACTGGAATATGTTGTGAGTGCGCAGTCAGTGACGCAGTCAGTGACAACGGTAGAAGACTTGCGAGAGAGGTCGGCTATTTTCTCCAGCCACCGCCTTTCCTCAAACGAGACTTGACTACCCCTGCCCCTAGAGTTACGGTCCTTAGGGAACGCGTCCCATTTCCTCCAAGCCCCGTCCGTCTCTGTACCTTGACTTAGTTCCCAGAAAAGTAGTGACGTCAGCAGATGTTTGCAGCTGTCCCGCGCCGGCCATCGGCCCCGGAGCCTCGTTTTCACCTTCATTTGGGAAGCATCTGCTGTGCATTATAACGAAATTGCCCTCCGACTCCGGGCCCAGATAGAGTAAACACACTTGTGTGGGCGTGTCACGGAACCATATCTCGGTCATGTTTCCGAAACGTTTAATGATCGGAGCAGTGGAAAAAACATACAACGAAGCACGAGCTTCTAGTTTTTTTAATCTTTGTGGGGGTGGACAACGCCTGCAGCTGTTCAGTAAAAACGGACTTTACTGCATGTTCGTGTTCTTGCGCCGATGCTCCTGCACGCATGGGATAATCATAAGAACTGAGCTTTATATAAAGCATACACCGCACTCGGACTTCCAAGGGCTGCCAATAACAGATGTTACTGTAATTACCAAAGTCACCGGTGCTTTTATTGGCCCTCAGAAGGATGAAAGGCTGAGTCAGCCCTGCCAGGACTCCACAATGTGACTCCTCACTGGTTTCTCTGGGGAGTTTCTGTACCTGGCTGGGAAATCCCCCCGGGACAGGTCTTGTCTCAGCAAGAAAAGCTGCGACACGTGCGCGCTGAAAGCATCGTTTTATCGACACCCACTTCCTCGCTGAAGCACGGAAGTGGAAGAGTGCTGAGGGGAAGGCTGCCTCCTGCTGAGGTGAAGGCGGGCTTCGAGGCCGGCTCCTCCGGTGGGGTGAACGCACCTTTCTGAGTCCCTATAGCCGGAGGAGCTCCCGGCAGGGCCCGCAGATGTACGTGCGAGGGAGCCGTCTATCTGGGACGACATTGGTTGTTTAATGCGCTTCATGCAGCGCTAGGGGCCGTGCACGGGCGAGCCTCGGGTTTTGGTGCTGCCCGTGCATAGAGGAGCATTGCAGCAAGGCGGAGCCTAGAGTTTGCTGCCCCATGTCGGATACGATCCTCCCTAAGGGTCTCCTGAAGATGTCCCTCAGGCTGCCCCGCAACTGGGATTTCCACCTCAAGGCCGACGCCGCGAAGATGTGTAAGTTGTAACGTTTCGTGATCTGCTTGCTCTCGTTTGTAAATGGCATTCCCGGACTGACAAATGGCCACAGACTACATCCTACGCAGGTTTAGACTGAGGTCAGGTAGCAAGTGGATGGTTTTGTAGCTCAGTGGGCTAGTGCGCCTGCTGCAAGGTACTTTGTGAAAGCTCAGAGGTGAAATCCCACCAGTGCTGGCACAGCCTTTCATCAGGTTGGATAAAAGTTGTTTAGTTTTTTGGATAAAATGAGCCCCAATGTTTGCTGTTGTACTTTGTTCACTAGTAATCTTCTCCTCGTGTATCATTACTGTTCCTCTTGTGAAGTGCTCTGACACCTTCGGGTAAAGTCCGCGCTATATAAAAACGCATAAATAAATAAACAAATTGTCGTTGTTCGAAAGGGATTAGTGAGGGTCCCAATGCAAGCCAAAGGAATAGGACACCCATCCCCTGGCATGGTATAATAAAATGTTATTGGGGTGGAGTGAGCTCCCCAGTCCCCGGAGTCACTGCACCTGATGCACTGTCAGTAGCTACGTACTGGCAGTTTGGATTGCAATAGCCTAGTGATGTATTGTCCCAAAGACGAAGGTGCGCCCATCGGGATCTAGGTCATGTGACCCTTAGTCTCCATCCCTTGTCTGCGTCTTTCTTCCCCATGTCAGGTGCGTAGCTTCCATTGGTGCAGCATGTGCAGTGACACCAGAGCCCAGTGGCCTGAGGAGCCAACTAAACGTTGATTATCGCTGTATTTCACAGTTCAGTCCCCTCCCTTTCCCTAGGGTTCAGGGCACACTGGCTACCACTGTCCCTAGTTTGTGCTGTCTTGACAACATAGGTTTCCAATGGTTTGTGTAAGTTGTACAATGTGACGAAGGCTGTACTGTATTCAGACATAGTTTAGATCAGAAAAAAACAATAGAATGGGGAGTGAACATGATTTTATTTCCAATTCCAGGGAAGACCTTGACGTCTGTATCATAGGGTTTCCCATAGGGCAATGTCCTAAAAGGGGATAATAATGTAAGGGCAAAAGGAAAAGGTGCATACCACATCACAGGTAGAGAGTTTAGGGCTACTGCAGGTGCTGCACTGCCCTACAAGCATCAAATGGAGAAAATAACCAGGCAAAACTTTTATTAGTGCCTTTAAGCAGGGCCACTGGAATTATGCAATTCCATGACATCTGGGAGTTGCATAACTTGCTGGCTAAATCACCATCTACTGCACAATTTCCAGATCTCACTAAAAAAAGTTGCTTCTAGCTTAACCGTTTAAGAGGTTGCTAAAAGGATGAACATGAAATGCAGCTTACTGGTTACCTTTTACCCACTGATGGCTGAAAACAGCATCAAATTGGGGAGACTTTTGTTTAGATGATGTTAATGTCACCAGATAGAATGATGAAGGGCTTTTAACCGTAGCAGGAAACACATCGTTTAGATATTTAAGTTTATTCGAAACATGCTAATATTTGTATTTTTAATCCTTTGTGGTTTTAAGTAACCAAATAAAGATTTTTCTGCTTCATTTTTGTCATGAAAATGTTGTGTTTCGCCATTCAAGCAAATTCATTAATTCATTGCAGTGTTCTTAAAGGAGCAGTTTCTTTAAGAGTATAGGCGGAGTTTAAAACAATCTCAAACTTTTGCAGCTTTTTTAAGGTATAATGTTTTGAATTTGAGTGTCGTTGCAGTGAGATAATACGTGGGTAATGTACACTACTGTTCTACAGGGCTGTAGAGTTACACCTTGTCCCTCTTTCATGTTCATATCGCATCTCACTTACAACTTCTCTGCCGGGCGTGTTGCCACGCTCTGCTGCTTATATTTGTACTTGTTTGCTTTCATGCTGGCTCACCTCTGCATTCCTTCTCATCTTCACAAGGGCTGGCTCTTGTCTAAAATAATTGCTTCCACCGGGCCCCATATAATGTGAACACAGAGTAAACTCAAGACTGCCATTCAGAATACAGGTTGAAAAACACGGGTGCTTACAAGCATTCCCTCAAGGGCCACAAATGATGGTCTGTGGTGTGACCGAGGGCTGCACTGATGCAAACAAGTTAGGAGTGTGGTGAGGTTGTACACTGGGTGTAGGACGAGGAAATTCTGTGCATGGTCTGGACTGTGGGTCAGGGAGGTAATTAGAGGATTTCATTCTATACTGTGTCTGGTAAGAGTAATGCACGAGTCTCACCCTTTCCACCACAGACACTCCTGCTTGTTGTGGAATGAGCATATGGAACCAGAAGACATACTTCTGATTAATCCTGGCCTCTCCTTGTGACAAATTGTGTGCTTTTGGGCAATCACTTTTGAACATATTTTTCTGCTCATTTGTTTCAGAGATAGGAATAACTTAAATTAAACTAAACATTTGTAGTAATCATATGATAAGAAAACTGGAGTGTAACATGACAATCACTTGATTTTATCCAAGAGAGAACACCCAGCCTCATAGTCCACTCACCAAAATGTTGTGTAGTGAGAACATTGTTAACTTTGAAACAAGGAGACCTGCACTGTGGTGTTCATACTCATGCTTCACCAAATTGTTTGATCATGTTCAAATCAACATCTTCCTATGCTTTTGCCCCGTTAATTGTCATTATGTGATAGAGATGGTCGAGCCACTGAAGGCGTGAACCAAGTTCGAGCCAGATGCCTGGCTCTGCCTCAGCTCAAGGTTCTCTTGGACCCTGGAGCTCAAAACAAGCCACGCTTCTGTATTCCACCCAGAGTCTATCCTCATGTACCGAAAGACAAAGGATTAACTTTTGATATAAAATGAGACAGAATTAGATACTCACCTAGTGAGTGAATTGCACAATGTGAAACCAACCCTGGCTTCCCCTCTTGACCTAATTGTGAGATCCCAAGCATTTTTTTATTTCACTGTTAGATCTGGGGGTCTCTAGTTGGCAATGGTATTCACCTTTGTCCAAATGGGGACCCTTACTTCTAAGTCAGGATAAGGGGATTACACTCCTTAATAACCCCTGCTCACCCCCTTGGGAGCTTGGCACGAGCAGACAGGATTATCTCATTGGCAGTGTGTTAAGCATGTGTGAATATACACAAGTAATACAGTGAAAACACTACAAATGGACACAACACAGGTTTTATAAAAATAAGTATTGTTTATATAGACTTAAACACAAGATCACAAACGGCAAAAATCCACAATACTACATTTAAGATTGCTTAAAAGATGATTAAAGTTGCTTAGTTCAAGTTGATGATAAATGCGACAAAGTTCTAAACAAAGTACCTGGACGCGTAACTCAAAGTAAACAAAAGGCTTGCAAAAGGGGAGATGCGTCGGTTCCGTGATCCCGGGGAGATAATGCATCGTGCCTCAATGCTTGCGGAGAGTAGGGGATGCGTCGTGATCCTTACCAGTGCAGAGGTGATGCATAGATTCTCAGCCTGCGGGCTCATTGCGATGTGCAAGATGGCGCCTTGATGCAATGCGATGATCCGGATTCGAGAGGATGGCACCCTTGATGCGGCGATGCGATGATGATGCGTAGACGCCCTGGCAGCCTTGCGACGATTCTGTACTTTGGAGCCGCGACAGGCCCTGCGACACGCTTCTCCGGTGATGCGACAGCAGGCAGCTTCGATGGACACACGCTTCCAGGGAGATGCGGCGAAGGCTTTCCTCCAGCGATGCGACAATTTCAGCTGCGGCGGCGACACGCTTCTTCTTGATGCGTCGCGCTTCCAGCTCCCAGTGACATGCAAATGTCTGGAGTTGAGAATTCCCAGCAAGGAAATTCAGAGGGGAGCTGGAGATGAAGTCTTTTGTCCCTGAGACTTTAGCAGGAGGCAAGCACAGTTCAAGCCCTTGGAGAATAATCTGAAGATGATGAACGTCCTTAAAAAGTTCCTTCTCCTTTCCTTGGCAATGAAACAACCACTGCAGGCCAACCCAACAAACAGCACACTGGCAGAGGGGCAGTAAAACTCCTGCAGCTTCCTTGGTTCTTCTCCATGGCAAAAGGTTTCTTGTTCCAGAAGTGATCTAATTTCTTGGGAACAGGGTCCCAATATTTATACCCCAAAATCCTTTGTTCTCAAAAGGCAGAGACCTCTGCCTAGTCCAAACCAGTTCCTGAGCATTTTGTTTACATAACTCTCTACTTCCTTTCACTGTACAGGGCAGAGACATCAGCCGCCCCACAGGAAGTGGAGCCAGCACAGGGGAGGGAAGATACAGCTCCCGAGCACTCTGTTGACAGTATTACTCCTCTCCTTTCACAGTGCGATCAGCGGGCGCGCCGGATCTGCGCCGGAGTCGTGCCAGAGTCCTGCCCGTCTGCGCCCGTCCGCGATACGGCAGCGGACGGTGCGGCGGTGAACTCTGGCCACAGGGTTACTTACTCTGCAGGTGATCTCCTATCCTATAATTCATATACTGCGTCCTGTCGATTTGTTTTTCCAGGCCGGTATAAAGGCAAATGTCGCTGTCCTGGTTGTGGTTGGTATACTAACATTTATAGGGTTTCTGAGGCACCCCACGTACTCCCCGTTAATAACTTTAAGTGCTTATTATTAAACATCCGCTCATTGCATAGGCACGCTTTGGACATTTTTGAGTTACTGACTGCTGAGAAACCACTCTGTCTTATGCTCACAGAAACTTGGTTAAATGAGTCCTCAAACCCCGACATCACGGCAGCCATTCCACCCGACTATATAGTCTATAGACAGGATAGGGCACTGGGTAAAGGTGGAGGTGTGGCTCTTGTAGTCCAAAGATCCTTTGCTTGTACAATCATTCCATCTTCGCCCATTTCTGGCTGCGAATCCCTTGCCTTTTCCATTGCACTTTCCCCGCACCAATCATTCTCAGGGCTCCTTGTCTATAGGCCTCCTGGTCTGCGAGGTTCTTTCTTTGACGAGCTTCAAGCAGCTATCACTACTCTTTGTCTAAAGGTGGAACATTGTATAATGCTCGGGGATTTCAACATCCACATGGATGTCGAGTCGGATAGTGAGGCTATTAAAATCATGGACATCACTGCTCCTATCGGCCTAACACCCTTCATCTCTAGTGCAACTCATGACAAGGGTCACACTCTTGACCAGGTATTTTCCACCTTCCCCCTTATAATGTCCTGCCCCACTCCTGTTTTATGGTCTGACCATTCTTTGATCAGCTTTCTTATTCAAGGTAGAAGTAAAACTTCCTGTATTAACTCGGACCAACTTAGGCACCCTAGTAGACCCTTTCACAAAATTATCCCTGAGAATCTGGCTCAAGCATATCAAGAACATCCCTGTACCTTATCCGGCCATCTGGAGAGGGACCTTGAAACTTTTCAGAAATGGCTGACTGAAAGGCTTGATGACCTTGCCCCTCTTTCTACGCCTCGTTCATCTAGCAAGCGCAGCTCGGCTCCCTGGTTTTCTAAGTCACTTGCTCTTGTCCGGCGTAATTGTAAATCAGCTGAAAGACTATGGCGGAAACAGTACGATCAGGAAGCTAAGTCTGCTTACAAACTATTGATTAAATCCTATCACGCAGCTATCCTTGAGGCTAAAAAGAACTATTTCGCCAACAGAATTGAATCTGCGTCAAACTCTTGTAAAGAAATTTTTACCATCGTCAAAGAGTTTGTGTCTCCCAAATCCTGTTCTGCCCAGCATAAGTTTTCCGAAAATTGGGTAAAGGAGCTAGCCATCTTCTTTAATACAAAAATTAAATTGATCCAGGAATCCTTTCCTCCAGCTGCTCCATATGTATCTCTGACTGACTCCAATCTGATGTCTTTTCCACCTGACACTTGCCCCACATTATCGGAATTTCCATCCTTATCAGAATCTACCTCTCTGGATCTTTTACTCAGGATTAAATCAGGTTCTCCACTTGACCCCTGCCCGGCGAGTTTTCTTGCTAGCAATGCTAAGATTCTAAATTCCCTGATCTATCCGGTCTTGAACTTATCCTTGTCTAGCGGCAATGTTCCCCCTGCCTGGAAGAAGGCAATGGTTGTTCCCCTCCTAAAAAAACCAGGCCTCGACCCAGAGATTCATGCTAACTATAGGCCCATATCTCTCCTGCCCAGTTTAGCTAAGATCGTCGAGAAGCACGTCCATTCTGTGCTTTCTTCCTTTCTGGAAGATCATGGGTTACTCCACTCTACCCAATCTGGTTTCCGCTCCAATTTGAGCACTGAGACCGCTCTATTGGAGGTTAATGAAGCCATTAAGGAAGTTCTCGACGCAGGTGGAAGAGTAATGCTGGTGATGTTGGATCTGTCGGCGGCCTTCGACACCGTCCCACATGAGGCCCTCTTGAGAAGACTTCATGAGATTGGTCTACGTGGGACGGTGCTTAGCTGGTTGAGATCTTACCTAGCTGGTCGTCGACAAGTGGTCTGGGCCCCTCCTTACTCCGCAGAGGTGCCGCCTATGGATGTCGGAGTCCCACAAGGGTCGGTGCTGAGCCCGACCCTTTTTAACATCTTCATGACTCCATTGGCGGTACTTGCGGAGTCCATGGGTGCCCAGATCATATCATACGCTGACGACACCCAGCTTCTCTTCACCTGCAAGAAGGGCATGGAGTTTGACAGGGAGAGCATCCGTGGTTGCCTTGGGGCTGTCTTCGACTGGTTTCAGCAGAGCAGCCTCAAGTGCAACCCTGATAAATCTGAGGTGCTCTTCTTCGGCTGTCAGGCAGATCCGCCTTGGCAAGAATGGTGGCCGGTGAGCATGTCTCCACCTTCTTCTTCCTCTGTGGCCGCGAAAAACGTGGGGATCAAAATCGACAACACCCTTTCGCTGAAAGTACAGATCACAGGTCTCACCAGCACCTGTTTCGGTCTGCTAAAAATGCTGCGAAAATTCCTTCCTCTGCTTCCTCTAGTTCACAGGAAGCTGACAGTACAGGCTTTGATTTGTTTGAGGATTGACTACTCGAATGTTCTCTACCTGGGTTTACCGGATTATCTCCTGCATAAACTTCAGGTAGTTCAAAACTCCGCGGCTAGGGCTATTTTTGGCCTACCTCGGCAAGCTAGGGCATCAGAGCTGCTTTCTTCCCTTCATTGGCTCCCTGTCAAGAAGCGGATTACTTTCAAGGCTCTCACATTGACACACAAGGCACTCCATTCGGTTGGGGCCTCGTACATTCAAAAACGGCTCGTTTTTTACAAACCCACCAGATCTCTCCGATCGGAAAGTCTTGGCCTGGCAACGGTTCCCCCCATTAGGAGGGCCAGGATAGGAGGACGCTCCTTTAAACATCTTGCCCCTAAACTTTGGAACTCCCTTCCTGTTGATCTCCGTCGTACCTCCAATCTTTTTGCCTTCAGAAAAGCTTTGAAAACTTGGCTTTATAATCAGTAAGCTGTTATGTTCTGTTTCTTCTTTTCAGTTGCGGGTTAGAAAGCGCCGGGACACTCCTCGGAGTAGCCATGCGCTATATAAGCAACCCCATTAACATAACATAACAGTGCAGGGCAGAGACATCAGACAAGCCACAGGAGGTGGAGCAAGCATTGTAGAGGGAAGGCCCAGCCCTATTCAGGTCCAAGGTGCAACTCCTCCCTCCCATCTAGATACAGATCTCTCTTTTCACCAACGGGCTGCCCCAGCCTGTTTCTTGGAATCCCTCAGCCCTGTCAATCACACACCCAGACAAGGAATACACAACCTAGCAGAGGCAGGCCTGGACAGTTAGGCAAGAAAATACCTACTTTCTAAAAGTGGTATTTTCAAACACAGAATATTAAAAACAACTTTACTAAAATATGTATTTTATTATTCTGAGTTCAGGCATACTAAATTCGAATTTCTACCATGTTCCCTGAGTCAGTTAGGATTATAAGAATGTAATAATCTAACTGGCCATTCTGGCCTATGGAGAACAGGTAGACTTCAATAGTGAAAAACGAAAATGGCTGTAATTCACTATTGCACGCCGACTGCTTGTTAGACGTATCTTGCGGGCACATGTATAATTGTCAATTGCATTCGCAAACAGTGCGAATCACAATTTTCGGCCGTTTGCGAATGCAATTGACAAAATTGGGATGCATCATGTTTTTCGCAATTTTAGAAATCGCAATCATGTTGCGATTTCTAAAATTGCGATTGCATTTAAGAAATCGCAATTTAAAGATTTCTTAAATGCAATGCATGAACATTTTAAATTTGCGAATTCGCAAATAGGGAGAGGTAAATTACCATGAAGTTGACCTTCATGGTAATTTGCGAAAACTTTCAAAAATGCACAAAAGTACATTTTTGAAAGTTTCATTTTACACACACACATGCCCTTAGTGCATGTGTGTGTGAAAAATGCACTTAAAGTTATATTTCAGGGGTGCAGGGAGGGGTCCTTTGGACCCCTCCCTGCACCCTTGAAATTGCATTCTCAATTTGCGATTTGCAAATTGCTAATCACAAATTGAGAATGACTTCCCATTGATTCCTATGGGCCTCTTGGCCCATAGGAATCAATGGGAAGGGATTCCTTAATTGCGATTCGCAAATTGTGAATCGCAATTAAGGAATTTTTAGAAATCGCAAAAAAAATTGTGATTTCTTGATGCATAGCCTTTTGCGATTTCTTAAATGCGATTCCTTAATTTTCGCAATTAAGAAATCGCAAACGGCAACAATGATGCATGTGGCCGTTGGTGATTTGCTCATCGTCCTAATGAACCTATCCCCTGATGTAATAGATAGATGGAATTAACTCCAAACACTATATTAAGACGAATTGAAGCAACACTCGCTGCTATTTTAATCTTAAAATGTCTCGTGGACCAACTCAATTGAAAGACAGTTGGATTGTTTTTAAACAGAACTGCTTGTGACGCTCAAGGGAAATCAGAGTACTGATGATGACCGTGTAATTGTACAGTGGTCGAAACACGGTCAACGCTTATGTGGCTAAACATTTTAGGAGGACACATTATCTTTGTATATGTTGTTCCTTTATTGTAACGTGTATTTCTTCACTTGCCACCTGTCTGATTTGTGATATGTATTGTTTATATACCAGTACTTTGTCTTGACTGTAATGGTCTTAACTGTTTTTTTACTATATGTAATAAATAACCCATATTTTTTTATATATAAAACATTTTTGTGTGAGGGGCTTCTTCTCTTATTTACTTTTCTTTTTTTCATTTTTGCACATTTGTTTAATTTGGAATTGGGATTTATGTGTTAAATTGTATGCTCGAAGCAATTTACCTCTTGAACCATTTGTTAAGTGTATGCAATTACCGATTAGAACATGCTACACACATCAGAGCATGTCCTATCTTATACTTAAAATGCACCCTGCCCTTGGGCCTACCATAGAGGTGTCTAATATGAAGCAAAGGGAAGGTTTAGGGACTGGCAAGTGGGTGCACTTGGGCAAGTCGACATGACAGTGCTAGACTGCACACAGGCCTTGCAATGGCAGGCCCGAGTCACACTTTACAAGCTGCTTGTGTGGGTGGCACAACCAGTGCTGCAAGCCCACAAGCAGCATTTGATTTACAAGCCCTAGGCACACATGGTGCACTGTACTTGGGGCTGACAGATAAATCAAATAACCTAATCATGGAATAACCAATTATTACATTAATTTAACATAGGACTGTGGCACTGATTAGCAGTGGCTCAGTGCCCAAAGCATAAAACCAGCAAAAACATATAAAAACAGAGGAGGCAAGCCGCCAAAATGGAAGGGAGACTCACGCCAATGATGTCAGATCTAACTTTCACATTGCCTCCTGTTTTGTTTCTTCATTAGCACATATGAGAGCACCATGAAATACATGAGGTCAGTATGTGTGCTGTACAAAAACTTCTCTTATGTTTGATTTAACAGACTATAACGCTCTTCTATGTAAAATAACAACCAAGGGCACATAGACAGTATGCATAACAACTGACTTGACACTTGGGTCTCTAATGCTATTGTCAGAGATAGGGGAGGGCAAGGATATTTTTAAGTTTATGTTTGAAAACTGCAGCTTCTAATAAATGTCACTCAAAGCAGAGATATAATTGCAAGTACTAAGGGGAAACACTTCCACACGTTGAAGAAATATGTTTACAATTTTGAAAACGTTATCACATTTTACGTATTTGTTGCACAATACCTTTAAACATGAAGGTGTTCCTAAAGGTAGGTGGTGCAGGGCACTTCTGTGCTTCTTATCCTTTACTTCAGTTATCAGGTAAATAAACAATTGCCCATTTGTTTAACATTTTTTTTAATGTTGGTACTCAGTCAAGTATACAGTAGCTCAGTGCTTCTGTTCAGCAGGGGCCACATGTAAAGGTGACCAGGGCCAGAAGTAGACAGCCGCTAGGCTGTACAGTCAGCATTCCTGAGGTAAAACAAATCAAGGATACCATACCTAGAATAAATAAGTTCTGGCAAAGTCAATCAGTCTCATTTAACCAATGCTTTGGTCGCTACTATTGGTTTTGACAATGTCAGATGTTTTTAAAATTCACCAGCCTTCACTCAGCCAGGGTGGAGACCAGGCATTTTCCAAGTTAATTTTTTTTACACTTTCAAAATGGCTGTCGTGTTGCACGATGCAACTTGGCATGATGCAATGCGGTAGCAATCTTGAAAAAATCAGTTTACACTCTTTTAAGATGGAGGCCATATTGCGTAATGCAATGCGGCATGATGTGACAACCATCTTGAATGTACAGAAAATAATGGTTTCATACTGGCAACCGCATTGCTTTGTTTAAAGAACATTGTGTCATGAAATGCAATGACTGTTTTACAATTATGAAACATTATTTCTTATCTTTTTAGAATGACTGTAGCATTGTGTCACCATGCCAAGTTGGGTCACACAACATAGCAGCCATCTTAAAAGTATAAGAAATAAACTTTGAAGATGGCCAGTCATCTCTATTGGCTTTGCCAAGGCGGTCATATTTTAAGAGCATCTAACACTGACAAAACCAACAGCTTTGGCCACTGTGGAATTGAAGATCGGGCGTCGGAGAGGAGTGGTGAAAGGGGGGAGGGCGAATGTAGACTGGGGAAATGAGGCACCTAGGGGCACAGTTAAGTGCTTTGGAATAAAATACATGGAATGGACAAGCCTAGCACTCAACGCCATTCATACCATGGAGGAGTAAAGAGCTTCTCTGGCCTCAGTGACATGCACAACTAAATGGTGTGGGACACAATTCAGGGCATCATAAAGCCCGCTATCCAACACTTGCCTGGCACTGTGGAGAATTCAAGCACATTTTAAAGGGAGAGTGGGAGGGGAGAGACAGGGTGAGGGAGGTTTGGAAAGTGAATGAAAGAGTGCAAGTGTGCTCTTAGTTCACACAAAGTGCACACAAAGTGAGAGAAAGAGCATGAGCACACCCCAAATGCTGCTACTGATCGAAGAGCTAGGTCTTGAGAAGTCTTCTGAAGGCCAGCAGGTCCTGGGTCTGTCGTAGGTTGGTGGGGAGAGTGTTCCAGGTCTTGGCGGCGAGGTAGGAGAAGGATCTGCTGCCGGTGGTGGTTTTCCGGATGTGAGGAACTGTGGCGAGGGCGAGGTTGGCACAGCGGAGGCTGCAGGTGGGGGTGTAGAAGCTGAGTCGGTCATTGAGGTATCCTGGTCTGGCGTTGTGGAGGGCCTTGTGTGAGTGGATGAGGAGTTTGAAGGTGATCCTCTTGTCGATGGGGAGCCAGTGCAGGTCTCTCAGGTGGGGTGTGATCTGGCTGCGTCGTGGGACATCCAGGATCAGGAGTGCTGCGACGTTCTGGATGCGTTGCAGCCGCCTCAGGAGCTTGGTTGTTGTTCCTGCGTAGAGGGCGTTCCCGTAGTCCAGTCTGCTGGTGACGAGGGCATGAGTGACGGTCTTTCTCGTGTCGGAGGGGATCCATTTGAAGATCCTGCGGAGCATTCGGAGGGTGTTGAAGCAGGATGCGGAGACTGCGTTGACTTGCTTGGTCATGGAGAGGGCGGAGTCTAGGATGATCCCCAGGTTGCGTGCGTGGTCGGTGGGTTCTGGGGCTGTTCCTAATGTTGGCCACCAGGAGTCGTCCCAGGCTGAGGGGGTGGAGCCGAGGATGAGGACCTCCATCTTGTTTGAATTCAGCTTCAGTCTGCTGTGCTTCATCCATTCGGCAACGGCCTTCATTCCTCTGTGGAGGTTGGCTTTGGCGGTGTTGGGGTCTTCGGTGAGGGATATGATCAGCTGGGTGTCGTCTGTGTAGGAGATGATGTTGAGGTTATGTTGTCGTGCGACGAGGGCGAGTGGTGCCATGTAGATGTTGAACAGCGTCGGGCTGAGGGAGGATCCCTGTGGGACGCCGCAGATGATCTCGGTGGTCTTGGAGCGGAAGGGTTGGAGGCTGACACTCTGGGTTCTCCCAGAGAGGAAGGATGTGGCCTTCTCTTGGATTCTGGCATCATGGAGGTGTGCTGTTAGGGTGCGGTGGCAGACCGTGTCGAAGGCTGCTGATAGGTCCAGAAGGATGAAGGAGGCTGTTTCTCCTTTGTCCATCAGGATCCTGATGTCGTCGGTGGCGGCGATGAGGGCGGTCTCGGTGCTGTGGTTGCTGCGGAAGCCGGACTGGGATGGGTCCAGGATGTTGTTGTCTTCGAGGTAGCGGGTCAGCTGTCTGTTGGCAATCTTCTCCGTGACTTTCGCCGGGAAGGGGGGCAGAGAGATGGGCCGGAAGTTCTTGAGGTCCTTGGGGTCCGCCTTGGGTTTCTTCAGTAGGGCGTTGATCTTGGCGTGCTTCCAGCTCTCCGGGAAGGTTGCTGCCTCGAAGGAGGTGTTGATTGTTTTCCGGAGATGGGGTGCGATGGTTGTGCTGGCTTTGTTGAAAACATGGTGAGGGCATGGGTCGGGTGGCGATCCGGAGTGGATGGAGTTCATGGTCTTGATGGTGTCTTCGTCACTGACTTTGGACCAGGTGGTCAGGCGACTGCTGCGGGTGGAGGTCGCAGGGGTGGTGTCTCGGTGGTGGATCTGGGGGTGTTGGAGTTCGTAGCTGTCGTGGATGTCGGTGATCTTGCGGTGGAAGAAGGTGGCCAGTGAGTCGCACAGGTTTTGTGAAGGTAGGATTTCGTTGGTGTTGGAGCTGGGGTTGGAGAGTTCTTTCACGATGCTGAAGAGTTCTTTGGAGTTGTGTGCGTTGTTGTCTAGGCGGTCCTTGAAAGCGGTCCTCTTGGCGGTCCTGATGAGTTGGTGGTGTCTGCGGGTGGCGTCCCTGTGGGCTGTGTGGCTGTCTGGTGTACGGTCGCGGAGCCATTTCTTTTCTAGCTTCCGACAGGTGTACTTGGAGGTCCGGAGGTCTTCGGTGAACCATGTGGCTTTCTAATTGGTGTGATTGGTTGCGGAGGTCTTGAGATGGGCGAGGGTGTCGGCGCAGTCGTTGACCCACTGTTTGAGGTTGATGGCGGCGGGGTCGGTGGGGTCGGCAGGTGGTCTCAGGGCGAGGGTGGTGGTCAGTTGGTCCTTGGTGACTTTTCCCCAGCAGCGACGTGGCAACTGTCGGGTGTGGTGCATCTGATTTACAAAGGTAATCTTACACTGTTGAGTACGTTCTGATATTCTCGTAATACACAAAGCAATTTTACGAGTAGTATCTTTACAGCTGCCTATCTTTTTATGTGCCGAGTGTCTACCTTGAGTGAGGAGTCATAAAGATACTACTTGCAAATTCCATTGTGAATTGCAAAAAAATCATAAACTTATGCACAAGTGGAAGTTTACCTTTGTGAATCAGGCCCTAAGTGTTTCTAAATGTATAATATATAAAAATGCCTTACAATGCGGGCAATTTTTGCCATTAATAACATAATGTACAGTATAAATTGCCTTTGCGTGCCACATAATTTGGTTTTCCGTGTCTCATATTTTTTTGCTCCATCGATGCATGATCCTCACTTACAATATAATCCTTAATTTTGATGAGAGATAGCTATTGGTGAGGGGCACCAATGCTGAGTTGCATATTGGAGATAAATCCATGCACATGGCTCAGGCACCAGCAGGCTCTAACTATACATCTTTTAATGTATACATTTCCAGAGAAATACTGGTGATTTAATCTTTTTTCCACACCTTTCCCAAATTTTTAGCTGCTCAAAATTTTTTGCAGGAATTCCCCAATTTTTGCTTCTCTAATGAAGTCATTATTGTTATGCACATCTCTTATCCTAGCAGAGTATATTTATTTCTAAGCTGTAAGGCACAAGAAACTAGTTCCCCGTAAAAGATTACACGGAGTAACATCATAGAGCGAAGACACAAACTTATTAACTTATTATGCGTAAACATGATTTGCAGTGGAGTTTAACAATTGCTGTTGAACTGTGAGAACATGTGCTTACATAATAATGTACCACCAATTAGAGCTTTTTTATTTTTTTTATTTTAGTAGTTTTATATAGCGCTAGCCTGACCTGAGGGTACTGGGGCGCTTTACAGAGGATACATTGCGAAGAAAACAAACTATACAAGAAAGTGACAAAATGCATGTTGATATTGAGGGGTCACCTTTGTAGTTGATGGACCATATGTTTCGTAGTCTCACTGAGACGGTGATGGAGCGGAAAATAAGAGTCTGTTCCCCCACTCTGAGAGCTCCTATCGACTCCCTGGGGCGCGGTTGAGGAACAGGATTTTGAGTTGGCTTTTGAATTTTACAAAGGAGGGGATGGTTCTGATGAGGGGGGGGGGTGGAGTTCCAGATTTTAGGCGTGCTTCCGGCGAAGGAACGAGTCGAGGTTTTTATTTTTCGAGTTTTTGGAGGTATGAGAAGGAGAGAGTTAGAGCTTCTGTGGTTCCTGGCCTGATCAGCTTTTTTGAGTTTGACCGCCAGGTATTTGGGTTTGCTGGTATGTAGGGCTTTATGAGTGAGGCACGCTACTCTGAAGCTGATCCTCATTTCAACTGGGAGCCACTTAAGTTCACTGAGAGCCAGAGAGATGTGGTCAAATTTCTTGATTTCGGTGACCTTTCTGGCTGCCGCATTCAGAGTTGTTTTGATGGGAGCTAGGTGTAACTTTGCAATTCCTGAGAGGACTGCGTTCCCATACTCCAGCCTTGACAGTACCAGGGTTTGGGTGGCCTGTTTGAGATCACCAGGCGGGATGAAGGGTTTTATTTTGTTCTAAAGTTTGAGGTTAAGGAAGGCGCTCTTAGCCGAATTCTTGATGTATCTGGTCATGTTTAGTTTCCGGTCTAGTGTGATACCAAGTGATTTGAAAGAGTCAGCTAGGGTGAGATTCCCGTTGAGCGCATCTGCGGCTTTGAGCCATTCCCCAATTTGAGGGTTCTGCTCCTTGTTTGAGATTGATCGGTTTTGTTTAAAATGATTTGAAGACACCCAGTGTTGGACATCATTCAGTACGTCATTGAGTCTTTGAATGTGACTGAGGGAAGAGGTTTCCAGATATATCTGAGTATTGTCTGCGTAGAGATGGAAGCGGATGTTGGTTGCTCTGGGTAGTTTGGTGAGGGGTTCCATGTAGATATTAAAGAGTTGCGGGGAGAGCACTGAGCCTTGAGGGACTCCTTTGTTGATAGGGTGAGAGTCAGAAGCAAAGTTTTAGGGCCAGATGTATCAAGCAATTTCGCATCCGCAAAGGCCGATATTCGCAGAATTTCGGCCTTTGCGAATGCGAATTTGCTAAATGGAATGTATGAAGCAAAATCTGGTGCAAAATAAGGAATCGCAAAATTTGCGATTCCTTATTTTGCAATTGCATTTAAGGAATCCCAAATTATGCGATTCCTTAAATGCAATGTATGTAACAAAAAAAATTATTAAAATGCCCTTAAGGAATCGCAAATTATCACCAACTTCTAGTTGGTGGTAAGTTGCGAATTCCTTGAAAAATGCACATTTTTGCATTTTTCAAAGTGCCATGTGACGCACATACAAGCCCTTAGGGCATGTATGTGCACCACATGTGCACCCATGCATATTTCAGGGGTGCAACAGGGTGTCCTTTGGACACCCCTGCACCCTTGAAATTATTCTCAATTTGCGATTAGCAAATTGCTAATCGCAAATTGAGAATAACTTCCCATTCATTCCTATGGGTCTCCTAGCCCATAGAAATGAATGGGAAATTATTCCTTAATTGCGATTAGCAATTTGCTAATCGCAATGAAAGAATTTTAAGAAATCGCTAAAAAATAGCGAATTTCTACATGCATCCCAATTTGCAATTCCCAAATAGCGATTTGTAAAAAATCGCTATTTGGGAATCGCAAATGATGGTAATGGTACATCTGCCCCGTAGATTTTTATTTTATGAGTGCGATTGTGTAGGAATGAGGAAAACCATTGGAGGACCACTTCACCAAGACCGGCTCTATCTTGGAGAGTCCTAATGAGGAGTTTATGGTCTACTGTGTCAAATGCTGCCGATAGGTCGAGGAGAATGTGGAGGCAGCATTGATCAGAGTCTAGTGAATGGTGGATATCGTCTATGATGTTGAGGATCGCGGTTTCAGTGCTGCAGCCTTTTCTGAAGCCAGATTGGTGGGAGTCCAAGAAATTGATGTTATCCAGGTGTTGGGTAAGCCGTTGGAGAACGCATTTCTCTAGAATTTTGGATAGAAGGGGAAGGTTAGATACAGGTCTAAAGTTATTCAAATCCGTCGTGTCAAGGCCAGGTTTTTTCAACAGGGGTGTGATTTGACATACTTTAGGCAGTCTGGAACAACTCCATTTTCCATGGAGCTGTTTATTATTGTACACCAAAGCGGTGCTAGGGAGAGCTTCAGTTTTTTGGTTAGTAGGGGTGGAATGAGGTCAAGGACATGGGAAGAGGGTTTGGAAGTGGAGATCAGTGTGATTATCTCATGAGCTTGGATGGGGCGGAAACTTAGCCAAGAATTAGAGGCGGAGCCAGGAGCGACAACGACCGCCCTGGGCATGGTGTTCTTGGTGGGTCGAGTGTTAATGGTGTCCAGGGAGAGTTCGATCTTAGTGATCTTGTCATTAAAGAAGTTGGCGAAGTTGTCACAAAGTTCGTTGGATGCCTGAATTGAGGAGGTCACCGGCTTGGAGGATTGTTGCCTAGTGATGCTATCCAGCGCGGAGCAAAAAAAAAGCGGATTTCTTGTTTTTGATGTGATTGTTGTCTTCCCTGCAGGCTGTTTTGAGTTGTTTGCGGAGAGAGGAGCAAGGGTTCTTCCTCCAGCTTCTTTCTATGGCTCTTAGGTTTTTCCTTTCTGTATTAGAGTCCGTGTTGAACCAAGACCTGGATGGAATGGCTCTGGCTTTTTTCAGTTTTCGGGGAGCAAGTTCGTCCAGCATAGTCTCTAGGTTGGAGTTGTACCGAGTAGTGAGTTTGGTAGTGGAGAGGTGGTTATTGGGGCAGGGCAGGAGTGCGCTTTTCCTTTCTTCGAGGACTTCCATGGGAATCTGAGAGAGGTTTCGGACCCATTTGGGGGGGTCTTACAATGATGGTTGAGAGAGAATATGTTGGTTGATATGGAATAGGATCATGTGGTGGTCCAACCAGTCCACGGGGAGTATGTGTTCGATCGAGATTGCATCTCTTTTGGCGAAGATGGCATCTAGGGTGGTTCCTTTGTAATGCGTCTCCTCTGTGCAGTGTTTTGTAAGATTATTGTCACCGAGAAGATTGGATAGCGTTTGAATAAGCGGATTATGTGTTTCATTCCATCGCAGGTTAATATCCCCAAGAATTAAGGAGTTGGAGTCTCCAAGAGCACAGTGAGCAATCAGGTCTGATAGTTGTTTCCCAAAAGCGGAGGTGTTGCCCGGTGGGTGGTACAGAAGGTGACAGAGCAGTGTTCCATTATCTTTGGTCTTTATGTTTGCGGTAAGGCATTCAAAGATGTTGCATTTGCACAAGTCTATTTCCATGATGGAGATGTTGTCTTTATGGATGATGGCAACTCCACCCCCTCGTTGGTCTTTTCTGTTTTTGTTGATAATGGAAAAACCTGGGGGCACAAGCATGTCTAGGCATGGTGAGGAGTGCTCATTGAGCCAGGTCTCTGTGATGAATGCAATGTCAACGTCCTGCAAGAGAATGGCTTCTGCTAGTTTGGTTGCATGCCTGGATGCCGATCTGCAAATGATGAGCATGCAGTTGGTGGAAAGCTCTTTAGTGCTAGGGATCATTTCCTTGGGAGCTCTGGGAAGGGAGGTGAGGAAAGGGGGTCTGGGGAGTTTAGTGCACGGAGGGTCTCTTCCGAGACCTGTGATTGTTGGATTTTGGATTTAGGGGAGTCAAAGGTGGGTGTGTCGTACGAGGAGGATAAATCGGCTGCTTCTTTGTCAGACATCGCGGCTTCGGTCCTCGTAGGTCTAGAGGAGACGGGCTCAATGTCAGTATTTGAGTGAGTTTGAGCTCTAGTGCTGCGGTCTGTATTTCTTAGGATTTTTTGTGACAGGTCCTCCTTCTTCCTTCTAGAGGGTCTCTGTACTTGTGTCACGGGCAGATCAGCGGGCCTAGTGGGGCACTGGTGGAGGAGGGAGTTGGATGTAGGGGGAGACCTGGTAGGGTATTGTTGAGGCCTTCGGGCCTTGTCGAGATTGGTGAGGATTTCGTTCAGGCCCCAGGAAATGGGTTCTAGCTGGATTTCTAGTGAAGTGATACGCTGCGCCATGGTACTGTGTATGGGGGTAGGGTCATCAAGGGGCGGGTCGGCCAGAGCAGTGACGGTCGTGTTTAAGCTGAGATGTCTATTGCTACTGGTAGAGAGCATTTTGTTTCCTTTTTGTACCTCAGAGGAGGGTGCGTTGCGCCACTGCGTGAAATGCTTATATAAAGGATACGCCCCCATCTACTTGGTCTAAGTATAGTACAAGCACCCAAATTGTATTTTGAGCAAATAAAGGAATAAGGCAAACAACTAAGTTGTTTTACAAGGTCAGGGATGTCTGTGAAGCGGGGATTTTTAATTCCTTATAATACACAATTACACCATCACCCTGCTTTCTCTCCTTTCGTCACTTATGTCAATGGTGTAGTCAATGTTGTTAGCATGCAACTTCTCATGCTTCTGCAAACCTCTCACCAGATCCATCTAACATGTCTTGTTATAGGTTGAATAAAGTACTGCAATGCGATTTTTAAAGACCTTCCAATGAAAATTTGGGAGATTCCAAAATCAGTAGGCCAGGATTATAGTATGACCTTCCAAAGACATGGCTTTATCAAACCACTTCTAAATGTCATCCACAGAGTGCCAGCCAAATCCAGGGGGCAAATTCAAGATATTCTGACCCTGTATTATCTACAATGCCTACTGGAGCAAAGGATTTGCATATACACAAAAGTTGGTCCTCAATTATTTTCCAACCTGCAGGAACCTCCAGACATCCTCTTTGTACCTGATCCCTCAAGGTGCTTCGATTGACAGAAATGAAGTAGCCTTAACTTGGGAGTGCAGGACCCTAAAATGTGATGTCTTGCCTCTCCACCTTACTCCATTAGATGTAAGATTTTTCCATAGACCTGTATTTGATGAATGTTGAATGGCTATTCACACGCCATCTGTTTGACGTCTTAATACCTCATGCTTCGCTTGTTTACTTTCTTTGCATTCTTTTTTTGTCTTTTATTGCATCTTAGCAATCTAAAGCTATTCTAAGATGATAACCATCTTTTCTACAATCACTTAAAAACATAGGTAAATCACTAACTAAATAAATGAATAAATGTGCCCTATCTTAGATGTCCATCACAAAGGGAAACAAGGAAATTCTCAAGAACCCCGTTCCTCTCTTAGCTCTTCTGGCCTGTAGCGGGATTGCTATCATTATGTAATTACTGCTCTGCTGCTTCGGTAAAATAATGTTTGAATTGATTTTTTGCAATTCATCTTTGAGACCAGTCCCTTGTTCAGTTATACCCAACAAGCAGAATGTTGTGCTATGCTTCATCTGTATAGCAGAGGACCTAGTGAGTTGACAACACTGTGTACGGAGGTGCGTGAGTTATTGTAATTTGAAGGTGGTGCATAAATTATACATTTAAGATATAACTGTAACTTTAGAATTATTAAAATGTGTGTAGATTAAGTTTGTTTTGTATAGAAAAAATAAAGTTACAGCAATTTGACGGTGGTGCGTAAATTATACAACTAAGGTACAACTGTAACTTTAGAATTTCCAGTGTGTGTGGTTTAAATTTGGTTTGTGTAGAAAGAATAAAGAACGTTTTCCTAACTATAACTAAACTTTAGCCTTTGTTTTTTTCATTGAATATGTATTTTTATTAAAAATAATTGTTATTGTTTTTGTAATATATCACAAAGTAAATACATTATTGTATTTCTTTTTATGCAGTGGTTTGGAGTGGAGTACAGAAGAGTGGTGTATAGTAGAGTGGCGTGGAATAGAGTGGCGTAGAGTGAAGTGGGGTACAGTAGAGTAGATTGGTGTAAAGCAGAGTGGCGTAGAGTTGAATAGCTAGAGTGGAGTGGCATAGAGTGGAGTAGCACAAAGAGGAGTATCATTCAGCGGAGTGGCATAGAGCGGAGTGGTGTAGTGGCATGGAGAGAAATGGCATAGAGTGTAGTGGTGTACAGTAAAGGGGTGTAGAGTGGAGTGGTGTAGAGTGGAGAGGCGTAGAGTGGAATAGTGTAGAGTGGAATGCCGTAGAGTAGGAATGCATAGAGTGGAATAGCGTAGAGTGGAGTAGCGTAGAGTGGAGTGGTGTTCCGTGTCATGGGAAAAAGTGTCATGGCATATTGTGGAATGGCAAAGAGTGGAGTGACATAGAGTGAAGTGGGGTACGGAAGACTTGGATAGAGTCAAGTAACGTATAGTAGAGTAGAGTAGAGTAGAGTTGCACAGAGTGGAGTGGGGCAGAGTGGAGTGGCACAGAGTGGAGTGGAATACAGTGGGAAAGTTTAGAGTGGAGTGGAGTGACCTTGAGTGAAGTGGAGCACAGTGTTATGGCATAGCATTTCGTGGGGTAGAGTGGAATGACATAGAGTGACATAGAGTGGAGTAGCATAGGGTGGAGTGGTGTAGAGTGTTGTGGCATACAGTGTCATGGAGAGGCATGGACTGGCATTGAGGAGTGGCATAAAATGGAATATTGTCGAGTGAAGTGGGGTTGAGTGGTGTGGCGTGGAGTGGTGTAGAGTGGAGTGGCATAGAATGAAGTGGTGAAGAGTTGAGTGGCATGGTGTGGCGTAAAGTGGAGTGGTATAGAGTGGAGTGGCCTAGAGTGGAATGGCGTGGAGTAGAGTAGAGTGGCATAGAGTGGAGTGATATAGAGTGGAATCGTGTATAGTGGGGTGGGGTAGAGAGTAGTGGCATAGAGTGGAGTGATGTAGAGTTGAGTGGCACAGAATGGATTAGAGTGCAGTGGCATAGAGTGAAATAGCATAAAGTGGAGAGGCATGACATAGAGTGGCATTGAGTCAAGTGGCGTAAAGTGGAACTGTGTAGAGTGGAGTGGTGTGGAGTTGAATAGTGTAGAGTTAAGTGGCATAGAGTGGAGTGCTGTGGCATAGAGTGGAAGGCATAGAGTGGCATTGAGTCAAGTCGTATAGACTGCAGTGGCCTATAGTGGAGTGGCATATAGTAGAATATGATTTAGAGTAGAGTAGCATAGAGTGGAATAGTTTACAGTGTTGGGGCGTAGAGTGGCATGGCACAGAGTGGAGTGGCATAGATGTTGTAGAGTCGATTGGCATAGAGTGGAATAGGGTAGAGTGGAATAGTGTATAGTGGAGTGATATATAGTGCAGTGGCGTAGAGTCGAATGGTGTAGATTGGAGTGGTGTAGAGTGGAGTGTTGCAGAGTGGAATATCGTAGAGTCCAGTGGTATAGAATGGAATGGATTAGAAGTGAGTGACATAGAGTGGAGCCGCTTAGAGTGAAATAGCATAGAGAGGAGTGTCGTCTAGTGGACTGAGGTATAGAAGAGTGGTGTAAAGTGGAATAGCATAGAGTGAAGTGGCATAGAGTATAGTGGCCTAGAGTCCAATGGTGTAGAGTGGAGTGGAATTGAGTAGAGTGTTGTAGAGTGGAACATTGTAGAGTCTAGTGGTGTAGGGTGGAATGGCATAAAAGTGAGTGATGTAGAGTGGAGTGGCTTAGAGTGAAATAGAATAGAGAGGAGTGTCGTAAAGTGGACTGGGGTAGAGAGGAGTGGTGTACAGTGTAATAGCATAGAGTGAAGTGGCATAGAGTACAGTGGCATAAAGTGGAATGATGTACAGTAGAGTGATGTACAGTGGAATTACGTAAAGTGGATTGGTGTTGGATGGAGTGGCATAGAGAGGAGTGGTGTTGAGTGGAGTGGCAAAAAGTGAAGTGGTATAGAGTGGAGTGACATAATGGAGGTACGTAGAGCAGAGTGGCATAGAGTAGAGTAGCTTGGTGTGGAGTGGTGCAGAGTGGATTGGCGTAGAGTGGAAAAGCATAGAGTGGAATAACGTAGAGGGCCATAACCTGGAGTGGTGTAGAGTGGAGTGGCAAAGTGTGGAGTGGTGTAGAGTGGCAGAGCGTGGAGTGGCATAGAGTGTAATAGCATAGCCTTGTGGCATAGAGTGTAGTGGCGTAGACTGGAGTGTTATAAAGTAGATTGGCGTAGAGTGAAGTTGCATAGAGTCGAATAGCGTAAAGTAGAGTGGCATAGGGTGAAGTGGCGGAGAGTGGAGTCTCATAGAGTGGAATAGCATAGAGTGGATTGACATAGAAAGGAGAGGAGTGGCATAGAGTACAGTGGCATAGAGTGGGGTAGATTCTAGTGGTGTAGAGTAGAATAACATAAAGTGGAGTGACATAGGGTGGAGTGTCATAGAGTGGAGTGGTGTTCAGTAGGGTGGCATAGAGTGGAGGTGCATAGAGTGGAATAGCATAGAGTGTGTGGCATAGAGTGGAGTGGCTTAGACTGGAGTGGTGTAAAGTAGATTGGCCTAGAGTGAAGTTGCAAAGAGTTGAATAGCATAAAGTGGAGTGGCATAGGGTGGAGGGGCACAGAGCGAAGTTGCATAGAGTGGATTGGCATAGAATGGAGTGGAGTGGCATAGAGTAGAACAAAGTGCAGTGACGTACAGTGGAACAGTGGCATAGAGTGGGGTGATTCTAGTGGTGTAGAGTGGAATAACATAAAGTGGAGTGACATAAGGTGGAGTTCATAGAGTGGAGTGGTGTTCAGTAGGGTGGCATAGAATGGAGATAGGAGCGAGTCTGTGGATAGGGTTTACAAGCTTTATTGCTTCTTTTTGGTTTCACGTGCTCGGTTTGGTTCATGAACAGTGCAACAACCCCAGATGAGCATAAATGGTTCAGTTGTATAGTCACTGAATCGGTATTTAAGTCAAACAAAGGAAACTAATAGTCTATTGACTACACGGAGTGTCAGGTGTAAAAGAAACAGTTTTTCAAAACGAGGTTTTGTCTCTGGGTCTCTTCTTCTGGTTAGGTGTAGCTTCGCGGGGTTGAAGATGTGGACCGGCCTCCAGAACCAAGGGGGGGGGGGGGGGGGGGGGGGGGAAGAAAAGGGAAGGAAAAAAACACAGGACAGGAGTCAGGGTCTCTGTGTTCACTATGTACATTGAGGGAAGGGGAATTGTGCACACCATACACCGGTCCCTAACTGTGGGTTGTCTACGTGAGGGAATATTGTGCTAGCGGCGCAGTGAGGTGCTCAGGCGGCCCGTCCACCACCCTGTGAATGAATACCCAGTCTACCCCGTCACTCGCCTGTTGCCACGGTCCCCTGTGACCGTGGTATCGTGAGATCCCGCCTCCTCTGGTTCTCTCAGGGGGCCGGTCTCGCTCGTGTTCTCTGGTGTCTTTTTGGCGTCTTCTTCTTGGTCAATCCTCCTCGTGGCATCCTCGCTATTCTCCTCCTGCTCATCGGTCTCCGGCTCCTTCTCACCACACGCCTCCTCTGCACACCCGGCCATTTGTGTCCATAAACCGGATGACGTTCGGCCTGGTTGTTCCCGGATGTCTGCGACGTCAACTCCACTTCCGGTTTGGTCCAGCCGGGAGGCCATCTTGGGTTGGCTTGCGGCGACGGATCCCTCACAGCTTGGAGTGGAGTGGCATGGAGTGGAGTGGCATGGAGTGGAGTGGCATAGATTGGAATAGCATAGAGTGGAATAGCATAGAGTGGAGTGTCATAGAGTGGAGTGTCATAGAGTGTGGTGACGTAGCATTGAGTGGCGTAGAGTGGAATGCATAGATTGGAGTGGTGTATACTGGAATAGCATATAGTAGGGTGGCTTTGACTGGAGTGGTGTAGCGTGGATAGTGTAGAGTAGAGTGTCGTAGAGTCAAGTGGTATAAAATGGGGTAGTGTATAGTGGCATGGAGTGGTATACAGCAGAGTTGCGTAGAATCGAATAGTGTAGAGTGGATTGTCATAGAGTGAAGTGTCGTAGAGTGGAGTGGCGCAGAGTGGAATAGCATAGAGTGGAGTGGTGTAGAAAGTAGTGGCATAGAGTGGATTGGTGTCCAATGTATTAGTTCGGGGTGGAATAGCATAGAGTGGAGTGGCACAAAGTGGAGTGGCGTAGAGTGAAAGTGCATAGGGTGGAGTGGCATAGAGTGGAGTGGAATAGATTGGAGTGGTGTAGAGTGACATATTGTAAAGTGGAGTAGCATAGAGTGGACTGATGTAAAGTGAAATAGCTTAGAGTGGTGTGGGTTAGAGTGGCATAGAGTGGAGTGGTGTCGAGAGGAGGGGCAGGAAGTGGCATAAAGTGGAGGGACATAGAGTGGAGGGCAAAGAGTGGATCGGCTTAGAGTGGAGTGGTGTAGGGTGAAGTATAGTAGAATTGAGTGCTGTAAAGTGGAATATCTTAGAGTAGAGTGGTGTAGAGTGGAGTGGCATGGGGTGGAGTGGCATAGAGTAAAGTGGCATAGAGTGGATAGCAATGAGTGGAGTAGCATAGAGTGGAGTGGTATAGAGGGGAATTGCATGAAGTGGAGTAGCATGAAGTGGAGTGGTGTAGAGTGTATTGGCGTAGGGTGGAATGGTGTAAAATAGAGTTGCATAAAGTGGAGTGGCTTAGAGTGGAATTGTTTAGAGTGGAGCGGCGTAGAGTGGATTCGGGTATAGCCGCATAGAGTGGTATAGAGTCGAGCGGCATAGAGTCGAATAGTGCAGAGTGGAGTGGCATCGAGTGGCATAGACAGGAGTGGCATACAGTAGAGTGGAGTGGCGTAGAGTGGAATAGCGTAGAGTCGAGTGGCAAAGAGTGAAATAGTGTAGAGTTGATTGGTATAGAATAGAGTAGCAGAGATTGGAGTGGGTAGAGTGGTGTGGCATAGAGTGGAATAGTGTAGCGTTGAGTGGCATAGAGTGCAGTGGCATACAGTGGGACAGTTTAAGGTGTAGTGGCGTAGAGTGGGGTAGATTCTAGTGTCGTATTGTGGAATAGCATAGAGTGGAGAGGTGTAGAGTGGAGTGATATAGAGTGGATTGCCATAGAGTTGAGTGGTGTAGAGTTGAGTGGCATAGATTAAAGTGGTGTAGAGTGGAATAGCATACAGTAAAGTGGCGTGGAGTGGAATAGTTACAGTGGAGTGGCGTAGACTGCACTGACTTAAAGTAGAGTGGCGTATAGTGGCAGAGGGTCGAGTGGTGTCGTTTGGAATGATGTAGAGTTGCTTAGATTGGAGTGGCATAGTGTGGAGTGGAGTACAATGGAACAGCATAAAGTGAAGTGTCTTGGAGTGGAGTGGCTAGAGTGGAGTGGCATATACTGTCATGGCTTATATGTGTTGTGGCATACAGTGGAGTGGCGGAGAGTGGAGTGCGGAGTGTGGTAGAGTGGAGTGCTGTAAAGTGGAGTAGCGTAGAGTGGAGTGGCATTGAGTGAAGTGGCATAGAGTGGATATCGTTGACTGGAGTGGGATAGAGGGGAGTGGCATGCAGTGGTGGAATAGCATAGCATGAAAAGGTGTAGAGTGCAATAGCATAGAGTGTATTGGTGTGTCCCAGTATGGTGGAGTAGCATTTTATAACGTGGCATGTGGTACAGTATCTTAGAATGGAGGGACACAGAGTGGAGCGAAGTGGCGTGGAGTGTCATAGAGTGGAGTGGACTATTGTAGAGTGGAATGGGTTCTTATAGAGTGGAGTAGCATGGAGTAACATGTCGTGGAGTGGTGTGTCATACAGTGGAGTGTAGTGTCTTTTTGTAGAGTGTAGTTTAAGCAGACATAGCTTGAAAATAGATGAACACATTTAGCTGAAATTGCGAAGGAATATATATTATGGGGTGTAAAGGTTTCTTTTTGGTAGTAGTTCTAAATTGGTTCAGTCATTTTAAAGTTAGAGGACCTGATTCACAAAGATAAACGTATATTTTTGTGGAAGATAACAATTGTTTCCGATTCTTAAAGGTATTTTCGACTGCAGGGTATCCGCACATATAAAGATAGGACAGACCTATTTTTTATGTGTGAAGACATTGCAGTTGTGAAGATACTAATAGTAAAATACCTTTATAAATATCAAACAATAGTAAAATTACACAAAAGTGTAAGTTTATCAGTGTGAATCAGGCCCATAAGGCACAAACATTTAGTAATATATTGTACTGTAGTATACTGTGGTACATGACAATGGCAAAACAATATATTATTGGGTAATGCAAGCACTAACAAAATTAAAACGCAGTCATATTGTTCAGACCACACTATGGGGGTCATTATGATCGCGGACGGACTTGAGTCCGTCCGCGACCATAGAGGAGGAGGGAACCTCCGCATGGCCTGCGGAGTTCCCTCCTGTGCAATTAGGATGTGACCGCCACCCTGGCGGTCACATCCTCTATTTTTAACATTGCGGCGGGGGCTGCTTCAAGCAGCACCCGTCGCAATGTTAAAAATGAAAGCTGTGCATTTGCATGCACAAAGCGGCAGGCACCGCGCAGTGCCTGCCGCTCTGTGCACGCAAATGCAGGGGGGTACATGGTACCCCCCATGTGCACCCTCCACTCCCCCTGCACCCCTGGGGGCCCGCAACGGGCCCCCAAACAAGCATCCGTATGCCTTTGCACGGCGGACATGCGGCCGTGTAAAGGCATTGAAATGCAGACATCCTAATATGGCTGGCGGTGTCTGAGAGACACCGCCACCATATTAGGCCTTTTCCGCCGCGGTTGTAAGCCAACCGCGGCGGAAAAGCAGCGGACCTAAACCAGGACCCACCGGTCATCCTAATGTGGCGGTGGGTCTTTGGTGGGTCCGCAGAGGATTTTCCACATCCGCTGGGCCGGCGGTGGCTTCCGCCAGCCCGGGGGATGCGGAAAATCCTCCACCATAATGTGCCCCTTAGTAAGCATTCTGGGTTTTAATACAGTGCATTGCTGTTTTATAAATGGATAGGAAGTGATGAGTCAGGTGATATAACTGCGTAAATGTAGGTAAAAGTAGTTTTATTACTTTCTTTTTAAAACAAAAACATTTTGTGGAGTACTGTAGTACTGGAGAAGTGTGGCTTAATGGTTAGAGAACATTGTGTAGGTGGTCTGCACTCCATTTCTCCTATTATTTACCTTTTATTTAATCTGAAAACATTTTTAACCAGTTGCGTGCGTCCCTGGGTTGTGCAAGCCCAAATGCACCAATACCAAGTAAAGACATATGGGGAGCGCGTGGTGACACGCTCCACTCCCAGGTGCACTGCTTATGAGGATGCCATATCCAACTCAATTTTAAACCATTCGACCTCTTCACAATTTTATGCAAATTCTTCATTAATGTTCGTCATTCTGTTATCATCATATTCATCAAATCCACATATTTATCGTTCTGCATTTCGGAAACTTCTCATACTTCCATGTGTCCATCCAGACTTCTTTTGGAAATAAGATCCTAATACACTGATTGATTCAGAGCAGCATTCTTTTATTTCTTTTCAAACCCAATGCATTTCGGGCTAAAATCCAGCCCTTCGTCAGGGGTAACTGTAAACGGACAATTACATATAATATCAATATTTGATTTATGGTCTTATTTTAAAAAAACATTTCAAATGCAAGCAGTCTAACATTCAGTACTCGGCAATATCAAATAAACACACGAAGCGTGCGGTTCCCCCAGTCCATAACTTCGGTTAAAACTGTTAATTTAGTTGACCCTTCACCCGCCTAAACAATCTGCTTTACCACCCCTAGTGAATTCACTATACCAGGCATTGAGAAAAAGTTTAACCAGCATTACATCAAAAAACAAGTCTAACTAATGCGGTTTTACTCAAAAGGTGCTATTTCCCTTGTTGTGCATTTCACCCTCTAAACAGAACTATGATGTATTAACCTTCCTTTTACACAAACTTTCATGTCATCTTTACACGGTTATACAACGAAATAGAACCCTGTTCTCGTGCTTAACATACCTGCTCATTCTTTCACCTCTTTCAACCCGCGTTACGCGCTGCAAGTAATTACGTCTCACACGTGTGCAGACCTGGGATTTAACCACTTCCTACTCCACCCACTTCCTCCCCAAACCTCACTCATGCCATTTTGTGCAACTACACTACGTTTCCCCACAGTGCATCACAATATTTATGCCGAAGCTTATACTAATTTCATGCTTATTATAAAAAATGCATCATTCGCTTGCCAGAAATGTCCGTAATCCATCTCTATTGAAAAATGTTTATTACTGTCCTCACAAATATTTGCGGTTACCGCCGCTGCAGATTGTCGCTCTGAACATGTTGTTCAACTCTATGTGGAGACCCGAATATTTGTCCAACGTCTTATCCATTTTCACTCATGTCGGGTGCAACGACCAACGGGGGGCTTATATTTATATGAACATTGTGTAGGTGGTCTGCACTCCATTTCTCCTATTATTTACCTTTTATTTAATCTGAAAACATTTTTAACCAGTTGCGTGCATCCCTGGGTTGTGCAAGCCCAAATGCACCAATACCAAGTAAAGACATATGGGGAGCGCGTGGTGACACGCTCCACTCCCAGGTGCACTGCTTATGAGGATGCCATATCCAACTCAATTTTAAACCATTCGACCTCTTCACAATTTTATGCAAATTCTTCATTAATGTTCGTCATTCTGTTATCATCATTCTGCATTTCGGAAACTTCTCATACTTCTGGATGGACACATGGAAGTATGAGAAGTTTCCGAAATGCAGAACGATAAATATGTGGATTTGATGAATATGATGATAACAGAATGACGAACATTAATGAAGAATTTGCATAAAATTGTGAAGAGGTCGAATGGTTTAAAATTGAGTTGGATATGGCATCCTCATAAGCAGTGCACCTGGGAGTGGAGCGTGTCACCACGCGCTCCCCATATGTCTTTAATGGTTAGAGAGGCAGACCCTGATGCAGAGGTCTGGCCCGGTACCAGGGTTCAATTCTCGCCTCAGCGGGTCTTGGGCTCAATTTCCTCGGACCTGACAATTCTCGCCTTGGTGCCTATTCTAATCATGGGTCCCACTCTGCAACTCTGGGCAATAGCTTGCTTAATCTCCACAACAGCCCTAACAGCACTGGGATGTCTGGCTTCACCTTGGGGGTGCCCAGGAGTGGGCATTTCACAGGGAAAAGCCAAAAAGGGTTCACAGCGGTATGCATACAGCGCCAAGACACCTCAGGGTATAAGTGCGCTATACAAGTACGAATTCATTTCATTTACCTAGACAGTACTGCAATATTTACAGAAATGTAAAAAAAAACTAAACATGTATAAAATTTAAAATGCACTGTATGACACTATATTTCCCCTTAAAATCCAGAATACAGACGAAGGGCCATTATTAGGAGTATGGCGTTCCTGGGACCGCCGTACTTATAGTGGTGGTCTGACCACCACCACCTGTCCGCCCTAGTACGAGTGTGGCGGTGGGACCACCACAAGCCTGCGGATTTTGCCAGGATCAAGATTTCCTTCTGGGGCGGTGGTCTGACAAAAGCCTGCATATGCTGATGGGGCCGACGCTAGCACAATCAAGCATATTCCAACTTGCATATCTGCCACCCTTTTCAAGGCAGACATAAAAGTAAGTTAGGTCCCTTTGGAAGACCACCAAAGTTGTAATAAGCCCCATAAGTGTGGTCTAAACAATATTTCACCTGTTCAAAATTAAAAGGCAGACATATTGTTTAGACGGAATTTAGTCTGCGTTTTGAGTTTTAATTGGAAATGTATTGTTGTGCAGTGTTTTTTTTAATAGAGTTTATGCATATATTTTTTTCAACGATGACAAATTGAAGAATCCATCCCCAAAGTGGCACCACAGGAATCCCAGGGATATTGGTTCATGATATTGAAGCTTGATGAATGAATAGATGAAGATACCACATACGAAGGAGTATGCTTCATATTGCTCCAGATGAAGTCCCTTGTGGAAATGACACACGTTGGCTAGGTTGTTACTGTCTGTTTTAAAAGAAGAAGAAATGAAGAATAAAGAATATATTTTTTTAATCTATGACATCTAAGTCTCCTTATATTGGTATATGATTGATTATACTGCCATAGCACCATTGACATTTGAAATTTTGATTTTCTGAATATTTGTATGTTAAATAATTATTAGAATTGAATTCTTGAGTGCTTCCCCTTTGTAAAACTCTTTATGGGTGTATATAGGGAGAGCTGGTTTAAAATCTCTCCAATGGGCACAGATAAAGAGATTTGTTACTTACATTTGGATCAGCTATCACTAACCTCTTGTGATGTTATGGCCTGATCATGGAGATGGTGGTCACCAGTTAGCAATGGGCTCAAACGTAGTACCCCTATCACACACAACAGTGTAGCACTCTGTTAGTGAACGATATCCAAACAAGCAGTCCTGCCAAGGGGACTACTGGTTGATTCTCCTATACAATTAGAGATATCAGCATATAAATGAGCAGTATGATAGTAAATGGTGATTGTGGCCTTTCTGATAAGTACTAGCCATCCATTGTTTTCCTGTTTGACATCTTCAATACTAGCTTCATTTTCTGTGTTTGGAATCCATCAGGCAAGACTTTTTTGCTCTGCTTGGCAACTCTCAAAGAAGCTTTAGTACAGCTGTTTTCAAGGTAGCAATTCTTTGTATCGCCCTTTTTACTTCAAGCCTGGGCAGCGCATGCGCTGCTCTGAGAGGCATGCTGTATTCAGGTATGGACTTGAACCTCCGTCCATTTGTCACCCATCTTGTTAATTGGCTCTTGTCATTGTACTTTGTAAACTGTGGCTTTTCATTGGTCAATAGGCTTAATAGTCCCTCCTTAGCACTGCCTTGTCTCATCTTGTAACCTCCCATAAGGCCTGGCTCTCTTACGTGCGTTGTTACAGCCTCCGGGCACTATTTTCTTTAATGACTTTCTCCTGCCTGCCATTGCAGGCAGGGCATGCTCTCAACTTCTTTTTTGTTTTCTAACCAGCATGCTTTTATTTAACCAGCACGCTCCTTTTGTATGCATCCCTCGCCATATTGACGTTTTTTTTAAGCGCCGCGATGTTGCGCTATTACTTTAAATATTATCAGTGAAAGCGCAGCATGGGGTGCTTTTACCAAAAAAAAAATAGTTTGTCTACTTGATAAACAAATGCTTTTTTTGTAATGGTGCCCCATACCGCACTTTCACTTTAGTGGCAACCGCACACTTTTCATTAGACGAGCCGCGTCTAAAGAAAAGGGTGTGAGCGCCAATAAAGTGAAAGCGCGGCATGGGGCACTTTTACAAGCAGGCATTTGTAATGCAATAAGTCTTGCATTTGCGAGATTTTAAGCTATGGGCATTGTAAATGACAATGCCTTTTATTTATGTTTTAAAAACCAACACCTTAACAAAAGGAATTGTCGTTTACAATGCCAATAGCTCAAATTTTGCAACTGCGAGACGTATTGCATTGCAAATGCTTGTTTAAATTAAAAGTTAGGCATGCTATGCTTCATCAACCTGGCAGCTATGAGTCATAATTTATTTTGCGTACCTGACAACTAACATACATGTTTATTTACACATGTTCCACAGGATTCACACATGCTTCCTTTTTCCCTATTTGACCGTTGTGGTCCATGTTTATTTACACTGTTTGACAACTGTAGGGTGCATTCTATGTTGCCTGTTTTACAGACGGTATACATGCTTTTGTTTAGCAGTTATCAGATATGCTTTGTTTTGCCTGTTTGACAGATATCAGACGGGCTTTCTGCGACAGTCTGACAGCTTCCAAAGATGATTTATTACTCACTGCGCCCAATTATGGTTGCTATGTCAGTGTACTATGCTTTATTGTGGGTGTTTTACAGCTGCCACATGTGCTAAGTGGCTCCCGGTGGAAATGCGTAGTACCTTCAGAACAGCCTGCCTAACCCACAAGGCCCTCCATACCGGAAAACCAGAATACTTGGCAAACAAGCTCAAAAAAGCAGACCAAGCTAGAAATTTGAGAAGCTCTAACTCCCTGCTGCTCATCCTAGCAAAAACCAGAAAGAAGAGAACTGCGGACTGCTCCTACACAGGAAATGCCCCCAAAATATGGAACTCTATCCCCCCGCACATCAGAACCATACCGTCCTATGCGGAATTCAAGAGCCAACTCAAATCCTTGTTCCTTATCCGCTCCCTAGGTCGTGGGTAACTAGAATCAGCAAGCATCCCCAGAACTATGTGGTATCTCTGTATCCTATTACCAAGAAGTCCTACTGTACGAACTTTTCCTCCTCCCAAATTGTCTTTCGCTGATCGCCTTTACTTGTTACGTGTCTTCTTCTTCACCTTTTCATTCCTTTTACTGTAAAGCGCTCTGCTACCTTCGGGTCTTGTTAGCGCTATAGAAAACTTCTAAATAAATAAATAAAAATACTCTGAAAGCGGTCAAATATGATTTAATTAGACTGTTGAAAGTTTTCAGACATGCTTTATTTCTGTTGTTTGACACATTAAAAGGGGTTTTGTGTGGCCTTCTCTAGTTGCGAAGCGCAAATTGAGAATGTCTTCCCATTCATTCCTATGGGCCTCCGAGCCCATATGAATGAATGAGAAGGTATTCCTTGATTGTAAATGTAAATTGATACTTGTATAGCGCACTACTCACCCGCAAGGGTCTGAAGGCGCTTGTACGAATACCGCTGTTGAACCCATCCTGGCTTTCCCTGTGAGGCGTCCACTCCTGGGCAACCCCAAGGTGGAGGCCAGGCATCCTTAGCGTTGTGGGGGCCGTTGTGGAGATTAAGCAAGCTATTGCCCAGAGTTGCAGAGTGGGACTCCATGATTGGAATAGGCACCGAGGCGAGAATTATCAGGTCCGTGGAATTTTTGAGCCCTAGACCCGCCGAGGCGGGGAATTGAACCCTGGACCCGAGCTAGACCTCTGCATCAGGGTCTGCCGCTCTAACCATTGAGCCACACTTCCCCACAATTTCGCAATTTGCTAATCGCAATTAAGGAATGCCAAGGTGTCGCAAAATATTTGCGAATTTTTTATTACATCCTGTTTTACGATTCTCAAATAGAGATTCTCTAAAAATCGCTATTTGAGAATCGCAATAACGTTTTTTTATACATATGCCCCTATAACTTGTGATCTGCAGTTAACACATAGGTCTCTGCAGCAAAATGAGAAACCCACTGAGTGCTCTGCATAACATGCAAATATTTGACGTGCAAGTTACACACCATGCTTTGCAACAGGCACATTAACCCTCTATGCTAATTTGTGATACATCAAACCTGTAACAAAATTGCACACCGATGTCTCCAGCAAGTGCATTAATCAACAGAGTTATCTTGACTGTTATCATACCTTGGAAGTTGCTGGGTATGCAAAGATCTCTGCAGCAGGTATATTAACCCATAAGATATTTTAAAATGCAGCCTCTTTGTGACCAATTAAGTAATAAATCTGGATGTTGATTGTCACACTCCGCTCATTGTGACTCTACCTCTCGCGACTACACTCCCCTTTCTGTTGCCATCCCTTGAGCCCGAATTTATGTGATCCCAGAGTAAATTGTTCCATTTCCAGCCCTGCACCCAACAGAGCAATGTTTCTATAAACATATTGAGGCCACAATCTTAAATTCAAACCGAATTTTTGTCATTGATATTCTGACATAAACCCATGTCAAAACATTAAAGACACCTGCACACTTAGAGTGAATGAGAGAAGAGGTTGACATGACGCCAGGCTTTTGAAGGAAATCAATGCAAAAATCAACAAGGTGGGCAATGCTTATATTAATCTCAGCTATTGGCAATCACTCAGGCTGCATTCCAGACCATCCTTTTTCACCCACTATGCCACTCTAGACAGAAACCTGCCATAAGCTGTAATATGAGGTGCTAGAACACAAAAGATAGCAATCCCAGTGAGAGAAGGGGCTGACATAGCACCATGTCTTGATGGAAATCAGTAGCAAATAGTTGCTTCCTGCCAGTACTAGATGTAGGGTAGAGTTTATAGGAACGTGCTTGCATTTTAATTCCGATGGCAAGATATTTTACAGGTATATGCAAACAGCGTCCACCGTGGGACTCTTTTCAGAAGAAGGAGCAACCCTCTTCCATCCATTTAGGGAAGCCACCATTAAATGTAGTTACTCATAAACACCAAGCGGTACCTACACACTGTGGTAGTCTTTCATACAAAATCAAGTGCAACAAATTGATCAATTGCTGACTGGTTTCTCTGGATATTTTTTGTATTATTTTTCAAAGAAATATATATGCAGATAATAATGTAGTTAACAACATAAGTGCAGGCGACACAGTGCTCCATTGTGAGAAACAAATGCAAATTATACACAGAAGCACTAAGTGGATATTAACTGACGATTGGTTTTGGTTTCTGTCTTCCCAAACCTTGCAAGTAATAAGTCAGATGACTATTATCCTGAGGAGACCACGAGACTCAATAGGAGTCGAAACGTCGGCATTTGTTTCACTTGGTTGTTTTAATTAACAATTGGCTCAAATGTTGTGATGTGATATACACATTAATTTTTCTTTGTAATACATAGAACCAGTGAACTTTTGTTTTTGTGTGTCGTGTGTGTATAATTTGTATTTGTTTATCGCAATGGAGCACTGCGTCGCCTGCACTTATGTTATTAACTATATTATTATCTTAGGGCTCCGTGAGGCCTTTGTTTTACAAATTAGAGCATTCTGCCATTCTAAGGGCAGAATAGCCTTAGAACCCTCCTTAGTGGTCTCTACTGGCCATGAAACGCTAGCTCCCTTGTTAAAGGCCCTTGCCTTCGGCCTTTAATGGCCAGTACAGCCCGCTACAGCGGGCTCTAAAGCTCTAGTAGATCAGTGCTTAATTTACCCAATAATATATATACAGAGAGGAGCTTAAATTTTGTATCAGGAGCCCATCAATGGTACTGCCAAATGCGCAGGTTGCTGGCCACCATGGTTGCTCTACACTTTATGTTCCGTCATTTCACTCTTGCAAGCAATTTCTCCCTTTGTCAGTATTTTCATCCTTCCTTTTCCCTCTCCTCCCTGTATGTCTACTGCTCTAGGGCCAAGTCCGATGGTGAAAAATATGTCTTGATCCCCCAAAAAGTAGTGCTGGTGCGAATCACTTCCAAACACCTGCACAAGTTAAGCAGTCTTACAATGCGGAGTGATCCTACCTTTTAGATGACATACTGTGCTATTTGGGGATTTCCTTGGATATGTTTATGGGGAAAGCATGGGGTATTAAGAAAGACAGTTTGGCATTCACAGGAAATAAGGGATTATTTGCATGTAGCGGTGATTCAGTTTCAGGTCATAGTTCCAGTTGCCAGTTGACTACAGCTTTCTAGGGCACTTATTGACTGCAAGTTTAGTATTTCGGTACACCAAAGAACAGGTAGTTTGCCCACTGGAGAGGGAAGTTTGTGGTTGTTCCTCTGCATTTCCTTTGCTTCTGCTTTTGAGGAGTGTCTGTTTAAGGCCATAATACATCAGCTCAGACAGAGGAAGTGGTTGGAGACACTGTCTACTTATCCAACTTGGGAACTGAGTGTCATAGAGTGACCTCTGAGACACCGCAGGGGTTAGCTTAATTCCTCATGTTTCCAGACAGATCTCTCTCAACAGACATACAGAGCAGGTCCTGGGCTGTTTTTGTACCATCATGCATTCTATGTGCCTAAGCTGCAAAGAGTTCAGTGCATCATGTGGTTTGGTGGTGAGGGAGGGACCGGTCACAGCATTGGCATCCCCCAACAGGCCATGTGCTACAAATGCTGGGAAAAATAAACACGCCTGCACACACACATGCACACAGTTACGCGCAAATACATGCAACTACATTTTAAACTTGCTTTAAAATACCTAAACACATTATGGAGCCAGACTTCTAAGTGCCATGATCCTCACAGGGATGGTGTTGACTGGCTGAGTCAAAGTTTACCAGCACTAGGAAGACACACACACACACACATATTCTCTCTTTTCCGTCAAGAAGGAAAGAATACGTTAACCTGGATTCCAAATGGGCTTCAAGTGATCCTATATTTTCCAATCTGAGACACTGAGAAACTACAAGGAAAATAAAATGTTCCATGGGTAAGTGTTTCCCCTTTTCACACATTTCAATCCATGGCTGTCCTATACCACATCACTTTCTAGGAGTAGACATTGGTGGTCCTGGAAGTGCTGGTACTTGTAGACATCATTCACATATTGGGTGAACTGTGGTGGTGGCACCACAATGTGATAAATCCCTAACACAACTCCACATGGTGAGAAATGTCAGGCAAGGGCGCAAGTCAGTAACCGCCACGTCACGGTTTCCGGCTTATTAGGCCTTGTCCGTGAGGTATAGCTTTGATCACATGGTACAGTGCGCACAGGAGCCACATGTAGGTATACCCTTAGCAAACTTAGGGCATTAGATCACCTTCCAAGCCATTTTTCACCCACTGTGCCCCTATAGGCAGAGGCCAGCCTTATGCAAATCACTACTGACCCTATTCCTAATAGGTAGACTCCATGTAGGCTTGCCCACAAGGACAGTGCACAAACCTGCAGGCACAAAGGACTTACACTGGACAACTCAGGCTCTTCAATCGAGCTTACGAGATGCTGGCCTTCTGCAAGGGAAAACCAAAGGGGATGATGGACGGAGTGTTGAACATTGCAAGCATTCACCCCCAGTCAACTGATCTGGGTTTAATCCATCATCATTCTTTAGCTCACTCCGCCACCCCAGTTCAGACATGGCCATATGCAAATCAGTCTGACCCTGTGCCTCATGGGAACAGTCAAGCCCGAACTGCCAAGCCATGTCTTCCCTGGACCGGAAACAAGCATCCTAGGACCAGTTTCTGGCTAATCAGCCATCATCAGCCAGGCTAGCTTGAATCCAGTGGCAAAGTGAGCAAGGGCCTTCTGCAAGGAAGCAGTGGTCAGAGATGAATAAAAGCAATAAATGTTGGTGGATGGAGTCACCTTCCGTCGAGGGGGTAGAGAGGGCTTAGGAGCCCTGGGGGCTTCCACACAGTCAAGGCCAGTGCAATGGCAAGCAGGAGGCTGTCTATAGCTGGGCCTTCAGACTTGCTCCTAGACTAGAGGAAACTGGCACCACTTAGCTCCATGTTCAGAAGCACCAATCGCTGCAGGGGCAGTGAAGATCTACGCCCCAGGAAGTGTTAAGTAAGCAGGAGGGAAGCTCTGCCTAATAGGCTGAATCTTTGAACTTTGAACTGCACAGACACGTCTGCTCCTGCAAGGTGGCGAAAAAAAAGCCGAACAATGAGGAAGGTTACATTATACTCGTGGAACTTAACACTTCCTTTATATAACCTAGATGGCACCTGAAAGGCCTTCCCATTCCAAACAAAGGGTTCTGCACAAGTGCCTATTTTACCCTTCAATTATCGTGTCTAATAAAATCGTAGCTGAAATTCACACAGGACAAATATGCAGTCTTATTCATGGCAGCTTCGGTGCAAATTGATGGTGTGGGTTTTTTTTTGTACAGAATATAGCACATAAAAGCATATGAGGTGGCGGAGCGCAAGCATTTATTTTTAAAATGTAACTTAACCAAAAAAATCAATCATGAGGCATGGGTGCTGAGCTGGGGGGTGGCAGGGAATGATTGCAGCACTGAATATCGACCCACAGAATACCGCCATGTAAGATCCTGATGCTGAGGATCAAGAACAAAACTAAATAGGACACAGTATCCAGGGCCAAAATATTGAAAGGCAAGTGCAAATAGGAAAGTATAGATTAATTGTCCTTAACTCCACATCTATGCACCTTGAAGATATAATTACTGCATAGGTACATCTATGTGGAGTTAAGTATAGAAAATCTAGGGGTATATTTACTAGAAAATGTCCGAGTGCGAAGCTGCGACAAATCTGGCAGCGCACTGACATTTTCAAAACACAGGAATGCGTCATATTTACTACAATACAGTGCACCCCTGTGTTTCCATGTTGCTGGCACTAAAGTCAGCAGCCAAGCACCCATGTAAGCACCCTTTCACCAGAATAATTGTTTATGTGCAGGAAGGTGTCACTTCCTGCTCTTAAACAAGCCATAATGGCTATGTGTTACTTCTGTGTGCTGCATTCTGCAGCACACAGAGAAGTAGCAAATCGTCATAATTTAATGATTGTTTATGTGCAGGAATAGAGACCTTCCTGCACATAAACAATTATTAATGGCGTTTTGCTCTTTCTATGTGTGCTGCAGAATGCAGCACACAGAAAAAACAAAAACGAGGAGAAATAAAAACATTCCTCCTCGTGGGCCATTCTAACACCTGTTCTTGCATGGCTTTAGTTTTAGGCGCTGCCTCAGATGTACACCTCCTTGTAATTGTAAGGCACCATAAAAAAGCAATGGGTGTTGTAGTGGATCGCCGACAGAAACACTCCTTGCTCTCCCCTGAGAGTGGCGTTAAACCATGCTAAGTGGCTTAGCACCACCTTGTAAATATTGAAAAAGTGACGCTCCGGTGGCGATAGGAACGTGTAAATTTTCCCCATAGACGTACTTACCTGCTGATATTTTATTAATATTCTGTATTCGATCCTCTGTCCTCTCAATATTCACTGGTCCATATTTAGTGTGCACACCATGGGGAATCCCGCTGTAACATCTATGAGTTCAAATGATGCTGCTTGTGTTTCTTTTTGGTTGGCGTGGCCTACAGCGGCGGCTCCTCCCCCAAGGCAGTGGGGCATCTCCCCACTGCATTTTGAGGAGTGGATTAAATAAAAATAAAAGGATAATAACACTAGGTTATTATCATCTTATTTTTCCGGTTTACGGGGTAGGGGTGGGGCTTGGCTGTGTCATAGCCAGCAAGGGGACGAGTACTGGGCACTTAAGTGGGCATGACTGCTTGGCCGACCGGCCATACAGTCATGCGCACTTTGCATGTTCCCCCATCAGGCTGTAATGCACGGCCTGGTGAGGAACATGCACAGGCTCCCGCTGCCTGTCTGGTCACTGAACCACGGCACTCAGACCAATCACAAAAGCGTCGCAATTGGCTGAGGGAGCCTGTTTGTACTTCCTGCGTCAAGCAGGGACAGAAGAGGATGACGCGAGACAAGGCCACAGTCCGGGAGCAAGGTAAGTCATTTAAAAATATATATTTTCCTATCTCCCCTGCCCCCGTCCCACCCGTGAAACTTGGGGGCAGCTGCCACTGGTGGCCTACCAGTTTGGCCCACAATAGCTGCCTGCTACTTTTGGGGGGGGGGGGGTAAGCTATAACTCTTTAATTCACAAAAAAACACGGCAATGGAATGCACGGAGTTTGTTCATCATTGGTTAAGCTTAGTTCTATTACTTCTAGTGCTCACCTTTGTTTTTCTTTGTGCAACTTTCCATCTAATTCTGTTTTCTCTCTGTAACTTGCAGCTGTTATATTAACAAGCATTGGAAATGCAATAGGTCTCGCATTAGAAAAGTTGGAGCTATTGGTCTTGTAAATGTAATAATTTTTTGAATTATGTTTATGTTTTTATTATAGCAAATGTATTTATTTTGTTATTGTAAATGCCAATATTTATAGAATTAGCAAATGTGACACCTATAGCATTATTAAAGCTAGATGTTTAGTATTCCCCTGTCTTACATGTATTGATATGAAAAATCTTAATGGCTTATAATAATGCAACACCAATAGCTGTAATTTTTAGTAATGTGAGACCTAACTATGCCACTATGGCACAAAATGCACACACAGATGACAGAGCAATGGGAGTTCGTTGTTGGTAAACAAAAGATATGTGATTACAAACTAGGCCATAGAGACAACGCATATAAAAATGCGAGGCCCGTTGCATTGCAAACGCTTGTTTCCCTCTGGTGTCTAGAGGGGTTTCTGTCCCCTTTGGGGGAGAGGGCAGAAAGACTGTTCCATTTTTCCTCGGGGGAGGAGGGGCACTTGCTCATGCATGGGGTGGCAGCCCACCCCCCATGAAAGCCAATGATTCTTAAGCAGGGGGCTGACACAAAGCTCACTCTAAATCTATACTGGATACAACTGGTCTGTCTGCCAACAGACAACTAAATCAGTCAGTAAGCGAGACCTAAAATATATATCTTTTAAAGTGGTAAGTGGGAATCTTTTCAAGTCACAACTGTGCAAGCCCCTACTTCTTTTATAGTTAAATAGGCTACACAGGTAATCACAAACCAACCAACTTTACTCAACTGTGCCAAATTATAACAAGCAGCATCTAGGCACATCACGCTAAATGTTTTGTTTAATAGGGAGTAATTGGGTAAAAGAGAATAGATAGGTCTATGCACTGTTTGCCAGGACTTACAGACAAAGGGCTTGTGCACATTACAAAATTATGTCTATCCATAAAACCATGTTTAAGACAGCCCCACAAACACCTGACCAACGCTGTACACTCCATCCATCCTGTTCAGTACACGTTTGTTACTTGACGTAGTTATTTTTTTCCCCACCTGGGTGGTATTACGCTACTTTTTACTGTGTAGTTAAACGTTAGTACTGCATTAGCTCCTGCGGTGTTGTGGGCGCCTTTGGAAAACAGAAAATGCAAAAGAGGGGGCACACTGCTGGACACTTCGCCGCAGGTAGCATGTAACCGCGGGCAGCGTGTAACTTCTAAAACAGGTGTGTGCTCAATGATATTAACGCAATCCCAGCAAACTTTTGTTTAATAAGCAGTATGTAGGTGAAAAAAATACCATAAGTGTGTGCGCTTTCTGCAGGAGTTACACAGAGAAGGAGCTTATGCACATTGTCTGATTGCACCACTTTCAAAAAAATTGTATCCTTTTTGTGGTACTATGGTACTTTTTTTTTGCTTTATAGTTAAGGTTTAGCTAGGCATTGGGCACTGCGATGTTCTGGACGCTTTTTGAATACAGAGAAGAGAGCAGAGGGCACCCAATGTAAGACACATAGCAGCAGGCACCGTCTAGGGACATCCTGTAAACGTTTTCATCCTCCCTAACACCAACTTGCTACCTCTTCCAACACATACTTCTTACGGGAAAGACGCATGCCCTCCAGCATTTGTTTACTGTCTGATAACCAAGCGTTTGCCATTTGTTAGTAATGAATTAACAGTCGCTGAACACAGCACCCCACCAACAGAGCCCTCAGGGCCAACGTCCTCCAGCAGCAAATGTACGAAAGTACCAGCATCCATTCGTCACTCCCTATATTAGCGATCAAAGCACGATTTCTAAACTTACAGCTATTTATATTTTCTTTTATTTCCAGCTCTACTTATAATGCCATCTGAACATATCTCTTATGTCATGTTGTGTTAGGCTAGGCTGTATTATGTTGTGTTAGGCTAGGCTGTGTTATGTCGTGTTAGGCTAGGCTGTGTTATGTTGTGTTAGGCTAGGCTGTATTATGTTGTGTTAGGCTAGGCTCTGTTATGTTGTGTTCGGCTAGGCTGTGTTATGTTGTGTTCGGCTAGGCTGTATTATGTTGTGTTAGGCTAGGCTGTATTATGTTGTGTTAGTTTAGGTTGTGTCGTGTTGTGCTGTGTTTTGTTATGGTATGTTTTACTGCTGAAATGATATCAGCCTGGGTTTTGTTCTTTTATGTTTTGGGGTCCAGGTAAGATGGGCAGCGAACAAGACTCACCAGATGAGAATGTGTTCAGAGTATCTGGCTGACATGTAAGCTTTCAAACTCTCACTCTGTACTGGGTAGTTTGAGGTGTGCTCCGGGTTTTGTTGGTTGCTTTATTTCACAAATAGTTAGTTACCTTCCAGAAGGAGCAGTGGTGGGTGGGGTTTATTGAACTCTGCGTATTTTCTTTGCCTCACCAGGTGTATCGCAAAGATTGCTATATATTTATAATGTTTGCCCTGAGTCTTTGTCATTCACTCTCAAGGTCGTTGACCGACCAGGAGGGCGTGGCAGCCTGCCAGATACGAGTGTTCTTTACCTGGGAGCCTCTGGGGTCGGACCTCGACCCTCCCTGGAAAGGATGCACTCGGTTAAAGTTTGCCTTCGACACAGAGAGAGGTTTCAGGGAAGAGGTCGGAGTTTCACACTTGGCAACACCAGGGCAGGGCCGGTGCGTGTTTACTGGGGAACCAGGGGAAATCACTGGAGCTTGTCCCCATGGCCCCACTGCAATTAGGAAATCTTTGATGTGGGATGGGAAAGGAACGGGTGGGGTGGGGTGGCCGCATCAAGGAGGAGGGACAGGGGTGGAGAGGACGAAAGGCTGTGATCGTTCTACAATGAATTCCACTATATATACGTTTGTGTATTTTAAGACATGACATTATTTATAGAACCCAAATAATTAACAAAACACTGGTAAAGCATACAAAAAAAGGCTGGAAACTGTGTCAGCAAGTTAAAATCCCTTGTGTGCAGTCACGAGTTCAAAGCCTGGGGGGGCTAACTCAGCTTTTCAGCTTCACGTTGTCGATAAACTGAGCGCCAAAGAGCATACACGAACAAGCATCCTCTGCGGACACTCAATTCAACGCCTATATTCCTGATAATTTACATTAATTTATCTAGAAATTAAACTATTGCCTAGCATTCTTCAAATACAGTTGATATGATTATCCAGTGCGCAGAAGAAATTCATTTTTGTTTACATTCTACAGAAATGCAAAACTGCATGTTATTTAAAGCAATAATTAAACGCTCGTGTCACAGCAATATGGAGCCGGCTTGAAGGCTTGAAGGTGTCGATTCCACTATATATACGTTTGTGTGTTTTAAGACATGACATTATTTATAGAACCCAAATAATTAACAAAACACTGGTAAAGCATACAAAAAAGGCTGGAAACTGTGTCAGCAAGTTAAAACCTCTCTTGTGTGCAGTCACGAGTTCAAAGCCTGGGGGGCTAACTCAGCTTTTCAGCTTCACGGTGTCGATAAACTGAGCGCCAAAGAGCATACACGAACAAGCATCCTCTGCGGACACTCAATTCAACTCCTATATTCCTGATAATTTACATTAATTTATCTAGAAATTAAACTATTGCCTAGCATTCTTCAAATACAGTTGATATGATTATCCAGTGCGCAGAAGAAATTCATTTTTGTTTACATTCTACAGAAATGTAAAACTGCACGTTATTTAAAGCAATAATTAAACGCTCGTGTCACAGCAATATGGAGCCGGCTTGAAGGTGACGTCCGACGTCACCCCTTATAAACATATTTACCATTGGGCCATTTTGGAAAGCGCCAGCGTAAACAAGTGCTTTCACGGCGGCCGGCCGTGAAACTGAAAGCACGGCCGGCCTTAACCTATATAGTTGTGACACTTTGTCTGTTTGAAGTCTTGGTAGATCACGCACGGCAGGCAGGGGAGGGGGCCGAGCGACGGAGGGAAGGCAAGTAGTAACAATGATCAAACTGTTGCCATCGAACCGTGAACGTTGGACACATCAGCCTTATCACAAGAGTTAATGGCTAACTAAGCTGTTGAAACGTATTCTTCAGTTATGGCGCTGCCGGGAAAACCAATGACACAATAGCTGCAACCGGTTGAAGGAAAGGGAAACGTCACAGCTTCACACAGATACTTGCAGCAGGACAGGGCAGTGAGCTCCAGGGCTGAGACAAGCCTGCCACTGCCGCCAGCTTCAGTGGAATTGGGACTAGAAACAGAGAACGCTGCCAGCAGACCAAAAATGAGCCATAGCCGGCATCGGGCCAAGATCACAGTCTGAGAAGGAGGGGGGGGGGAGAAATGCGACACGGCGGGCAGGGGAGGGGGCGGAGCGGGTAAAAAAAAAAACAAGACGGAGGGAAGGCAGAGAAGGGGAGGGGGGAGGAGAAATGCAACACGGCGGGCAGGGGAGGGGGCGGAGCGGGGAGAGGGTGTGAAAGCAGCAGGGGCCTGGAGTGCGGCTGAGGGAACTGAAGAAATGCGACACGGCAGGCAGGGGAGGGGGCGGAGCGGGGGTGTGGGAGGAGTGCGCCTGAGGGAAAATACATGCAACGCAGGCGGCTGGGGGCATGTGCATGCGCTTTTAAGCTCAATGCGCATGCGCATTGAGCTTGAATTTCACGGGCACTGCAAGGAATCGCCACGATTCCTTGCAAGTTGGTTAAGTCTGTTTAACCCCCCATAGTCTCGCAAGCTCGATGCGCATGTGCATCGACAGGCGAGACCTAAAAACCAAAGATGGTTGATTTAGACTTTCATCCTTCAAAGATAGATACAATAAGTATACTGAGTTATCTAACAGTAACAACTATTGTTTGTGGTCGTAGAGTTCAGTTGGGATGTGCACTATTCATTGCCAAATATTACTGCGTGTTCTTTTCAGTTCACCTAGGACCGGAGAGTTCGCAGAGGAAGTGGGGGTGCCAGTTCCTGACACGCGTCAGACTGACGTCGGCCGCTCGCACGCTCCCGGGTTCGATGCCGAGGTGTGCGAAACACTGCGGGGACTCTACCACAATGAAACAAATTACGTGCAGCAGCAGGAAATGTGTTTAGAAAGTGGCAGGGCGTGAAATACAAAGTGTGGCATATCTGTAGGGGAACCGAGGCTAGTTATTCACCAGCATTCTTGACACAAAGTATGAGGGGTAGACAAGAAATGGGAGAGAAGGACTACAGGCCAACGACGACAACACGGACATAGGGAGAAAGCAAGGCTGGTAAATAACCCACAAGTGGGACATGAATAGACAGGATGTGGGTATGCTGTGCTGTAGGAGGAAAGAGGCCGCGAGTAAAATCAAAACTAGACCGCCTTGATATTCTGGAACCTTTGCATTCTGCAGTGCCAATGGCTCTAAAGCAAAACGCTGGACCCTGCACTTATATATATATTTATATGCCAGTTACCTATTAATAATCAATAAGTGCCCCCATTCAAATGCATTATTTCTAATGTTTGTTAATGTAGAACACAAGCAGAGAGATAGCTTTATTATCTTCTGGTGTACCTAGTGAGAGTGAGAATTAAAATCACTGCTCCAGATTTTGCAGATGGTGGTACAAAATGACAGTCTCGCTGATGTCTAGGAATCTGACGTAATCATCGCTTTAATTTCTGCATTAGTGACCACACCATGGCGCGTACTAAAAAGAAACGATCAACAACCTCCCCTCCCTTCTATAAAGGAACACCCATCCTCAGAAACCTTCTATTTTGTACGTCTTCTTTAGAAGGTGGTCTCTCTCTGCTTCCTTTCTCTGGATGGGACATGCTTGTCTTGAAAGCTCTGTTTGAATCTTTTTTGCTTACTCGGTGGTTCGTGTTCCTTACTTTTGCTGGTTTCCTGTGCCTCTGCTCCTTGTTTCCTGGTTCATGCTGGATGTGTATGCACCCACACTTTTCTGCTGGGTTTGTTTGAGGACATCTGGTGCTAGTTCCAGTGCTTGACTGCTTATCCCCAGTTCCCTGCGCGGCTTGGGTCTAAGGTTGTGGTTGAGTTTCTGGATGCTGCTATCAGCTGATGTTGATGAATGTGGACTCCTTTCTCCCAGGGTAGAGGGGCTGGGTATGGAATTGTTCCTGTGAGATCTCTCCTGGGCGTGAGGCAAGATGAGTGCTTGCTGTTCAGTGCTCTGTGACGCTGGATTACTCTTAGCTGGAAGACAGGTTAGTGCCTGCACTCTTCTTCTGCCTTGAGTGTGGACTACTAATGAGCTTCCCATTATGTTGCCTGCTGAACGTAGGACTTGTGGGATGTTGTGCTATTTCCCTGTCTTGTTTCCTGTTCAGATGTGGTGTTGCCTGGCCTTCTTGCTGGGCTCGCCATCAGCTGTGTGGTACAGTTGTGGGGCCTTCAACCTATTGAAGTGGTGCTGTCCCAGACTAGCGTCTTTGGGTGTGTGTTTTTGCACACGTGTGCTCCATGCTGGGCCTGGACTCGTGTGTACGAGTTTACTGTGAGTTTCTGGAGTCCCTTTTGCTGGTGAACAAGTGAGCGCTCTTATGTTCCTATCTTGGAAGCAGCCTGTGTTGAACTTCTTGCTCTCCTTCCTACTGGGCTTGGGGTTTGAAGGATGTTCCCCCTGTCTTCTTGCCTCTTCTTGGCTATTGTAAGCCCCAGTACAGCTGTTCATCTTGCTGTGGGCTGTGGGCTGTGTGGTGCTTTAATGGTGTTTGGCCTGCTCTTCATTGGCCCATTCAAGGTTTTGGGGCCAGTGATGAGTTTGCACTGCTGGAAATGCAGTGGACCTCTGTGATGGAAACTGATTTCTTTCCTGCACTAGCGGTGCCTGGATTTGGTTTCTCCCTGTTTGCTCCTTACTGACCATGGGGCTGGGAGTTCCCTTATTTGTGTGTAGCACTAGGGACACTTCACTGGTGCACTGGTGAGTGACCTCATTTTCCTGTGGTGTTGGTTGGTCTTGGGCTTCCCTCTGCTACCTGTTGGACTTGGGGATTGTTGACTTTGCCCTGTCTCATGGATGTGTGCATCTCTTTCTCTCTGTTTTGTGGCTGGGTGGTACTAGTTTCGTGTTTGGGATGATCATTCATGCCTCACCACTGGTTTGGAGATGGGATGTGTCTTCCCATAGTAGGGCTCTGGAGCCTCAGTTGTAGGTGGACAGGTGCATGCTCCCACGTTCTGCAGTGCGCCATATCCCTGTCTCATGTCTACTCTATGCCCCTGCCTCTTTGCTGGACGTATTTCCGATATGTCTAGTTCTGGTTCTGGTGCCTGGCCTGGCCTTCCCTGCCTCCTCATTAATCTTGCAGTTTAGGGTGGGTTTTGCCTCCTTGACTGGTAATGGACTGGGCTTGGCCTCCCCCATGTGCTCCCTTTTGGCTGGGGGCTGATGGAACATGTGCCATTTGTATTACTCTGCTTTTTTCTTATTCATAGTGTTGAGGGTTTGTGGTGGGGTTGTCCCTCAAACCCTGTAGATGTTGCAGTCTCGGCCGGCATGACTCACGCGTGGGGTGGGGAAGGTCGGGGGTTCGCACAAGGGTGGTGCGGGAGAGGGTGGGTTAATTAAAAACATTCAAATAAACTTACCTTCCTGGGTCCACTCCGTTGCAGCTTGTGGCTGGGTCCCGCGGTAAGGAACAGGAAGCAAGCAGCCTCACTCCCCTCCCCTAAGCCAATCACAACGTTGCAATGGCAGTGTTGTGATTGGCGGGGGCGGCACCCAGCCGAGCACCTATGAGGAGGCCATTTTCTCTATGTAGGCTACATGCAGCCTACATAGAGAAAAGGGAGAGTGTGCATGACTGGTTTGGTCGGCCCAGAGGGCCGACCTAACAGTCAGGGCCCACAGCATTGGGCTATCCACTCCTCCCCTGCTTTCCATCAGACCCGCCTGCCCCAACCAAACACTTCTAATTTTTCGCAGTGCAAGAAGCAGAAACATAAAATCGAGGAGCCGCCCCTAGGATGTGGTCTTGCTGGTAATGAATGTGGAATGGGGATTTGCTTCTCGGGTCGCCCTACATCCTTGCACACATCCCTGCCTGCTCACACCCTTCTGTTTGGTCTGGTGGTTGCTGGTGAGCTGACTCACAAGGTTCACTGTTCTGTTTTAGGAGTGGTTGGGCACTGTTAGGAATTGGAGTCTGTAGTTGGCAGTGGCTTGCACCCTGTCCAAGTAGGGACACTTCCTTCCAGTCAGGGCAAGACAACCCCCTGGGTAGCTTGGTATGAGCAGCCAGGAATATCTCAGACGCAATGTGTAAAGCATTTGTACATAACGACACAGTAGGACAGTGAATATACCACACATGGACACCACACCAGTGTAGAAAAATAACCAATCTTTATCTAAATAAAACAAGACCAAAACAACAAAAATCCAACCTACATAAGCAAAGATATCACTTTTAAAAGGCTTAAAATAATTGAATTATTGAACACTATTGAACACTATAGATATGTCACATTTATCACAAAGTACCTGGGATGCCTCAAAATCAATGATGAAAACAGGCGCATGGGAGGTGAGATGCCGGAAAAGCAAAGCAATGTGTTGGTTCCTTACGCCAAGGGAGGTGATGCATTGGTTGCTTACTGCTAGGGGAGGTGAGGCGTCAATTTCCGGACACGCGTCCTCCGTTCCTTACTGTGGGGCGACATCTATGAAGAACTTACTGCATTGAAATCCAGATGTGCTGGGTCGATGCTGCTGTGACAAAACAGGCGCTGCTTTGATTTTTCAGTCGCGTGGTAGGTGAGGCATTGATTTCTTCAGCTGCATAGCAGGGCCTGCGTAGAAGTTGGAGTGGGTGTCTCGGACGTCGGGGACGCGGTGCTCGGGACTAAGGCTGCAGTGATCTTCGGGCGGTACGGCAGGCGCTGCGTCGATTCTTCTGCTACACTGCAACAATGCATTGTTTTAACCGCACAGTAAGACTGGGGAGGGAAAAACAGGTGCTGAAGGTCGATGCCTGGATTTTCTTCTTCTCTTGCAACAGAAGCCACCTCCAAGGGCCCAGACCTGGAATTGGCACCACTTGGCAGGTCAGAACTCTCAGCAGAGGAGTTTAGGGGCTGCAGTTGAAGTCTTTCAAGGCCCTGAGACTTCTTAACAGGAGGCAAGCACACACAAGCTCTTGGAGAACATTGGCAAGTAGGATGATGAAAACAAAGTCCAGTCCTTTAATTCTCAAATAAAGAAACAGCAAGCAGTAGGCCAGCCTAACACAGCAATAAGCAGAGTGACAATTCCCCTCCTTCAGCTTCTCCAGCTCTTCTTCTTGGCAGAATCTCCTCTTAGTCCAGAAGTGTTCTGAAGTTATGGTGTGACAGCTCCAGTACTTATACCAGTTTCTGCCTTTGAAGTAGGCACACTTCAAAGGAAAGTCTTTGTAGGGCACAAGACCTTGCCTTTCCCCGACCTGACTCCAGACACTACAGGGGGGTGGAGACATCTTTGCGCAAGGACAGGCACAGCCCTATTCAGATGTCATTGACAACTCCTCCCACCACTCTAGCTCAGGAAGACCAATCGGTCTGGTGATGGGCTATCAGGATATGCAGGGCACTCCTCATTTTCCTTTGTGTGATTGTCTAAAGTGAATGTACAATCAGCTCAACTGTCAGTCTAAACCAGACGTGGATTCCACAGGCCGGCAGAGGCACAAAATGGTAAAGCAAGAAAATGGCCACTTTCTAAAAGTGTAATTTTCAGACCCACAACTTAAAAACCGACTTCACTGAAAGATGTATTTTTAAACTGTGAGTCCAGGGACCCTAAACTTCAAATCTCTTGCTCTTCCCAACTAAAAGTTACACTTGTAAGAGGTTGCAAGGCAGCCCCAATGATAACCTATGGTAGGGATAAGCCTTGCAATAGTGAAAAACTAAAGTAGCAGTATTTCACTATCAGGACATGTAAAACACACCAGTACATGGCCTACTTTTTAAATACACTGCACCCCGCCCAGAGGGCTACCTTGGGTCTTCCTTAGGGGTGCCCTACATGTAGAAACAGGAAACGTTTGGTCCTGGGAAGTGGGTGCACTTGCCAGGTCGACATGGCAGTTTAAAACTGCACTCCCAGACACTGCAGTGGCAAGTCTGAGACATGGCTGCAGGGCTACTCGTGTGGGTGGCACAATCAGTGCTGCAGGCCCACTGGTAGCATTTGATCTACAGGCCCTGTACACACACAGTGCACTTTACTAGAGACTTACATTAAATCAAATATGCTAATGATGGATAACCAATCACAATCTACACAGGGAGTACTTGCGCTGTAGCACTGATAAGCAGGGGTAGAGTGGTCAGAGTTCTAAAACCAGCAAAAACAAAATGCAGCACACAGTGAAAAACAATAGGTCAGAAGCAAAAAAAACAGGGGGAACACACACCAAAAATGCCAGGTCTAACAGGTGCCTTCTGTGTTTGGGCCATCTCTACCCTTTTTCTTTCTTTGGCCTCCAAGCTTAGTGGGTAAAGCCCCCTTTCTCTGCATGGTGTTGCTACTTACGGTTTGGCCTTTCAGCCATCCTTTTTTTCTTAGAGTTGACTGTTTCCTGTGGTTTATGCTGTAGCAAAGTTTGTCACAAGGGGCTGTCGCTCAGTGCGTTAGATGGCTTTATGTTGATTTCTAATCTTGCTCCTTGTTTGGCTTGGTGCTTGTGAATTGTTTGCTGTTTTTCCCCTGGTGGCACCTCTCACGTCACTCCAGCTGCTTGGTTCTTTCTTTTTTCTTGGACGTTTGGCCTCCATGAGCTTATTTCTGCTTGGGGTGGTCGATCGTGCCTTCCCTCCTCTCTTTGTGGCTCTTGTGAACGGGCTCTATTTTTGATACTTTCTAGTATTGCTGCCTGTTTTTGCTTGGGTTTCCCTATGCCTTATGTTTCTTCTTTGGGAGTGCTCCTTTTGCTTCCACTTATGTTTGGGCTACTGATTCCTGGACATGTATTCCTTGGTATCATTTCCTGCTAGTCTGTCAGGCTTTTGTGTTGCTTTCTTGTCTGCTGTGGTAGCTGAGGTCATATGGTCTCCCCGGTAACTGGGTATTTTTAGGTTTTTCATAAGTGGACTTTTCCTCTTAAAGCTTGTTTAGCTTGGTGGTGGATTCACTCATTATATTCTTTATGGGACTTGACCTTGTCTCTTTTTGTGTGGTGGTTTTATCCTGTTGGGTGTGCTCCCCTTACTCTCTGGCTGACCCGGAATTCCCCTTGGCAGTTCTATTGCTCTGGGTGCGCCATATACCTACTAGTCATGCTTGGGTTTTTTGGGTTTATTGTATATTTAACTTAATGGGTTCTATCTGGATCTCGGCTATGGGTTTTGTGCCTGGGCTATCGCCATGCAGTCTTGTGGTTGTGTACCCTTATTCTAGGAGTTTGGCCTTTAAGCCCTTTCTATTTTGAATACTTGTTCTTCTTGTGCATTGTGGACTTGCCCCCTGCTGGTCTTAGATTTTACCCATTTGGGTGCCATGGTTGATTCTCGGTTATTGTTTGCCTCCCTACTTTCACATTACCTGTTTGCTTCTAGAAGCAAGGGGAAGCCATGGGCTGCCTTTTGGGTTCCTAGGGCCTGTGTCCTCTTGTGTGTTGTCCTTTGAAGAGGTTATGGAAGTTTGGTTTGCCCTTTCTCTATAGAATGTGCCCTTTGTCAGTGCCCTTTTATTCTGCAGTGTGGTGGTGTGCAGGGGTTATGGTACTGATGCCTTCTTAGGTGTCCCCCCCCCTTACACTCTGTGGTGCTTTCTTGGTTTTAACTGTGAATGGTAGCTTCCTTTGCTACCCCAGTATGATCATGCTCTGATGGATTCTCCTTCTGGGGCATCTGGTGGCTCCTGTAGGGGTTTGTGGTCCTGGATGCCAGTGGGACCTGTGATCTTGGAGCCCAGAATGCCCTGGTCATCCTTATTCTGGTTATTGTGCCCTTTTTGGTTGGGGCTGTTGACTCTGAGTTCTCATGGTTCACCTCCATACTGCTTGTTTGATTAGGAGCTTGGCCCAAAATGAGCCTTCTTTCCATAAAGTTGTATATCTTATTGTTGGGGGTTTGAATTCCTCCAACTACCTTTTTGGTGTGGGGTCTAGTCATACATAATGCTTTCTGCTCCTCAGCAGGCTCTAGGCGAGGACTGAACCTGCTCTTGTTGGCTTTCTTTCTGAAGGAACTGCACTTGACAGACCTCTCCTATGCTCTGGTGTTAGGAGGGTGTGCCTTGGTGCATTGTGTACATGTCCATCACCTTATTGCGTGTATACTTCAGCAGCATGCAGATTCCTGGAATTTGTGTAGGGTGTGTTTCCTTGGCAATATTTTTACCCTGGTTTGCCTTTTCCTTGTGGCTGGGCCTTCTCCTTTGCATCTTGGGCACTGGTTTGCTGGCTTGTGACTCGCAGCCTTTTTCGTGATTTCCCCTTTGGTGGGCCTTTGGTAAGTAGCTAGGGAAGGTGTGCCCCTTTGTGTCCTCTTTAGGGTGTGGCCTGGTGCCTGTTTGCAGCCCTCCCCCTGCACTATCAAACTTGCATTGTGTTGGATTTGTATGGGGGTCTCGGTCCTCTGTCTTGTACTTTGGTCTTCCAGTTTGGTGGTAAATTTCCTGACACTCCTGGGTGGAGGTTGATGACACTCTTTCATCTGGCCTCTAGTTTTTGCTTGGGGTGAGTCGTGCCAGCTCTGATGGAATGTATTTGTACTTCTTCTGCCTTTTAGCGCATTACATTTTCTTTCTTTCCATCTGTTGCTGTCTATGGGTTTGTGCTGCACCCTTGTCCTTCCTTAGTTCTCTAGTTTCCTCTTGTGTGACGCTCCTACTGTCCTTCCCTCTATTTGGGACCGTGATTTACTGTGTCTTTTGCCTATGTGATTTCAATGCTTGTTGGCTTGTTTTGGCACTGGCACTAGAGTCTTTGTTGCTCTTTTGGGCGTATCCTTTCTCCTTGCTGACTGGGTATTGTTCTTTCTGGCTAACTCTATTGGTGGGTGATTAATGCTGGCTTTGCTAGAGGCTAATGATGTTAGGACTACAGTGAGTAAGACATGAGGAGGTAAGGTAAACATTTGAAAATGTGTTGGCAGTGCCATTACTCCAATTCTGCTTTGTCGTCCCAGTCCTTAACCACCTTTTACCCCCCCCCCCAACTTATGTGTGCCCAGCTTTGATTAAGGTCTGTTATCTGCCGCCTGCACAGCTAGCACACGAGTGTCAGGTGCGAAAGCTTCTCTAGCACGCACAGGTCAGATAAAATATGGTTATTAGCAGTGCTAATGTCAATCACACACACAGAAAACTGGTACTGCATGCGCATCATGTTTGTAAGTTTCCCTTGTAATTGCAGAGAAAAGTTATCACAATGATAAGAAGAGCAAACTTGCCTCATGCATACAGAACAGGCACCAAATACCCATATCCGTGGCAAAATGTTTTGACTGACTAATCAGGACCACAGCTATTGCTTTTGAGCTCATATCTATCCTCTCAATGGTGTACAAATTCCAAGACTTCTGGGCTATTAATGAATTACAGCAAAACCTTTTTTTCATATTGCCCTTCACTCACACTAACTTAGCACGATCCCTAGCCTAATTGTATCCTGGTCTTATGGTGACCATTCTGTACACATGTTCTGGGAATTCTTTAAATATATGTGGCGATCTCTGGCATAATGGTGGTCCCGGACTACGCATTCCATTCGCTGTGGTGGTCCTGACTTAGAGGTACCAGTCCTTGACATATTGTAAACATTCTTTACAAGATTGTGGCTCTTCATCACCTTGCAATGGCATAATGGTACCTATCCTTAATATATTCCCCAAAGTTTGATCCCGGATTCAGCTACATGATTTCTCACATTAGCTGCTTTTTCTCTTTCTTCTTCCCTTGTCCAGCTCTTTCCTTATGTCTGAGCGCCAGGATGCCCGCAGGGTTGCGGTGCGCTCTACAAATGCTAAAAATAAATAAATAAATAAAATTCGGGGTATTTTTTGGCATTCTTCTTACTGCTCATTCCTTGACTTGTTGTCTGCCTTCCTGCTTTCTTGACCTACGCGTGGGTATCCCCGCATAATGATAGACCCAGAATTATGGTGTCCATCTTTGACATAATAATGTTTATTGTAGTGTAACGGGGTCTGTTATAAAGGCGCTCATTCTTGACATAGGTGGGCATTAGTGGCATACTTCTGGCTATTCCTGGCAGAGAGTACCCATCCATTCATTGAGAGTACCGGTACACTGTGAGCTTTCCAGCATAATTCTGGCTATAGCTGGCATAATGGTCGCCCTGGCACAGTAGAACCCATCCTTGACCTACTGCGGGTATTCTAGATACAACTAAAACGTTCCATTACGTAATATTTCCATGGTATAATAATGTCAAGCCTTCCCTTTTTGTGGGCATTGCTGATATAATTCTTATTCTCTATGGCTTAACTTTGGAACAAAAACCTGCCTCTTTGAAGAAGAACTACCCATGACAGATGGAATCCGTTCATGTGCGGCTGTAGTTTGTGTGAGTCGTTGATAATAATGATAAGCTGATTTTTGCTGAGCAAACGTGTATTTACCACAAATTAAAACTTGGCTCGGCAGGAAAATATTGATGCTGTTTCAGAAAATTTGCCAACGTTTATTTGCATAAATTGTTCATACTTATTGAAAATGAAAAATATGTACTTGATAGGAACTATCATGCACTTTTCTAAACTAAAAAGCTGATGTTTAGAGCCACAATGACTGCTTTTAATGATATTTAAAAGCAATATTTGAGTAAACATTCATGCTGAGTCTGAAAAGTTCAGTGCAGATCTTGGTTCTTCGGATCAAGCGGGCATTATTGTTCTGCTGTTTCTTGATGACTTTTGTGGTTCCACTTCATCACCTAAACTGATAAAGCTTTGTGTGATATTAGAAAGACAGCTGTCTAAGGCCTCTGCATGTTTGATTGCCGTGACTATTTTGAAGGGGCAGGATTAAAATAATAAAGGGAGTGGAATATAGATGTGAAGAAAATACTAGATGCATTTAGATGGAATAAACAGTTTGGAAATCCATACCCAGATTTTTAACTGTCTTTCTTACCTATTAAGCCTATTTTGGGAAAAATGTACTGAAAAATACAAAATACTTCCATCATTTTCACATAGTATTCCTAGGATGGTGAACTTCCTTCTAACACCTGTAAGAAACGTAAGGTTTGCCTGGCACACCTTGAAAGCACAGGGACATACAGTGCTGTAGTTCTCCTTCACAACCTCAGAGTTTTGTTTAGCCAATGTGTGAGTAAATTGTGCTGTAATATGTTATGCTATGTTATGTTATCATGAATTTTTTGAGCGCACATACACCAAGGTCTCTTGGCGCTGAGGTAAAAACCACCCCAGGAGTTGTATCTAGCAATAGGCCTGAGTGAAAAGCCAAGTTTTCATTTTGTTTCTGAAGCACATGCATTTTGTGTATGCCTAATCTCAATCGGCAGGGAGTTCTAGAATTGGGGGCCCAGCATATAGAATCGTGAGCCACCCATTCTTTTGCGCTTAAATCTTTGAACCGTCAACAGGTTCATTTGTGCCGATCTGAGGTTATGTTTAGGAAGGTACGGATGGATCTTCCTAGAGATAAATTTGCTTGCTTCCCAAGTGAAAGATCTCCTGATCTTTTGAGGTTCCTCAGCTGCTAAAAGCAGGACGACGTAACCATGTTAATCTGGGATTGCATTGAGAGGTTGGCATCAATTTGAATAAGGATCTTGTAACAGTTATGTTTTCATGGGGGGGGGGGGGCATTCCTACCCTCCCCCCCACAACTCCCTGGAGTTGAAACAGCTTATTTGCTGGGTCAGATTCTAGGCGGCGCATTCATTCTCACCCAATTTCAAAGTTCATCATGCTCCACTCCTGCCCCTCTCTTGGCATGCCAGTCATTGTCTAACACTACATATTGTACCTGCACATTTTTGTTCTGTGTGGTGTGTGCACTGAAGCTGCATGTTCTGTATATATTATGTGTAAGGGAACTTTGTATATTGCACTTCCTGTTTGCACCATCTAACCCCGTCACTCAGTATGTCTTACCCTCTCTTGCCCTGGACTCCCATAACTGTACACTGTGTACCTCCTTCCTCCTTGTGCTCTTCTCCCCTTCAACTCTAATTGTGCTACATCCGTTGGAAAGAAATACCAATGTTAAAGCTTCTGGACTAGAGGAGAAAGAGAACAGCAATAACAATTATGAATATAAAATAGGTGTGCAGAAAACAGTTAACAAGTGGTTAATTTAGTATTAAAGGATACGATGACGTCAGTGAGATCGGAATTAGTTGAAAAGATTAGTTTTCAATTGTAACCGGAAGGTGAAAAGAGTAATTAATGTGCAGAAATTGGCTGGTTCCAAGTTAATAAAGCAGCATCGGGGAAGGACTGTTTGCTGGTGGTTTAATGGTTTGAACTTCAGGTAGTAGTGAGTCCATGCTTATCAGCCCTCTGTACTCTCCTGAAGTTGGCAGGAGTTCACCTAGGCAGAGTGGAGTGTTGTGATGTGTAGCCTTATGTGTGAGGCTCTAGAGTTAAGGGATAATTGTAGCTAAAGGTTTCTAGCAATTGCCTTGTAGACGAATCTATTACAAAAAATGGGGTGACCCACTAATGGTCTTGGACCTGGGTTCAATGTGGTACAAAAGACAATGGTCCTAAACCTCACTTTAAACAATATAAATCAAACCTACAATAGTTTTTGATTTTTTTTTTGAGCATGCACACAGTTAGGGCGCTCGACTTCGGACCTGGAGATCTGGGTTCGAGTCTCGGTAACGACGCCAAAAACCACCTGTGATTCTGGGCAAATCATTTAATCTCCCTGTGCCTAAAATGAATGTGTGTCCTCATGTAACGTAAGTGGTGCTATGTAAAGCGCTCTGATACCCGATTCGGTTTGGGTCTAGTTCGCGCTGTATAAAAAACTGCAAAAAAAAAAAAAAAACAATATGCCTAAGAGGAATATTGAGAATGAGGAACACATAGTATGTGTCACGACCTTCTCCACTAAAAGTAATGCTGTGAAAAAGATCATCAATCAGCATTGGCATCTGATCTCAGATGAATTAGGTAATATGCCACCACCCCTGCACGTCTTCAAAAAAGGCAAGAACGTGAGGGAGCATGTTGTGAAATCCCTGCTTCCCACTCTAGGCACCCCCCGTCAATCGGTACTGTGGGGGATCCCCCCAGTGAAAGGTCACCGGAAAAGCGGCCAATGTAAAGCCTGTCCCCTGGTGAAAGAAGTCAAACAATTCACCCACAACAACCACACCCACATACTGCAAGAGCACAGTAATTGCAACACCGCTGGAGTAATCTATGCGATTACCTGCCCCTGCGACTTCATGTATATAGGTCAGACCATCCAGAAAGTTAAAAGTTGCATTTTACAAAACTGCAGCTACATACGATGCCAAGTACAGGGCGCGCCATTAGTGGACCATTTCACTACATTCAGGCACACACCAGAAAGTCTGAAATGGTGAGTTACAGAAAAAGTCAAACCCAATCCCAGAGGAGGAGATTTCACCAACGTCCTGAGCACACGCAAGTGTAGGTGGATACATCTATTCGACACAATAGCACAGGGCCTCATGAACACAAGGAAATTAGTAAACAAGTGGCAGTACTGAATAATGGCTAACTGCTAGCTCTAATGGCTGTAGTACTGCCTAGCGGCTATCCACTGTTTTCACAAGGCCGCAGCATGCTAGGACAGCGACAGCTTCCGTTATCAGTATGCCTCATCGATACTGTCTCATGATAAACAATATGCCATTGATGATTTACTTAAATCTTTCTGTTCACCGTCTGAACCCTTAATTCATTCATGTAATCATGTAATAATGTTGTAATTTTGTTTGTTTACTTCATGTCAAGATATATTTATTACACCTATTGTAAATAATGTAACTATCACCAGTAGTGCCGTCACTCTGGAGGTGCACACCCAAACCAACCTTCTTCCACCCCGAGTTACCGCTCGACAAGCGTCTTCATTACCCATGCAATCCTATGCATATGTTCTAATCGATATTGGCTCATGACAATCAATATGCCATTGATGATTTAAATTTAATTTCTCGCCGTCTGAATTCATGCATGCAATCAAGTGATAATGTTGTAATTTCGGTTGTTTACTTTATGTCACTGTATATTATTACACTAATATTGTAAATAATGTAAATATCGATAATCTCTTCGAGTACATTTGAGTACAATGTGCATACTAGATTTTCCCCAGATGATCCAGTCACCAGTAATGCCATCATTCAAAAACCACCAGGGGGTAGTCTTTCTACCACCCGAGCTACCGCTTGACAAGCGTGATGCTCACACAAGCGGGACATTTAAATATCTTCCTCAAGGCAGACCCAGCAGCTTCCTGCAATCCGTGCGGATTGCGGACGCCGGCAGTCTGGTTATTAAGGTAATCCTCGTGTTTGCATCGCTGCCATCTTGCACTCCTTAACCCAGCGCTGTATAGAATTCCGCACTTTTTAGCCAAAGGCTATATTGAGCGGTACATATTCCTAACCCGTTTTTAATTATTATTTACAGCTCCAGCATTGATTGCCCTTCTGAATAAAAGCGAGTGCATTACCCTTCACTGACGGATAAGTGTTGCACTTATGTGATCCTATGCGCAATTAGGTCAAGTACCACATATGGATACGTACTAACAAGCCCCCCTGATTACAGATGTGACGCTAATCTCAAAGACTAGATCGGAGGAATTACCCCCACGCTCGGCAATACCTTTCGGGGAAGCTCTATGTTCCATGGTTACCTCGTAACTTGTTTTTAATTATTATTCTGCACAACCCTGATCCTTCCCGCCCTTTTTAACCCTGTAGGTGTGTAACACGGATACCACACCCACACCCAGGTGGCCCTACCCTGTCTTGAGGAAGACCCGTAGGCCGAGACCCCAAAATTACCCTCTGAGCACCAAGACGGGTCGAAACGTCGACGCCCATACCGACTTTGCCTGGATCATACTCCCCCCAACTCCAACATGCCACACGAGGATATATCTGTGCATTTCAAAAGTAAATGTAAATGGATTCCTATTGACTAAGTGTGGCCAGGCTATACAAGACTAAGATTTGATTATCAGTCCAATCAATGAATAATTGTAAATGTCCTTCCTACAACACCCTCTGGAATCCAGTAGGTGCTGGACTTGTGGAGGTGCTGTTGAAGGGGGTTGGGGACATAGGGGTCGCAAGTGCGTAAAAATAAAAATAATAATAATATTTTTTTTAAATGTACTTGCAGCTCACGGCATTGCACTCTTCTGCTCCTCTTCTCCAGGTGGCATAGGCTCCCAGAATGCCCTACGGCCAATCCTGAAGCTGCTCTCATGTGGAGAGCAGCTTCAGGATTGACCTGAGTGCCCCATATTTGTGGTTGGGCTCCAGGACAGCCTTGCCTGCTCTCTCCAACCTAGCTGTGTTGCTGGGTTTGAAAAACACAAGCTTTAAAATACTTAGAAACTCTAATGGGTGCCGACCCGAACTGAACTGGTCCTAACTAAGTATGGGCGGAAAATCCGTTCCGCTCGCGGATTTTGCGGATTTTCGGTAAATTCGCAATCCGCGAGATTCGTGAATTTCCCGCAAAATCCGCAAATCCGCGAGCAGCCGATTTTATGGCTTGCTCGCACTGTTCGCGTGAGTTCGCGGCTTCCCAGTTTAACTTCGCGCCCCGCGAATAAGCGATAAATTGCAGAAATACGATCTTAGCAAAACTGAAACTACTTACCAGATTCAAAAGTTCAAGCTCATCATTAGTAGCCATTTCCTGTACTGCTTCCCGAGGGGCCCCTCCAGAGTTCAGTTGCTTACTTGCAACTATTATGTGACCCTGCTCTGACCCTCAGAATAGTTACACATATGCCACAAAGGTCCTGAATTACAGCTAAGGGAGACAAGCAGGAGCCAGGCTGGAAGTTCAAATCCAGTGACACATTAATCAGCCCCTAATTCATTATTGTCAGTTGGGGCAGGGCAGGTGTTGTAACTAATTTTGCAACAATGAAAGCACTTAGCAAGTGCAAAAGATCACTAATCAGGAAGCACTAAGGAAGCAGGTGCCAGCTAAAAAAATATTCTGTGACACATTAATCAGCCCCAAATTAATTCAGGTCACTTGAGGCAGGGAAGGTGTGCTTTGCTTTGCCACAATAATGTACACTGGACAACCAGAGGGTGCTGTGATGAAACAGAGGGTGGCATGGGTGAGCCAGAGGGTGGCATGAGTGAACCAGAGAGTGGCAGTGGTGACAGAGGGTGGCAGTGATGAAGAAGAGTGTCCCAAACAGGCTGGACACGTAGAAACAACAAGTTCGCAAAACTTGCGACCCGACAGGTAAGTTTGCGTTTGCGAAATTGTACAAAAACCCTCGCGAACTGGCAGAAATCCGCGCGAACACAAAAAAAAATCCGCGAGAATTCGCGGATTTTGCGGATTGCGAGTTCGCAAATCCGCAAAATTCGCGAACGCGGGATTCGCAAAATTCGCCCATGCTTATTCCTAACACAGGTGAAGGAATTCAGCACCAAACACATCTAACACAATGCCAATCAGACAGTGCTAAGAACAAAGACCTGGTCAAAAAGCTTTTAACAAACATTTTGGAAATTATTGGCAACAATATGGCACTCCTGTTGCTTGTGCTGTAATTGTATGGGGTTCTGAAGAACTTTTGCACGGCTGCTGCACAAGTTGTGTTCTGAGTTTCTGTGAGGAGACGTGCACTTGACCTGCGCATTCTGTACCTGTGCAGACCATCACACGGCCTGGTTTACTAATATCGAGCTGCATCACAGATAAAGTTTTTAGTGTGATGCAACCCAAGATCATGTTTGTACAGTGATGTAGGTACTATTCTGTCACAGCACAAAAATAGCATGCGGTTGAATTTCCAGAATTCCTACCCAAAATGTTTAATAAGCACAGTGTCTCTTTGTGAATCACTCCCAATGCAGGCATGGACTCCCATGAGATATAGCAGACCTCCTTCTCTGCTTGTGCAATGGACTGGAGCTGCAACGTACAATTAAATATGGACTGCTGTCTTCTTCCCCTGACCACCCACCTGTTACTTGCAGAGCAAAAACTGTTCATCACAGGCAGCTTCCACTTTGCAAACCCTTACCTTCTGGTTCGGGAAGTTGTTTACCTATCAATGGTTTCAAACCTGCAATTCCAGTCACAAAACGTTGAAGCATGTTATTGTGATGTACAATAAAGAAGTGGCACCCCTTTCAGCCCCATATATCTTTGTGGGATGTTTGGAGTCACAATGTGCACTTTGCAAGTCAGGAAGTAATTTCCAACTCACTGTGTGCCTTTCCTATATTGTACTTACTCCTTGTGATGGTCCTACAATGTTGTGAATCACAGGCTTTGTGACCATTGAAGGCTACGTACATTGGGCCCTTTGTGAAACTTAGTAACATCTTTCCACCACACAAAATTCAAAACTGTGTAAGTATTTGTTTAATTTGATGTCAGACCCTGTTCGGACATGGGTATGTGAAGGGGTAGACGCACCCTCCATTGGCTACCTGTCCCCAAAGGAGGGTCGCTCTTCTCAATACAAGGACCCCATTTTTGAAATTCCTTTCCCACCACTATGAGACAAGAAACAGACTACATGTGCTTTAGAAAAAAGCTGAAAACATGGCTTTTTAGCCAAGCATATAGTTAGTTATACATGGACTTCCACAAATGGTGACTTGGTGTACGTGCGCTTTAGAAATTTTCCATAACATGACATAACATAACATAACATTACATAACATAACATAACCTGTCCTCAACCATGTCGTTGGAGGTCATTTGCCACTGGTGTCCTGGGATCGATTCTACTATGGCTCTGCAAACTGGCCGAAGTACAATCTTTCTACACTCGACACTCCAAGTGGCACGAGCGAGCAGTAATAGGCTTCTCAATTAAGGTGTGTGTGGAGGGAGGAGCTCAGAACTCAACATTCAGCAAACTGACACAATAACGTATTATTCAGCCCAGTGACGGTCTTTTAGGTAAAAGAAAGTACTTTAATTGGACAGTGTTATGAAATGCTGCACTGTACAATTAGGGGAAAGCAATATAGGGTTAAAACTCTGTCCATATCTAGGCCCTGCCCCCATCTGTATCACAAACCCCATCAAGTATTCTACGGAAAGCAAGATTCAGGCAGGATCAGCAGCCGGCCACCGCTGACAGACGTGCTGTTGCAGCTGATCTTGCTTGATTGTTGCTTTCTGTAGAATACTTCTTGCGGTTCATGATAAACATGTAGGGAGACTACGTGGCCCTCTTCGTCACTGGAGTTGCATGCACTTCACTTCCTGGCAGTATCTCGCTTTCTGTATCTGGTCCCCACTCTGGGAACATGCAGTTCTTCTCCTCCTAGAAGGCTTCTCCTCTTGCAGGGTCAGGCACATTCTTTCCTTCCTCAGAAAGCAGGCTCTAGACAGACCCTCAGCTGCACCATCAGCAAGAACAGGCTTCAGACTATGTCCCCTCACCTCTGAGAGACCGGCTGTCGTGAACTGCAGACACCCGCCCTGGTAACACAAGAGTGCGGATGACTGCATTACTTGCTCATCAAACACTTGCAACTGTGACAACGTGGTGTGGTTTGGAACCCACGTTTTACTCAGTTTTCAGACAGGGAATGTGGAATAAGGCGTTGGAACTGGTTTGGGTTGGTTATCTTTTAAATGTTATTTATAGGTTGCTCTACAGATGCAGCCTTTGTGCAAAATGATGGTTCTCACAGCAGGTAGCAATGGGCTGTCTCCTAATATCCAAACCTCAGGAACAATGAAGTGGGAGTTCTCTGCACCTAGCTGCCATCACCGTTCTGTAGCAGTAATCAGGGGCAGACAAAAAGACAGGCCTCGCCTAGAAACTTTATCGCTATGAACAACAGAAACTAGAAGCCCATTCATCACCCCCACCATCTATCACTTATGAAGATGCAATCAGCTGTCCTTTGCTAACAAATTCTTCAAGGAATTTATATGGCTAGCCCTGTCTTCATCCTTCTCACTTAAGTGGCTGCGTCTCCACCCTCCAGGCATAGGGATGCAGGCAATGCACTTCTACTGTCCGAGGAAGCTATCCTCACTCTCTATTTTGTTCTATGCTAAACAAATGGCATCCAAAATGGCTCCCACTAGCTCCAGTGTATATATATGTACACACACACACACGCGCACACGCACGCACACACACCACACACAGAATGTCACTGCAAGGGTCTGCATTTCACATAACAGTGGAACTTTACACAAGAGTAGTAAGTACACTGCCTTCTCAATAAAATAGTGAAAATTGTTTGGTCACAGTTCAAATTCACAAAACACAATATGCTTCTACCACCGCTTTACATGAGGGACCCAGGCCAAGGACAGTAGTCCATTGCCTAATATGAGAACATGCTTGTTGTGCCTCTCCAGGCCTCAGGACTGGTCCTGGATCTCACATTTTTAGGAACAGGCCTAGGCCTCTGGACACACATTAATTTAGTTTGATGCCAGGGCCAAAGTAAAAGTCAAGCTACCGGTTTCACATGTAGTTGTGCACTCAAGCCAGGGACACAGGCCCGATCATCATGCAGAGGACAGTCCCACCCCAACATCAGGAAACCTTTCATTCTTGAGCTGCTGCGGTCACTCTTTCTGTCTGAGACACATAAAGCACACATTACCTTTGTGCCAGACAGGACACCAGAGAGGTTACACCATTTGCCATGATAAGTAAAGGCTCTTTTAAGCTATGAATTTGTAAAACAAAAAAATAACTTGTTTTTAGTGGATTAGGGAATGGGCAAACAGGTTTTGTTCCAAGCTTAGTCTGCACCATTAGGTTTTATATTGAGGAAAAAAGCAAGCACTGTTTTGCTGCGTTAACATATTATGGAACCATTAAACATGTCTCATTATTTTCCAACCATTAAATTAGTAAAAACATGTAAAATTACATTTTGAACAAGGATTATTCAAGAACCATGTTTTCTTTATTAAAAACTCAAGTACAAAATGAAAATAATTTGTAAGTAGTAGATGTTACATAGATAGTGTAGTGCTGTGTTTCCCAAACAGTGGGAAAGTTCGAGAAATAAATAAAGATTCCTTTAAATTCTGTGTTTATCTTTGTCGCATCTGCCAGGGCTTGAAAGACTGAGGGCAGATGTCAGGCTATGTCTTCTGAAAAATGTCTGTGGGATTGGTGTTTACTTTTTTTTCTCTGACTGCAAAGTGAGGTGAGCTTTTTAAAGTGAATTATGTGACTATTTTGCTGGAGTAAAGGAAACGTGGAAGGTCAATTTGTTTTATGCAACACACAGCAAAATGTACCTGTAAATGAAGTGTATACCTTCAGCAAGTAGGAAAGGAAAAATGTAACACATTTTTTATAGTTCTAAAATGTGCTGCAAACTGATTTTAATAGGATCAAAACAAATCAAGGCACTTTACCTGGTGATGCATAAATGATAAATATTCATAGAAACCCGGTTTCTACACACTATCATTTGTGTGCCATATAGTTTTATTGGGAAAATGGATGTCTGTGCAAAGTTAGCACCCATTTCAATGAAATGTGCTGCCTGTAAATGGAGGGACATCGAAGGATTTTGGGGGCCCTGGGGAAACGTATTTTGGGAACCCCTGTTCGGAACAGCTTTGATTTTATGATTCGATTTCAGCTCTTTCATGCCTTCTTTGGCCAGGTCACTGGAAGTGCACAGGCACACTGGTCCACATTCTGAATGTGTTTACATCTAATAACCTGGGATAGTGACATGTTTTCAACATTGTAACATAGCATCAGCTCACTAATATTACTGCAAATAATCTGTTACACCCTCCCTTTTGCCCTATGTCGGGTCCTGTTTTGATGTAAAAGAAACATTTTTATGGATGTTGCATGAAACAAACACAACATTTCACAGCAAAATTTCTATAATAGACCCTCACAAATCACCCAAATTAAAAATAAATTAAAGGGAAATGGTATTTAAAACAATTTAAGAATTATTCAAGTTCATCAGGGCAAGACTCTGCAGAACAGAGCTGGCTGCTTTAGGGCCCCCATGAAAGGCGGGGGGGGGGGGGGGGGCATGGGCCAGAGATCACTTCGCCCATGCCTCAAAACACCTCTGTGTAAATGACAAAGCGTTGCAACATGATCCTTAGTTACATTTAAAAAATTGCCCCTCCTCTTGGCCTCTAAAGGTAAGTGTGTGTTGAACGTTTGTCATTCTAAAAAGTGGGTCATGGTTCTAATATGTTTGGAAACTACCGGTGTAGTATTTTCATGATCTGTTTCCTCCATTATCACACACGCCCACATGTCTTTAAGTTACATGAGCTGCTGTAAGCGTTTATAACGGAAGCATACATTTTGTAAAAACACAATATTTCGCTACATATTGGTACCAATGTAAATTGTACTCGGGTGCCATCTGCAGGTCACTAGAGTGAATAACAGGCGGTCACCAAAGTGGCCGAACTCGAACTTTCTTTCTTCCAGTCTTGCCTCACTGAGAGTTGCAAAACAAGCATTTGCAATGCAATAGGTCTCGCATTAGGAAAGTTTATAGCATTTGTAATGCAATATGTGTTGTATTTACGTGACTTACATGTACTGATATTACAAATAAAAATGGCTTTTATTTTTTTAAATAATTAATACTTTAAAGTTATTGTAATTTATAATGGCAATAGCTTTTGTAAATAACTTTTGTGAAGATTATGTTTATTGTGTTTTATTGTGAGGAAAATTCAAGAACAGAAGTGAACTATTAACATATTTTTGTGACATTTGTAATGAAGCGTGAAACAGTGAGAGAACATATTTGAACCAGTTGTTGTTGAATGGTTGCACAGATTGATGCTGTGGTGGTGCGGATTGATGTTGTGGAGGCGACAAGTGATGCTGTGGCATTCAGTAATGCTGTGGTAGCGCATAGTGATGTTGTGGTGCCTCTGAGTGATGCTCTGGTGGTGCTGAGTGATGCTGTGGTGATGCGATAGATAGAGTGAGTGCGATAGATAGATAGACAGATAGAAGGGTGATAGATAGATAGACAGATAGATAAAGTGTATTTATGTTGCATTGAGTAGAGTGTAAGTATGAGGCATGTAATTATATGGCACTGAGTGGTAATATGGGGAGTGTGTGTTGCATTCAGTAGAGTGTAATTATGTGGTATGTAATTATCTGGCACTGAGTGGTATTTGGAGTGTCTGTTGCATTGAGTGCAGTGGAATTATGTTGCATATAATTTTGTGGCACTTAGTGGTATTATTGGGAGGTTATGTTGCATTCAGTAAAGTGTAATTATGTGGCGTGTAATTATGTGGCACTGAGTGGTATTGTTTGGAGTGTATGTTGCATTGAGTGCAGTGTAATTATGTAGCATATAATTATGTGGTATTGTGTGGAGTGTGTTGCATTTAGTAGAGTGTAATTATGTGGTGTGTAATTATGTGGCACTGAGTGGTATTTGGAGTGTATGTTGCATTGAGTGCAGTGTAATTATGTGGCGTGTAATTATGTGGCACTGAGCGGTATTTGGAATATATTTTGCATTGATTGCAGTGTAATTATGTGGCACTGAGTGGTATTTGGAGTGTATGTGGCATTGAATGTAGTGTAATTATGTGGCGTGTAATTATGTGGCACTGAGTGGTATTTGGAGTGTATGTTGCATTGAGTGCTGTGTAATTATGTGGCACTGAGTGGGATTTGGAGTGTATGTTGCATTGAGTGCAGTGTAATGTGGCGTGTAATTATGTGGCACTGAGTGGTATTTGGAGTGTATGTTGAATTGAGTGCAGTGTAAATATGTGGCGTGTAATTATGTGGCACTGAGTGGTATTTGGAATGTACGTTGCATTATGTGCAGAGTAATTATGTGGAGTTTAGTTATGTGGCACTGAGTGGTATTTGGAGTGTATGTTGCGTTGAGCGCAGTATAATTATGTATCATATAATTATGTGGCACTGAGTGGCATTGTGTGGAGTGTATGTTGCATTGAGTGCAGTGTAATTATGTAGCATATAATTATCTGGCACTGAGTGGTATTGTGTGGAGTGTGTGTTGCATTCAGTAGAGTGTAATTATGTGGTGTTTAATTATGTGGCACTGAGTGGTATTTGGAGTGTATGGCATTGAGTGCAGTGTAATTATGTAGCATATAATGATGTGGGACTAAGTGGTATTGTGTGGAGTGTGTGTTGCATTCAGTAGAGTGTAATTATGTGGTGTGGAATTATGTGGTACTGAGTGGTATTTGGAGTGTATGTTGCATTGAGTGCAGTGTAATTATGTGGCGTGTAACTATGTGGCACTGAGTGGTATTTGGAGTGTATGTTGCATTGAGTGCAGTGTAATTATGTGGCATGTAATTATGTGGCACTGAGTGGTATTTGGAGTGTATGTTGCATTGAGTGCAGTGTAATTATGTGGCGTGTAATTATGTGGCACTGAGTGGTATTTGGAGTGTATGTTGCGTTGAGCACAGTGTATTTATGAAGCATATAATTATGTGGCACTGAGTGGTATTGTGTGGGGAGTGTATGTTGTATTCAGTAGAGTGTAATTGTGTGGTGTGTAATTATGTGGCACTGAGTGGTATTGTTTGGAGTGTATGTTGCATTGAGTGCAGTGTAATTATGCAGCATATAAGTATGTAGCACTAAGTGGTATTGTGTGGAGTCTCTGTTGCATTCAGTAGAGTGTAATTATGTGGTGTGTAATTATGTGGCACTGAGTGGTATTTGGAGTGTATGTTGCATTGTGTGCAGGGTAATTATGTTGCATATAACTATGTGACAATATGAATGAGCGGGTGCTGCACTCTAAATAGTTCAATTCAAACCTTGTAAACCAATATGTGTGCTGTGTTTGGATTAGTGCCTGCACACTATGACTATAAACTGTATGTGGCCTGGTGCCAAAAGGCCACCAGGACTCCAACACGCACAACAGGAATAAGTACTCCTTTTGTCAAAATATAAATTTGACAAAAGGAGTACTTATTCCTGTTGTGCGTGTTGGAGTCCTGGTGGCCTTTTGGCACCAGGCCACATACAGCATATAACTATGTGGCACTGAGAGGTATTTGGAGTGTATGTTGCATTGAGTGCAGTGTAATTATGTGGCACTGAGTGGTATTTGGAATGTATGTTGCATTGAGTGCAGTGTAATTATGTGGAGTGAAATTATGTGGCACTAAGTGGTATTTGAAGTGTATGTTGCGTTGAGTGCAGTGTAATTATGTGGCGTGCGATTATGTAGCACTGAGTGGTATTTGGAGTGTATGTTCCATTGCCTAGTGTGTAGGGGTGCAGAGTGTGAGGGAATGGTGGCATGCTGCGCTTTAGATGAATATGTTTAAAAGTAAAGTGTGCCACACTGCGATTGCTACAATAGTTAATTGTGGATGCGTTAACAATTGATGTGTGCACTGATGGCTGGTGGTGTGTGTGCCTGTAGAAATGGTGCACTGATGGCTGGTGGTGTATGTGCCTGGTGAAAGCGTGCACTGACGGCTGGTGGTGTGTGTGGGCCTGGTGAAAGCGTGCACTGACGGCTGGTGGTGTGTGCCTGGTGAAAGTGTGCACTGACGACTGATGGTGTCTGTGCCCGGTGAAAGTGTGCACTGACAGATGGTGATGTTTATGCCTGATGAAAGCGTGCACTGAGGGCTGGTGGTGTGTCTGTGCCTGTTGAAAACATGCACTGATGGCGCGTGTGTGCCTGGCCGGCTGGTGGTGTGTGTGCCTGGTGGAAGAATGCGCTGATGGCTGGTGGTGTGTGCCTGGTGAAAGCGTGCACTGACGGCTGGTGGTGAGTGTGCCTGGTTGAAGCGTGCACTGACATCTGGTGGTGTGTGCCTGGTGGAAGCGTGCACTAACGGCTGGTGGTGTTTGTGCCCGGTGAAAGAGTGCACTGACGGCTGGTGGTGTTTGTGCCCGGTGAAAGCGTGCACTGATGACTGATGGTGTCTGTGCCTGGTGAGACTGTGCACTGACGATCGGTGGTCTGTATGCCTGGTGAAAGCGTGCACTGATGGCTGGTGGTGTGTGTGTGTGCCTGGTGAAAGCGTGCACTGACGGCTGGTGGTGTGTATGCCTGTTGAAAGCATGCACTGATGGCTGGCAGTGTTTGTGTGTGCCTGGTGAAAGCGTGCACTGATGGCTGGTGGTGTATGAGTGCCTGTTGAAAGCATGCAATGATGGCTGGTGGTGTGTGCCTGGTGGAAGCGTGCACTGACAGCTGGTGGTGTGTGCCTGGTGAAAGCGTGCACTGACGGCTGGTGATGTGTGTGCCTGGTGAAAGCGTGCACTGCCGTTTGGTGGTGTGTCCCCGGTGAAAGCGTGCCTGGTTGACTGATGGTGTCTGTGCCTGGTGAGAGTGTGCACTGACGGCCGGTTGTTTGTATGCCTGGTGAAAACGTGCACTGATGGCTGGTGGTGTGTGGGTATGCCTGGTGAAAGCGTGCACTGATGGCTGGTGGTGTGTGTGTGTGCCTGTTGAAAGCGTGCACTGATAGCAGGTAGTGTGTGTGTGTGTGTGCCTGGTGAAAGTGTGCACTGACGGCCGGTGGTGTGTATGCCTGGTGAAAGCGTGCACTGATGGCTGGTGGTGTGTGTGTGTGTGCCTGGTGAAAGTGTGCACTGACGGCCGGTGGTGTGTATGCCTGGTGAAAGCGTGCACTGATGGCTGGCGGTGTGTGTGTGTGCCTGGTGAAAGCGTGCACTGACGGCTGATGGTGTGTGCCTGGTGAAAGCGTGCACTGACGGCTAGTGGTGTGTGCCTGGTCGAAGCTTGCACTGACCACTGATGGTGTGTGCCTGGTGAAAGCGTGCACTGACGGCTAGTGGTGTGTGCCTGGTGGAAGCTTGCACTGACGACTGATGGTGCCTGTGCCCAGTGAAAGTGTGCACTGATGGCCGATGGTGTGTATGCCTGGTGAAAGTGTGCACTGATGGCTGGTGGTGTGTGTGTGCCTGTTGAAAGCATGCAATGATGGCTGGTGGTGTGCGCCTGGTGAAAGCGTGCACTGACAGCTGGTGAAAGCGTGCACTGACGGCTGGTGGTGTGTGTGCCTGGTGAAAGCGTGCACTGCCGTTTGGTGGTGTGTGCCCAGTGAAAGCGTGCACGGATGACTGATGGTGTCTGTGCCTGGTGAGAGTGTGCACTGACGGCCGGTGGTTTGTATGCCTGGTGAAAGCGTGCACTGATGGCTGGTGGTGTGTGTGTGTGCCTGGTGAAAGCGTGCACTGATGGCTGGTAGTGTGTGTGTATGCCTTGTGAAAGCGTGCACTGATGGCTAGTGGTGTGTGTGTGCCTGGTGAAAGCGTGCACGGATGGCTGGTGGTGTGTGTGTATGCCTGGTGAAAGCGTGCACTGATGGCTGGTGGTGTGTGTATGTGTGTGTGTGTGCCTGGTGAAAGCGTGCACTGATGGCTGGTGGTGTGTGTGTGTGTGTGCCTGGTGAAAGCTTGCACTGATGGCTGGTGGTGTGTGTGTGCCTGGTGAAAACGTGCACAATGGCTGGTGGTGTGTGTGTATGCCTGGTGAAAGCGTTCACGGATGGCTGGTGGTGTGTGTGTGTGTGCCTGGTGTAAGCGTGCACTGATGGCTGGTGGTGTGTGTGTGCCTGGTGAAAGCGTGCACTGATAGCTGGTGGTGTGTGTGTGTGTGCCTGGTGAAAGGTAGAAGGAAGCGCTATGGACTGTGTGTGAAATCCAAGAAAGAGTTCAGAATGCAAAGCCAATGCAAAGGCAGAGGGCAGCTCGGGTTACAAGCTGCCTTTGAAGAAGATCAGGCAGTGCTGGGCAACCATGCCAGCATTCCAAGGAGCAGATGGTCGTTCACGTTAGAAGTGTGATGCCCTGAGGACATATGGCACTGTGAGGAGCCTGGGAGACACGCGTAGAAGCTAAGTGAGTGCCAGAGGAGATAAGGAGCGGAAGGAATTCCTTTGAAGTGTGATGCCGAGGCTGGTGGAGAAAAGCGCATGCACAGGCACATGCACTGTGCGTAATCTGCCTCCCAAAGCCGTTGGTTCTAAGAGTTGGTTTCAACACAATAGTTTCGAGTAATAAATTACTCGACCTAAACAACACGTTCATATGCATGGCTGTTAGTAACATGTGCCCAGTCTAAATAAAGCAATAGCTGGATAAAGGCACAAGCAGAGGAGACTTTTATATTGAATTATGTAAAAGGGCACATGATTTAAGACTAAGAAATCCCAAGCCAATCAAAAAGCCAATTAGGAACTTATTAAGCCACTTTTAACTGAACACGGAAAAAGAAATCCCCTAAACGAGTGGAACAAGCATGGAAATGCATTAGGTCTCGCATTTGTGAGAGTTACAGCTATTGGCATTGTAAACAGCAATGCCTCTTATTTATCTGTTTTGCTAATTAACCCCTTTGCAGCGGGGGTATTTCCCCCGCGGGGGGGGGGAGGGCTGCGGGCGGTGCCGCAGTGCTCATGACGAGTCCAGCTCGTCATGAGCAAAAGAAGCGGCTGCCATTGTCCCGGGCTGCTCGGAAAGTGAAAGCACGCATGGTGCGCAGAATGTTGCGGGGAAGCATGTTGTGCCTGATGTAGGAGAAACTTTTTAAAGAAAATTGTGCTAACAGACTAAAAAAGACGTACCGTGTAACAACTGAAGTAAAGGGTCCAGTACTCATTGGAGGTTACAAATGAAGACAAGAAGGTGATACTAAGAAGGGACTAACAAGCCTATTAACTAATCAGAAGCCAGCATTTACGAAGGGCAATGACCCAAACCAATGAAACATATGGGCAGAGAATGGGCGGCGCTTCTTTTTCATACTCCAATACAGCATGCCCAGGCTCGACCTAAAAACCAAACATACCACAAACTAGTACTTGGCCTTTGAGGAAGAGCAGTCAAGCATGTTCCGATATGGATTGTTGTTCACTGGAAACATTGTTTACAATGCACGCATTACAACGCATATCATTACAACAAATGTTTTACAACGCGAAATCCATTACAAAGCATGTCATTACATCGCATAATCCATTACAAGCAATTCCACAAAGTAACACCCGGCAAAGTTAGAATTGTATTTGCGTTGTAATGGATTATGTGTTGTAACGACATGTGTTGCAATGGACATGCTTTGTAATGGATTTTGCGATGTAAAAAATGTGTTGTAATGACACGTTGTAATGCGTGCGTTGTAAAGTGTCATATTCGTTATTTACCGTTATATGTATGAGAGAGACTTCAGGACACTGTACTGTTCCAGGATGTAACTGCCTGAAGGCGTGTGTAACGGAAACCAAAGTCAGCTCTGGGATAAAATGTTGAAAGCCAGCCCCCAGTAGTCCTTAACTGGAATGCAGCTACAGGGGCGTGGTTTGTTCATGGCTACCTATTCTGCTCTGAAAGTCGCTCCGAGGCTGTAGGCTGCTGAAGAAATATCTAGGTTGTAGAATGACCATTTCAGCACTGACTGAAGACCTACTCAGGCTGTAGTGAATGAGACAGACATTTAGTAGGGCTGGGCTATTTGGCCTCAGGCAAGGATTTCAGTTTAATGGTAAGAGTTTGTGTTGGGTCACTATACAGGGGCCCCTAATTAGTAACAGATTTCATCACCTTGCGTCACATATGTATTCATGCAAGCTTTAGGGAGGCAGAAAAGTTAAGCCTTCTTGGAGGAGAAATTTGTGAGAAGTTGAAGGTTACAGGACCCTTCATCCCACTTCTGCATACCAATTCAATGTGGATTGAAAATGTGTTTGTTTACCTTTCAAGTGAGAGCAATTTTATCTTGTTGAAGGAGCATACACTACTGACTGACTGATGCGGACGCTCCTGAATAGCTGAGTTTGGTAGCCATCAGTGGTTACTTTTGAACCAGTTTGTCCAGGCCCTTCATTCCAATTTTGAATCTATTTGGTCTTTTTAAAAACTAAACCATGCTCTTGCACTTCAAAAGTATCCCGTCCTGATGATGACCATTCATTCCCTTGGTCGAAATGCCATGGACCACCCTTTGACATTGCCAGAGTTGAACAGGACAGAACCTACACAACTACTAACCAGCATACTGCTACAAGTGTGACAATTCCACCTATTCCAGGCCCCCAAAGCTAAAAAAATATCTTGGGTGGCAGCAGGTATTAGTTGTTTTTAATGCATACTGAATTAATGAACCATTGCTGTTCTGCTCATCTCTAAATTATACAAACAGTGCCTCCATGTGGCAGCTGTCATAAGTGCTGGTGTTGACAATTAAGTGTAGATGCCCACACTAAAGTGCAGGTGCCGAACATTGAAAACCAATAGCTCAAATTAAGCACTGATTGAAAGACAGGTTCTCAATTGGTTTACTTCGTACCTGACAAACCACACCTTCAAGTGGTGTTGAAAACTTTCCAATGTTTCACTGCTCCAAAGAGCCTCTAATAATTCCGTTCTTGATTCGACTTTAAGCAATCTACATAGAACACTTTGGTGCCCATCTGCATATTGTCTGCTTTCTTTATCACCTGTTTGCCAGTTTACCCAGCGATAAAACTTTCATCCGCCTCCCATATCATAAAACCTCACTCTGCCTTGTACTCCTTAAAGACCCGTATATTTGAAAATCTGTTTAGAATTCATTGCCCATAAGATAGAGGACCTGATTGAGGGTTTGGCAGATGGGCACTCCATCACAAATGTGAAAGATCTACCATCTGCCTTATTGTATGTTCATGCACTTTTAATAGGGCAGACTGAATATCCATCATGCTTGTGACAGAGAACACATCGGCCAAACTCTAAATCAGACCCCGAATACTACTACTACTAAGAATAATAATAATAAAAATAATAATAATGGTGATAATAATAATAATAATAATAATAATATTAATAATAGTAATAATGATGATAATATTAATAATAATAACAATAATACTGATAATCTAAAAACTCTCCAGACTCCCAATTTAGTCCTGGCTGGCTCAACCTGTAGTGCTGACACAATAATAATTGACAGTGTTAAATGCTCAGGATTAATCCTTAATGTAGGACTGAATCTCAACCTTCCTGTCAAAAATATGGACGGAAGTGCCCGGTGTCATCTCAGAGCTGTAAAGATCTTAAAACCTAACTCCCAAAGCTATTTTAAAAATAGTTTTCCAAGCTCTGTATCTATCCCAGTTGGGCTACCAAAGTGCCTTTGTGTTCTGCATTAACTGAGGTCAGATGACCACAGCTTCAAACAGTGCTGCTTGCGGCTGCCGCTGCCATTTGTCACTTAAAACACATTACCGCAGTCTTGATGTGCCTTCAGCGGCGATCCCTCAATGCCAGATAACCTTCGGATGCCTGGTTTAAAACATTATCTGCCTTGGTACACCAATACATCTGATGGGCATGCTGAATGTCCTGGAGGTCAATGTGCACTGTGTAGGACAGATGTTGTACTCTTTGACATCCATATAGTCACAGAATCCAATACCCTTACCCAACCCTTCTCAGGTTATAATTCCATTATATGGAAATCAATATATGGAAATCACTCCATTCTGAGCTATATTCTGTTCAATCTTAATAAAAGGCTTGAAGTGACCCTGATAAGCTGCTATACCACCACGAAAAGATATCAGCATTGAGTGACTTTCACACTGAATTAAATTAAAACAAACAAAGATTCCTATTAAGAAATCATAAATTGTAACTAATAACGATTCGCAATTTGAGATTTCTTATTTGGAATGCACTAAAGTGGATTCAGTACAAGTGGTTGCAATTTGTGCACCGACTTCTACAGAATTAATTGGTATTTTGCGAACCAAACTCTGTACTAATGTGTAAGGTCTCAAAATATGGAATTGTTGAGGGTCGCAATTCTACTTACCTCATTTATATGCATAGGTAGGTTGCAAATTGTGACCCACTATGATTAGCCACAATCACAGGGATGGTGGCCTGCTGGGGTCAGAAGACCACCATGTCTCTGATTGCTTTTAAATGAAGCAACCCTTTTTTTAATGCATCCCGTTTTCCTGAAAGGGAAAAAAGATGCATAACATTGCACAACCCAAACCTTTTTAGGAGTAGGCAGTGGCCACAGGGACTAATGCCTACTCCTAAAAACATTTTTTGTCAACATTCACAAAGGGGAAGGGCCCTTAGGGACCCCTTCCCATTTGAGAATGGCCTACCACCTCCATTGAATTGAGTAAAAAATGAATGTTTTGCAACAGGATTTTTGTTGTAAAATATACATAGCGTAAGCAATTGGTATGTGGAAGGGATGCACTTAACACGACCCTCCCAAACAGCGATTCCTAATGGTTTTTTAACTCATTTAATGTTTTGGGAAGCCTTTTTCAAATTGTTAAATGGATTCAGTACATTTAAAAAAAAAAGTTTTAGTGTTCACAATTCATCTAATTTATCAAATCAGATGATTTGCGAACACTAAAACTCTTTGTACATGACGCCCAAAAAACTGGGAAAGTGCATGACAAAAATAACGAATCTATACTGTATTATATAAGAAACAATAAAAGGCTTGTCAGAAGTTGAATTGCAGAAAGTTCTAGCTCTTTTGTTCCACACAAAGGAGCACTTGTCTTTGCTTGGACATTTCATCACTCATCAACAGAATTTCAGATCTCTAGCAGCGGCCTGCACTGATCAGAGGTAGGGGGGCGGGGCTGGAGGGGCGGAGGAGGTGGGAGGTAGTGGTGAGGGGCCGGGAGGGGGTGGGAGGACAGGGGAAGTCGGAATAATTTTTTTTAATTAAAACGTACCTTCTCGCCGCTTTCTCGCCTTCGTAGTCCTTCCTCGACCAGCCTTAATGGAAGCACACTCAAGCTCCATCACAAGGCTGCTAAGGCAGCATTGTGATTGGTCTGAACGCCGTGTTTCGGTGCTCAGACGCTGACTGGGGACCTGGGCATGTTCTCCATGTAGGCTGTAATGCAGCCTGCTTGGAGAACATGCGAAGTGCGCAAGACTGTTTCGGGCAGCCCGAGAGGGCTGGCCGAGCAGTTACTGCGCACTTCAGGAGGGTGCTACCATTTCTCCCCTGCCCTAACCCCCTAACACAAAGCGGGCAGAAGTAGGAGAAAATAAAATGATAATAACACAAGTTATTTTCCCTTTGTGTCACTTCAAAAAAGCAGTGGGCGACGATCCTCCGCCTTAGCGGAGGAGCCACCATTGCAGATCTCCGCAATAATTTGATATTTTGCGAACTGACCTACTATTACATAGGCTAGTTTGCAAACCACAACACTGATCGCAAAATACTGATCACAAATTGTGACCAGTATTTTGCGACCAGTGATTAGTACATCTGGTGCCTGGTAACTTCTGTGACTACAATGCATTTGCATAATGGAGAAATAATGAACCTAGGCTGGACCATTTGCTATTGGTGACTTGGTGTAAATAATCACTCTTTCTTGACTAAAGTAATTTGCTGAATCTCAGAATTGGTTCAATGATCTTAGCATGAGCAGTTTGCTATCATCGAGCACATTTTGGAGCCCAGGAGACTTCTTGATACTGGCTAAGTCAAAGTTACCCAAGATGGAGAGACCTTCTTAGATCCATACTGTGGAAGTTGCACTAGGGTAACTTTATTGATTTTCTGTATTGGTGCGCCACAGTTTTCAGGTAGCAAGGCTCTCTAGGGGTCAGTGCTAGACTGGTTGTCTCGTGATGGTTTTCGTCCTACACGTCAATGCTGGTGTTGTTGTCACCCCCACAGAGATGGATCTTTTCAGAGATGATGGCCAAGGCAGAGATCTTCTCATTGATTTTTGTCTTCATAAAGATGATGGTTGGAATATTAATCTTGTCCAAGTGATCTTTCTATAAGCGAAGTCCAGGATAGTTATCGCTTCTAAATGATCAGTGTCCGAATGATAGCTATTGTTGTCTACTGCAGAGATGTTTATTTTCAATTAGGTGAAGACCACTGTTGTCTTCTCTAATTGATAGGTATTGAGGAGGGCTAGAGAAATGGTTGTCCAAAAGCTATGGGCTCAATTGGGTGTCTAATTCTCTGTATTCTATGGGCTGGAGTTTTTGTCTCTTCTAAGTGATGCTTGATGTTTTACTGGTTAGTGTTGGGATTGTTCTCTTCTCCAGATTTATTTCTAGTCTCCAAAAAGTGACAATTAATGGGTTGCCTCCTGTAAGTGCTGTCTGTCCTCCTACAGGGGAGGGCTTTGTGATTGTCTCATCGGACAAATGTCAGATCCTCGTCTAGTAAAATGTGTATTCAATCAAGAGAGGCAGAGTCCATCTTCAGTGGCTACTAAGGCAGGAGTAGTTGGATCCTGTGGTTATGTTGCACCTTCGATCAACCCCTGCACATTACACACTTTTTCAATGTTTCCATGACCTAGGGTCACCTTCAGGTTTGCCCACAGCACTGGGTTCAGCACAGCAGCACTGACTACAGTCTAATAAAAATGTATCTTGTGTTATGCAGCTCTATATGAAACGTCATGCAATCGAGATCCAGCATTTCCCTCTTCTTATGCTTATATCACTCATAGAAAGAGAAAAATATATTTTTTCCGCTATGCCATCCTCTGGGAGGCGTACCGATTTAATGCAATCCAGGGTTTACAAACCTTTGTAAGTCTGAAATTGCGTCAAATCCATAGGTGGATGCATGGGAACACCCCTACTCCTTCCGTAGAACACATGTCAGCTCAAAATGTAACATAACGCTGTGCATGATGCTGCGTTGTGTAACATTTCTTTACCATGCCACGCAGGGTGGTATACATAGCTCCTTGCGTAGTCTTATCAATCTTACTGGAGCCTTTGCGTTGTCCTTGCATTGCTTTGACGACAATGCAGAGGCATAGCAAATCTGGATCTACATGGATTAACGCTTGCTCAGGCACAGGGAGCCTGTGCTGTTTCCCCAACCTGGCTGGGCAATGCAACTGGGTTGGAGAAAGCTAAGTGCACACGTCAGTTTCACTGGCTTAGGACGGCCAGCCAAACTAACATGAGCACTTAAAATTGCACCTACCAGTCCTCCTGCCCCTCCCATGACTGGGCCCTGTCCCTCACTGCACACGTTAGCTCAGTCAACAGCTGAAATATAAAATGTCATTTTATTTTTCAGCTGCAAGCTCGGAGCCAGTCGGGCCACAATTCTCTACCATTACGGAGGAGCCGCCACTGTCTAAAACCAATTTCTACTGTCTTTTTAAGGGACTGACAAACGCAAAACTCCTGCTTGCTATATTTGATGCATGGTCTGCATTAGCTTGGGTGGACTAACATAACTGCTGCCCAATCACATGAGTGTAAAGAAGTAGCTCATCAAAGGGGTTGAGTCATAGCACAGGTCCCCATTACTGTTGGATGCAAACTGAGCACCAAGTATATCCTTTTAGCACTTGACCCACAAAGTAGGAAACCAGAGCAGTACACAGCTTACTCAGGGAGGAAATGTGGGTTAGAAACTAAGCACTACAAAAAAAAGTGCACAATAACAGTTAATAAATCAATGTTCAGTCAGTGCTTTTAGTGTCTAGGTGCCCTTTAATGTTCTAAGAATGTACTGATGTTTATTTGGCCATTGTTTGTACTGTTTGTGATAAGTCATTTTGGACCGTGGTCATGATAGTAGAACAAACTTATGCTGCCGAAGGCATTATAGTGGACGAAATTGATGGGTGTGATGATACCCATCAGGCTTCAGTATCTCACTATCATAGTTGCTAAGTATCCATCTAATGTGAGAGAAATCCAGCCACTACTGTCTTGTAAACCTACAGCAAATTACAGTTTCATCAGCTGTCAAAAAAAACTATTGCTAAAGATATACATACAGTGTGTTTTGGCTTTGCCAATTTCAACCATTGTTTTTTTTGACCAGCCTCTTTCAGCTATTGGCTGGAGACTTTGCCAATAACATCTAGTCTGAGCCCAGTGGAGTATTCATCTGTCACCTAATGCTATTGGCTCTTTGGGTTTTTTCATCAGCCTTCACTCAAGTTTTTGCATTTAAAGGCATGAGAAATTAATCTACACCAATCTCCCTCTTGATCGCTCCTGCGGGATCCCTTTCCAGTGTCTCACTCTTGTGTTAATGCTGCATGCGCCCCATTTGCCTGTTCTTCTAAAGATTGCAAGTTTGGGCTCCGAAAATCCTGCATAAGTGGTCTAGTTGGGTAAAAAAAAGTACACTGGTTGAAGGTGTTAGACGTGATAAGGCACCACCTTCTAATGGTGTGTTGTCTTTGTATTGCTTGCCCCATCACTTGCCCATCACACCCACAGGTTTTCAAGATTCACCAATTTTGCAAAATTTAAATTTTGCCCTTGTCCAGCGATCGGGGAGGGGCAGGAAGAGCCAGACCCCCCCCCCCCCCCCCCCCCCCCTCATTCAGCAGCGTGAAGGGGCAGCTTTGCAGGCAAACAGAAAAAAAACTGCTCCAAGCTCACTGTCTCTGAACGCCTGGTAAGATTGGGCAGACTTTAAACAAGCAAGTGACTGGGCCCCAGCCCTACTGACATTTCACAGATATGCCAGCCTGGCCCTGGCGCTATGTTGTGGCAGACAGAAAGACCTTTGAGGTAAAGGATGTGCAGACATGTAGGCTCAAGTCGTAGAATTCATGTTTCTGCCGCTCTGCAAACCCAGGAAGGAAGTGGATAAACACTGACTTGAGAAACTGCTACGCTGCACTTCAAGAATGAAGCAGGCTTCAGAAAATGGCGCCAGAATTCAGACACAGGGTCCACAGTGTCCGGTGAGGTGTGGAACAAAGCACTTCAACACAGCAGCTTTCACTAAAACAAATGATACAACCACGAGCTGCACTGCATGTCGTTTTTTTCATGTATATGCATTTATATATGTAGATTGTAAAAGTATCTATAACGCTTGCAATCCCTGATAAGGCTTTGTAGAACTTATTCGGTGATGGCAGCTCCCTCGTAAAAATGTGTCCCGCAACAAGTTGGCTCACTGCCGTTCAAGTTTTTAACAATTAAAACAAAGCATGATGATTCTTTTAGCCAGAGACTGGCACCCCTCCTGAGATCACTTAAGGGCCCCCGGCCCCGGGAGTCTCTCTCCCCAGTTTGAAGACCTCTGCTCTACACACTCTTGCCCCAGATAATTAATTCTTCCCTTAGGCTTCAAACATTTTGCAAGGGCGGACTAGGCATGTCCTGGAGACTTGTTTCAGTTTCCCAATGCCACGTGTTAGGGGCAGGGCTTACTTTGTTAAAAAAATAAAAATATATAGGCAGGTGTTCACATTTTTTCATGGCGGCTGCCGCACACTTCCCATCGGCTCCCATCACCTTCACAACCCGCACAGGGATGCCAAAATAAAAGCGAGCAAGGCAGTTTCCCACAAGGGGAGTGGTGTCTACCACCAAAAAGTTTTCCCTAGGTGCTTTCCGTATTTCGAAACATTTGTAATTCCTTCACACACTTTCCCAGAGAATCTTAATTACAGTTGGCATATATGTGGCCCTCACTCTATGCACTCTGAAGAGAGGCCAAGGATTGGATGCCCATGCAGCAAAAAACCACCTTTATAATAACGCAGTGACCGGCATGATCCGAAAATTGCACTTTCAGCCTCTACTCCAGAGCTGTCAGTCGTGCCGTCATGAGCACTCGTCCGCTTCCTGGACACAAAGAGGCGACTCAGTTTGCAGTTTGTAAGAAATATGGCTCATGTTAGATAAAAACAAAACTGCAGAATCACATATGGGAAAAGAAGATGATCGTGAGAAGTATGGCCACATGTACCATGCAACATGAAGAAAAAAAGGTGTGAAGTGAAATAGTGAATATATCACTGACTGGGATTACTTTAAGGGCTGTTGCACACAAATTGCCTGCTTAAGTGTCGGGTGGAGTGGCATTACTTCATGGAATTCATCTCGCCTGCTGCAGAGTGGTCAGGTTTTCCGGCTCCTGTTTTTTTCTGGGTGTGGGTGAACATGATTCGATTTTTCCACCGGTAAAACACACAGCCAGAAAAATTGCAAGGGGGCTTTGACTGCGGTAGCACCCGTCTCATTTCTGCTTTTGTTTTCGGACGTGGGGAGCATCCTCTGACCCCCCCCCCGTCAGAAAATACTTTACCCGTCCCTTCTCTACTTCCCACACCCTCTTCCTTCGCCCCACCCACCCACAGATCCGCACAAGTATTTTCGACCTACTCATAAGAGGTGCTATGTTTGAGGTAAACCCCTTTGCAATGGCAACATCGTTGTGGTTTTACGACTGCAAAAATCAGTCACACGTGGTAATTACCCGTTCCTTGATGTTGCACTCATAATTGTTTGCTATTGGTGTAAAATTGCCAAACGATTATTGTTTAAATCACATGATTTTACCTTTATCCATGTACTGTGCAACATATAATGAGGGTTCATAGTCGAGAAAGAAATCATTACAAAGTTAAGGACTTGAACGACAGGGCCTGATATGGGCCCGTTTCAGAGTGTTTTTAAATACCACCACTGGCCAGCGCCAACTTCACATCATACTCTCTCTCTCTCTCTCTCTCTCTCTCTCTCTCTCTCTCTCTCTGTCACTCTCTCTCTCTCTCTCTCTCTCTCTCTCTCTGTCTCTCGCTCTCTTTCTTTCTTTCTCTGTCTTCCTCTCTCCCTGTCTGCCTCTCTCTCTCTCTCTGTCTGTCTCTCTCTCTCTCTCTCTCTCTCTCTCTGTCTGTCTCTCTCTCACTTTCTCCCTCTCGGAAAAGAGAGCCAATTAATGTTGTGTAGACAGAGCAGCACCAATTTCACACTGTTTATATAACACTAATGCTGTCCATAACAGTTCTCTCAGTGGGCATGTCACTAAAACGAGTACCAGTGGGAGCTGGTGTCATCCACTGGCATAATTTAACCCCCTGCAAAGGGCTGCTGTTGTTATGCGCCCCTTCAGCGAAGGAGTGAGGTCTTCGAATTATGTTGTGATGTTGTGACTTGGAAAACCAGCTGCATCACTCGATTGTGTAGGACTTTGTATAGGTGGTAGCACTGTAATTACAACAGTGCCAGTGGGACAGCTTCATTTATTATTTGATCCCTTTTCAATTTACTCAATTCCTTGTCTATATCACTATATTTGGACTTAGTTGTTCAATTTTTGGGCTCTGGGTCACAGAGACCTCGCCTTGCCAATATTTTGGAACCCCCTTCAGTCCAGAAGCCATCTTAATTCCTTGATTTGTTCTCTGGCCTAGTAGAAAAAGTTCATAGTCTATGACCAGTTCCAAATAACAGGCGAGCTCTTCTTTACTACCATCAGAGGCAACACCCAGTGAAAGCCTGGCGGATAGACTCAGGAGGCTGAGGGCTGACCGGCCACTGTCGCTACACTTGCTTGGAGGAAGAATACAGAATCGGGTGGTTTCAGTTGCTTTCAGTGTTTTCAATCACCGCCCATTACCATTAAAAAGCTGGATTCACTGTATAAATTCACAGGAGGGCTCGGCACGGGAGTAGGTGACAGTAATACTGAAAAGACACTGAGGAAAAGCTGATACTTCGAGTGCCCTGTAGCGGTGAGAAGGCATTATTGGAGGAAGTAGATATTACTGGGGACCATGAAACTAATGTATGGCAGTAATCCTAGAAGACTGTGAGGGCACTTCTGAAAACATCTCAAATTGATAAAATTGTCAAGGGCCTAGATGGCACTGCTGGGACAAATGTGAAGGTCACACTAATAGAGACTTCTATAACTGAGAAGATACTGATGAAGACTGCTCTCACTGTGCTAGTTCTGTGCCACACAGGCAGTTTTGCTTTCACACTCCAACCTGCTGCAAATAATTTAATCAATCAATCAATCAATCAATCAATCAATCAATCAATCAATCAGGATTTATAAAGCACAGCAAATCACCCTTGAGGGTCTCAAGGGGCTGGAGCTGCTAGCTGCTTTGCGATGCTCGGTTATAATGGAGAGCTATGCCTCCTTACCTGGGTGACTGCTGCTTCTGTTACTCTGGTTCAGGAATCTGCAAACTCCTGTCATGCAGTGAGTTTCTCTGGGGACTCTGTGTGATTTTTGGCAGTGCTTTGTGGTGCTATCTTGCACCCTTGCCAGGCACTGCTAATTACCCCACATTTCACGGGCTGGACTGGACTCAGAACGCAAACCAGCCCTGGCAATTAAGTCGGACCAGCCCTGGGTGGGGGATGGGGGAAAAAGCCTGTTGCCCACTATGGCCAGTCCGGCCTTGTACTCATGACATCTCTATGACATCATTGATAATATTACTGCAACATTTGTAAATAAGTTATCGATGAGAAAACTGTGCATGGCAGGGGCTGAAATGAATGAAAAATACATTTGAGAACTCACAGAAAGTGTCACCATTGTAACTTTGTGGAGCACTAGCCAATTTCTATGACAACATGAAAAGAACCCTTGGATTTTGTTTGTTTCTAGAGGAAATGCTTTAGGTTTTACAGCTTTGATTCTATCAAGATGGTTTCAGGTGTGCCACATGTTTGTCCCAAATAAAGAATGTTGGCACACTAGTTGTTCATTAGAACACAGCGATAAAGTTGGAGTAGAACACTGTGGAATCATTTGACAAGGTACTGCTGCAGTAGGAAGAACGTTTGACTCGGAATATCAGATATTCTTCTCAAATGGCTGAGGAAGCTAGTGTGGATTTATTAAAAAAATGTGCTTTCATGTTAGCTTTTGGAGCACCTTCCGTAGCCTCTAAGAGAAAATCATGAGAGGAGTGTTTCAGCATTTATCACAGGGTAACCTGAGAACTAACCAGAATTCCTAAAATGTGTATAACACAACCAAGAAATGGGTTATTTGTGACTAAAAACAATTATCCCCTTCTATGCGCTCATTTTTGTGACCTTCAAAACCTGAAATTCACTACAAGGTATTTCAATGAGGACCATGACTTTGAGTCCTGTAATGGCTGCCACAACATGTCCATTTTGTGGCTAGCCAATCAAGGTGGTTTCTTTGAGACCGCCCCTGGGTGTCAGGGTGCGCTTACACCGGCCCCTTATATGTTTTTTAAAAATTCTTTTACAGGATGCAGGGACCAGGCTCCTGAGTACTGTAATGGCTACTACAACCTATTGTTCATGTTGTGGACTGCTAATCAGGATTAACAAGCTATAAAAGGCAGGATTTCTATGGTAAACTATCACTTTAGAGTAGTGTTTACTAATTGCCAGTATTCACAAATTGTGTTTACGTTAGTTCAACTCTGCACTCCCTATACTTATGTGTGCGGAGTTCTCCACAGCCAGAGACTCTGCAGTTGGGGCATAGAACTTTACACACATAGGTATAAGTAGTGTGGAGTCATGAAATACCTTGAATTGCATTTTGTAGTATAGTTTGTAGTCCTATAAAATATACCAAAAAGTGCAGTTTGTGAATCAGGACATAGGAGACTGGATACATCTATTTTTTAACTCCCCGACAACCCTGAGCACATATTTAATCATAACGTTTTTTAAAATGGCTGAATGAATTTACACCAAATAATGAAAAGCATCCTTCCTAAGTAAATTTCTATCTTTCTGACACATTTGAGGTAACTTGTTATGCTATGGTATATGTATTTGTATAGCACACAACCAAACAGGGAGGGTATCCTGAAGCTGAAGCAGAAGCTGTATGAGCTGAGCATGGGTCTGTGATAGGTAAAGAGCCTGCTCTTCAGTTTCTTGCGGAATTCAAGAACTGAGGAGGAGGCTCTGATGTGCAGTGGCAGGGCATTCCCAGCTTTAGGAGTGAGGTAGGAGAAAAGCATGACTGCTGGATTTCGTTCTGCGTATGCAGGAGGGAGGTGCAAGTAGGAGTCTTGCTTTGCAAAGGTGTCTGGTAGTTTTGTGGAATGTGTGCGATTGTTGAGGTACATGAGTGAGAATGTTGTGTATGGTTTGTATGTCTGTAGGAGGAGTTTGAAGAGTGTTTATTTGTGGATTGGGAGCCAGTGGAGGTCTTTGAGGTTTTGGGTGATGTGAGTGCAGGGTGGGAAGTTGAGAGTGAAGCTGGTTGCTGACTATTGTAGTTTCTGGACTCTTCTGGTCAGCTAAGTGTTGATTCCAGCAGAACGCATTTCCGTAGTCCAGATTGCTGGTGATAAGGGCTTCGTTGACGGATCTGCAATTGTAAGTTGGGAGCCTTTTGAAGCATCGTGAGTGTGTAGAATTAGGAGACAGAAACTGCATTCACGTAGGTGGTAAAAGTGAGTTGGTTGATAATTACTTTTCCGAGGTTCTTTGCATGGGGTGCTGGAAGTGGAGGAGGTCTGAGTTTTACAGGTCACCAGGTGGAGTCCCGGAGTGAGATGTCTTTGCTGAAGATTACTACATCCGTCTTGTCCGTGTAGAACTTAAGGCATTTGGTTTAATCCATCTGCTGATTTCGATCATTCAGGCGGAGAAATTGGTCTGGGTGTTTGGAATCTTGTCGGAGAGAGTTAATATGAGCGGAGTGTCATCAGCATAGGATATAACGTTGACTCAGTGAGCTTGAATGATGCTGGCTACTAGGGTCATGTAGGCACTGAACAGAGTGGGGCTGAGTGAAGGTCCTTGTGGAACTCTGCAGTGAGGTTGATGGCATCTGAGGTAAAGAGGGGCCGGCTGGTGGACTGGGTGCTGCCTGTCTGGAAGGACCTGTTAGGAATCGGGTTAGTCCCTTTTTTATGATCATGCCTTGACATCACATGACAAAGGAAGTAGGATAAAAGGTGGTCCTACCTTTAGTTCGATGCTTGATATTGCCAGTGTTTGGATTCCTACCCTGGTTGTTGGCTGCCGTTTTGTTGCTGTACCGAGAATTTCCCGGCTATTTGGAAGCCCCTTTGGTTCATTTGCCTTTCTCACGGGCTCGTGAGAAGGTTTGCCTTTTTCCCTTTCCCCCGCTATCACCCCTTGATTAGTTAGTAAGGCTATGTTGGGTTCCCGGGGTTTTCCTTCCCTCCTGCCTATTCTTTTATTTTTCCCAGCACTATTTTTGTTTTGGTGTGTTCGGGGGCCCCCGCTCACACTCGCGTTGCACGGAGACTTTATTCTCTCGTGTTGAGTAAGAAGCAACGCGGACGTTAGACGGAGCTTCGGCGATTCCAGCGTGTTTTTGCTGGGACTGCTTTTTGCCTCGTTTTGTGCGGAAGTGACGTTTCGGGTCACTCCGCGAAGGCTGTGCTGGGGTTGTTTTGGGGATTTTCGGAAGACTACACTCTGTCCCTGTCCCTTGGATACTAAGCGAAGGGGTTTTTTTAGGCAGTGGCTTTTACCATAGTAAGACCTTTTTGCCCTCATATGTTATTTTATTTTTTGGACCTTACGACGAAAGCTCCCTCCACTTCCTGCATACTACAGAGTCATAATTGCAGTTACTGGAGTGCGACTTTCACTAGGTTGAACTCCTCACCTTTACGAAGCAAAGCCTGCACATTACAGCGGTAAGAGGGGTTGTTGTGTGTATTGCAAGGCATGATCATTAAGGGTTGGTGTGTTAATACCAGCAGTGATATAGGAAGGGATTGTTTTGTCTCCCCTTATACAGTGGTGCAGAAGCGTAAAGCAGGAGGGAGCTGTGTCCTTTTCGTCGCCAAAGGGTGGAAGACTTGGTGTCTCCTCAACATTACCACCCTCTTTTCGGGTCCATTGGTGCCCACATAGAGTTTGACCTGTGGGGGTCCAAGGGGCAAGTAAAGGGGATTGGTGCATGCTACGTTCCTGCAGTGCTCGGGCTGGTTGGAGTCTAACAGGACCAAATCCACCAAAGTGCCTTTCTTTGTTGGATAAGGATGGGGTGGGTGATGGTGTTGAAGGCTATGGAAAGATCCAGCAGGGTGAGGGTCACAGTGTCACCTCTATCAATAATCATACAGATATCGTCCGTGGTGGCGATGAGGGTGGTCTCTGTCCTGTGGTTGGGTCTGAATGTTGATTGAGTGGCGTCATGGAGATGGTTTTCTGTGGGTGGGAAGTTAGGCATTTGCCTATCATCTATTCCACTACATTTACCAGGTAGGGTAGCAGAGCGGTATGTTGGTAGTTGGCAAGTGTCTTCGGGTCTGCTGAGGGTTTCTTGAGGAGAGGAAGTACTGTGGCGTGGTTTTAGGCATCGGGATAGGTGGCTGTGATGAGTGAATCTTTCAGGATGGGGTGAGGGCTGCGCTGATGGGGTCCAGTCCTTTGATGAAGATGTGGTGAGGGCAGGGGTCAGGGGTCAGAGGGTGCTGCAGAGTGTTCGGACTACATAGTTGTTGCAGTTTTTGAGAGGTAATGGTGGGCCTGGTGGTTAGGGTGGTCCTCTGGGTATTAGAAGAGATAGACAAGAGGGCTGCAAGGGTCTGGAGATTGAAGTTTTTGTAGATGCTTTTTCTCTTGTTGCTGAAGAATAGGGACAGCTGGGTGCAGCGGACCTGAGAGGGGTTGCATTGGTAGAGCTTGGTGCAGCAGAGGTCAAGTATTTCACTATGGCAAACATTTCCTTGGTGTTGTTGACATTGCTTCAGATGTAGTTGGTGAGGACAGAGTGTTTTGTGACTTCAATTTGCTGAAGATAGAGTGAGGATGGATTTGTAGTGGAACTTGTCAGTGTTGTTCTGACTTTGTCTCCATCTGCGTTCAAGTTGCTTGCAGCGGCATTTGGACAGCCTGAGGTCTTCTGTGTACCAGTTTGCTTGCAGTCTGGTTCGGTTGCCTTTGTGGGCTTTGAGAGGAGCCAGGGTGTCTGTGTACGTTGTGATCCAGACATTGAAGTTGGACATGAATTTAGGGAGGTTGCTGTTGTGTCAAGGTGTGTGGTGTAGGAGTTTGGAATATCAAAATGCTTCTGATACCTTGTTCCAGTCTCTTCGTGAAGATTTGGTGATGGTGTTTCCGTGGGGGTGTGGGATGGGTATGCTGAAGATGATGGTGTGGACTTTTCTACTGTGATGCTGCTGAAGCTGGTGAAGATGGAGTCCAGTAGATCTCAAGCGATGTATGTGGCACTTTCCACTCACTGGGTGAGTTTGAGGTTGGACAGGACCTTGAGAAGTTTGTTCATGTTGGGATTGGTGAGGTCCTTCAGGTGGTAGGTGAGGCCACCGAGGAAGATGAAGGTGCTGGAGTAGAAAATAGGGGGGGGGGACAAACGCCTGCAATGGTGCTGCCGAAGTAGGCATGTGGTCCAGGAGGGCAGTAGATGAAGGTGCCGCTTAAGATGTAGTTGGCGGTGATGAGGAGTTTGAAGGTCAAGTGTTCCAAGTTGCAGGTGGTGGTTTCCTAAGTGGTGGAAGATTGGATGGATTTTTTGGAGATGATAGTGACTCCGCACCCTGGTCTGTTTGTCCTGACTTATCTTGTGATCTTGTATCTGGAGGAGAGGGGCAACGAGGGTGTCAGAGCCAGGTTTCGGTCAGAAAGTGGAGGTCCAGTGAGCAGTTGTGTAGCAGATCCCAAATTTTGTTTGCCTATTCTCTGAGGGAGTATTGAGGAGTATGCAGGACAGGGAGGGGTGTGATGTAGTGAGACTCAGAGCAGTGTGTGTTGAGGGTGTGAGGTGTGGGTGAAGTGAGGGGGCTGTGGGAGAGTAAATGTGAAATAGCAGGTGGTGCAGGAGAACACACCTTCAGTGTTGTATGGCCCGGCAGTGCTGAGGGATGCGACTGTGGTTCAGGGCATGGGGTTGCGGTGAAGTAGTAATGAGGGGAGGAGAACAATGAGTCCTGGCACTGGGCATGGTTGGGACGCTGAGGTTGGGCAGACGGGCTTACCATTTGAGTGCCCTCTGCACATGTCTGCTGCGCATTCGCACTACAGATGCGATAAGTGAAGAATGTTTTGGTGGGAAACCAGTGATGTCACTTCCTGTGCAGATGGATGATGGGAAATCCAGAAATACTACTTCCTGTGCTGATGAATAATGGTAAAAGAGTCGTCTTGCTAGTCTTCTTCTATAAAGGATAGTTTTGGTGGGAAACCAGTGATGTCACTTCATGTACAGATGGATGATGAGATATCCAGTGATGTCGCTTCCTGTGCGGGTGGATGATGGGAAATAAAGAGAGGTCACTTCCTATGTAAATGTAAATGTAAATGTAAATGTATTGGCATTTATATAGCGCACTACTTACCCGTAGGGTCCCAAGGCGCTTCGACCGCTGCGAAACCCTTCCTGGCTTCCCTGAGAGATGGTCCCTTAATGGGTATCTCCAGGGTGAGACCAGGCATCCCTGGCGGTCTGGTGGGGCCGTTAGTGAAGATGAGGCAAGCTAATGCCCAGAGTTTCCGAGTGTGATCGCTGATCAGAGTGGGCACTGAGGCGAGAGAATTATCGAGTCCGCTGACCCTGGTTCAGAAACCTGCCGCGCCGGGAATCGAACCCTGGTCCCGGGCCGTCCTCTGCTCTCTGGTCTGCCGCCTCTAACCAGTGAGCCACACTACTTCACTACTATGCTGATGGATGATGGGAAAAAAATCATTTTGCTTGGCTTGATCGTTTAGCCACTTTTGGTGTGAAACCAGTGATGTAATTTACTGTGCAGATGGATGATGGGAAATTCTGTGATGTCACTTTCAGCAGTTTTTCTGTCTCGTTACTTTCAGCTGTTTTTTCTGTCTCACTTCCAAAAATTTCCTATGAGAATTAACATGGAAAAACAAGCTTTTATATTTATTGTATATATTCATATATAGAAAAACAAATAAGAAACAGATACAGTGGGCTTATATTTGTTTACCTGCTTCATAAAAGAATTTGTTGTAGAGTCAACTGCTCTAGCATCATTGAAGAGACACAATGCACAAAATATCCTTGCATTCTTTACACTACGTGTTGGCCCTACCAGAACTACCAGCATTTTTTTACTGCAGCCCTAGGAAACCATCACATTTTCTAAATGTAATTATAGCCAGTCCTCATAATTTATATTTCTCTTGTGGAGTTGGCAACTCCAAAGACCTTTGCCCTTACCATGGTGTCATTTTTTTGATTATACACACTGCCTGGGAATTCAAAGGTTTGAAAAAAGACATGGTGTTATCTTGTTTAGTATCTTCCGTGCAGTGTGGTTGTTTTATTTATCTCACCCTGCCAGTCACGAATAAGTTATCTGTTGCGTACATATAGAAATTCCAGTCTCTTATCAGTATCCTCTCCGAGAAAGAGGGAGAAGTTACAATAGACATATTTGACAGATATACCAGGCGGTGGCTGAGTAACAGAATATGTACATGCCGCAGACGGCCTTTCTGCCATCTGTAAGCATGTTCTTTGGATTGGGATAAACTAGCTTAGGTCCAGCCATTGTACGTTCTATAAGCTACAACATACGGCTAATGTTGATGGTCCTGCCGGGTGTCTAATCACTCCTGTGTCACGTGCCAGCGAAAGTGCAGATATTCTCGTGTGCTTTCTACCTTGGGTGAATTTGGTTAAGAGATCAAACTTTGCAATGGTAATTTAGCTGGACCTGTGCGAAAGACTCTGGTACTAGATGCTGTCATCACCTCTTTCTGTCTTTGCACCTGATGTGGGTCGGTGCGAATAGACACCAACAGTTGATGTGGGCACACAGTGATGCCAAAGAGGTATAAAACTGTACAAAGTTAGATATGAGCCTAGTTTTTTTTTGTTTTTGGACTTATAGTATTCGAAGTATTATAAATGTAGGGCTACAAGTAGCAAATGAATGGAAAAAGATAGAAGCAGATACATTACTCACACCTGACATGACAGAACTTGAAAATATGTTTTAACACAAAGGAGGTTATTTAACTTATTTTGAACCTCCTTTCCGATGATTTACTTTACTCTTATTTTTTTATGACAGGCCTACGAAAACATTCATAATAATAATACATACACATTCATAGAGAGGCACTTTTGGTCATGCCGCTTCATCCATTGGCCTGTTTGAGTGCCAGTCACATTTTACTGCTCCATTCTACAGCATGGTCAGCCCAGTTAATTCACTGGCTGTTTTGCAATATGAGTGACAGTATTTTTCCTGATCACGGGTGCGGCTCTCTTAAAAGGAGCACACTTCTGTCTGTGCCAGGGATGGTGTGTCTGGGCTGCCGAGCAACTTCTTTATTTTTATGCTTTTTATATGTTTGCCAGGTTTTGTTTTAACGCATATGACATGTTTACAAAAATAGAATTGCATGTCTGCTGTTCCAGGCCTGTCAGCTTTGCTAATGCTTGCTTTATTTAGAGAGATAGCTATTGTGAGACAGGTTCCCTATTAAAATAAAATGACATACTTTTGTGAACTAACAGGTAGACAGATCTCACATGATAGTTGATCTTGCTGAAACATTCTTTTATTTATACTGTGCTTGGAAATCAAACATTTTGATTAGCCCATGTTTACATTTTCCTGCTGATAAGAAGGATTCCACGGAAAAAATCCGTTATAATCCAAAGATACTAACTGAAGATTTGCTAAACCAGGTTGAAATGTATGATTTCTTCGGGTCAGGTAGTACAGTAATATACTAACAGGTTACTGCTGCAAATGAGGAGTTTAATGACCAAAAGCTGATTTTAGATTGTATTACACAGTCCACAGTCCACTTCTGCGTTTCTAAGTGCTTGAAATGGCAGATGTTATTGCTACCCAGTGTATTGGTTTTTAATGTACTTCCCTCTGAACCACTGAAAGATAGAAGTCTGGGGCAACCTTACAGTGATTCGAACGTGGCTTTTAGACAATAGTTGAAGTATGCATTAATCTAATTGAGAACAATTTCTATAAAGACAACACTTATTTTATAACCATTCCACCACTGAAAACAGCAGCTTACACACTGACTTGGTGTCAGCTAAAGTACACACACATTGCAGTCACTCGCATACCCCCCTTGGTGGTCACAATTCGATGTGGCATACCTAGGCTTTCCTGTTTTCAGTTTCTATTCTTAGGAAAATCTGGTGGTGTTTTGTCAGTGTTTTCCAGTGATTTCAATACCTCAAAAAAACAGTGCTTTTCAGTGGTTACTCATTTTCGCGCCATAAAAAGTAACTGAAATAGTGTTTTACCGGTGTTTATGTAACACTTTGCTTTTATTGCTTTTTCCATTTTTCTTCAGAAATTGTATACTGCTTACCATTTCAGAAGCTTAACACAGTCATGAAATACCTTCCATTGTCATTTGAGTCTGCAGCTCAGATTTAACAAGCATTTGCAATGCAATAGGTCTAGCATTTATGCAATTTTAAGCTATTTGTGCTGTAAATGACAAAGCTTTTTATTTATGTTTTAAAAACGAATACAAAAATACAATGCATGTCATACAAGTTGCAATGTCAATAGCTCAAACTCAAGTAAATGCGAGACCTATTGCATTACAAATGCTGGTTTTAAATGAAAGAGTTAATTGGTCACTCAGCAAGTTGGAAGTTACAGTCTGTGTGTTTCATTGCATTGTACCATCAAGGGGGTAAAGGGATGAGAAGGAAAAAGAGAAGGAAAAAGAGAAAAAAAACTGAAGGAGGAGAGACAGAGAAGGAGGGAGACAATGGGAGTTGGGAGAGGGGAGAGAGGGGAGGAGGTAAACAAAAGGAGGAGAGAGGGAAAGAGATAAAAATAGAAGGGGTATCAGTGAGATTGGAGGAGAAAGAGATGGCCAAAAGCAGAAATGGAAGGGGAAATGCAAATGTGAGGCACTTGACTTGGCTATTGCAGCAAGTAAATATGTCCAGACATGCGTTAGACAGCTCAGTTGAATTAGAGAAATATCAGTTAGGAAATGGAACACTGATCTGCTCTGCTGTGAATAACTGTGCTGTTACCTGGAAGCTGGCGAGCTCCATGCACCTTCAGAGTACAGTGATAAGTAGTGTCAGTGGGCCCCCAAATCAGAGTCTAGAAGTGCTCCATTTTTGCTGAGGGTCCCCGTCTTTATGTGCCCCACAGGTTCCACTGTGCATGCTAAACTAGTACACGCATGCTAGGATAAACTAAATGCTTCTGCACATTGAGGTTGCCAGGGAATGGTGAGCAGTAATGGTTCCGGTGTGACAAGTAATCCTTTATATGTTTGCTTTCTGCTCTACATTTAAAGAGGCAGTAGGCATTCTGAGTTGCAGACTTCTCCTTCGAGCCGGTGGAAATTGCCCTTGCACTGAGCTCTTTCCCAGATTCTGAGAGAGAAATCTAAGGTCACCAGATCACAGAATGCAGATTCTTTTGAAAAACATGCTGCATGCATTAAAAATGTTTAAAAACTTTCATAGCCCTGTGGGGGTAGCAGGAGGCAGTAGCAGGATGACAGGTGAGCATTGTGCAGGCATCAGTTGGCACGCCTCGGCAGACACATACCCTCAGACTCAACCCCGAGTCTCTGCTTCTCCAGTTATTATATTTTTTAGCAGAAGGCAAACAGCTGGGAGGCTTCCAGGACAGCTGCTGGCAATTCTAGGCCTGTGACAGGCAACACAGGGACCTGAGTGCAGCCTGATCGGGTCTGCGCCTGCGAAGCAGAATGGCAGGGGCGTGGAACACAGGAAGGGTGCCCGTGGGCATGGGAAACCTAGTGATTAGGGAAAGTCTTACAGTCGTGTGTGGCAGCCAAGGTGAGACAGCTTCCCTGGCACGCACACAGTACTTCACAGGTCTTTAAATGACCATTTGCTTCTTAATGAGGCATTGTTGTTTCTCACCCCTTCCTCGAGCCCCTGCTGCTCCACTCTACCTATTTCTGGAAAAATTCTGCCGTCCACCCCCCCCCCTCTTTCCCCCTCCCGCCCCAAACAAATTCTTAGCCCCCTCAAAGCCTGCCCCCAACCCCCCCCCCCGACCCCTAAAATTTGGCTCTAGCTGCACTACTGTGTGTAAATACACAGTGGCACATTTTCAGTCATGGAGGAGAGTAACATTAAGCCTATTTACACAGTGAAGGTTTTCAACATCATTGCCATACCAGCAACGCATTTCTTTTTTCACTCTTACGTTTGCAATTGAAAGAGGCCCACTTCACCTTTCATACCAATTAGGCAGACAAAAGCACAGTTTCAAACATGGCAAATATATACTAAATAAAGTAGCAACAGTGGAACATGCAGCCATGCCAGGACACTACAAAACTTCTGAGTTACAGTGAGTTTTGTACACGACCGGCACCCACTGACTGTGGCAGCTGCTGATCGCGTGCTGTCTCATGGAATTAATTAATCACACGCACACAGTCAGTGGCTGCATTTCAGCACCGCTCTCAAACTTACTTCTTTAAATTGCAGTATCTCGAGCTCGACCCACTGCAGGAATAACCGATTGCCGCGTGCCTCCTCAGAGAGTCCTGCACTGAGATGTTGCCGGAAAAAATAAAGCCTGTCTTCCACCTCGTGGGGTTTTGAGGTAGCTTAATGAGCAACACATTTTATAAATGTACACAATTCGGGAAACTAACAAGTTCCTTGAACACCTGAAGCCTCATGGTGGAATTAATGTAATCAAGTGGCGAGCTTTTTTTTTTTAAAGGCTATACCCACAGACCGAAGTTGGTGCCCAATTAGAAGTAGCTTAGTTTTGCGGTGCGCTAAACCTGATTGGTAGTGCTTCCTACTGTCCTTTTGAATTTACAGCGGAGGATTTAACATCAGCCATTTACTCATCGCTTTTGCGACTGGTTCTGCTCACCATTTTGTGTTTGCACGTCATGATTTCTTCTGTTTGTGGGTTCGGCCGGGTATGACGGTACTTCGGCTGACGGGCTGGATAGTAGTGTCTTCTGCAAATGAAAAGTCCTTCAACCATGACCTGGCTGGGCACGTCATCATTCGATGCACATTTCATTAGCTTTAGAAAGAAAACAATCTATCTACTCGTTAAGTAATGATCATTTTTAAAGGGCTGTGAAGTGCTCAGTTGCGGCTGCAGTAAGAGATAACGCAGACCACAACAGCTCCTCTCCCCCCCAAGTGAGCCAGGCAGGGGCCTGGTGTTTCTCTGGCCCTTGGGCCATTCACACCTCGGCTCCCCATGTGCAGACGCAGTGTTTTCCCCTGACACCTCTGCGCCAGGCCACCACAGGCAGGCCAATGGAATGCTTTGGCTCCACCAAGTGGCCAAAAGGCGCAACAACTATGAAAATCAGTGACACTCGGTTTAAACCAGGTCAGCTGATTTTCATTCAGTAGGGTTTTCTCGGGTACAGTCGTTTTAAACCGAATTCCGGACAGCCTAGGCATACCTTAGTCGCAAAGTTTTATATCGCTAAATACATTTGAACGAATGAATGCTTGAAGCACCATTACTTAAGTCAAATTGAAAAGTGCCTGGTTTGGAACCGTATTGGGGAAGGCCAAACAAGCATTAAATTATTGTGTCCAGTATAGTAATACCATAATAAACAGTCTAAAAAAGACATGCATTAGTATAGCCAATCAGTCTCAGCAAAGGGAGTGCTTAATTAGGGTTATTCAAGAAGCACTTTATTACTGACACTACTTAAGTTTGGATGCCCTGTAAAAATTGTTTCCTGCATAAAGTGCTAAGCAGTGGTGTCACTTCATTTATGAAAAGCGCCTTTAAATGCCAACAAATATGTTTAAACATTGGCTACTATCGCTCCTACTTTGAAGTGAATAGCGTTAAAGCTCAGGATTGAAGCATGGTGGCTTTGGTGAAGAATTGTAAAAAAGTGAACATTTAAGTGACTTCTATTTGAAAATGATGTGGTGAACCCACACAATCAAGGGGCCTTATGAGGAAAATAAAGAGAATAATTATTATAGAAACCCGAACGAGGTTAATATGCATTTTCAGCACCTCGTAAAAGAAGCAATTTAAAGCCCCAAATAAATACATGATTTACTCTCAGAAACACGAATAAGGACTAGCCAATCTGATAATATGGCCATGTGGTGGGCATTCCAAACAAGGCTGGCTGTACGTTGCAGAGACCCCGGCGAAAAGTGTGGCCTAAAGTGGAATTAAATGCATTGTGCAAAAGTTTTGGAAAATGCCATCTACTTCCCCACAGCATGGTGGGAGATCATTACTCATTTGCTGAAATTAACAACCCCCTTCCACAGACACCCACGAGGTGGACTCTGCTCACCTCCGAGGACACCAGGATGTTATCAATGCTCCTGTGACAGGGCATAGCTTTTGAGGAGCAACATTGCATGCCAATGGAGGGCACAACATAGTCTGTGAAATAAAAACAGGACTGGACAGTCTTCATGAGTTGTACCAGCAATCAGTCTCCATTATAAAATGAAAATATAATCTCTGTTTACGAGAGAGAATGAATGCCCGACACAGGTACAAACATGATATCATATTAGTAGATTAAATAATACAAATGATTAACAAATTACAGACCACAATGCCTTATGATCATGTTGACTGTTTTTTTTTTAATAGAAAATCATTTTTTGCTTACTACAAGAAATGCATTTGCTTATTTCGAATACATATTTAAGTGCTTCACAGAATAAGTCTGCTACTTTGACTTAAAGTGTCCGAAATGTGAAAAACAAGACGGCCTAACTTTCAACATGGCTGCTAAAATTACTGCCTTGGCTGAAAGATTTGTGGGTTGGCTGTAAGGGTACATAGCGACAGATAGCATGTCGCCATGAGTTCACGCATGAACCAGCTAAGGGTGAGAGTGGAACTTAAGCTTTCTCACATTCACAACTCTTTTGGGATAAGGGGTCTCTGATAAGGAATTTTAAGGGTCATTTGATACATTCCAGATGTGGTAATAAAGCTAGCTTTCTTTCCAGTGTTCGGGGCTGTGTATACGTTTGCACAGTGTTTAGTACACGCACTGGACCGAGTACACATTCTTGCACATTGTAGAAGCACAGGAACAGTCTTGCTCAAAAGTAAATTGCCATAAATACATTGTACTGCGAGTACTGCATCCACGGCTAGTGTCAGAAACAATGTGGGAAAATGTCCGATGGGTATGTTTAAAAGTTGTTGGACAGTGTTCTCAGGGAGGGCCAAACACCGGAAGAGGCATTACGTATGCATGCCCTTTACAAATGGGGAGAACAAAAAATGGAGCGACAATGGTGCCAGCAAATGGGAAGCCTATGGACAGGCTGTAAGCCCACAAAGTAGATACAGCATGTTTTGGTTCAAGACTGCACATGCGCGCCGTCTAGCTCTAAGACATATAAAGACTACTGACCTACATGTAAAAAATGAAAGACTGCAGTGTGAATAGAGTTATCAAAAGCAGCACAAAACCCAATCCATCCCAATATAAATCACAATGTGTATGTGTGTTCTGTGAGAAGGCGAGAAGTGGTAAAACAATTAGAAAAAAGCATAGTCACCCTGACTCTTACCATACAGAAACAACTGAGGCTACTTGCAAACCTGTATAGTGATTTGGGGCTCACGTTCTTTCCTAGCACCAACAATGCTTAATTTGTAAAAAACATAAGTGCCAGGGCTCTTGTAAAGAGGCCACTACAGCTTGCACCCCACATTGCCCCTGGCGTGCAGCCAATGATAGTAACAACACAAATACTAACCATCACACTCCTAAAAGTGTGACAACAATGACTTATCCAGCAACCCAAAGCTCTAAGAATGGCTAGGGCGCCATGTAATAGTCATTTTTATTAGGGCTCGCCTGGCGTTGCAGCGCGAAGCGCTGCCGCTAGAGAGCCTTGTTGTTGTTGTCTTGCCTCCCCAAGTGGTACAGACCGGTGCACGAGCAGACACTGGTCTGTGAACGCGTGAGCCGCAGGGAACGCCAACGTGCACGCTCACGGCGTCACGCTCCTGCCCTCCCGCGTCTCTTCCAAGGCGCGCTCCAAGCCGACTTGTTTGTGGTGTATGTTTGGCTGTTGACTACAAACGCTATAAACTAGATTTTAAAAAAATGATGTCCCTGAAGGTCACCTAACCTTATTTACGCTATGGTGATGATGATTACATATTCAGACTGCAACGCTGAACGGCATGAATCACAGCTTTTCCAAGCTAATTGTTTTTCCCCGGCGGGCGCTCCTTTTTGCACTGTCTGCAGACTTTAATGAAAGCCCTGCCGCAGTTATGAGAATCTTTCAGTGTACAATGTGAATCCAGCAAGATGGAAGTGAGAGGGGCAGAATTATAGAAAAGGGTCCGCGATAAACCAGAACAGCTCCTTGGTCCTTATAGCTGTAAGCCGGATGACAGTAATTGGAATTCATAATAAGGGAAGCGATTTGGAAGTGAGGCAACACTGCCAGGTAAGTTCAGCAGGAAATAAATGGCATGTGTACCTATTATTTCTGTCACAGGTGCACTGAATACGCAGTGAGTTATCTCTGTTTATATCTAATCCGACATCTACTACTATTTCCTGGGGTTGGCTGAGGTATGGTCAGTATAGTGGGGTAAAAAAAACAATCAGGATACCTTCTACATGCCCTGTATGGCATCTGGAAAAGGTCAAAGGACATGTTACGTGTATCAATGCGTTGATGGCTGGCACTATTTTTATGCAGGGTTTGGTGTGCAGGAGTGGTAGTCCAGAACCCCGCACCCTCTCTTTTCCTGTCAACAGGAGTCAGTGAGAATCTTTGCAAATCTGCAGCAGTCTCACAGGCCTGAGAGGTCCTGTCCTTACTGAATGTCTCTCGGGATGTCTTGGTAACGATAAGTAACGAGCAGTCTTGGGCCTGGTGAGCCTTTGCTCTAGCATAAATTTCTCGGTCTGTACTCTAGTACAGATCCAATTGAGCGAGCGAGCGTTCATATACGTGGGTCATCTAATGCCCTCTGTCACCCTGGATGTTTAGCACCTTGGCAGCCAATCCCATAGAAAGGTGGCTCCCACTAGCTATTTAGGTTTCTCTGCAGTTTTGAAAAACAACTAACCACAGTGGGGCAATGGGTGACAAGCAGCCAGTACCTGGCCACACTCCCTGCCAGTGAGGCATTTCCAGGGTCCTCCATGAAGCCAGGGTCTCAAATGATCGAGCATCCCATCCAGGGAGCTACCTTCATGTTAATAACCTCCCATCCCTACAGAATCCCACCCCATCCTATGAGCTCAAATATAGTCTTCTAGGACCCCCCCCCCCTTACACTGTGGGGCGGGGGTGGGGGAGGATCCAGGGAAAATTAATTGAAAACTGCTTTGTTCCAATAAACCTGCCTGGCGCCGGGGTAACAATCCAGTCCACACAGAGTGGCAATTCATCAATATTCTGGCATTGCCCACTGAGCCCCAAAATTGAATCATAAGTGGCCTCCGTTACAGTTTACTTCCAGTTCGTTAGAAACTTTATTTATTTTATAGGTTGTGTTAGTCTTTTTTTGGGCTCCACTATTATTTTTTTTAAACAATCAACTTCTATAAGCTTTTAAAGATGACGTGTGTGTCCGTGTAAGTATATGTTTGCATCTTTTTGTTGTTACCTTTTAGACCAGTCTTTCGACCAATATCTCCCTACTGTCCTTTCTCCCATTTTCAAGGTTCTCTAATCTTGTACCAGAAGATTGCTAGGGCCTCGCAATGTGTACTTATAAAACTTGTTTTTTGTTCCACCCTCTGTGCTTGACTTAACTCGGCGATTCAGGGCCAGCCTTCGCAGTTCCCAAAGGGAAAAGAAAATTAGCTCAACTGAAGATCCACATTCCTGCTTTGGAGTGGGCTCTCAGGGTGAGACAGTAAATCATCCCAAAAAGCACTACAGTCAGAGACTTTGCATTAACACCAGGGTTTTAAGGGGGAGGAAAAAACTGGCGGGTCTCTCATAGGGGCGTGGCCGATATAATTCAGGGCGGCTTTAACAAGCATTTGCACTACAATAGGTCTCGCATTTTCGCGAGTTTGAGCTATTGGCATTATAAATGGCAATGTCTTTTATTTATGTTTTAGAAACCAAAACATAAATAAAACGCATTGTCATTTACAATGTCAATAGCTCAAACTCGTGTAAATGCGAGACCTATTGCATTGCAAATGCTTGTTAATGTATATTGAATTCATAATTAAATGTTGTGGTGGTCATCTCTAAATTAGCCAGAGAGCGCCATTCAGCTCAAAATAAGCACTGAGCATCAGTGAACAGCTCATACTACATGTAAGGGAATAACTAGAAAAAATACCACTGATACCACATGTCTAGCAGCTCACATCGAAGCAAGCAAGCAGCCACCGGTACAGGATGTTTTCAGGAAGGCTCTCCCCGATTATTTTTCTTTTTAATGGAACCAAATTGCGCATTTTGCACTACAATTTTTCAAAGACGTTGTAGATTTATGCGTAACCTGCTGGTCACGGCGGATAGCTCCGCAGTTTATGTGTGTTCTACATACAGATGCATGTATCCAGCAATGCATAACTTCGAACCTTCAGCTTGGACCAAAACAATAACTGAGGAGCTTTAACAACCGATATAGCCCAGGCTACGAGCTACAATGCTATATTAGATTACTGCTTCTTTGAGCGACATTTATTAAAATGTATAAATCCTAAACATACATTAGAAACATTTAAGAAGGAATGGTAAGCCGAATTTGCCATGCAAGACGAAAGAAACGGTGACAACTGTACAACCCAGTATGCATATATGTTCAATTAAATGCAGCAGCCTTACGTTCTATTAAACTCTGTTAAGGGCTATCTACTGCTGATTTCTTATGGATGCAATATACCTATTAAATCAATAAGCAGCTTGTTTGCTCATTTCAACTGCACTCTGTGCACTTCATTAGGCACAACAGTCTTCCAGATATAGTTTTTAAAAGTGACAGACATCCAAAGCCAGATTCCCTCCCCATTCCCTCAGTCATATACTACACATACACTGTTTTGCAGTGCTGTGTGTGTCCCTCTGGGTCACATCGTTACCGTCACTTGCCGCCGAACTCCTGGTACTACCCAAGCAATGTTGTGCAAATAGGCATGCATTTGTAAATATGGGTCACGTATTTGGTGCACATAGACATCCATTCACAAATGTGGGACCCTTTTTTGCGCCTGGGCCAACTTTAGGTCCAGTCCGACCATTTCAACTATCTCTTAATATATGGAAAAGATGAATGTGATTTACAAATTAAATGTTTTTTTCACAGTTCCATTTGTGGTATCTAGTTTTTTTACTGCAGTAAATCAGGAGGCCATTTCGGACGACTTATAAAATCAATAACATGAACTCAAACCTCTAAGATTACTGCACAATAAACTACACTCTTGTCCCATGTCACACTTTCCTTAATTTAAAACAGCACTGTAATGCCATGTCACACTTCCTGTTACTTATCACAAACAAGTGCACAAGTGCATTGAGTATGATACATCATCAATGTTATTAACTTTGTGAGTTTCAGAAATAAAGTATCACTCATTCATTCCATAACGTTCCACAACAGCATAAGCATTCCTTAGTTTGTATTTTAACGCATTGCAAGTATGTTGAATGTTTACAGATTAAAGATACCTTAATTTTTAGGTCTCGCCTGGCGTTGCAGCGTGAAAGCGCTGCCGCCAGTGAGACTTATTGTCAGTGTGATGCCTCCCAAGGGAGACAGATCAGTCCACGAGCAGATTCTGGTCTGTGGACGCGCACGTACAGCCACGCGCACATCACCAGCATACAGTTTCACTTTCACGTTCGCGCTACAGCCACCTGCACATTTCCTGTCCAGTGTTGTTCACTTGTAATCTTCTCCTCATGTATCATTACTGTTCCTTTTGTGAAGCGCTCCGACGCCTTCGGGTAAAGTACGCGCTTCCAGCGCCTTCCTTCTTTGCCACCCGCACCATGGGGCTCCTCCAGGCGCCGCTTTGTGGCTTCATTGGTAAGAACGGAGCGGTAAACGAGGCATGAACCAGGGGTCCCAGAGAGAGCGCGCAGGCTGAGCAGATGCTGCCCGCAGGGGCGTCCTGCCGCTGGGTTTATAGCCCTGTGCTTACCTGGGGCAGTGGTTAGCTTACGGCGAGGCTGCGGAGGATGTCTTGGGTGAGACCTGGGACGGGGTGATGATACCCGAGTATCTGATGTAGTTCTGTGGCTTCGATGGCCATGGAGCAGAGACACCTGCTGCCTTTGGGTGATACCTTCATTGCAGCTGCCTCGGTTGCTGCTGCTTTATGGCCGGCCCTGGAACAGGGGGTGCGGGCTTTGGGTATTGCTACCTCAGACTGATATTGGCGCAAGGGGCTGAATGCATAGGTGACATCTGGTTGTGTCTTGACGTGAACTTTGAGCGCGGTTTTCTGTTGCCTTTGTGTGAGACCTAAGGTGACTTCGTGCTACCGGTAAACTACTTTTTCAGCTCTGGGCTTTGATTACGATAACAATGCACTCTGGGAGTTGTAGTCTTGGTCCATGTAATTGAGCCAACAGGACCGACACAATATGTAAAGCAAAGTCCCATAATGGAATACGGACGTTCAAGTGATACGAAAACACCTGGGCGCACCCTAGTGAGACCTGACGTAGATGCTGAGTGCCGTGGGGTGAGATTTGATTCAGGGGTTCCTGCTGCTGTGGTGGTGAGCTCGGGGTCTGCTGCTGCCTCGGGTTGATTCATGGAGCACGGCCTTATGAATCTTGAGGCCAGACCTGCAGCTGGTTTCTACTTCCGTCAGGTGAGCCCTGGAGCTCGACCTCTGCTACTTTCTGGTGAGGCCTGGAGCAAAGCTGATGCTGCTTTGGGATGAGACCCGGAGCAGAGACGCTGGCTGCTTTGGGGGGAGAGTGGCTATACCTGCCTTGGGTGAGATCTGGAGAGGGGCTATAGCTGCCTTGGGTGAGAACTGAAGCTGGGCTGTGTTGTCCATGGGTGAGACTTCGAGCTGCTACTGTAGGAGGATTCCGCTGTTGTGTGCTGTTTCTGCCTTGGGTGAGCACTGGACTAGGAACTACTGCTGCCTTGGGGTGAGACCTGAAGCTCAACTTCTGCTCCTTTGGGGTGGGACTTGGGAGTAGGAGATGCTGCTTCGAGTGAGGTCAGGAGAATGGACTCTAGCCATAGGTGAGACCTGGCATGGGGACTGTAGCTGTCTTTGGGTGAGACCTGGAGCGTGGACGGTAGGTGGCCTTGGTGAGACCTGAATGTCGGCTGCGAGTGCCTCGTAGTGAGACCACGAGCTGCTGTTACATCTGGACGATGCTCGTAGGATCAGCTTCTACGGGGGTGAGACGCGGAGCGCACAGGCTGCTGCCCACGGTGTGCGCCATGGACGTGAAGAGTGAAGCAGGGCGGTGCTTGTTGTGCACTGGGAGTATGTGTAGGCCTTACAGTAAATGAATGAGAACGAGCATTGACAACACCTCGTGTTGCCTGTTTTATAGAGAAAAGGTTCCTTCTTACCAAGCTTTAATAATGCACTATACATACAGCATGACAATAGTGCAGTCACCCTGCAGTAGTTAATATGACCCTTTTATTATTACTTTTCAATTCAAATATCGGCTCCTCTGCGATGTGATGTCATCATATTGTTCGTTCTTATTGTGCAATTTCATGAAAAAACTGGGGTTAACCCTGTGTCCCTCAGAACCTGGGTATATTATGATTAAAAGAAAATTGGTTCTGTCAGGTAGCGAAACAACTAATTTGTAGATTCTATCTGTGTTTGATATTACCACCTCCCTCTGACAGGAATTCACAACAGGTTCTTGCAATAAATGAAAAGAAAAAGCCTGTATAGAACTATTTGTATCTTTATATTTTTCAAGATGCGTTCAAAATAATTCATTGGTGACTGTCAATATCATAGTAAAAAAGTACAACATGTGACAATAGTGAATAGTGCTTATGTGACACATACAATATGTACAAAAATGATTTCCAATATAGACAGTTTATACACATATATACAGATTCAACTTCCAAAAGAGGCCATCCATTAATACAAATTTACAGAATCCCATTTGTTGCTTTGTCAATGCTATTGGGTTTCTGGAGTGCAGTCACCCTGCAGTAGTTAATATGACCCTTCTATTATTACTTTTCAATTTAAATATCGGCTCCTCTGCGATGTTATGTCATCATATTGTTCGTTCTTATTGTGCAACCGTACGCAGGTCTTGAAAGATCGAACACTTACTTTTTGATGTTCTTTAGTAATACCTTGATTGGTGTTTCTTGATGTTATAACCCTAAAAACAGATATAATATGTAGTGCCCCACCCCTAATACAAAGTACATGTACAGGACAGTTGGCAGCCGTAACTCTCCCAACCCACACATACAACTCTACCTTAGTATTTGAAGAAGGTTTGGCTTTATGAGATTGTATTCACACTTTCTGCTAAAGACAGCTTGGATTTACCAAACTCCTTGGATGCTAGAACAGATCTCTCTATGCCTTTGGCTATTTCCAATGTTTCACACCACCACGTCCAACACCACTTCCAGCACCACCACATCCAACCCCACCACGTTCAACACCACCACGTCCACAATCACCACCTCCACCGCCACCACATCCACCACCACTACATCCACCACCACTACATCCACCACCACCACGTCCACCACCACCATGTCCACCACCACCACACCCACCTCCACCACCACGTCCACCACCAACACCCTCATGTCCACTACCACCACCACTACATCCACCACCACTACGTCCACCACCACGTCCACCACCACCACCACCACACCCCTTCCACCACCACGTCCACCAACACCACACCCACCACCACCACCACTTCCAATACCACTACCACCACCACCACATCCACCACTTCCACCACGTCCACCACCACGTCCACCACCACCATGTCCATCACATCCACCACAACGTCCACCACATTTAACACCACGTCCATCACCACCATGTCCACTACATCCACCACCATGCCCACCACCACCACCACGGCCACCACCATGTCTACCACGAGGCCACTACCACGTCCGCCACCACCACCACGTCTACCTCCACCACCACCACATCCGCTACCACCCCAAAGTCCACCCCCAAGTCCACCCCCAAGTCCACCCCCAAGTCCACCACCACATCCACCACCACGTCCACCACCACATCCACCACCACAACATCCACCACATCCACCACCACCATGTCCACCATGTCCACCACCTCCACCACCACCACGTCCACCACCACCACATCCACCACCACGTCCACCACCACCACCACATTCACCACTACATCCATCACCACCTTCACCACCACGTCCACGTCCACCACATCAACCACCACTACGTCCACCACCAACATGTCCACCACCACCACGTCCTCCACCACCACCATGTCCACCACCGCCACATCCACCATCACCGCATCCACCACCACCACATCCAATACCACCACGTCCACCACCACCACCACGGCCACCACCATGTCCACCACGAGGCCACCTCACTCTATCTATCTATCGCCCTCACTATCTATCTGTCGCCTTCACTCTATCTATCTGTTGCACTCAATCTATCTGTCGCCCTCACTCTATCTATCTGTCGCCCTCACTCTATCTATCTGTCGCCCTCACTCTATCTATCTATCGCACTCACTCTATCTATCTATCTATCTATCTATCTATCTATCTATCTATCTATCTATCTATCTATCTATCTATCTATCTATCTATCGCCCTCACTCTATCTATCGCCCTCACTCTATCTATGTCGCCCTAACTCTGTCTCCCTCACTCTATCTATCTATCTATCTATCTATCTATCTATCTATCTATCTATCTATCTATCTATCTATCTATCTATCTATCTATCTATCTATCTATCTATCTATCTATCTATCTATCTATCTATCTATCTATCCATCTATCGCCCTCACGCTATCTATCTGTCGCCCTCATTCTATCTATCTGTCGCCCTTACTCTATCTATCTGTCGCCCTCACTCTATCTATCACCCTCACTATCTATCTATCTATCTATCTATCTATCTATCTATCTATCTATCTATCTATCTATCTATCTATCTATCTATCTATCTATCTATCTATCTATCTATCTATCTATCTATCTATCCATCTATCGCCCTCACGCTATCTATCTATCGCCCTCACGCTATCTATCTGTCGCCCTCATTCTATCTATCTGTCGCCCTCACTCTATCTATCGCCCTCACTCTATCTATCTATCGCCCTCACTCTATCTATGTCGCCCTCACTCTATCTATGTCGCCCTCACTCTGTCTCCCTCACTCTATCACACTCTATCTATCTATCTATCTATCTATCTATCTATCTATCTATCTATCTATCTATCTATCTATCTATCTATCTATCTATCTATCTATCTATCACCCTCACGCTATCTATCTGTCGCCCTCATTGGTAAACAACCTTTACAACGCAACTTTTACAATGCAGTGCCTTTACGACGCAACTTTTACAACGCAAACCATTACAACGCATTGCGCTGGGGGGCGCTCTAGGAGAGGGAATAGGTTTAATTTACTATCCAACACCTGCCCTACTATCCACTGGAGTTGGAATAGTATATTAAACTATTCACTATGCAGCGCCCCAAAGCACTATGCGTTGTAAAAACAGTGTTGTAAAGGCATGCGTGGTAAAAGTATGCATTGTAACGTCATACATCCCCCTCATTCTATCTATTTGTCGCCCTTACTCTATCTATCTATCGCCCTCACTCTATCTATCTATCTATCTATCTATCTATCTATCTATCTATCTATCTATCTATCTATCTATCTAACTAACTATCTATCTATCTATCGCCATCACTCTATCTATCTATCGCCCCTCACTCTATTTATCACCCTCACTCTACCTATCTATCTATCTATCTATCTATCTATCTATCTATCTATCTATCTATCTATCTATCTATCTATCTATCTATCTATCTATCTATCTATCTATCTATCTATCTATCCATCCATCTATCCATCTATCTCCCTCGCGCTATCTTTCTATCTATCCCTCACTCTATATATCTATCGCCCTCCCTCTATCTATTGCCCTCCCTCTATCTATCGCCCTCCCTCTATCTATCTATCTATCTATCTATCTATCTATCTATCTATCTATCTATCTATCTATCTATCTATCTATCTATCTATCTATCTATCTATCTATCTATCTATCACCCTCACGCTATCTATCTGTCGCCCTCACGCTATCTATCTGTCGCATCATCACGGCATCACTCAGCACCACCACAGCATCACTCAGGGGCACCACAACATCACTATGCGCTACCACAGCATCACTGAACGCCACAGCATCACTTGTCGCCACCACATCACTCAGCGCCACCACCGCATCAATCTGTGCAACCATTCAACAACAACTGGTTCAAATATGTTCTCTCAATGTTTCAAGCTTTATTACAAATGTCACAAAAAGATGTTAAAATTTCACTTCTGTTCTTGGATTTTCGTCACAATAAAATACACTGAACATAATCTTCACAAAAGTTATTTACGAAAGTTTAAGATATTGCCATTATAAATTACAATAGCTTTTATTTAAGTATTAATTATTTTAAAAAAGCCATTGTTATTTGTAATATCAATACATCTAAGTCACGTAATTAAAACACATATTGCATTACAAATGCTATAGGTGTCACATTTACGAAAGTTAAAACTATTGGCATTGTAAATGACGAAGCTATTAATTTCGCTATTTTCAAAACCAACACATAAATAAAAAATGTGCCATTTACAATACCAATAGCTCAAACTTTTCTAATGCGAGACCTATTGCATTGCAAATGCGTGTTATACATTGTAGGTTTCTTTATTGCCTCAAACATTTACTGGTTTTGGAGTAATAGACGAATATGAATGTGTGGTTTATACATGAAAACATACATTTGAATTCATATATTTATAAATATATAAGTTGCAATCAAGTGTGTACCCCAGCTGTTAGGACAAAAAGGTTGTACATTGTGACAGCCATTCCCAGGCTGAAGACAGCAAGGCAGTGGTCCCTTGTTTCGGTGTGAAGTAGAACCATCGAGCTGGGTCTGACTGACCTACTGCTTCTTGTCCCTTCGGTACAGTTATCTGATGCTGGCAAGGTAGAACTTAAGAGCACTGTGCAGGGCCGGTGCCCTCTACTCTCCACTACACTACACTACATATCAGAATACTGACTGACTAAATAGCGTCCTGTTGTATTACCTTATTCATAATATCAACTACCACAATATTGTGAAGTCAAGTATTTATGGGTAAGGATAGATTTATGCTACTGCTCATAACTTCTCATCTGCATACATTGAAAATAGACAAAGTCTAAAGGTATGTCTCAGTACATTTAAGGGGAGTAAATCTGTGGCTTAAAAATATTTACCTTCTCAATATTGTAATAGTCAGTACTCTGGATATAATATTTTGGCAAGGTGATAGTTAAAACTCAATACTGTGGTAAGGCGCTCTGATACCGTTGGGACAAGTTTGCGCCGTACAAAACAAACAAAAAATATTAAAATGTTCAGATCCTAAACATACTTTTTATAAACATTTAAGAAGGAATGTTAAGACGAATTTGTCATGCAAGACAAAAGAAACAGTGACGTCTGTAGTACACAGGATGCATATATGTTCAATTACATGCACAAGCCTTACGTTCTATTTAACTCTGTTAAGAGCTATCTACTGCTGATTTTTCATGGATGCAATATATATATATATACAAGCATTGGCATGTCCAATAGGTCTCGCCTTAGAGATCTAATAAATGTTTAGCCATGCAGCACATTATCCTGGGTGCTACAACGTGTACCGTTTTTAACATGGACACTTTGACACTAATAGGCATATTATAGGACTGCATTTTGAAGTACTTAATGTTTTTTTTGGTCCAACTAATATTAGCTTTGTCTGTGTTATCAAGGTAGGGTAACTCAGTTGTGTAATGCCATAGTTGGAGAGATTTGTTTAATTTGTAATTTGGTCAGATTTTGCCAGAGTAGCTCGGCCTTACATAGTTTTAAGATTGATAACATGAGTAGAACTATATAATGTGAAACGACATTGCAATGCATCAAGGACAACGCAGTTGGATAGTAAGTAGTATGTAAACGACTAGCCCTTCTAAAAAAGTCCACATCTAATTAAATGCCATTCGATGTTATTACGAAAATAAAACAAAAGCTTGAGTAAGCATGTCTGACATCACCGCTGTGAATGCTATACCAAACTGCTGGCAGATGCTTGCATTTGGAGGTAATATTCTAAACTGCACAGTTGACTAAGGTGGCATTTACTAATATTGTCTTTCAATAGGTCGTGTTTTATGTACATGTCACAATTACCTGTGAATGATCATATTCTGAGAAGGCGGCTATGCCGGTGAAGTTGTACGTGTTTTATTGTGTGTGGATTTTTCCTTTGAATATAATTAGAGATATGTAATCGAGTAACCCAGAACTAAAACCAAAAACAAAATATAAGCAAATATATCAAAAGTACCAGAATGTAGCACAGAATGTAATAAGAAAATGAAAAAAAGAGAGAACGAAGAGAGCCTATAGAAATGCAGGAAAGAATGTGCTACACATGTGAAAGCGAACCAGAAAGGAATGCAGAACAACCAGTATAATTTGTTCTGCTTTCTTTTTTTAGTTTGTAGTCGATAGAAAATGACACCTTTGTAGGGAGAGCCCCAGGGTACATCTTCCACCTCTGGACAGATTCCTGCCAGCAGCCAGTCAATAATGTTGTTTATCGGCCCCAGCTTAATTACAGAATGGATGTGAAGGTGAGGACATCTGTTCAGGGACCGAGACAATAAATACCACTAACTTCTCCAAGCCCTGTACTGTCAGTCACCCCCCTCCTCCGACCCCCTCTGAAAAGGCAATGCCCCGAGTGTAAGGCGTGTGCCCAGAAGTGGCTGCCTACTCATCTGTGGCTCTATGTAAGCAGCTCTTTGTCTGGCTTTCTGCCTCCTTTTGACCTTCTGCACAAACCTGTGTTGTTCTTTCTCTTTGTATCTCGGTGGCTTTCTGTTGGGATCATTGTGCCTGTGTGACTTGGGCCCTTTTCTGTCTGGAGCGGTGTGTCTGACTTACTTTAGTTGAGGGGTGTCTACATGCTGTCAGTTTGGCGATTTCTCTCTGTCAGAACACAACACTATATTCTTATATTATAATTATAATAATAATAATAATAATAATAATAATAATAATAATAAAGACATTTATAGAGCGCATGGATAAAGTACGCCATCTCGGCGTGTCCCCGCGCTAAAGAGAGAGGAGAAAAACTCGTTAAGGGGGAGAGGACAGTGCGAGGCATAGGGCAATAAGTAAGCTATAAGGAGAACAGATGAGTTTTAAGTTTTCGTCGGAAAATGGTTTCTGAAGGCTCCAGGCGGAGATTGATGGGAAGTTTATTCCATGCTGTGGCAGCCGCCACTCTGAAGGACCGACCTCCCATTTTTTCTCTCCTGTAGCGGTGGGTCACGAGCGTGCCCATACCGCTAGATCTCAGTGATCTTTGTGGTTCGTACCTGGTAACCAGACCTGTCAGATAGCCGGGGGCTTTATGCCAGAAGATCTGATGACATATTAGGAGTGCTTTGTACTTTATTCTTTTTTAGGTCTCGCCTGTCGATGCGCATGCGCGTCGATGCGCATGCGCATCGAGCTTGCAAGACTATGGGGGCTTGAACAGACTTTAACCAACTTGCAAGGAATCGTGGCGATTCCTTGCAGTGCCCATGAAAATCAAGCTCAATGCGCATGCGCATTGACATAAAAAGCGCGTGCACATGCCCCCAGCCGCCTGCCTTGCATGTCTTTTCCCTCAGGCGCACACCTCCCACACCCCCGCTCCGCCCCCTCCCCTGCCTGCCCGTGTCGCATTTCTTGAGGGCACCTCCCCTCATCAGTTCCCCAGCAGCATCTGTTCACCAACCTGCCGAGAGCAGCTCTTCCTGCTCCGCCCTCTCCCCACTCTCTCTCCCCTCACGATGCCCCTCCCGCTCCGCCCCCTCCCCACTCTCTCTCCCAGCACTCTAGCACTGCTTGTTTTTTTTTTTTTAAATGATTGTGCTCGCCCATCACGCTGCCTACCACGATGCCCGCTATCATGGGTTTTATTTTCATTAATTTGCTCCTGCTCCATGCTGCCTAGCTACCCTCTTCCCCTGCACGCCTCCTCTTCCTCACTGGTGCCATTGTATCCACCCCCCCTCTCCCCCTGCTATCATGTTCTCTCTGTTCCCCAGCCTGCCGAGAGCAGCTCTTCCTGCTCCGCCCTCTCCCCACTCTCTCCCCCTCACGACGCCCCTCCCGCTCCGCCCCTCCCCACTCTCTCTCCCAGCACTCTAGCACTGCTTGTTTTTTTAAATGATTGTGCTCGGACATCACGCTGCCTACCACGATGCCCGCTATCATGGGTTTTATTTTCATTAATTTGCTCCTGCTCCACGCTGCCTAGCTAGCACTGTGCCCAGTTTTCTTTTTTTTGTAAATCCTTCCTGCCTGTGTTAATGTACATAAAAACGTTAGACAATAAACACTGGCGTGAAAGCAACTTATCACCCAATGCACGTGCATGCATCTCCCGGTCGCCACCCCAGTCTCCACTGCCCTCTCTTCCCTCCGCCCCCCATGGTCGTCTGCTCGCCTTCTCTACACCAGGTCCCATCACCCCTGCAGAGCACCCTCGTCTCCCACTGGTGCCATTGTATCCGCCCCCCCTCTCCCCCTGCTATCATGTTCTCTCTGTTCCCCAGCCTGCCGAGAGCAGCTCTTCCTGCTCCGCCCTCTCCCCACTCTCTCTCCCCCCTCACGACGCCCCTCCCGCTCCGCCCCCTCCCCACTTTCTCTCCCAGCACTCTAGCACTGCTTGTTTTTTTAAATGATTGTGCTCGGACATCACGCTGCCTACCACGATGCCCGCTATCATGGGTTTTATTTTCATTAATTTGCTCCTGCTCCACGCTGCCTACCTAGCACGGTGCCCAGTTTCCTTTTTTTTAAAGCTTTCCTGCCTGTGTTAATGTACATAAAAACGTTAGACAATAAACACTGGCGTGAAAGCAACTTATCACCCAATGCACGAGCATGCATCTCCCGGTCGCCACCCCAGTCTCCACTGCCCTCTCTTCCCTCCGCCCCCCACGGTCGTCTGCTCGCCTTCTCTACACCAGGTCCCATCACCCCTGCAGAGCACCCTCGTCTCCCCTCCCTCGCCCCCGCCTGTTGCACCATGCCTGCAAACGCTGCGCAGCTCCACGCATGGACCAGTGTGGACACCATGGAGTGTAACAACAGCATGTTTGTTGTGCGGAATATTTTCCTTTCGAGAATGATGTCATATGTAAAGCCACATGGTAACACAACGGCATGACTTGTAATTGAACGTCACGAAAGCAATACTTGGAATAGTAAAGGTATGAAGCGGATTTCAAACTCATTCGTTCTTTATCATGATTGCAAATCAGACACAGCGTGTCTCGTGGCGCATGCGGAGACCAGCTGTAATTAAAACATAGGGATGATTAATGTAATACAATTTTGCAATGGTTCACATCACTTCATGGTTTGGTTTATTTTGATATCGATTGTTGGCAAAGATTGAATCCACATAATGTGTTCAATGTTTATCCTTTCGTAGTTACATGACAGAATCTAGTTCAGGACGTCCCTTCAGACATCATAGGCTGGTTAAACTAAAACATCTGTGATTATTTATTACATGTATGGCCTTCATGCGCGCCCCCCCTCTCCCCGCCCCTCTCTCTCTATCTTTTCTCTGTGGTCTTGTACTTTAAGGGTGTTGGTGATTACATCAGAGGCACCACCATCATTTGTCTTCAAAGGCTTGAAGGCAATCTGCTTCCCCGCCCCCCCTCCCCCCCTGGTGTTTATGGCTTTTCTCACTCGCTAATGTGTTTTTTCCCCTCCCACCCTTCCTTTGATGTCCTCCACGTGTGGTCTCTGCCTGTCGCCTCTCCATCCTTCACAGCCCCTCTCTGTCATGGAGTCTCAAATTTGGGGACTACATCTTCAAAACAAGCCTGTTCATGCTGACACTTGCAATTATAATCCTTTCTTTCTTTCCTTTCATTCTTTCTTTCCTTCCTTTCCTTCCTTCCTTCCTTTCCTTCCTTTCTTTCTTTCCTTCCTATCTTCTTCCTTCTTTCTATCATTCTTTCTTTCTTCCCTTCCCTTCCTTTCCATCCTTTCTTGCCTTCCTTTTCTTTCCTCCATTCCTTCCTTCCTTTCCTCCCTCCCTTTCATTCCTTTCTTTCTTTCCTTCCTACCTTCTTCCTTCTTTCATTCCTTTCTTCCCTTCCACATTATCACTCAGCACCACCACGGCATCACTTAGTGCCACCCATCACTCAGCGCCACTCCAGCATCACTCAGCACCACCACATCATCACTCAGCACAACCACAGCACCACTCAGCACCACCACAGCACCACTACTCAGCACCACCACACCATCACTCAGCGCCACCACAGCACCAACTTCCCTTCAACATTATCACTCAGCACCACCACAGCACCACCACAGCACCACCACAGCACCACTCAGCGCCACCACAGAACCACCACAGCACCACTCAGCACAACCACAGCGCCACCTCAGCACCACCACAGCACCACTCAGCACCACCACAGCACCACCACAGCATCACTCAGCAATACCACAGCATCACTCGGCACCACCCCAGCATCACTCAGCACTACCCCAGCTTCACTCAGCACCACTCACCATCACCACATCATCACTCAGCATCACTCAGCACCACCACAGCACCACTCAGCATTACCACATCATCACTCAGCGCAGCATCACTCAGCACCACCACATTATCACTCAGCACCACCACATTATCACTCAGCACCACCACATTATCACTCAGCACCACCACATTATCACTCAGCACCACCACATTATCACTTAGCACCACCACATTATCACTCAGCGCCACACCAGCATACTCAGTGCCACTCAGCACCTCCCCAGCATCACTCAGCACCACCCCAGCATCACTCAGCACCACCCCAGCATCACTCAGCACCACCCCAGCATCACTCAGCACCACCCCAGCATCACTCAGCACCACCCCAGCATCACTCAGCGCAACCACAGCATCACTCAGCACCACCACAGCATCACTGGTTCAAATATGTTCTTTCAATGTTTCAAGCTGTTTTCAAGCTTTCAAGCTTTATTACAAATCACAAAAAGATGTTAATATTTCACTTCTGTTCTTGGATTTTCATCACAATAAAAAACACTGGTTATAATCTTCACAAAAGTTAGTTACAAAAGTTTAAGCTATTGCCATTACAAATTTAATAAATTATTTAACAATTAATTTAAAAAAAAGCCATTGTTATTTGTAATATCAATACATCTAAGTCACGTAAATAAAAAACATGTTGCATTACAAATGCTATAGGTGTCACATTTGCAAAAGTTATAACTATTGGCATTGTAAATGACAAAGCTATTAATTTAGCTATTTTAACAAACACATAAATAAAAAAAATAAATTATTTTATAAGGCCAATAGCTCAAACTTTCCTAATGCGAGACCTATTGCATTTCCAATGCTTGTTTCACTGGGAGCCAGTGGAGGGCATCCAGGGTGGCTTTAGAGTTGGCTCTTCGTGGGAGTCTAAGCACTAGGTGGGCTGCAGCATTTTGCAATATCTGGAGTCGTTCTATGCTTTTGCTAGAAGCTCCCAGGAAAAGGACATTTCCATAATCGAGGCGTGACGTAATTAGTGCCTGGGTCATAGTGCGCCGGGCCTCCAAAGGAAGGAGATCTAGGGTTTTGTTTAGAGTCTTAAGGACTCCAAAGCACTTGCCTACTAGACGGTTGATGTGTGTCTCATAGGACAGTGTGGGATCCATCCATATCCCTAAGTTTTTGGCTTCAGTACATGGTGTTCGCATATCGCCTAAACAGTTTGGCCACCAGTCACATGTCCAAAGTCGTTGATCACCACCAACCACCAAGACTTCCGTCTTGGATCCGTTCAATTTAAGGCAGTGCGTATACATCCAAGTGGCCAGTGCTTGCATACAGGCTCTGAAGTTATTTGCTTCAGCAGCCGGTGTTTGGGTGAGGGTGAGTAAGAGCTGTGTATCGTCAGCGTAGGATACAATCTCTACGCCGAACGATTGAACTAACTTAGCCAGGGGTGCCATATATAAGTTAAAAAGGGTAGGACTCAGAGCAGAGCCCTGTGGAACTCCATTATGTAATGGGCTGTATTGCAAAGTGCTTTGACACCTTCAGGTAAAGTTCGTGCAAATAAAAACTTAATACTAAATAAAAATATCTGCACACCTCCTGCATTCGGCAAGATTTGTTACAGCAATATTGTCTCATTGTGTGGTGCGCTGTATAAAGCCGCGTGTCTGCCTCCTGGCATGTCTGCCTGCCTGCGACTGCCCAAGCTTTATACTTCAGGTACTCACTTGTGTGGTTATAGCGGGGGCTTTATAGCTCCTTGAAGTGCTAGGCTGGAGTGCTGTGTGTAGCCCAGCAGGCAGTGATCGAGTTGTGCTGTGATGTGAAGTGGGCATGAATAGTGCGCTATATAAGCAGCGTGACCGCCTCCTGGCATCTCAGCCTGCCTGCGACTGCCCATGCTTTAGCTGCAGCCCTATTGTAAAGTGCTCTGACACCTTCGGGTAAAGTTTGCGCTAATAAAAATGCAAAACTAAATAAATATGTCTGCCCACCTCCTGCATTCGGAAAGCTTTGTTACAGCAATATTGTCTCATTGTGGTGCACGGTATAAAGCCGCATGTCTGCCCTATGGCATGTCCGCCTGCCTGCGACTGCCCTTGCTTTAGCTGCAGCTCTCGGGGTCCGCACAGAGCCGGGTGTACTTAAGGGACTCACTTGTGTGGTTATAACGGGTGCTTTATAGCCCTTCGACGTGCTAGGCTGGACTGTTGTGCATAGCCCAGCAGGCAGTGATCGAGTTGTGCTGATGTGAAGTGGGCATGAATAGTGCACTGAATAAGCTGCGTGTCTACCTCCTGACATTCTGATAAAAAAACGTTACCTGGGAAGTGAATACATCCGAGAGTCTGTACTTGCTCCAGAGCAGAGAGGTGTCTTCAAAGGTTGTTTTCCGATGACGTAGTAATAATCAAGCAGCAGAATAAGCACGCACGGAAGAAAAACAAGTGGGAGGCGTGGGGGACTGCGGCCGTGAGCACACACAGCGATTCCCTTGCGGGAGTGAGCTTTGGGCACCATCTGTTTGGAAGTTAATTACAAACAGATGTTGCAAAAGCTTGTTCCCGCAAGGGAATTGCCAAACGTTCACCCTTTGCCATTGAAAGCAATGCAACGCGTGCACGTTTTTGGCACAAAAACCAAATCGATTTCTAAAGGTCTCCTCCTAAGCCACACATGTGCGCTGCGTAGGCGAGACCTAGGACATAAATAAGCTGCTTGTTTGCTCTTTTTAAATACACTCTGTGTATTTCATTAGGCACAACAGTCTTCCACATATAGTTTTTTATAGTGATCGACATCCAGAACCACATTTACTTGCTATTCCCTCTGTCATATACTACACATATACACTGTTTCGCAGTGCTGTGTGCCCCTGTGGGTCACGTTGTTACCTTCACTTATCCCTGAACTTCTGGTACTACCCAAGCAATGTTGTGCAAATCGGTATGTTCGACCCTTATGTTCTATTAAACTCTGTTAAGGGCTATCTTGCAAAGTGATATTTAAAACTCAATACTGTGGTAAAAGTGTCACCTCTGAAGGCAGAGCAAGGAATTCTGGGATTTGGGTGTGCATGGCTGCTCAAGCCATTGTTGCAGGTAATCTGCTCAAGAACAAAACTATGCTTTGGACTATAGAACATCGGCATTTAGGGGCTGAGTCATCATACTACTTCAATATCTATGAGCCCGGATCTGACTAGCTATAGTGCCTCACTTTCCCTCCTAACCTTACCAGAGAAACAAATGAGTTGGCACCCTAGAACACAAGACTCTCAACCCACAGGATTTTTGTGCACTATTGTGCTCTAAGTTGCAGTATTTGTGCCACAATTAGAATACAAATGTATAGGAAAAATATTGCTAGCATGGTTAACAAACCATATACCATAAAAAAAGACCTGTCATGTTATAAAACAGATTAGATTAAACCTCTCCCCTTCTACTAAAGCTAATGATTATATATCAAAGATTTCTGGGATGAGTGGTGGACCACGTACCTTAGCATCCATAGATGGATGTTCTACATCTCAGATGACTTGGTAATCTTGCCTCACTACCTTCGCTCAGTGTGTCTTTTAGAACTCCTGTCCTCAGTTATATGACAAAAATGTTTGCTCACAAACAGCAGCTGACCTTCTCTATGGTGTTTAGACTAAATCCCAGGAAAAAAAACTGAATACAAAAACATATGCAGGTTCTGTGTGAAATTACAATGTGGCACAAAAGCAAGCGTGTTTATGGAATAACATGTGTAAAAGAAATGCGGCCTACAACATGTACAACTAGTCCAACATAGGGAAAAAGACAATGGGCCATGAAAGAAACACATGACACCCTCCCTTTGGTCACGACAATAGCAGGAAATAAAATACTAAATGTAATTAGAAGGTACAACATGATAAATGGCAATAACAATTTAGAAAAAATAGTAAAATTGTGGTGTTTCAGAGGAGTCCATTGTGTCATTCACCAATTCAAAGGCTAAGGACTCCAAGAAGGAGTCCAACTGCATACGATGATTGGTCAATATTAGAAATGGGATGTCTGTTTGGCTAAGGCTTGCGCCAAAGCCAGGCAGAGACCACCACTCTAGTCAGGGCAAGGGAGTTACACGCCAAAGATAACTCCTGCTCACCCCCTTGGTAGCTTGACACAAGCAGTCAGGCTTATCCCGAAGGCCATGTGTAAAGCGTGTGCGCTCGCACACAGCAACATCATCCCAGGCACACCACAAAAGGAACTCCACACAAGGTTATATCAAAGATTTCCTTTGTATTCTCATAACACATCAGAATAGTAATCACATAATATACAATTGTGCCACCTGGCACTAGGTAATATCTACAAGGGATTATATACAACTGACAGGGCCAAATGGACCACTGTAAAAACCATCAAAAAGGGAACTTAGTAAAAGTAGGACATGTCATAAACGTTTAACACAGCCAGTAATCACTGGCAAATACTGTACTCAACACCATCCTGTAACGTAAACCATATTATGCACCATATCACATTTAGGAGTAACTCACCTTAGGGGTAAAACTCACAGTAGGCAATAACCTCACCAGCATAATCACAATATGCAAATAACCTCATACATAAACCACAGTTAGAAGCATAAAACAGGGTGCGTAAATCAAAGTACCTGAATCACATTTCCTAGCACCACATAAATCACATTAGGGCTTGGCGCCCTACAAACCCCACATTCCCCCTGGCCAACTGGCCTGCTCAAATGCCCTATGTCCCAACTGTCAGGGCTGCTGCCAAGGCAGCAGAATTCACAAGTGCCCCATTGCGCTGAGGCTCAGGAGTGCATGCCACTTCTATCTCTCTCTTTAAAAATGCCCCCAAAGAACTGTTGGTCTAAACCACAGCTTTCCAAACTTTTTATGTTGGGGACACACTTTTTGGAGGTGCATAATTGTGGGACACAGTAAGGCAGTGTAGTGAGCGAATGTAGCGTAGCGAGCCCAAACTACCTAAGGGTGATGCTGGGGGGGGGGGGGGGGTTCACTCACTCTGTCTGTCTCCCTCTCTCTCGCCCTCTCTCTTTCTGTAACTGTCTCCCTCCCCCTCTCTCTCCCTCTGTCTTTCTCTGTCTGTCTACCTCCCTCTGTCTCTCTCTGTCTGTCTACCTCCCTCTGTCTCTCTCTGTCTGTCTTGCTTCCTCTGTCTCCCTCCCTCTGTCTGTCTCGCTTCCTCTGTCTCCCTCCCGCCCTCTGTCTCCCTCCCTCTGTCTGTTGCCCTCTGTCTCCCTTCCTCTGTCTCCCACTCTGTCTGTCTCCCTCCCTCCCTCTCTCTCCCTCTGTCTCCCTCCCTCTCTCTCCCTCTGTCTCCCTCTGTCTGTCTGTCTATCTCCCTCTGTCTGTCTGTCTGTCTATCTCCCTCTGTCTGTCTGTCTGTCTCTTTCTGTCTGTCTTTGTCGGTCTGTCTGTCTGCGTCTGTCTGCCTGTCTGTGTCTGTCTGTCTGTGTCTGTCTGTCTGTGTGTGTGTCTGTCTGCTGTCTGTGTCTGTCTCTCTCCCTCTGTCTCTCTCCCTCTGGCTGTCTCTCTCCCTCTGTCTGTCTCTCTCCCTCTGTCTGTCTGTCTCGGTCTCTGTCTGTCTCTCTCCCTCTGTCTGTCTCTCTCCCTGTCTGTCTGTCTCTGTCTGTGTCTGTCTCTGCCTGTGTCTGTCTGTCTCTGTCTGTCTGTCTCCCACTATCTGCATCTCTGTCTGTCCCCGTCTCTGTCTGCATCTCTGTCTGTCTGTGTCTCCCTCCCTCTCTCTGTCTCCCTCCCTCTCTATCTCTCTCCCTTTCTCTACCTCTCTCTCCCTCCCTCTGTCTCACTCCCTCTTTCTCCCTCCCTCTCTATCTCCCTCCCTATCTCCCCCTCTCTCTATCTCCCCCCTCTCTCTATCTCCCTCCCTCTCTATCTCCCCCATATCTCCCCCCTCCATCTCCCTCCATCTCCATCTCTCTATCGATCTCCCTCTCTCTCTCCATCTCCATCTTTCTCTCTCTCCCTCTCCATCTCCCTCTCTCTCTCCATCTCCCTCTCTCTCTCCATCTCCCTCTCTCTCTCCGTCTCCCTCTTTCTTTCCATCTCCCTCTCTCGTTCATCTCCCTCTCTCTTTCATCTCCCTCTCTCTTTCATCTCCCGCTCTCTTTCATCTCCCTCTCTTTCCATCTCCCTCTCTCTTTCCATCTCCCTCCCTCTCTTTCCATCTCTCTCCCTCTCTTTCCATCTCCCTCTCTCTCCATCTCCCTCTCTCTCCATCTCCCTCTCTCCATCTCCCTCTCTCTCCAACTCCCTCTCTCTCCAACTCCCTCTCTCTCCATCTCCCTCTCTCTCCATCTCCCTCTCTTTCCATCTCCCTCTCTTTCCATCTCCCTCTCTCTTTCCATCTCGCTCCCTCTCTCTCCCTCTTTCTCTCTCTCTATCTCCCCCCTCTCTATCTCCCTCTCCCTCTCCATCTCCCTCTCCCTCTCCCTCTCCATCTCCCTCTCCATCTCCCTCTCTCTTTCCATCTCCCTCTCTCTCTCCATCTCCCTCTCTTTCCATCTCCCTCTCTTTCCATCTCCCTCTCTCTTTCCATCTCTCTCCCTCTCTCTCCCTCTTTCTCTCTCCCTCTCTCTCTCTCTCTCTCTATCACCCTCCCTCTCTATCTCCCTCTCCATCTCCCTCTCCCTCTCCATCTCCCTCTCTCTTTCCATCTCCCTCTCTCTTTCCATCTCTCTCTCTCCCTCTTTCTCTCTCTCTATCTCCCTCCCTCTCTATCTCCCTCTCCATCTCCCTCTCCCTCTCCCTCTCTATCTCCCTCGCTCTCTCTATCTATCTCCCTCTCTCTTTCTCTATCTCCCTCGCTCTCTCCCTCTCTCTCTCCATCTCCCTCTCTCTCTCTATTTCCCTCTCTCTCTCCATCTCCCTCTCTCCATCGTTTTCCCTCTCTCCCTATTCCCTCTCTCTATCTCCCTCCCTCTGTCTGTCTCCCTCCCTCTATCTCCCTCTCTGTCCCCCTCTGTATCCTTCTCTCTGTATCTTTCCCTCTCTCTGTCTCAATCCCTCTGTATCCGTCCCTCTGTCTCCCTCCCTGTCTCTGTCTCCCTCTCTCTATTTTCCCTCTGTCACTGTCTCCCTCCCTCTGCCTGTCACCATCTGGCACCTCACCCCAGCCTCCCGGGCATGCAGGTCTTTTAGGCATCCCTAGGGGGGTGCGGGGGTGCGGACCACACACGATGACACCATCAGTGGGGGGTGACACCAATCTGTGAGCACAGCGCTCTGTGATGCCTCTCCTCTGCAGACTGCTTTGCTTTATATTTTTAAAGTAGGAACGGAACAAAAGATCACATTTAAAAAAATATTCTTCTGGACCAGTGAGGAACATAGAATTAAATGCGCCGCACGTTATAGAAAGAAGCAATTTTTACATAGAAATTTGACTGAGAAAATTCAGTAAATGCCGAGCCAGCAATCCATTTCTCTTACCAAGGACAGACAGGCAGTTTTTAAATCGGCCCACATTTATTGACAGAGATTGTTTTTTTTTATTTTTGCTTTTCAATAAATTCGTTTTGGGACATGTTTGCATCGATTGGCTACTGCGCACTCTCCTTTCAGATGTCAGTACTTTATAATTTAAACATTGAGGGAACAGGTAAATAAAAAAAAATCTAAGGATCTCTCGTTTTTGAGAAGTTAAAGGCGTCTTCAAAGGACCATTTACTTGTTAATGGGGCTTCATTGTGAATCGCCGGCCCCCCTAGAGCAGAGTGTCTCGGAGTCTGCGCTGCTGTGGCTGACTCCGAGACACTCTTTCAAAGGAATGCCTCCTAATTAGCAATTACGTGCTAAGTGCCTCATCCTGCGACACACCCACCACTTGCAGGCGACACGACACACTACTGTGTCGGGACACAGAGTTTGGAAAGCTCTGGTCTAAACGTTGCCGCTGGCACTAATTACTGCGCAGCTGTGATGCAAACAAGGGCTGGCACCACTGTGCCCTCCAAACAGTTATGCAAAAACATTGCAGCTGCCCGCACTGTTGCGTCGCAGCTGGGAATAAGCAATATTGGGGGCCTGGCTCATCTGTGCCTCTTCAGCCTCACTGGGCTTCTTTACATAACTCCATGTGCCCCCAAAATGTTGCAGCTGCCCTCTCGCAAGCGGACAGACGCATATGGTTCAATGTATATGTTTTCATTGTTTGACGAAACATCAAATAACAGCAGTTGCCTTTCAAAAAACTGTATAAACTAAATAAAAGATTTAAACAAAATAATAAAAATACAAAAATTGCTCAACATTAAAATCCTATAAAACATAACACATCATATGATTACAGTAAAATGCCAGATGAGATATAATTTCCAGATTCTACATCATGCCTCCTGTAAACAAGATTGGTTATTTTTTTCTTTAAATCTATCTCATCTATGTATCCTTTAAGACCTGGATATCAGTGTGTTGCAACTTGGAGAGTGCAGTCTCTGATCTGCATATTCTAAGGGCTACTTTATATTGGTGAATGCCCAAATTTCGTCACAGAGGCACAATCCATCATTTCATTGCCTGAGGTAAGTAAGATAGAAGAATAAAAGATGTAAGTCATTCTCTTCTGCATTCTTACAGGTTTCGTAGACTCTGCTACTTTGATTGGAACCAATCCAATTGAATGTTACCGTGGCAAGAGGTAAGGTCCCCAACCTAAGCCTCATATATAAGGACCTTGTAAAAAGAAGTCTATTTTATTAAGAAAAGAATCAAATCTTTGGGCTGGCTTGAGATCTAGAAATAGGGTTGATAATTTACCTGTATTTGATAGTTGGGTGGAGTTCTTTTCATCTTCCATTCAGAAGGCAGTCTTTGCCAACTTGATGGACAAAATGATGGAGAATGGTTGACTTCAAATATTGGTCAATCCCAGGCCTATTAATGTCTCTTTTATATATCTTACCCATGGAAGCAAAACCACTGCTCTCGATATGCCCTAAACATAATTGTTCCACCAAGAAATAGTTCTCAAATCTGCTTCTGAAACCTTTAAATCGCAGGTGAAAAGAACTTCACTGAAATACAGTCATTCTTAAATACAACCCTTCCTTTGCATTTCCGAGAATTTGTGCTTCAAATTTTCAATGCCTCTAGCACAGCCAGCCTCACCCACTTTTTTAAGGCAATGGGCTCCGGCCTTGTTAGTTCATTCCAAACTATCTGTGGAGTAATCCCGGCTTTTACCCACTCCATTTTTTACAGTTTATTTGGAGGATTCCCGTTCCTGTTATTGCTCATTTGCAGCATTCTCATCCTGTTCCTGTTTTCCACAGTTGATATTCCTTTTTCGGGCCCTCTGGAACTAGAACCACTCCAACACTACCGTGAGCGTATGCATCAAATCTTTTGAATATTTCTACTGCAAGATCTGGACCTTGATTGGTCCTTGACATTCCGGCCTGCATGGTTTACCTGTGTGCAACCTGTGTTCCACTGTCTCTGGTCCCCCTCTGAATAGGCCTTGGATATTTGCCTGGCTTCGCAGATGCCTGTTGCCTTGGGCATTGAACTGCTGATGATGAGTCCCTTAGCAATGTTTTTACAGGACTGTCCACTAACTTTGCAAATTCTATACAATGCGAGGTTTGAGCAACTCACCTTCAAGGAACCATGTGCACGGATGCAGGTCGCCCGTTGACTATCTCAGCATCAGCTAAGACCGAAGGTCATGTCTGTTCCTTGGACCTCATGACTTCAGCTGTTGACTGTTGGACTTGGCCCTTTTTTTCCGGTTCACCCCTAAACTTTCTGCCTTTTTCTGTGACCTGGTGTTGGTGGTTTTAGGCCTCTGGGGACTTTAGCACTGTGGTCCAGTGTAAAGTGTGTGCGCTCTCTGTGCACATTTGGTGAAGTTGGCCTGCCCTCCCATAGGAATGCATTGGGGATAAGTGTGTCCATGGTAATTCCTGGTATGAGAGGAGCAGCCCGGTCGAGTTTAGTATGTATGAATTCATGAGAATAAATGCTGCGCAGTGGTGTGCGCAGATTTAATGTGACTATGGGAGAAATGCCTGTTTTAGAAGTTGATATTTCTGTGTGCCATGTGTCTGCCTGCCTGATGTGAATTGCATGTCTGGCTTGTGAGTGACAGGGGCTGGGAGGTGTGTGTGGCTCCAGGAGGGGCAGGGTGAGTCAGCGCTGGGCTCAATAGGACATCTGGGCTGGGAGTAGTGGGAGGGATAATCCCCTGATTCTGAATAGGATGGTGCCTGCCCTAGTGAATGCTGGCTCCGCCCCCGTGTTGTGTCTGATCACCTAGCCCCCACCTGACAAAGGGGAAGAGGAGCTTGCAAAACAATGTGCTCCAAATCCCCCCTGAACTAGTTGCATCTGGTTCCCCCATTCCCTGCACTAAGGACAAAGGAAATGTTGCTATAAATATAGGGGCTGTGACCCCATGAGGTTGTTCAGTTCCTGTTCTGGGGTGCTGTTCCTGACGGAGGGGGCTTGCTGCTGCCGGGGCCAAGGAGGAACCGCCATGGGGGCTTGCCTCCCTGCTGGAGTGCCCTGTGCACTTGCCTCCCTGGCCCGCCATGCCCCTGAAACCTTAAGGACCTTGTTCTGCCTTTAGCGCCCTGGGAGCACTATATTTTCCACCGTTTGGAAGGAGGAGAGCGTGGGCTCCACAGCACAGCCCTGCAGCCCTTGGAGAGGGAATCCCGGCTTGAGGGATTCCCCTGTGTAGCCTGCCGAGCGGGAGCCCACCCCGCTTTATGTCTGACATGGCGGGTGCCCACCCCTCATTGGTGATTTTATGAAATGGCGGGTACCCACCCGCATTGGTGATATTATGAAGAGCGGGTGCCCACCCCACACTTCACTGAGGGAAAGAAATCACTGCTGCGGCCTGAGCCACGAACAGAGAGCAGGTGCGTCCACCTGACTGTGGGCGGGGCCTCGCGGACGGAAGCAGGAAGATGTCCGGAGCCCCGCAGGTCCATGTCGAAGCCCCGGTCCTATGAGAGGGGACCGGGCAAAGCAAGGGAGAAGTCCTGAGCCCTAGGAGAGGGCCCAGGTGAAGGCGTGAAAAGGTCTGTGGCCAGGTGGGGCTCCCGTTAGCTGATCCCCACGTGCGGTAAAGAGCCTTGCGGTCTCAACATCAAAGTCCCGTGTCCCGGGAGGGGGCCCGGGTGAAGTGAATTTTACAGGTTCTAAATTAAGTTTCCATTCTCTGAACCTGCCTAGATTTCTTCCCCCCATTCGACTTCAGATTACGGATGTTCTTCCATTAATCATAGCCTTTAAGGGCTAACTTGTTGACAAACAAAGCTTTATATATGAGCTTAATCTGGGTGAGCATATATATTTTTGGTGGGGTAGGAACTAATTTGAAACATTATGACGCAGGATCTGAAGTGTCATATCATGTAAAATATGTGAATTTGTCTTTTTGGCTTTTGGAACGTCTTTGTTGGGTAGATGGACAAGGTTCCTATTGCGTGTAATTAAAATGTGGACTCTGACCACTAGCCCTGTGCAGAATATAATGTCCATAATTATGATAGCAGAACATAGCATATATAGCAGAATTATGATTTATGTCCTCTGATTTGAAAACCGTATAATACGAATAGGACACTTTAGCCCGCACGCTTTTTCAACACTTGCCATTACCCTGCATTTTTTACTTCGTAAAATCTTTTACAACGCAGGGTTTTACAACGCAATCAATTACAATGCATTCCCCATTACAACGCAATTTACTATTCTAACTCATCTGTGGTATTACTTTGGGGAATGCGCCGTAATGGTTTGCGGTGTAAAGCCCTGCGTTGTAAAAGATTTTGCGGAGTGAAAAATGCGGGGTAATGGCATGCATTGTAACACATGCATTGTAAAGGATGTTTATAATACATTAATTCCAAAAGCTTAGAATTTATGGCATCAACATCCCAGTCATCCAAATGTAATCCAGGTACATTAGTCATAGAAACTTTGAAAATATATGGTATCTGTCGGATCTCGCTAAGCAGTAGTTTAATTCTTCGTCCATCAGGTAGATATCAGTAACACAGGACAGAGCATCAGGGTCAATCTCATGAAGAATCAACACAATTTGTGCTGCAAAAATTCCTGGGCTATTCTAACAGACCATAGGCAGTCGAGCATAGCACATTTGAAAGCCTAGGGCACCAAAGGTGGACCAGTCAAGGCTCTCAGGAGCCAAATTGTGACTGAAAATAACATTGGAAATATCCAAAGTGGTTTTGTATTTTTTACGGACTACGTTATTATTATGAGAGCCGTATTGTCTGTATTTTGTACTGCAAATGTTTGTGTATGACGATTCAAAGGTCTATCTATAGTCTATGACAATGCGATGGGAATGATCATGTTTCAGAACATGAAAAAGAGGATTATTCATTTGAGATACACAGGGTACAATTGCTCCCTGGTACTCCTGTTGGGAAAGAATTTCCTTAACGGGTGCTTAAGCATGCAGTTTAATAGGATACTGTGGTTGTACTTCAGGTGTGGACCGTATATGAATGACATGGTAAGGGGCCAGTGCAAGGGCTCATTCAAAAGCATACGCTTGTTTCACTTTGTCCAGGACAAAGTGCAAGAAAGAAGGTCGAATCACATCCTCACCCTCGGAAGAACAAAAAGGGGTACTAAACGGCCTCCGCCAAAAGAATGTTATAAGACGTAGTTAAGTTGTCCCAAAACACAATTATAATGGTGCTTTTAACAACACTTCAAATTTGAATATCTAAATGGTATAGTCTGTCTGGAGGGGCAATGCGGGTATCCGAGGCTTTAACCGTAATAAGTGTTTCAGTTGCTTTTGCTACCAAAAGTTGGGGGACAGTCCAGCGTGATATGGTGATTTCTGCCACACTGTCGAGGAGAGTCACCACCCACTTCCTGTTCAGAAGGAGGATTCTCACTGTCTATGGCACATTTAACAGTAAAAGCGGCAACTTTCTTTTTCTGAAAAGGGGGTTTATATGGAGGAGGTCCGTCCTCCTTCTTTATCTTCATGTCGGACGAGCGTTCTCCACTTTGTTTACCTTTCAGTTGTTCTTATTGTTTAGATTTATCCCATGGCTTTTTAACAAACTCACAGGGCGGCTTGGCATCCTTTTCTGTGGAATGCTTGTCAAGTGGTGGTACTGAAAGTCTGGTTCCCAAACTATTGCATCCTAAAGATGTATATACATTAGCAATGATAATGGCAACACAAGTTTGCAGTCAGCTGCTGCCCCCATGGCAAGTCGCTGGTGTATAGCCAAAGATGCTGCTTCACCTTTAACATGAGAAAGAATCATTTCGGAGACAGTGGGAAAATTACCCATGAGTCTCATCCCCAAATCAAGTGCAGGACCTGCCCATTCTATATTTGCATGGGGGTGTTCGGTAAAACATCCTTTGAGGGCGTGCCATGTCAAAGACTGTTGACTGTGGTAAAAATAGTTCCCCAGGTGTTGCAGTCAGCTAGAGTGGGAACCTGTCTAGTGGGTGAGCACATAGTTATAATTATGTGCTTGTCCTGTGGCCTCATAAGGGGAAACAGCTTCAAGTTGATCAATTTATTGGGTAATCCAAAATGGTATTTCCTCACGATTAGTGGGCCATTTTGCCATATCTGAATGAACAATTACACAACTGTTTACGCTGCAGGCAACAGGGCTTGTGCTTGCAGACCAAGGCTAGCTGAACCAGCTAGTAATGTCGTGAAATAAATTGAGTTAGCCATCAATATAGGATGACAAGAACATTATACAAAGCACAGGTTTGTACAAGATTCAAATGACCTAAATCTGGATATGGTGTATATCCAATCAATGACGGCCAGGTGGCCCCATTATTACAGAGAGGACCCACTCAAACTGTCCCAGGCACATGGGGAAGGGTGCAATTAACCAAGTTGTGTGCTCCTAGACAGTAGGAGGAATTTCAACAAGAGAATAAGCTCAATATGCTGCAGGTGTCTGGAGTATAGTGTATTCATGAAAAGTGTTAGTGTTAGCAGCCACAGCCGGAAATGTGACCCAGGGATAAAAAACTTGAAAGCAGAATGCAGCGTATGCTTCCACAAAATAAATTATAGGAGCTCCCGCATCAGGGACTTCATATTGCTGTAAATGGACATATCCTGCCAGTCTGCAGTTGGCCGCAATCGCAATAGGTTGTACCATAAGTAATTGTATAACGGATACAAAGTGTAGCACAAAAGGGTGTAAAGATTTTTAATATTTAAGCTTGAAAAAGCAGCAGAACTGGTCGCCACCTAAAAACTGTGGCAGATCCTCAACACGACTTATCCAATACAAAGGTGCAAGGGTATTGTGGAAAAGCACAAGCACTACTCAGGGTTCCCACAAGTAAGTACCTGACCGAAACATTGGTGGTGCCATGTTGCAGGGATTCTGCTCAGTAACTGAACTATGCTTTGGACCATAGAACATTGGCATGTATGGACTGACTTACTATCCTACCTCAGTATCTATGAGCCAGAGTCGGAATAGCTCATTTGCCCTCTCTTAACTTTCCAGAGAAACAAGTGAGTTGGAAACCCAAAGACAACACTCTTGAGCCTCTCAGGGATCGTGGTAACAGGACACACCCTTTTGCTTTCTTACTCGTACTTGTCCACAATAAGATAAACAAGAGACACAAAGGAAGTTTATAATATTTATTTGAAATATTGTGCTCTAAGATGCAGCATTTGCCACACAATTAGAAATCAAAAAGATAGCAAAAATATTGCTAGCATGGTTAACAAACCATATACCATAAAAAGCTCTGTCGTTGTTATAAGACAGATGAGCCGAAACCCCACCACTACCTTCTACGAAAGCTAATGATTATGTACCAAAGGTATCTTAGTGGCGGACCCAGTACCTTAGCATACATAGAAGAATGTTCTACATCTCACCTGACGTGGTAATCTTGCCTAAGGACCTTCGCTCAGTAGGTCTTTTAGAACTACTGCTCTCAGTTATATGACAAAACATGTTTGCTCTCAAACAGCAGCTGCCTTTTCTTCTTATATCTAGGTGCTAGTGTCTGACCAGGGAGAATAACAAGGGACATTGTTGTTTGACCTTGTCTATGGTGTTTAGACTAAATCCTAGGAAAAGAATAAAACATGATAACATATGAAGCTTCTGTGTGAAAATACAACGTGGCATAAAAGCAAGCATGTTTATGTATGAAAATGTGCAAAAGAAAAGCAGCTACAACTTGTACAACTAGGCCAACATAGGGAAAACGACAATGGGCCATGCAAGAAACATACAACACACTTAGCAGGAATTCTAAGGAAAACAATACTACCCAGAATCCCAGAAAGATCCTCCTTCACCATCATGTGTCCAAAGCCCTCACCGTCTACTCCATGCTGCTTGCAGATGTAGCAATTACATGTATGCAATGCCATAATCTGCCATCTCAGCAACAGCCAGGGTTGTAGAGCTAATTTGGAAACAGGTTCTGTGGACGAAAAGACAAGTCAGAGGGGTAGCGGAGGATCTGCAGATTGGGAATTGCAGGGGATGAACTCTTTGAATGGGGGAGGGCAGCAGAACATATGCAGTAGATACATGGGCCCCTGTGGAGGCATCTCCGCTGTCAACTTTGATGGGTGGAGCTGAGTATGCTCTCTGCTGCCCTGGCACGACTTCTGCCTTGAAGGGGACAGTAGCAAAACCCTATATACGGCTGACCGAACATAGGGCTCATTACGCCACTGCTATTTGGAAGGTTCTGTAAATGTCTTCTATCTTATACTGTTAGGAAGCTGTTTTTTTCTTTTGCACGTCTGATCATGATGTGGCAGCTTCTTTCACTTCCGCATCTTGAGTTTTTGTCTTTTTCCTGGTACTATATGCAATTTTCAGATTACAGAAGTTTTTTTATTTTGTTTATCAAATTACTCTTTGTTTAATGCTCGAGTTTCCTCATTTTTTAGCTTCTCTGCTTTTATTTTCCCAGAAAATGAGTTTTATGAACTTAGCTCTCTCTTACCTTCTTAGCTTGTTCCTCAAACCTTTTGCTGTGGTTTTGTTTGTGTAATGTTTGTAAGCATGGGCGAATTTTGCGAATCTCGCGTTCGCGAATTTTGCGGATTTGCGAACTCGCAATCTGCAAAATCCGCGAATTCTCGCGAATTTGCGGATTTTTTTTTGTGTGTTCGCGCGGGTTTCTGCCAGTTCGCGAGGGTTTTGTACAATTTCGCAAAACGCGAACTTACCTGTCGGGTCGCAAGTTTTGCGAACTTGTTGTTTCTACGTGTCCAGCCTGTTTGGGACACTCTTCTTCATCACTGCCACTCTCTGTCACCACTGCCACTCTCTGACTACTCATGCCACCCTCTGGCCCACCCATGCCACCCTCTGTTTCATCACAGCACCCTCTGGTTGTCCAGTCAGTGTACATTATTGTGGCAACGCAAGCACACCTTCCCTGCCTCAAGTGACCTGAATTAATTTGGGGCTGATTAATGTGTCACAGAATATTTTTTTAGCTGGCACCTGCTTCCTTAGTGCTTCCTGATTAGTGATCTTTTGCACTTGCTAAGTGCTTTCATTGTTGCAAAATTAGTTACAACACCTGCCCTGCCCCAACTGACAATAATGAATTAGGTGCTGATTAATGGATTTGAACTTCCAGCCTGGCTCCTGCTTGTCTCCCTTAGCTGTAATGCAGGACCTTTGTGGCATATGTGTAACTATTCTGAGGTTCAGAGCAGGGTCACATAATAGTTGCAACTGGCAACTGAACTCTGGAGGGGCCCCTCAGGAAGCACTACAGGAAATGGCTACTAATGATGAGCATGAACTTTTGAACCTGGTAAGTAGTTTCAGTTTTGCTAAAATCGTATTTCTGCAATTTAGCGCTTATTCGCGGGGCGCAAAGTTGTACTGGGAAGCCGCGAACTCACGCGAGCAGTGCGAGCAAAATCCGCTGCTCGCGGATTTGCGGATTTTGCGGGAGATTCGCGATTCTCGCGGATTGCGAATTTACCGAAAATCCGCAAAATCCGCGAGCGAAACGGATTTTCCGCCCATGCTTAAATGTTTGTTCAATGTGTCTTTTTTTGCATGATTTTCAGTCAGTGTGCCTGACGCTGTGAAGGTATTATCACCTCCATGTTACTACTGCGAATCAGAGGAACTACATCTAAGCATTTCTTGGATCGAAGAAGGCCTTAGCTGAAGCACACATTGACACAGAATTACAAAGGCTTTGTGTTGAGTTTGCGTCACTTTTTTAATGCAGTCCCAACCTAAAAAATCTTTTTGTGGATTTACAAACCAACGCAAATTGGTATTTGCGTTGGTTTGTAAGAAAAAGTATTGGGCGCTGCTTAGGGTTACCCCTTGTCAAAGGGGCCTTCCATGGATGGTACATGCATTTCTGTGCAACCACCTATGGTTTTGATGCAAAACACTATCTACTAACAATAGTAGACAGGGGCTTGTATCAAAAATGTATGTCACTTGAAAGCAGGCAGTAAAAGGAGAAATGCTTTAATTTCTCCTTTCTTTTCTGACTTTGCTGAACTGCACTGCACAGCACACATACACAGTAGGAACATTTGTAAAGTCAGTCTAAGTGTGTAGTTTAAACTGTAGTTTAAACTGGAAGGGTAGCCTTCCAGTACAAAATGTATGCTACACTCACTCAGACACTTTTGCATTCTGTGGCAAATGTGTATGCATGGTGCTAGGCAGCATAATTTTGCTCTGGTGCTAGGGAGAGAGGGGGATAGTGCCATATCTCTGTCCATATGGTTCTATCCTGCTCTCTCCCTCTCATGCAACGCAGCACAGCAACTTTGGGTGCTGCACTATGTTGCATGAGAGTTTTGTCAATCTGGGCCACTGTTACTCCTGCCACCTGCCATTCTCAAAACACCACTTTGCCTATGGCACAGGGAAAAACTATCAAGAGCAAAACATGGCGGGTGATGTGAGTTATGGTGTGCTATTGGGGCACTGCATACCATAGCCGGCGTTTTTGGGGAATTTATGAGCAAGTATAAGTTGAATCAAAGCAAATGTATAATAGTTTTTTAAATTGAAAAATATGTATTTAGAGTATATGCTGATTATGTAATATGCTATTTATTACAATTTTTGAGTGTGGTGAGGGGTCTCAACTCACAAGATGCTTCTTCCCTCCCTCAACAATTGTAATAAAAAAATTACATTCTGTACATCTGCATATATGGTTTATGACACAATATTTTCATGTTTATTCATTTAAAAATATATTTAAACTTAATTTGAAGAAGGATGCAAGGGGTTACATTTGTCCTTTAAGGATAAATCATATTGAAAAGGAGAATAGTATTTCTCTCATACCAAGTTCACTATACAGTGTAAATAAAATGGAATTTGACCTTTGCACTGTAGTAATAAATGTGTGAATGTGTCTTTATTAGTATATTTGCTCTAAATGTAATATGGTATTGGGCCCTTTCTTGATGCCCTGGTTATACCCTTGCATATTATAAAACTTATAGCATGTGAAATCATAGCAGTCATGATAAGACTTATGACATCTCAAATGACATAATTTCTCTAAACAAAGTGCATGCTGGGGAAGCCACGTGCCCCCCTTGCTTTTAATTTTAAGAATGGTCCTGTGAATGGGTCCCCTGGAGCCTAATCAGTCTTGGGGAATGGGGCCGCATGCCCCCCCCCCCCCCATTTAAAAAAAAAAGCTCTGAGAGATGTGGTCACAAAAAACAAGAAAGTTCCCTTGATTATATTCTGAGAGATGTGGCACATATTGCCTAAAGAGACTCTGGCAGAAGGGCTGCATTGCACACTCCTCTTTTTTGCAAGTTTAGCCCACGGGGTGGGGTCTCCAGGGCCTATAATGGCTTGGCCAGGCAGGCCCTATGCCTGCCCTCCCTTTATAAAAACAAAAAGGCCCTGGGAGATGGGGACCCCAGGTAAAAAAGAGACTCTGGGAGGGGAGACTGTGAGGGCCCCTCCCCTTTTTAAAAATGTTGGCTCCAGGGGAGGGATCCCCAGGGTCTATAATGGCGTGGGGAGGCAGACCCCACAACCCCCCTCCTTTAAAAAAAAAAAAAAAGGCCCTTGTGATCCCCAGGACCATGCCCTCTGGCTAACCCCCTGCCACGCATGGCAGAAGGCCATCTGCAGTGTTGAGTTAGCTGCTTTTGGGGGGTTGGCCGAAGGTCATGAACACACGGGTTGGCTGCAAGTCCTGGCCGCAGGCAGGCCCAGTGGCCAACCATCCACCATGCACAGCCGAAGGCACTGCTTAGTGTGGGGTTGGCTGCCTTTAGGGGGATTGGCCAAAGGCCGTGCGCAGCAGCATGAGGTTGGCTGCATGTGAGAGGTTGGCCGCAGCCAGGCCCTGAGGCTAATCCCCACCGTTCATGACCAAAGGCCACTCCACGGTACGGCACTCCACTATATGCTATTCCACTCTATGCCACTACATTCTACTCTATTCTACTGTATACCACTACACTGTATCTCGCTTTACTGTATGCCACTCAACTCTAAACCCCTGCAATGTACACTACTACACTGGATGCTGTTACACTCTACCACACTCCATTCTACCCCAATTAATTCTTTCTCACTCCACTGCATTCTATTCTGCTGTATACCACTATACTCTTTGGCACTAAACTCTAAGACACTCCACTTGTACACTACTCAACTCTAAACCAATCTACTCAACGCTCTTCAATTGTATGCACCTCAACTCTACTGTGGTCGACTCTATGCTATTTCACTTTATCATACTGTACTGTATGCCACTCCAGTGTATGATACTCCAGTGTATGCCACTTGGCTGTAGGTTACTTCTCTATATGCTATTCCACTCCACAGCAGTGCACTGTACGCCACTCAAATCGGTGTTATTCCAATGTATGCCTCTCCACTCTACGTCACTCACCTATAAGCTATTCCACTTTATGCCCCTCCACTGTATGCTATTCTGCTGTAACCCACTACACGGTATACTGTATACTATTCTGCTCTACCCCACTCCACTGTAAACCAATCCAGTCAATGACACTTCACTATAAGCAACTCCACTGTATGCCATTCCACTGTACACCACTCCACTATTCCATTCGACGCCACTCCACTCTACGACACTTCACTCTACACTATTTTACGGTATGCCACTGTATGCTGCTCCTCTCGATTGCATTGTATGCTACTACACACTACAACACTATATGCCACTCCACTGAAGCACACTGTGCCACCCTATAGAATACTCTACCTCACTCTACTGTTCAACACTGTACTCCACTCCATGCCACTACACTATACTCCACTCTACGACAGTTCCACACACTTTACAACACAGCTACCACTCCAGTGTACAACATGCCACTCCATTTTATAACACTTTATTCCACTGAATACTATGCCACTACAGTGCACTATACAAGACGTCACTCAACTACATGTCACTTTAGTCCACTCTACAGTGCGTCATTCCAATTGACAATGCTGTACATTAGTTTAGCCCACCGTAGGCAAATGCACAACACTCCAATGTATGCCACTCTACTCTACAACACTCCATACAACAGCCCTCTAGAACACCCTACTACACTCTATACCAGTGTAGGACACTATACCACACTGGATGTCCCTACACTGCTCTTTACAACACTCTACTCTTCTCTATGCTATTCTACGAACTCTACTCAAGTCTATCCCCCTTGACGACACTCCACTCCACAAGACTCAACTTCTCGACACTACAGTCAATGACACGCCACTCCACCGTACAACATGCCACTACACTCTACAATACTCCACTCCACTATATGACACACCATGCCACTATATAACACTTTATTCCACTACATACAATGCAACTCCACACTACTCTTCTCCACAGTATTCCACTCCACAACACTCGACTCTATGACACTACACTGTAACAACACTGTCATTTACTATACAGTACAACACTGCACTTAACAACACTCAATTTAAATGATAGTGAATACTATGATTTGAAACACATTTTTATTAAAAAATAAAAAGCATTTAAATGAAATGAAGAAATAATAGTTAAAGATAAGTGACAGTTAGGAAAATATTGTATTATTTAATTACAAACCCAACCGAAACTATCTAGACAGGAGAAATGATGAAGTTATAGTTATAACTAACTTTTCTAACTTACCCACCCCTAGTTAGAACTTACATTTATAATTTATGCACCACCTTCAGTTTACTATGCGTCAACCAACCTTCGTACAGATTCTTCGATGCCACACTACATTAAATATAATTCAACTCTCTAACATGCACTTTTTTGTAGAAATTATGTCAGTTTAGATGTCATGTCTTGTTATGACTGCCGTGATTCCACATGCTATACATTTTAGATCATGCAAGGGTATGGCCGGTGCATTGAGAATGGGCGTGTTATAGTTACTGTGGTGTAACGATTGGTGCTTTAAATTATAAATGTAAGTTCTAACTAGTGGTGGATAAATTAGAGATTTAAGTTCTAACTAGAACTTTATAAATTGTCCTGTTTGTGTAGTTTAGGTTGGGCTTGTATATAAAGCATAATTGAAGTTTATCTAACTATAACTTACCTTTACCCTTTGGTTTTTTCATTAAACAAAAATATCTATCTATCTATATCTATACCTATCTATCTATATCTATATCTATGTATATCTATACCTATATTTGAGATTGACAAAGGCTTCTAGAAAGCCGAAACATGTCTCTCCGTGTCTTTGGGATTGAGGGCGACATGATTGATTAAACAGATGCCGAATCTTAACCACCTCGAGTCCGTGCCTTCTATATATTATATATTCCAAATACGATCAGCTTTATCAGACCGAAGACAGAGAGCACACAGGTATCCTTTTGCAAAGATGTTTATTGCAGACTCCTCACCCCCCTGACAGACATGTTTTGCCTTCGTCAGTGTCGGTTTGTTGTGTGTAAAGTGCAGCCATTTCTAGTCGTGACACATCACATGAATTTCATGAACATAAAAGAAGGACCACAGCAAGGGTTGAAAATGCAGCGGCCATATTTTAACAATGTGTATTTATAAGAAAAGGCTATTCAGTAAAGTGCATTAGTGCTTCTAAAATTGAGCAACAAAACAGCATTTGTGCAAAATGTGGGGGAATCGCAAATCGAAATTTACACATTTGTCAATATATCGAAAATAAAACACGTGTAATAAATATTAAGATATCGTGTATAATATAGAAACAGTCCTTTTCTAAGGTTTTAATATCAATTCATGACCCTTCATCCATATATACTCTAATGACCAATCCGTGTCATAAAATATACATTTCATTTCGATAATGCATCCCTTTCACAATATATATATATATATTCTATTTTAAAGTGGACTACGAGGACCAAGATGCACTCGCACACACGCCCACTGGGGCGGGACATTTAATTGTGTGCAGGTGGTCCGCTTGCTGTCGAGTGTTCTGGGGCCAGTGAACAAGGGCGTGAGCCCGAAACGCGCATGGCTGAACATTGGAGCTTTTATGTGCCTGACAGTTGGTTTGTGCAACCCTCAGAATAAATGGGTTTACTCACCGGGAGTGGTCTCTTCAAGTTTGTGGCAAATCGTTTCATGTGAAGCGGCCCGTCCAGGTCGCGAAGAGCCCCACTGCAGACTATGCGGGACAGCAGCGTCAGAAACAAAGAGACGCTGCGTGTGCAGTGAGTCCGCTTCTGAGGGCATGTATTGGCATGGACTTGCTGCCTTGTACCCTACGAGCTTGCCCACATGGGGAGGAGTGTTTCATTTCGGACATTCAGCGGCACCCACATGGGTTCTATTTTAAAGTGGACTACGAGGACCAAGATGCACTCGCACACACGCCCACTGGGGCGGGACATTTAATTGTGTGCAGGTGGTCCGCTTGCTGTCGAGTGTTCTGGGGCCAGTGATCAAGGGCGTGAGCCCGAAACGCGTATGGCTGAACATTGGAGCTTTTATGTGCCTGCTGACAGTTGGTTTGTGCAACCCTCAGAATAAATGGGTTTACTCACCGGGAGTGGTCTCTTCAAGTTTGTGGCAAATCGTTTTTTCATATATATATATATATATATATATATATATATATATATATATATATATATATATATATATATATATATATATATATATATATATATATATATTACATTTACATTTACACACACAAATACTTACCAGCACCTCCTTTCGGCGAACATGGAATCAATAGACCACCAGGCAGCTTGAAATAGCAGGTAAGTTTTTATTTCTCCTTTTCTCTCACTCCTCGTATGACGCGTTTCGGGCCCTTGATCACAATATATATATATATATATATATATATATATATATATATATATATATATATATATATATATATATATATATATATATATATATATATGTGTGTATATATATATATATACACAAACACATCTCACACTGGTGACGATAGTGCCAGCACAGGCATGGGTAGGTGGTCAGATTTCCTTAGAAATCCACAGAGGCTTTGTAAATCCAATTCAAAATTAAATTCATCATCCTGGACTAGGCAGTTTTGTCACCCATCCTCCATTGCAGATTTGTGAATCTGCTGCATTCTGATTGACAGCCATTGCCCAACATGTTGGACTGAGCACCTTGCTGGGAAGAATAAAAAGAAAATGGGCATACAGTGCGAGGGTGAACCTACCCTGACTCCCAGGCCTACGTGTGTGGCCCCAAAATGACTTCCAGGAATGAAAGAAATATAAAAATAAATATTTTTATGGCAGGTTTCACAAATCCTATGCTGGATTTGTGAATATTGATAGACTCACTGACTCTCTAGGGCCCCAGAATGTGCAAATTGAACCTATGATTCACAAATCCTGTAAAAATATATACAAAAATGTTTTCAATCTATTACTGAAGCAATTGGTCAATGACCACATATGAGAGTTGGCCGTAGAGGATGGGTTGAGAGCACAGAATGGCTGTAATCTAGTTTAACTGTGCATGTTTGAAGGCTAGGGTTGGCCGCATGCAGTGGGTTGGGCAGAGGGCCTATGGCTAACTTCTGCAGATTGTTGGGCGTGGAGCCCGGCCATAGGTAATGCTCAGTGGGGGTTGGCTGCCTGTGGAGATTTGGGCACAAGATCTAGTGGCTAGGCCTTTCAGCCAAACATGCTGGGCATGGCAAAAGACCATGCTCATCAAAGACTGTGGAGGTTTGAGCGCAGGGCCTGGCGGCCAGGATCTTTGCCCAGCCCCACATCAGGGGTAACTACCCATGGAGGGTTGGGTCCAGGGAACTCTTGGAAGTGGTATATGTTAAAAAAATCACTGAAAGATTAAAGTTCAAAGGTTAAAGTGAAGGTTTGGTTAGCTTTGCTTATAACACCTCAATATATATTTAAAAGAATCTCAGAAACTGCACTAAAAACACACAGTTAAAGTGCAGTTATGGTTATAAATGAATACCGAAAAAAACACTGACATTTGCAAATTATAGTTTGGAGCAAAGCCCGTAATTTGTATTACCAGCCATGCACACCAATTCTAATACCATTTTATAAGCTACTATCATTAGCGAATGACTGGAGGTGAGATATAAGACCACTAGTGCATGATGATTTAGTTGTAAACCTTGTTTTTGCTGAACATGTCCAATTGGGCAAGACTGAATTACAACACATTTCCAAATTTCATTTAACAACTGCTCTGAAATGACATATGAATTGAAATACTTGGTATAAATGTTAGATGGAATATGTGCATATGTTTGAGCAAATTTGATTTGAATTTAAATATGCAATATATATGCATTCAGCAAGACGTCCTTTGCGGTAGGAGCGGCTGATAGCTGGTGCCAGCGGTGAGGTAAGGACAACCTTGCAGTAATTTATAACACCAAAGTTTGAACAAAATACGCTTCACTCTTCTTGGAATTTCAACTCGGTTTAATGACCTGTTATTTGAAAATGTCTATATTACCTTTCCAGAAACCTGACTCTGAAGGCAATATAATTCTTTCTATTTTCATGATCTTAATAGTGTATTTTTACATTTTGTATTGAAAAATATAAGACCTCTGATGTCAATAGATCACATGACTAAAGTTTTTTTGTTGCGAACAATGTTGGTACAGCTAAAATGTGTTAACCTTTGTGCCTCTGGTGACAAGATCTGTTTAATAAACCAGAAGTTCGCTCACCTTTATTTATTTATGATTGTGAGGTTTATGCAGTCGCTGGTGGGGGGGGGGGGTTGTGGGGGGGGGGGCTTGTGGGTTGTGCAGGAAGGGAGTCACACAGGGTTTAATTAAAAAAAATTGAACTTACCTTCAAGGCCCAGTCCGGTCCTGCATCGTCCCGCGTTCTCTCCTACACACTGGAAGCAGGCAGCCTCTCTCCCCTCCCCTAAGCCAATCACAATGCTGCAATGGCAGCGTTGTGATTGGCTGGGCCGCCAACCGCACAGGTGTTTATGGGGAGGTCATTTTCTCCATGTAGGCTGCATGCAGCCTACATGGAGAAAAGGGCAGAGTGCATATTACCGTATTGGTCAGCCCTGGGGCCAACCACTCAGCGCCCACAACAGTGGGAAAGCCACTCCTCCCCTGCCCTGGAATAGGACCGACCCAACCAAAACATAAAATGGTATTTTTAATACCATTTTATGTTTTTGCTTCTTGCACTGTGAGAAAGCAGTGGGGCGGCGCTCCTCTGCCCACATGGAGGAGCCGCCCCTGTGTTTATGTACCATTTCAAAAAGCCCATTACTCAATTTGTTAAAAAAACATAAGTGCCCTTGGTCCAAAGTTTTTCTTAGAAGCCCACTGCTGATACTGCACAACGCAAGGGATACTAAATAAAAAACCTGCCTAGTCATTCCAACTCATGCCTCTTCCGGCCAACACTTTGCACAGCTCCCTCTGTGCCTCAATCCTGTGTGTCCCTGTATTCTCTCTGTGTCACTGTTTCTCTTTCTCTTCCTCCTTTTTCTAGCTTTTTCTTTTATGTTCTTGGTCTAGATCAAGGTCTGATGAAAAAATAAGTTCTGGCGTCCAGACTTGAGTGATAGTACTGCCACTTGCAACCAATGCCACACCACAAGTTAAACTGTGCAAGAGTCAATATCATTGTGCCATCCATAACACGTTTCTGGAGTTCTGAATCCGTGTCTGCCACAATATGAAAGATCATTATTTCTTTAAAACAGAAAAACTGTTGTGTGCTTATATGAACATTGGATACCAACTCTACATGGCTGCTACCAACACTGCAATGTCTAAGAGACCCCCAGGCCATCCAGCCTGAAATTAGTCCCCTGGTCACCATCTAACATGGACATATCCTATAACCAGTCTGGTCAGTAGATCACTGGTCAGGGCCAGAATCATTAGCAGCTACAAAGAAATAACTACAAGTTATAATAAGAGCCAATATAAACAAAAATTGTATGGCTTTCGTGAACAAGAACTTTCAGCTCTATTAAAAACACAGAGGCAAAAATTATGCAAACCCTTCTTCACTGTTCATAGTGCGATTGAGATAAAAAAGTAAAAAAGAATTATCTTGCGACACAATCAAAATGTCATCCAAATAAATTATTAATCAAACTTCATGAGCTCTGAGAAATATATTCTAGCACTGGTTTTAGAAGTGTGGCAAACCACCATGTAGTTGAAGAAAGGCTGAAAGCAAGAGTCTGAAACATGTAAATTATTTGATGCCATTGAAATTGTAGAAAACAATGTGATGTGCAAAAATAGGTATTGCTGGGTAAGCATCTTTGAAATCCAGGTGTACCATGAAGTCACCTTCTATTAATGGGTCTCTCAGAATATGTTTTCCTTCCATCTTGAAATGTCTGTAAAGAATGCAAAAATTGAATTATTTTAGGTTGATCACGATAAATAATTATCTACCTTTTTTATCTACCAGAAAGATGTTTTTGATAAAACCTCTGTGATCTGGGTTGCAGGATGCTATGGCTTGTTTCTGGATAAATAAAGCTATTTCTTGATCTATCAGGCCTTGTTTTGAAAAATGGATTTGTTTTGGAGGGACATTTGGACGTGTGTTGCATAGAATTTGAGATGGTATAACAACAATGTCTGGATAATTCAAGAATCATGTGATATTTTCTGTTAGTTCTGAAAGTAATTTGGTATTCCCCCACCCAACTTAGGTGGGGAAGCAAAAACATGTCTTCCATTGAAAGGTAGAATTTGCTGAAATTCAGCTGAAATTTCTGTGTTTGAAGCGCCCTGTGTAAACTTGACCTCTTGTTGGGAAGAACGGCGTGCCTCCTTGACTGTGGCTCCATTGACCACTTTTACTGAAGTTCCGTGGTAAGAACCATAATGACTTGCTGAGCAGCCCCTGCCTCTGCCAGCCCTGACAAAAATGTTAGATTGAAAATCCTTTTTGAGAGCTGTTTGCATTTTCTCCAATGATGTAAAAGTATTCACAAACTTTGTGAATCTTTCATTAAAGGATTGCTGAAGAGAAACCCCTGTGCAGAGGGACCCACTTAAATTGTCGAACACTTACGTAGTTTGGGATCAAAGCTTAGAAGTATTGATCTGCGCCATTCCATTGAAACAGCACAATTGGCGCTGGCCAATACAGATATTACTCATGTCAAGCCTGCTAAAATGTCTTTTTTTTTCAATATTTTTTATTAGTGCAAGAAGAAACAAAACTTATAGTTACATATCATGGTAGTGAGAATAAAAAAGTAGATAAGCATGAATTATTATCATAAAAGCTATCAGAAGTACAGAGGAGTGAGCAGAAAAACAATTAAACATGAGCAAATATATTCAACAAAAAAAAGATATAATTTTCAATAAACTTAGCCTCATCAAATTATAATAACTTAAAATTCATGTTTCAAGATTCAAAGAAATGTTTCCATATTTTTTCCTTCTTTTTTATTACCTGTGGACCTCTATGTCTTGCTAGTGAAAACTCCATTGTTCTTATTTCATTTACCAAGCTAAACCATTCCAATGTATTTGGAGATTCTTTTGAGATCCATGATCTTGCAATTACTAACCTGGCACAGGCGAATATTATAGTTATCATGTCTTTATGCTGACAATTGTCTTCTTGTATGTTCAGTAGCACCAAGTGTATTGTAAGGGGTGGGGTTATAATTTGTTTATTATTTAGGACATCAATTATCCCCTTCCAGAATGTAAGTAGCCCTGGACACGAAAAGAGCATGTGTTCTATGCCAGCTGCATTCAAATCACATTTCGGACATTTTGTTCTATCATTTAATTGATTGCCCTGTGCCCATCTTGATATTCTTTGCGGCGTGTAGTATAACTGCATAATGGTTCTATACGATTGTAATCTTAAATTAGATGAGTGGACTATTTTATTTATATGGCATAGTGAAGCTGTAATTTGTGTGGGGGTGATATTCATACCCAATCTATCAGTCCATTTAGCCGCGGTTTTGATGCTGTCATCCGTTTTACCCCAATTAAGTATCCATAGCCCAAACTAATAAGTGATTTTATCTTATCGGAGTATAAACACATTAATAAATCTGATTGGGCCACTTTAAATATTTTCATCCTTCGGTGCAAATAGTCTCTTATTTGTATATATTTAAAATGCATTTCATCATTTAGATTAAATGTTAATTTTAATGTGTCAAAGTCCATAAGACCATTTGGGCCGTATAGATCCCCCAATATATTAATGCCATGTCTAGCCCAATTATGTCCTGCCCCATCTGAGAAAATATCCGGTAAGCCTGGGTTTCCCCATAGCCTAAGTTCCGCATTAAAAAAAGAAAAGTTATCTATGGTCATGATTTGGTCCCACATTTTTTAGATATGTTTAGCTGTCTTAAACTTTACGCGTTTAAAGTAGTTCGGATCGTGTAAACTGATTGCTATCGAGTCCCAGCATATATTGATAGTAAAATAATGAACTATCATCTTTCAATAAACTTCTTATACGATGAAAGAAAGTTGCAAGGAAATATATCTTAAAGTCGGGAAAAAATAATCCCCCTTTTTCAATTGGTAGTTCTAAAAATGTTATAGCCCTGCGCGCTTTTTTGTATCCTCATAGGTAGCTACTACAGATTCCTTCTAGTTTTTTTAAAAAGAGTCTATTAGGTTGTAGGGGTATGGCCCTAAATAGATATAGTTTCGGTAGAATTTTCATTTTTATGAGATTGATGCGTCTCACTAAATTAAATGGAATCTTGTGCCATTTTTTAAAGGTTAAAGCAATTTCTTTCAACAAAGGGTCATAGTTTATAGTTATTATCTTATCTATATTTGCTGTTAATTTTATTCCTAGGTAAGTCGCACTTTGACATATGCCAGGTATAGTCTCTATTGGTTTATAGTTAGCAATGATTTGTGTCTTACTTACATTTAATTTGTAGCCTGAGACAATACCAAACTGTGCAGCTTCTTTGATTATTTCAGGTACGGCTCTAGTTAAATCTGAGGTATATACGGCAATATCATCTGGCAAAGCAGTTATTTTCAGGCTCTTCCCACCATGGTGGGTTGGAATAATATTAGCTTGTACTAACAATGTGTTTAAAAATGGTTTTAAAGATAAAGCAAATAGCAGAGGGGACAGAGGGCAACCTTGCCTTGTTCCTCTCCCTATTTGAAAATTGTCTGATTCCATTCCCCCATACCTAATCTTGGCCAGTGGGTGGTCATAAAGTGAGGATACCCAAACAAGGTATTGGCCCTGTATGCCCATCTTCTTTAACACTTCCCACAGATATTCCCACCCCACTCGATCAAATGCCTTTTCCGCATCTAACATAACCATTCCGAGTGGGGAGAGAGAAATAGAGGATACATCAAAAGCTGTTATTGCAGTATTTACATGAGTCGTAGTGTCTCTTCCCATCACAAACCCATGTTGCTGTAAATTGACCAAATCTGGCATGATTGGAGCTAAACGGTTTGCCTAGATTTTAGCAAATATTGTAACATCTGAGTTGAGCAAAGAAATCGGCCGATAAGAGCCACACTCCTCCTCCGGAGGTTTATTTTGTTTGAGGAAAAATATTATTTTAGCTATTTTCCAAGATGTAGGAGCTTTTCCAGATGAGGCTATCTGATTAATTACAGATTCTAAGAGAGGTAGTAGTTCTTGTGCACAAATCTTGTACAATTCTAAAGGTAAACAATCTTCTCCAGTAGCTTTTCCCAGAGGTAGGGTAGATAGCTAAATTTATTTCCGCTAGTGTTATTTTTAAACTAAGTTGTTGAAAAGTTTCTATATCATTATTTCTTTGTGTTGGTAGATGTTCATTGAGATATTGTTGTATTTTAGCTTTGGTGGGGGTATTGTCTGGGGTGTATAATTGTCTATAATAGCTAACAAACTGGTCAAAAATCTGATCCGGTTGTTCATACTCAAGCTGATCAGGGCCTTTGATATTCTTAATTCTAGTTTTAGCTTTTTTGTCAGCTACTTTGTATGCCAGCACTTTACCAATTCTGTCTCCCCCTTCGTATTGAGTCATTTTATATTTATGAATCTTAGCACAGTATCTCTCTCAAAGAGTCGTTTTAATAGATAATTGCAATTTACACAACTCTATTCTTAATTCTTCGATCTTAGATGTTGTTTGTGTAGTAGCTTCAGCGAGTTGCAATTCTGTTTGTAGTATGTCAGAAATAATTATCCTATTAGCTTGGCGTTTCTCAGCGTTTGACCTCAAGATATATTGCTGGGTGAAGCCTCTAATGCTGCATTTGCAAGTGTCCCAGACTATGTTTATGTTAACAGAGTTAATATTAAACTCTATGAATTCTTTAATATGTTCTTTTAGTAATATAACAAAATGAGATTCTGCAAGTAAGTATCTTGGAAAAGTAAAGAATCGTATCTCCCGCCTCTGATCTCTTATTTCAATTTCTAATAATATTGGATTATGATCTGATGTAATCCTTGGACATAGTTCAATGTTGCAATGATCAATTATTTGATCCGTTGCCCAGACCATATCTATTCGGGAGCAAGATCTATGGGGCGCCGAGTAGTACGTATGTCCCGCTATTAAGGGGTGTTTAGTGCGCCATGTGTCCTTCAGGTTGTGCAATCTACCCAGTTCCAAAATCGCAGATCTAACTTTGCGCATTCTGCCTGGGGATCCCTGCCCAGTGGAATCTATTTTATAATTAATAACACAATTGAAATCACCCATGACCAGAAGCTCCCCTTCCCATTCTAATAACTCTATACTTAGCTGGTCGTACAGTATTGGGTCATCTATATTAGGCCCATATACCAAACATAAAACAAATTGTTTACAACCAAATTTTACTTGAGCAATCGCCCACCTTCCCCATGCATCTGAATCGGTCTTAAGGATTTCAGCAATCATTCGTTTTTGTTTAAGGATGGCCACCCCCCGGATTGAGGCTCCCAAAGTTGAGCATACCACCAAATCGTAGCCTAATTGAGATAATAATTTTCTGTCCTGGTAGCTAATATGTGTTTCTGACAAAAGCGCATAATGGGGTTTATACATATCAATTTCCTCTTGTGCTAATCCTCGCTTTTGCTTGCCATTGAGGCCTGCAATGTTCCAAATTAATAATCTTAACTTAGACATTTCTTAAAGTAATAACTTGAGTTTTTCTCTGTAGAAAATATTTATTGAACAAACATGAGTTGCTTTTATCTAGTGGATAATTCCTTCTTGCAATACAAATGTTTTCCCCTTTTTTACCCCCACCCTTGCCCACACCCCAATCCCACCCCTTCACCCTCCCGTCTCTGGGGGGGGGGGAGCACCCCTCTATCCCTTGCTGCCGCTGGAAGGGCAGCAAAGTGAAGTGTTAGGTATGAAGACTACCCAACCTGCTTCCAACACAAAAGGTCTTCAATATATCAGAGAGAAAGAAAGAAGAAGAAAAAAAAAAAAGAAAAAAGAAAGAGACAGACTGAAAAGCGAACCAAGAGAGAAAAGAGATTATTGAAGTATAGAAGGGAGACAAGGAGAAGTAGAAAAATGTAAAAGGAAAGAGAAGAAAAGAAAAAGTATTCCTCCCTAGAAATAGCTAGAAATAGATCATTTACCAATCCAAATTTGAGTATAGCTCCGGTAAATAGCTCGTCTATGGGTATCTCTTATGAGCTTGTTTCAGTTATCTCTTTCTATCCTATGCGTACTTCGTTTAGCATTTAGCATTAGGAATTCAATTCAATTCAGTTAGCCCTCGAACAATCAGCTAATCAAAAAATTATGTCCTATTACAACTCATTTCATTTATCTTTTTCCATTGTAAACTTCTCCAGAGCCTGGACTGCTTCTTCAGGTTCAGAAAAAAAGAATGATTGGCCATTTCTAATCACTTTAAGGCGAGCAGGTTCTTGTAAGTACACTGTACAGCCTATGGCCTTAAAGGAATCAATCATTTTGCGAAGCTCCCAACGTCGATCCATAGTGCTCTTACTCAAGTCAGAGCGCACAAAAAAGGTAATATTGTCAATAGAAACTGGGCTGTTGGATTTAGCTTTAAAAGATACTGCTTGTCTCAACAAAAAGTTCCCAAAATATATCAAAAATGGTCTAGGAAATGTGTTATTTTTGTTTTTTTGAAATAGAGGCAGCCTATGTATTCTTTGCAATTGAGAATCCCAGTCCCAATCCGATAAGTCGATGAAGGCTTTTTGAAATAATTTCACTAAAAAATGAACTAGGGTCCGCCCCTTCCATGCCCTCGGGAATTCCAAAAAGTCTGAGGTTATGTCTGTGCGCCCTATTTTCCATATCTTCCACTTTAGCTTCTAGTTTGGTTACACGTGTCATATGGAATCTTGTTAGTGACTCTGAACGGGTTGCGCCTTCTTCCACCTCCACAATCCATTGCTTTAAGTCCTTTATCTCCTGTGTAACCCCTCCCAGCTTTTGGCAAACTTCACTCATAAATGACTGGAGTTTAGTGTTATCCTCCCTTAACTGTAAATACTGTTGTTGGCTTTCCTGCCTTTGTGCTAGGAGAGTTTGCATAATGAAATCAGTGGAGGCAGAGTTTAAGTGGCCTCCCGTTTCCTCCCGTGTCTCTAGTTGTGCCTGCAAATGGTTTAGATCATTGCTATGATCTGGAGTTGGTGGCGACTTATGAGCAAAAGAGGAGTTAAGAAGACAGGGGGAGCCGGGGCTCACAACTAATTTTTCTTTTTCAGTACTTGGTACTTCTGTTAGGCAGTCGTCAGATCTTGTCTCCAGCGACCATGAATTAGTTTGATCAGTTTGTAGGCTAGTAGGAGTATTCGCTAATGACTTATTTATCGAGTTTGCAGTTACAGTTGGATCTAAAGTTTGATCTAACGTGGTAAGCTGATTAGCCATATGAGCATCCATGTCCCTGAGTTCATTATTAATCGATAAAGTTGGCGAGACTGTTGTAGCCACTTTCATTAGTGATAATGATATTTTTGTAGTTTCCATTCTGGGTAATATAGTTTTGTCTCCTAAACGCAGTTCTTCCTCAGGACTAGCTCCAGAAAGTCTTAAAGCCATATTCTTTACTCCCCCTTTAGCCTCAATCCATTTTCTCAGCGGGCTATCATCAACTATAGCCTTGCGCCCTTTTTTAGCTCCATTTAAGTCTTTATCCTGTGTTTTGCGAGCTATAGTTTTTGATTGAGCTTTAGTTTTTGCTTTTGCTTTTCTTAAACCGGTCAGTTTGCTAGCATTAGCTTGGTTACATGAAGTTTCTGCATCAGTTTCTCCTCCATCAGGTATCTCTTCATATTCTTCATATTCAGGACTAGAGTCCTCATCGATTAGCTCCGTTACATCGACAGACAAGTTCACTGAGGTATTCTTTCCCTTTAGAAGACTTACACCTAGTTGCTTCTCTAGTGTTGCTTTAACAGTAGATACCTCTACAATCTTCGTGGTTGTCTGTGTTGCTTCAGTACTACCAGTTACTTCGCTATTGTTTGTAGCGGCACTTAATACACTTGCTGCAACCAACACAGTATTTAAACTAACGTTTGTGCCTACATGCTCCACGGTAACTTTTAAATTAATCATGTCTTTTCCATTAGTCGTTTCATTGTCCCTTATAGACACAAGTTCTTGAGCTGTTTTGTCTTTAATGCAGGGCTCAGCTTTATCCACGGCTATATTTCCATCTTTTGAAACAGTCTCCGTTAAACCAGTAGCTCGTGTTTCCTCTGACTCTGGAGATAGCAAGTTAGAATCATTTAGTAGGACTTCGCTATTACCCTGTAAAATTGCACTGTTGCTACCACTCGTATTGAGCAACGCCGGGCGTAATAGTTGTTTGGTAAGCGCAGTTATGGTGGGGTCTTTGGCGCGGGCCATCACAGCCGTGGCTGTTTTATTTTTCAAAGCAAATTCTGCAAGTTTAACATAGCAAGTAGGGAGCGTGGACGTCATACCTGCGCCTTCGGTTTTCCCCGTCTTTCCAGCCATTGCAGTTCGAGCCGAGCGGGTGTTTTGCCGTGATGTCATCAGTTCAGCAGCAGCAGCGTTCCTTGGCTCGGCTGTTGAGAGCGACGTCCGTTCTTCGCTCGGCGCCGAGCACAGCTGTGAGTGAGGCAAACCGTGACCCGCCCTGTAGCATGCCCTGCTGAGTGCACGAAGGGGGAAGGCACTTCTGAACCTCCAGACCGGGAGAAAGCCTCTGCTAACACGCCAAGCAAGCTGCAGCATCGCAGCTGTTTGCTCTGTGTAAAAGGAGAACTCTCGTCGCTGGAAGGAGGCTGCTGTCATTGTAAAGCGCTGATCACCTGAAAGCGCTATTTGGCAGCGGTTCAATTCTACTGCTCGCGTTTCCCGCTTCGCAGGAAACACTCGTGATTCTGGGCTGGTAGGCGGACAGGGAGACCAGGAAACATCAAAGCCCACAAGCCATCTGGGCCTGGAGCACCTCCCCGCCACGCCCCCCTCACCTGGCTCTAATTGCGCGTGGGTGGCGCCGGGCTGAGCCCGGGCAAAGGGCGGGCCCTCTGTGGCCCTCGGTGACTGAGGTAGGCTGGGCTGGGCCCGGTATTTATATTTGCTCATAAATATACGTGTTGTGTTTAAAACGAAGTGGCTCCTTGTGAAGTTAAATAACAGTTTTTGCTCCATTGACATTGACTGGAGAGCAACCTCAGACTTTCCTCCATTATCAAATTAATTTTACGGTCCATTCATATTTTTAATCACACTCTTTGTGGAAGCACATCTTCTATAAACGACATCCTTTGAAAAATTACTGGAGAGGATGACAAAGAAACTTCGCTCTGGGAGATTAGTGGGGGGAAGGACCTGTGCCAAAACAAAATCCAACCCCCTAAGAAATAAATCAGTGAATAATCCTTTACTAAAGGGTCAATGTCAGCTTTTTGAACTGTGGGAAAAACCAGTGGATAAGAATTTACCTGTTGTTGAAAATGAAGGCCTACTTTCAGTTGCACAGGTGGGGCCGACACAAGTGGTTGATAATTCGGTCCCCCTCTCTTTGATGACAGACCCACTCCAAATAGAAACTACTGCGAGGACCTGCCTTGTACATTCCGAAGCCGATGGTGATACTAAGCTCCACGTTCAAACTATGGAGGGAAAACAAGCTAACAATTCACCAGCCCCACAAGCCTCTACTCCTGACGTTCGGTCAGGAGGAGATTCCTCATTGTCATCCATTGACCTAGAACTCTGTGGCCGCTACTTGGATGCAGGTAGTTTGAAATCTCCAGAAGCCATTAAGCCATCAGTGGGTGCTACTCCATCTGGGTTATTGTTATATAGCAGTACTCCCTCAATAAATGTGCAGGATATGTCCGCATTGCTAAATGTTTCCAAGAGCCCTGAGTTCAATCTATCTGGAATTTGTCCTTCTGCTGCTGCTGACGAAAAACCTATATCGGAATCTCTGATTGCCCTGGAACATTTGCTAGCCTCTATATTACTTCTTTTGGGCAAATTCGTGGGCAGCTCTGACTGTATCTTGGATTCTGTCACTCAAATATTGAATACTTTGCTGCAAAAGGCTCCTGAAATGAGGAGTGTCCCCCCCCCCGCGGCCGATATTAGCTTGGCAACGGGGAATGTAAATGCGCCTGCAGAGAACTCTGGTATAAAGCCTTCAGTAATAGTTCAAGAAAACAATGCCACGGTCCTGCCAGTCACTGCGGCGACTAACTGTGTAAAGAACTCAGATCTTGAAATAGAGGAAGAAAATCTGTCTGTTTCAGTTTTAAAAGTGACACAAGAATTATTTCCAATATTCATCCCTGAAAAAAAGGGCAACATGATGATGATCAAGAGATAAAGGAAAAAATTGGCAAACGTAGAAATAATAAAGGGAAAAAAAGGAAACCTGTGCGCAAATACAGGAAGAAAAGACAAAGGCAGATAATCTTCCAAGATCCAATTGTTTTAACTGATAATGAAGATAATGCCACTGACTCTAACCCGGTGACCACAAATTTGGCTAGTGAATCCTGCCGCCCATATTGTGGTCCAGAGATCATTTGTAATACCCTTCCTATGACTGTGGAGGACCTACCTCAGAATGGTGGACATGGGTTGATTGCCCTTCCAATGGTAGAGATAAGGAGCTCTATCCCGGCCGAACTTGGGGCTCTCAACCCTTTGGCTTCTTATTTTTCTCCTACAGATGGGGTTGGCGTACGTCCACACCTTTCTTCCCAAGCAAAAAAATCAATGTCGTATGTGGACACTTTGGCTTTGGACTTCTTGCCTTTATTTGATGCTGATTTGCCCTTAAATAGATCATGGCTGCTTAAATGTTTCAGTGACTTGGAAAGTCTTCACCTTATTCAATCAAGTGACATTGAGTTAGTTTCTTTGCTAGGCGGAGATAGTGTGTCACGTATAAGGGTCAAATTTTATTCTAAAATTATTGTAAATCTTATATTACAGAAAGCTGAGAATTTCCAATGCAGAGGTATTGACGTTCTGCCTATTTTTAGTTTAGGTAATACCATTCATCCCCATAGGATGGCCCAAAAGGGTGATAAGCAAGATGGGGCTCTTTCTCCATTTAAAGATTTAAAGATTTGGGTCTCTAAGGGGAAACGTTCGGTTTCCCAGGTATTGCCCCCTCCACTAATCCAGAACTCTCTTCCATCAGAGGATAATCATCGGTGGAATTGGCTGCCTAGTGCCCTATCAAATAAGAGCACAGATAATCCCAAATTATTCCATCATCTTTAACAATAAACTGAAAATTATTTCTTGGAATGCAGCTGATATACATAGTAGTCCAGAGAAACTAGAGTTTGTATTCTCGTTGGGAGCAAATGTGATTTGCATCCAAGAAACATGGTGTACTAATAATATTTATGCAGGGAAGGATTACTATGTGTTGGAAGCGCCGGCTGCCCCCTCCAAGAAAGGTCATGCCAAAGGGGGAATTGCTTGCTTATTGTCTAATAAACTGCACTGGAGATTCTCTCATTATATTGACCCAAGTAATCTCTTCCAAGCTATAACAAAAGCAAATCTCCCTAGCTCTCCAAATAAGTCTGCTGTCGTAATTATTAATGTGTACATCCCTCCCGAAGAGCGTTTCAACATTTTATTGAAGCATGTATTTCAGTATATTGGACAAATCAAAAATGTTTATTCCCCACCTGGAGTTATCCTAGTAGGAGATTTGAATTGTCAAATTTCTAATGCTAGTTTAAATTTATTTAGAAATAAACCCAAAGAAGAGGCCTATTTTATTCCACAATCCCTCTTTCCAGATAACATAATAACTAATAAAAGAGGGAAGATTCTGCTGGAAGAATTATCGGCAGTTGAGGGGCTCATCTCAAATGGGAGATTTCCCTCTGATGTGCCCGCGAAATTTACTCACAGGTCCCCTTTTAGTGCCTCAATTCTTGACTATGTGATTTCAGATTATGACATTTTCCCATGCATTCAGGATCTTACGGTATCCCCTACATCCTTGAGTGATCACAGCATAATCATTATAACTATTTCTTTAAAACCTCCCCCCACTGAGTCTTGGTCCCTCAATAATAACGATGTTCATTTTCATGGATCTTCGGGTAGATGTTTTTGGAATCCAACTGCCATTATAGGTGTGCATGATATTCTATGCAAAACTATATTAGAATTAAACGATTGGCATGGTTCCGAAATTGTTAACTTTGAAAAATTTATGAGGAAGATCATCTTGGATGTGAAAAAGGTTAAGTGTTCTAGGAAAAAGGTAATTTATCCTAGTGCATTGCGTACCCTGAATAAGGAAATAAATAAATTAGTGCAAGAGCAATTTCTAGGTAGATCTGGTGAACTAGCAAAAGAAATATCGAGGTTAAAAAGAAGAACTAGATTAAAAGCGAAACTAAAAAAGGAGAAGGAAGATTCTGTATGGATAAATCTGCGGGAAGCAGTTGTGCATGGCAAGGCTAGAGAATTTTGGTCCATAGTTGGTAAGGGATGCAGTACTAGAACGAGCCCTCTTCCTATCCCCATATCTGAAGAAGTATGGTCCTCTTACATTCGGAAGCTGTATGCAGGGAATGATACATTGGCTGTAGATAGTGACCCTGATCTAACACCTGAGGGTCCGATTAATTTTCCAACAGAGAAAACAATAGAAATGGCCATAAAGAACATGCGCTCCTCCGGCGCAATGGGACCTGACGAACTACCTATGACGGTTCTGAAGCAGGAACCCTCTCTATGGAGTAAGATCCTCTTCCCATTGTTTAAATCCTGCTTTGTTACTAAAACGGTCCCTGCTTCTTGGAGGGGAAGTATATTGAGCCCTATTTTTAAGAAGGGAGCTAGGGATAACCCCATGAACTACCGTCTGATAGCCCTCCTCGACTCAATCGGAAAGGTCTTTGCAAAATGTATCCTAATATTACTTAACGATTGGATCGAGGAGAATAATATCTTACCATTTGAACAAACTGGGTTCCGTAGGGGGCACGGTACATTAGATAATCTCACCGCCCTACATGTGATCACTGATAAATACACACATGTGAGAGGGGGGGTGGTGTTCGCTGCGTTTATTGATTTCTCCACAGCGTTCGATAAAGTTGATCGTCGAACGCTGTGGAGAAAATTAGCAGCCCTTGGTATACCATCTTATTTATTGGATCTTGTACGTGCTCTCCATACGGATACTTGGTGCTGTGTTCTTCAAGGTGGAGAAAGGGGACTCTCGCACCGAATCCCATCTTTGAACGGCCTTAAACAAGGCTGTCTTCTGGCTCCATTATTGTTTTCCTTGTACACTGTAGACCTTCCTGCTTCCCTGACAGCTTGTGTGGGTATAGCTCCGGTGGTAGGTGGGGCCCCTATCTCTTGTTTGATGTATGCCGATTATATTCTTGTCCTAGATTTAACACCTAAAGGTCTGGCTAATCGGCTGCAGGCTCTACATGCTTTTGCTGGCTCTCATTTTATGAAGATTAATACATCTAAAAGTAAAATTATGTGTATTGCAGGGAAAAGAAGTGCCGTTCTGAAAACTTTGGATGGTTTATCGGTGGCCAGAAATTAGAGGTTGTCAAATCCTATACCTTTTTGGGTAAAATAATTGCGGCCAATTTGAGTGAGAAGCCCCATATCGAGCATAGTTCACGTAAAGCCCTCGCTCATGGCAAAGGTTTGAATTCCCTCTATCTCACCACCGGAAAACGACACTTCGCCTGTTTACTTGAGGTGTATAGGGCAAAGATTCCTGCTATGATATTATATGGCATAGAACTCATAGAGTTGAAGCACTGGGGTTTCTGTCACAAAATTGAAGGGAAACTCTTAAGATCCCTATCCACCCTCAACACCGCGTGCTCTTTGGCTGCATGTAGGCTCGATTTTGGCCTTAGGAGCTGCTGGGTTCAGGGATTATGTGCTCTGGTAAGATGGGTGGCTTGCTTGGCCAGAGCTGAACCGGGTTCGATGAGAGCTCTCCTTAAAAGAGAACTGTTGGGCAACTTTAAAGAGTTCTCACGAATAGTAAGGAACTTTAGAAGAGCTGTGTCACTTTTAAAGTTAGAAGAAAGTGTTTTGTTCCTTCACTCACCAACCCAGCTAAAAATCCTGCTAAAACAGGCATCGTGGGAACTATGTTTTCAAACAGATAAAAATGTAATACAAGAAAAAGGGGGTTGTGACCTCCTCCTTAATTCTTATTCTATGAAGTTGGCCCAACCCTATGCCACATGGAATATGCCACATGGTGTCCGCAGATTATGGTTTCTTTTACGATACCATTTACTACCCCTAAATCTACTCTTATCCAAATGGTATGGATCCTCTCCTATGTTCAATTTTTGTAATTTGAGTATTCAGGATCGTACGCATGTCCTGTTGATTTGCCCTGCACTCCGCCTATTGCGGCTTAAATGGTTAAAACCAATATGTCTCCTACTAGGCATTTCTAATATGAATATTTTTCTACAATTTCTACACTGTCCTCCAAATGAAATGTTTTGCTTCCATATTTTTTATTTTTTTAAAGGTTTTTTAGCTATTTATTAATGTGCTATGGAGAGGTCTGACGTTGATTATTCTTGTCTATTTTGTCAATGGATGCAATTTGTTTTGTGTTTGTTCACTGAATTTTTCTTCTGTATGTAATTTGTATTGTGAATTTTATGTGGCCCTCGTTGAGAGCCAAAACATAATAAATAAAATTGAAATTGATGATTAATTAAGTTAGAAGACCGTTTTTGTAAAGTTTACTTGGTTCTAGGAGCTTTGTACAAATGAGTCCAATGATTTCAGTGACATTCTCTTTGACTTGGTTCGCCGTTTTCACGAATTTGTTGGAAGCAGTAGGGAGCTACTCCACACCAGCTCCTTCACCTGGCGGCATCAGCCCGCCATCTTGACTCCGCCCCTCCACCTGCTAAAATGTCTGGGTTAATTTGAGTACCTTGGTCTTTGGCAGAAAATGTAATGTCCACAATTTTTAAAAGGGGCAGTAGATGTCAAAAGGTTTATCTGGGCATGCGTTTTTTAGGATTTTTTGTTAATTTGCTTAGAAAGGTAGTTAATTTGTAGTCTATATGAGACATTGGTGCTACCTTGCCCAATAAAATAGGGTGAACACATTCTGCACAGTTTTTATTCCTGATTTCTTTTGTGAAGGATTTTCTCAATCTACTCTGAATATAAGCAGCTGTCTAGGGTGTAGGAGTCCATTCAGAGGTTTTGGGTTTAACTATCTCTTTTAGATCAAAAGTACCATGCATGAGTGATGCAGCAGAATTCATTTTTGAAGAGGAACATTCTCCTGCTTCAACATCTACGATTTTTCTCTTTTTAGAAAGTGGACATGAAGATCTCTCTTCATCACTCATCACAAATTTCAATTTGATCCTCAGAGAAGGACAAAGCAAATACCATTCCTCATTTTCATAAAACCTTTTGTTAATTGGAGAAAAAACATCTAAATATGCCCTTTTTAAATTCTTAAAGGTGTTTGCCTTCGATGTAGTTTTATGGGAGGTTTATAAAGTATTTTGTGGTAATTGTGCAGGTAACTGAGAATATGCATCATTTATAATAGAAAGTAAATATTTAATTGTTGAGTCATAGGATCCAATAAAGTTGGTATGGATCTCTGTACCAAGTTTTGTAAACTTTGATCAAATGCTGGTTTGTCTTGTACAGATATGAAACTGGTAGCCAACTCAGTTGTCAAATCAAAAGGAATATTGGAAAAGGTTAGAGTATGACATATTCCTCACTAGAATTTTTTGATTTGGCAGTGTCAATTTAAGTCCCCACATTTTTTACCCACCCTTAAAGGTCTGTGGGCCCATCTTGCAAAACTGCTACATAGCTGTTGAACAAGGGCAATAATCCTCTGCGAGACATAATGGATGGAATCAGGGAGGAGTTGAAGTTATGGGAGGCTGTGAGGGCAACAGAAGAAAATGGTTGGGAGAAGCTTGCCCTAGCACCATGCCTGGGACTATAATCATGCTTCTGAATAAAGATATTTGAAATATGTAGGTAAGCGTTGCTTGTGAAATTTCTTATTTTTTTTTAAAAATCAGGTGTGAAAGTGTTGAAAACGTGGCTACGCTATCAGCTGCCAATTCATTAGTGATCACAAAATGGCACTAACGCAGGGACCTCTGAAACCAAATAATGGTCAAAATGGACCCGACCTACAGCAGTGAGGACAGTCAGGGACATCTTAAGGATTTCTGGGGCCCTTGGCCAAATGTAATTTGGGGCCCCTGCCCAGAACAGCTTTGAATTTAGGATCCAATTTCAGCTGTTTGATTCCCTCTTTGACCAGGTCAATGACAGTGCACAGGCACACTTATTCAAATTCCAAATGTGATTAGGTCTAATATTGAATGATACTGACATGTTTTCAATATTACAATACAGAAGCAGCTCACTAATAGTATTGCAAATAAACTTTGTCCTGTTTTGATCTAATAGAAACTTTTTTTATGTATGTTGCATCGTATTGAAAAACATGAACATTTCTATGCAAAATATTTGTAATGGACTCCCATACATCACTCACAAAAAAATAAATGAAAGGAAACTGGTATTTAAAACAATAGTTTGAAGAATTATTCAAGGTCATCAGAACAAGACTGCAAAACAGAGCTGCCTCTATCAGAAGGCGCCATGAAAGGTCGGGGTCCTATTGGCCTGGGCCCACTTAACCCATGCCTTAAAACGTCTCTGGGACAATGAATAGTGAAAGCAAGCGGCGTCGCTGACCAGGATCATCATGACGCCACTGCTGAGGATAAGTTAACACATTTTTAAACAAAGCAGAGTTTATAAAATACAAATAGAATAAAAACGAACAATACTTAACATGGCTGCCAAGCAAAAAAGAAGCGTAAGGTAATACATAATCACAATGCTTTATATGGACACCTTACTTTTTATGTGCCACTGTTTATTGGCACAAGAGCACTTCAGACCTTCCACAACTCAGCTGCTAGACTAGTCCTTAATCTCCGACACCTGGCCCACACCATACCCACCTCAAGGAACTCCACTGGCTCCCAGTACACAAGCGCACACACTTCCAACTCTTCACGCCCTGCTTACTTGAACAGCTGCATCCAATTCCACCAACTTCCTAATCACCCCCGCTCTGCTGGACGCTGACTCACACACACCCCGCTCATTCACAAATGCAGATAAAGATGTTGCACCCTCTCTTACATGGCTCCTAAGCCCTGGAACAATATTTCTATAGGGGGGTTGCTTCTTCACAAATGTGACCGATATCCCGTCTGACGCATTACAAGTGCCATTGGATATAATGCACTTGTAATCAGGGCCGGACTGGGAACCAAAACCGGCCCGGGCAAAGTGCTTGGCCGGCCTCCGGGGGTAGGTTGGGGGTGCGACCGAGCTCTTTGCCGGAGCCGGTTTCGGATGATTTTGTTACAGGGTCGATTTTGCAGCTATGTTGCCTAAACGGCCCTGTAACAAAAATGGCCCCCAGGGACCCATAACCAGCCCCAACCCTTGCGGCGCACCGGGGGATTGCCCGGTGCCCGCAAAGGCCAGTCCAGCCCTGCTTGTAATACGGCAGATAGGATATTCTTCACGTTTGTGATAGAGTAACTGGCTGGCCGAACTCCAAATCAGGCCCTTGTCTCTTCAAGGAAGCTCACCGGGGATAGACTCACTCACCTGCTACCAAGACAGGATACGCTTGCGGTTGATTAGCACGCTCTATAAATACAGCCAGGGGCATCATTAACCCACTGCTTTAGCAGCTACAGTGTAGGTGGAGTTCTTGATGGGCCTCTTCTCTCTGCAACTTGGCAGACAAAGACTCCTAAATAACGTGAAAGGGTTGAGTGTGTGAAAGGCCGATGGATGGGTGTGTGAATGAAAGGATGAATGGTGAGTGAAAAGGTGGATGGGTAGATGGATGGATGAATGAGTGGAAGGATGGATGTAAGAATGGATGAGTGAAAGAATGGACGGATTAGTGAATGGGAGGGTTGATGGATGGATGAAAGGGTGGATGGACGGATAAGTGAAAGAACGGATAGATGAATAAAAAGAAGGGGGTGGATGAATGGGTAAATGAATGAATAAGTGAAAGGGTGGATGAATGATGTGGAAGGATGGGTTGATGAGTGAAAGGTTGGATGGATGGATGGGTTGATGAGTGAAACTGGATGTATGAGTGAAAGAATGGATATATGAGTGAAACGGGAGGTGAATGGGTGAATGGATGAGTGAAATCGTGTATGGGTGAGTGAGTGGATGTATGGATGAGTGAGTGGATGGATGAGTAAAAGGTGGATGGATAGATGAGGGGATGGGAGGATGGAAGGAGTTAAAGGGTGGATAGATAGATGGATGGAGTGACAGGGTAGATCAATGGATGGATGAGTGACTGGAAGGATGAGTGAAAGGGTGGGCGGGGAGAGATGGATGCATGAAAGGGTGGATGGATGGATGGATAGAAATATGGATGGATAGGTTTGGAGTTGGATAAATTGGTAGGGATATGGATGTGCAGACGGACAGAATGGTGTAAGGCTGAATGAATGGATGACAGAATGTAAAGATGAAATTGTGGATATCAGCAGGTGGATGGAAGGATTAATGGGTGGATACTTGGATGGAAGATACAAGAGAGCTCTTCTGGGGAGGGCTGTGATGTCTTGTTTTTTTGCTTGTTGCCATAAGAGCTTTGGTTCAAAGTGGGGGTATTTTAAGTCAAGTCAAGTCAAAGAAGTCTTTATTCGATTATACATCATAAAAGACATGCATCACAAATTACAATAACAAAAGTACATGTGTTTCCTTTAAAAGAATAAAACATTATTAAAACAGTTTAAGATCGTATTAAATCAATTATACAAGACTTCATTTGAGCGGATTTTTAAAAGATTACAATAAATCCTTAGTTGAGTAACCATCGTAGCTTGGACACTATAAATGGTTACACATTAACACAAACAATAAAAGCCTAACAATTTAGGTTAGAAAACTAAATCGAGTTGATGAACCTTGTTCTTATGATCCAGGCCCAACCTAGATATTTTGCTACACCAGTAACAATCACAGGTGACAGATCTGTCCTTAGTATCCTACTAGCATTTGCGACTGAGCGTGTGCCCAAATTCCTACAAACTGGACTTAACCACTTGGATCTGGGGGCAACGTACAGTGGGCAGACAAAAAGAAAATGATTTATACTTTCGCCCTGACCTGGACACCTAGGGCAGTGCCCAGACCCTCCCTTACCCCACGTTTTGGTGAACTCCCTTAAGGGCAGGGAACCGCTTCTATATTGATGGAATAATTTGCGGTCCATAGGCTTGGTTATAGCATCCCAATATTTTTCAAGGCAGGGGACATCCTTTATAACAATGAATAAGCCAGTAAGGTTGCTAACAGACAGCCCGAGTGTCTTTTTTTGTACAACCCAATCCCAGTATTGTGTCTTCAAGTCCTTTTTGGAAGGGAAGGTTGCAGTAGCGGGGTTAAGCCACAGTTCCTCAATCCTTGAACCAACCTATGTTGTGTGCACCCGGAAGATCTCTAACCTCAATGCAAGCTCTCGTATAGAGTTGGAGTTTGGGCGTTGTCCAAAGGCGACGCCAGAATGCTAATGGTCGCAATCTGGCTTGGTCCTCCACAGGTTGGCACCCAAGATCGTACAAAAGTGGGATCCGCGGTGTAGACTGTGGAAGGCCAGTGGCCACCCTGAGGAATTTATTTTGAGCAGCTTTCAGGGGATCCAGATTACTGTAACCCCAGAGCTCCGCCCCGTAAAGGACAGATGGTAGAACTTTCGTTCCATAAATCTTCATTAAAGGGGACATGGGCCGGGTAAAGGAGCTTTTATGTTCTTTAATCAGGGCTCCTCCTATCTGCGCATACTTTAATGCCAATAAATCAACCTGTTGGGACCAGCTAAGGGTCTCACTAAGCATTACTCTGAGGTAAGTAAAATGTTTAGTCTGTTCCAGGGGTGTGCCCCCCATGGTAACCCTAGCTGTAATCGGAGTGTGTCCTCTAAGTATCATAAATTTAGTTTTTGACACATTCACCTCAAGCTCATGCTCGCTGCAAAACAATTCAAACCTTATCAGGGCCTGTTGGAGACCCTGTCTGGTCTTGGAGATTAGAAGAGTGTTGTCAGCGAACATGAGCAGAGGGATTTTCATACCAGCCAGGGACGGGGCATCGGGGGTGATTGATAAAATAGTTTATGACCCCATTTATATATAATGAGAAAAGGGTAGGGGCTAATACACACCCTTGCCTAACACCTTTAACAACTGGAAATTTATCCGCTACCTCCCCTGGTTTACACCAGCGTACTTGGGCAAAAGTTTGAGCGTGTAAATTCACCAAAAGGTGAACAAGGGGGCTGGCATACACAACTTTGCTAGACAGTTCCACAACCTTGCCCTTGGGACAAGGTCAAATGCAGACCTTAAGTCCACAAAGGCTGCGTAGAGAATACCTTTGCCTAGGATGACAGTCTTCCAGTAGAGAAGAATGAACCGTAAGACCTGGTCTAGGGTACTCACATGGGACCGAAACCCTGCCTGGAGTGGAGTAAGAATATTAAACTCACAAATCCAGTCCTGAATCCTGCCAAGTACAAGGCGGTCTGTGATTTTTTGAACCGCATCTATAAGGCTGATCGGCCGGTAGTTGGAAGGAACCGACCGATCGCCTTTCTTGTAAATTGGCAGGATTTCTGCCCCAAACCAGGACTCGGGGACCTTAGCACCAGAGGCTAGAGCATTTGCCAATAGGACTATATAAGGGACCCAAAGATCCTGGTCATTCTGGAATATATCAGCTGGTATGCAGTCCGGGCCTGGTGCCTTGCCCCTTGGTATGGATTGCAAGACATGTTTAACTTCACTGCTCGTAAACATGAGAGGAGCAGCCAGTTGGGGGCAAGGAATATCTACCTGGGCACTATTATGATTCTTAAATTGTTCCTCAAAGTAGCATACCCACTGATGTTGGCCTACCGAAGCAGGACTTTTGGGCGGTTTTCCTGGGATATACCCCATTTTAGAAGATGCCAGAACTGTCGCAAATTCCGCGAGCTACATGCTTCGGATAGTGATAGCCACCGTTCCTCATCCCAGTTGGTCTTGGCTTTGTGTTTGGCATCTTTGTAAGCCTTTCTACAGGACCTAATTTGGCTAAGGTTTTTTTGCTTAATTGCAGTAAACAAGTCCTCGTGGGTCCGGCGACACTCCTCATTAAACCAGGTTATGGTTTTCAGTTTCCCCCTCCTACCCTGCTTAGAGATAGACTTCACAAACAGCTTTTTCAATTCCAAAAATAAGCTGGTGTGAGTGTTAGATATAGTTGCATTAATGACGTCCTGTGACTCACATTTAAGGATTCCTTCCAAGGAGTTAGCTACCAGAGTTCTAATCTCCTTACGTGCCTCAACATTAACAGAAATTTTTGGCCAACGTACCCTTCTCATGTCGTTACTAAGTACGACTTCGTCCTGAACGGCATTTGGGATACGACTTTCTGACCCAAGAAAGCTGTGATCCCTTAGTTCCACTACCAACGGGTCATGGTCACTTTCCGGGCGGGACATAACCACCATATCCTCAACTGCAGCCCATAGCGTAACATCGACTAAAATGTAGTCAATGCGACTACTGTGTCTGCCGTTGCTAAAGGTATGTCTACCCATCCTATCTGATCGCAATCTACCATTTAATGCTCTCAAGCCCTGTCCAGGCACACCCCTTTAATGAATGTAGCAGATTGTGTCCATTTACCAATCGGTGGTAACTCAAGCTGGGGAATCCCCCAGGTCATATCTTCAGCCTCTGTAAGTGAGGCATCATCTGGGCTCAGAGTTTCGAAACAGGAATTATAGTCCCCCATCACAACCGTGGGCCCATCTGCACGTGCACCTGATAGGAAATCGTCCAGGAGGCGGAGGGTTGGAGAGACCCTTCCGCCCTGGATGCCCCTAACATAAATATTAATCAGGAGAATGTTAAGGCCTTTGGTAGATTTTACACTAACTATTAAAATATCAGGGCTATCAATCGAAACCTCCTCCACTCTTACACCTTCGTACTGGCGTACCCAGGTAGTCAGACCTCCCATGGCACGTCCTCTGTGGCCTTTAATTGCTGGCTTACTGAAGTTTAAGTAGCCAACAAAGAACACCGGTGAGTGTGCCCAGGTTTCTTGGAATGACCATACATCACCTTGCTGTATAAAATTCACCCAATCCGGAATACACATACGGGACTCAAGCCCAGCTATGTTCCAACTACCAAACTTAGTGCCACTTAAGGCCACCTGGTCAGTAGTTTTGGCCTTGGGGTAGGGGGATATAACATCATGAGGTGGAGGAGCTCCATTATCATCAAACGACCCCCTATAACTTGGTGCATCCTGTAGGGGTACATCATCACTTCTTATATCCAGTCTATCCAGACCAACCTCACCGTAAGCTACCAACACTGGTTCCCGGCAACCAATAAGGGGCTCTCCATTGAGGCCAGTCACCTTGTCTTCAACCTCTGGAGTCACTACAACCTGAACCTCCACATTTGTTACCAATTTCATACCCCACGCCCCAACCAGAGGGTCAAACTTCCCATTTCCACAGTACAAAGGCTTGACCTTTATTGCTTCTACATGGGGAATAGCAATATCTGGGGTAGAAACAATACCCGTACAATCTAAGTTAGCCTCTGGATCTATGTGTGGAGTAATAAGTCAATCATTATAGTCCAACCCTGATAGGGGTTCATACAAATTGTGCAACAGGATATTCCAGTACTCATTGTAGTTGGTATATTTAATACGGTTGTTTGGTATGGAGAAGTGGCTAGGGGGATGACAATGGGGAGGAGGGGGAAAGGGAGTAATGGGATTATTAACAGGGTAGGCAAAAAGGGATGTATTGTTGACCATATTCGGAGGGTGGACGTACCTACTAGATCTGGGGTAAACAGGGGGTCTAATCAAAGCCTCTGGGTAGAAATAGCTTAAATTTCGTGTAGTAATGCCTCCTTCCTTATTCCCTGGGTACCAGTCACTAATGTGTGAAACAACTCTGTGGTCTTTAAAGTTGATGATCACAATGTCTCCATCTATATCTTTAGGACGAAGACCCACCCAGTTACATCTTCTTACCGAAATGATTTCTCCATTTAGGTGGGCAGGGAGGGGTCTATTTGCTCTCAGCCAGAAGAGAACTTTATTTTTTACGTTTACATTGTGTTCAAGGTTACCATTTGAGATCAGGGGGACACCGGTAAAAATAATCACAAATTTTGCCGAGTCAGGGGGTAGGTCCACTGTGTTTCTATGATTAAAGGGGTACTCTTTGATTTGTGGCTGTTGGTTTGTCTACCCCGGGGAACATAGTTACCTTGTTTGTAGGTGGGATTGGTTTACTTGCAGCCATCACAGGCTTCTCTTTAACTGACTTGGGTACTAACATTGGTTTCGTAGATTTTTGGGGGCCATTGGAGTTGTTAGGAATTATGTTCCCATTCTTTTTTTGAAGTTTACTTGGGATCGTAGTAGTAGCACTAGGCTGACCTTTCAGATGGGACTGGACCTTGGAATTCATTGAATGGGGAAGTGGGGTTGGATCAGCTGAATCTAATAGGCTATACATTTTTTCCCCCAAGATCCTAACTCTCTCCATTAATGGAAGCATGTATGCCTTTAAGAGCTTATCGAAAAGTTCAATATGCTCTTGTTTGAACATGAGTGGTATTTCTTCAGGGAGAGTTGGTGCAAGGTGGATAACTGGTGGTGCCTCCCTCACGGTAGAATTGGTTAAATTGGTATTTGCGTTAGTTAAAGGGGGTGGAGAACCCTGATGGTTGGGGCCTTTTCTTTTAACACCACCCTATCCTTTTTTTCCTTGGCGGGGAACAAACAACCCTTCGTAAATTCATGGGTTTAATTCCGGTGTCAATCTTGGTGTGTGGCGGAATCTCCTCCTTGGGAGCTACACTATCTACTGAATGATTAGTAAGAGTTGAATGAAGTTGAGGGGCTATAATCAGGGCGGCAGGGGTATGTAGATCAATAAGGCTATTGGAAACAATAGGAGGGCTATTGGAAACCATAGGAGGGCTATTTAAAATGCCTTCACTATTTGAAGCGGAGTGAGCGAACGGTGTGATATGCACGCGAAAAATACTAGTGATTTGATCAGTACGAAGTAGATCAATATCTCTGTCCAGCCTACCTATACTGCCCATATCCTGTGAACTATTTGAATCTGGTGGTGTAGACATTGTTTATTTTTGTTTAAGTTGTTCTATAGAGCGGCGACGCTCAGCACATTTCTCCGCTAGTAGGAGTTCTTTGTCTATTTCCTTGTGAGCCTTCTCAAAATATTTGTCGAGAGGCCCAAGGATCGAGACTCCAACACAGGAAGGCAGTGAACTAGACATAACTGGGGTAGACCCAAACATATAAGGAGACCCGTGAGCTGACTAACCTGAGCACTACAGTGGGCAAAGTGCGAAAGTTAGTTAGCGGGCCCAGCCCAGCCTCCTTTGGCCTCTGACGGCCACAGACGGTCCCGCCCTTGTCCCGGGATTCTCCCGGGTCGCTCCCGCGCAGCGGTAACCTGTGGGTTCTATAAAGGGGCGGGGGCGTGGCCAGCAGGGAGAGCGGACCAGGTGTGGACAATGGTCTGAGCAGGGGCTCCTGGGAAACGGAGTCCCTCCTGCTCTGCTCGCAGCCCTGCCGCAGATGCTTCAATGCCCCTCACGCTCTGCTCCAGATGCAAGTAAGCTCCCTCCTTAAACTGCGAAGCGGGACCCGCGTAGCGGGTCCGGCGAGCAGTTGGTAGTCCTGGGGGGTTAACAGTAAAGGAGAACAAGTGGCAGCCTGCTCCTACGCAGAACAGCAAACAGCAGCAACAGTCAGGGGGTATTTTAATTTTCTGGCTACTCCCTTGAATACAGCTAACATAACATCAAATAAAATGATGGTACATGTAGTTCTTTATTACTCTTGGGTATTGTAGTCCATTGTTTTATTCTTGCACAAAGTGTTTTACTGCATTACCCAGTGGTACAGAAATACGCAGACCTCTTAAGGTAAACTATAACTGCAGCTCCTATTCAAAATGTTATTCATCAGCATCATATGATTTTATCTTCAAAGGAAGCACAAGAGCACCATTTTGTCCTTTCTACCCACGGATCAATTCATGTGTACAACACACATATAACTTTGCAGTCATCAGGAAACAAATATATATGCACACGCATATGTTAATAATGGCTGTACCTCTTTTATTCTGTATATCTCAGTTATGTTTTAAAACTGGTCTTCAGTTTCTGATTTACCGTGTGTTCACACAATTGGGCCTCTGTCTAAAAACACTTCTAACCCACTGAGCAGTAATAAACATTTTTAATAAGCCAGTTCATGAGTTAGATTTTTTACCACCATCAGCTGCTATTAATGGAATGGGATAACGTTTTAAAAGTGGCTGGTGTTGCATCCCACGTGCAGCATTTTACGCACATTTTCTCAGGGTGAATTAAAACATCTTCCTTTCTTTAAGAAAAGGTTGAAACGATTGATCCTTGAGGTACAAAATATTTCACTGCTCATGATTGTAGTCCTTTGCATGTTTAAAGCATTCTGTGTGTGCCGTTTGGGGATAATTTTACGTATGAGGTGCATTTTCCTGGTTAGCGTTGGGCACACCTTTCAAAAGGTGCTCTCAGCGCTTACCATGAAAATGTACAGGATAATGGTGAAAACGCGGCCCCCAGGGCAGCCGCCAACTCATGTTGCCCCCAGGGCAGCGCATTCATGTGAAAAATGAAGCGGCTGCTTTGAAGACGCTCCGTTTTTAGGTCTCGTGACCTATCAATGCGCATGCGGATTGATAGAGAAGCGAGACTATAGGGCTGTAAACAAACTTTAACTAACTGGCGATTTGGTGCTGTGCCCGTGCGCTTATAGGTCAATGCGCAAGCGCATTGACCTAAAATGCGCGTGCACAGCATCAAATTGCCAGCCATCTGTTGCCCAGCTTGGTGCCCCTCCACCCCCTGCAGGATCAAAGGCTTTCATGGCCGGCCGGCCGTGCTTTCAGTTTCACGGCCGCTCGGCCGTGTCTCCTTATTTGACTTGTTTAGCTCTCCTTTTTGTGTCTATCGAGACTAATCTATTCAACGTGGGGTCTTGGACCGTAAATAAACACTTCACTTCAAAGGTCATTCCTCGGATCTATTTCTGACATTTGAGACACTCTTACGTAAAGCTTTTCTTGCTTACAAGCACAAAATAAATCATTATTTTATATTGTATAATCTGCACTTGATTCATGCGGGTTCAATGTAATCCAACACCACATCCACCATCACATCCACATCCACCGCCACATCCACCACCACACCCACCACCACTACATCCACCACACCCACCGCATCCACCATCACCACCGCATCCACCATCACCACCGCATCCACCATCACCACATACACCACCACATCCACCACCACCACATCCACCATCAACTCCAAATCCACCTCCACATCCACCACCACATCCACCACCACATCCACCATCACATCCACATCCACCGCCACATCCACATCCACATCCACCACCACATTCACCACCACATCCACCACCAACAACACCCCATCCACCACCACCACCGCATCCACCACCGCATCCACCACCACATCCACTGCATCCACCACCACCACCACCCCATCCACCACCACCACCACATCCACCACCACCACCGCGTCCACTGCATCCACCACCACCACATCCACCAACACATCCACCACCACATCCACCACCACATCCACCATCACCTCCACATCTACCATGACATCCACCGCCACATCCACCACCACATCCACCACATCCACATCCACCACCACCACATCCGCCACCACTTTCACCACATCCACCACCACCACATCCACCACCACATCTAACACGTCCACCACCATTTCCACCACCACCACCGCATCCACCACCACCACACCCACCAGCACTACCGCATCCACCAACACCACATCCACCACCACCACCACATCCACCACCGCATCCACCACCACCACATACACCACCACATCCACCAACACTTTAACCACACCCACCACCACCACACCCACCACCACTACATCCACCACCACCACCCCATCCACCACCACTGCATCCACCACCACCACCGCATCCACCACCACCACATCCACCACCACATCCACCATCACCACCACATCCACCATCACCACCACATACACCACCACATACACCATCACCTCCACATCCACCGCCACATCCACCACCACATCCACATCCACCACCACCACATCCACCGCCACCACCACATCCACCACATCCACCGCATCCACCACCGCATCCACCATCACCACCACATCCACCATCACCTCCACATCCACCACCACCACCACTGCATCCACCACTGCATCCACCACCACCACATCCACCACCACATCCACCATCACCACCACATCCACCATGACATCCAACGCCACATCCACCACCACATTCACCACATCCACCACCACATCCACCATCACCACCACATCCACCATGACATCCAACGCCACATCCACCACCACATTCACCACATCCACCGCATCCACATCCACATCCACCACATCCACCACCACCACCACATCCACCACCACCACCACATCCACCACCACATCCAACACATCCACCACCACCACCGCATCCACCACCACCACATCCACCACATCCACCATCACATCCACTATCACCTCCACATCCACCATGACATCCACCGCCACATCCACCACCACATCCACATCCACCACCACCACCACATCCACCACCACCACCACATCCACCACCACATCCACCACCACACCCACCACCACCACATCCACCACCACATCCACCACCACCACCACATCCACCACCACCAACACATCCACCACCACCAACACATCCACCACCACACCCACCACCACCACATTCACCACCACATCCACCACCACATCCACCAACACCACTGCATCCACCACCACCACATCCACCACCGCATACACCACCACCACATACACCCCCACATCCACCACCACATCCACCACCACCAACACATCCACCACCACACCCACCACCACTACATCCACCACCCCATCCACCACCACCACCCCATCCACCTCCATCACTGCATCCACCACCAACACCCCATCCACCACCACCACTGCATCCACCACCACCACATCCACTGCATTCACCACCACCACATCCACCACACCCACCACCACTACATCCACCACACTCACCACCACTACATCCACCACCCCATCCACCACCACCACCCCATCCACCACCAACTCTGCATCCACCACCACCAACACCCCATCCACCACCACCACTGCATCCACCACCACCACCGCATCCACCACCACCACCGCATCCACCACCACCACCGCATCCACCACCACCACCACATCCACCATCACCTCCACATCCACCATGACATCCACCGCCACATCCACATCCACCGCAACCACCACCACCACATCCACCACCACTTTCACCACATTCACCATCACCACATCCACCACCACTTTCATCACATCCACCACCACTACATCCACCACCACATCTAACACGTCCACCACCACTTCCACCACCACCACATCCACCACCGCATCCACCACCACCACATCCACAACCACTACCGCATCCACCAACACCACATCCACCACCACCACATACAACACCACATCCACCAACACTTTAACCACACCCACCACCACCACATCCACCACACCCACCACCACTACATTCACCACCCCATCCACCACCACTGCATCCACCACTACCACCGCATCCACCACCACATCCACCGCATCCACCACCACATCCACCATCAGCACCACATCCACCACCACATCCACCACCACATACACCATCACCTCCACATCCACCATGACATCCACTGCCACATCCACATCCACCACCACCACATCCACCACCACCACATCCACCACCAGCACATCCACCACCACCACATCCACAGCATCCACCACCGCATCCACCATCTCATCCACCATCACCACCACATCCACCACCACATCCACCATCACATCCACCATCACCTCCACATCCACCATGACATCCACCACCACATCCACATCCACAACCACCACATACACCGCATCCACATCCACCACCACCACATCCACCACCACCACCACATCCACCACCACATCCACCACCACCACTGCATCCACCACCACCACTGCATCCACCACCACCAACACCCCATCCACCACCACCACTGCATCCACCACCACCACCGCATCCCCCATCCACCACCACCACATCCACCGCATCCACCACCACATCCACCATCACCACCACATCCACCACATCCACCACCACACCCACCACCACATCCAACACATCCACCACCACTTCCACCACCACCGCATCCACCACCACCACATCCACCACCGCATCCACCACTACCACATCCACCACCACCGCACCCACCAACACCACATCCACCACTACACCCACCACATCCACATCCACCACCACCACATCCAACACATCCACCACCACTTCCACCACCACCACCACATCCACCACTGCATCCACCACCACCACATCCACCACCACCGCATCCACCACCACCGCATCCACCAACACCACATCCACCACCACATCCACCACCACATCCACCACCGCATCCACCACCACATCCACCACCACCATATCCCCCAGATCCACCACCACCACATCTATATGTGTGTGTGTGTGTGTGTGTGTGTGTGTGTGTGCGTGTGTGTGTGTGTGTGTGGCTCTGTGTGTGTGTAGGTGCAAATGCAATGTTCTTGGATTTTCGTCACAATAAAATACACTGAACATAATCTTCACAAAAGTTATTTACAAACGTTTAAGGTATTGCCATTATAAATTACAATAACTTTTATTTAAGTGTTAATTATTTACAAAATGAAAAGCCATTGTTATTTGTAATATCAATACATCTAAGTCACGTAAATACAACACACATTGCATTACAAATGCTATAGGTGTCACATTTGCGAAAGTTTAAACTATTTACATTGTAGCTGACAAAGCTATTAATTTTGCTATTTTCAAAACCAACACATAAATAAAAAAAAGTGTCATTTACAATACCAATCGCTCAAACTTTCCTAATGCGAGACCTATTGCATTTCCAATGCTTGTTTCACAGTGCGGGCGGCAACCCACCTGCACTTTTAAAGGGGATTAGAGACAGGTGGGTGCAGTTGGTGACTGCACCTGCCTGCAAGAGGATGTTTGGGGTGTCCTTGGGACCCACTTTCCCCATGCCAGAGGGCTGCGATCAGGGGACGCCCTGACTGGCGCATGGTCAGTGCACCTCCTGATTGGTCTCTGTGCCCGTGTCTTTAATACAGCGCAGGAACAGAGGCAAGGGGATTCGCTCATTTGCCTGTTGCGCCCCCGAGGCAATTCCATAGTACAGGTCTTAGAGTTTGACTACCTAGGTAAGGAGATGTATGCGTGAAGATGTTTCTGTTTTCCTAATTCGCTAACTGTAATCTTCATTTATTGTATTATTTTATTTGTATCCTGTTTTAATGCAAAGCAAGGTTGTGGTTTCAATTGCAATACTGTGTAAATAAAGCGAAAAACAAGCAAACAACAATCATAAAAATATCCCTTTAATTGGCTGAATCACGGTGGATAGTGGCTGGCCATTTAGCAACACTACAGACCTCATACAGGAATAAGCAGTAGTACAATTATCATTAGTGCAGCTTATACGGTGGTGCCGAGAGCCAGGGGAGAGGGACCCAGTGCATTAGAACAATTTTTTTGTCTGTTGCTACCTAGTGAGTGTAAAGGAGGCACATTTTTGCCTTTTGGTACACAGCTGGATACAAAGTGGCACTGTTACAAACCCTTTGCGACATATTTGACGCAGCATGTTAGGAATAGGAATTTGCTAACTATTTCTGGAGTTGCATCGTGCTTGCGACACGACTCCAGCAATGTGCTGCCTTACGCCAGAAGATGCGTCACACATCTTGCCATCCTTGCGCCACGGTGCGCCGAGCATCCACGGTGGAGCAAGGCTATTTTTCAGTTACGCAAAATAACTGGCGCAGCTCTGCTAATCTGCAGAGATGCACCAGGTATTGTAATTCTGTCCCAACATTGTTAAACCAGAGGTGCGATTTCGAACACAGCAGCAGCGCCCAGGGTGTAGGTGTAGGTGGCCCAGAGGCATCAGTGAGGGTCCCCGCTCTCCCCAAAGACTCTGTGTGTCTCTGAGTTCTTCTGCTCAAGTGATATGTATGACTTGGCCTACAGTCCGCACCCCGTCTCTCCCTGTAATGCCCTGCCTCCTCGCAGCCTCTGGCACTTTTACTAAGAAAGCGATACATACAGTGCCGCGAAAGTAAGAGCCGCAGTCCCTTGAAAAGCCAGCGAGCACCCGGCCCTTGTTGCGAGTGACTACCTCCTACGCACAGAGAAGGAAGTGCCCGGGCTGACACACAAACTAGCCACTTCCTTTTGCAGCGACAGCTGTCGTCGGAGGCAAATGCTCTTAGGGTGGTCCCAGATATCCTGTAGTGCCCGTTTCCTCAGACACCTCGACGCACAGGCCTCAACACGCACACGCGCCCCTTCCCGCCTGCCCGCGCGCTCAAAGGGACGCTTCACATGTCTGTCAGTCAGCCGTCTTCTATCTTCCTCTCCGCAGTTCGCTCCAAGAGCGTCATGACCGGTGACCACACGGCGGCCGCCAAGGGGCCCTTGTCCCCGCCAGCGCTGGAGCCGGCGCTCAAGGCCGGCTGGCTGAAGAAGCAGAGGTCCATCGTGCGCAACTGGCAGCCGAGGTACTTTGTGCTGAGGGGGCAGAGGCTCAGCTACTACAAGGACGAAGAGGACGGCAAAGCCCAGGTACGTCGCGCGCCCCTTCCTGGTCACAGGCGAGGGTTTGCATCAGCTGCGCGTGGAACCGCTAGGCTTCCTGCTGCTCAGCTTGGTTGGATGTTCCCGCCCTTTCATTGCAGCTCCTGCTGTGTTGCCAATCTTAACGTGCCCATCTCGCCTTACAGTGCTCTTCCTACTGTGCAGCCATGTTAATGTGTCCATCTTGTCTTAAAGTGCGCCCCCACTTCATTGAAGTGTTCACCCTTGCTTAAAGTGCCCATCCGGTACTAAAATGCTCCTGTTCCATTTACTATCAATTCTGACTCCCAGTGCCCACCCTGCCGTAATATTATATTCATGCATTAATCTATTCTGTCCTACAGTGCTTCTCCTGCATGGACTATCAATTTTGACTTCATATGTTCTTCCGGTTTTAAAGTGCCAATCCATTTTTTCACAGTGCTTCCTCTGCATTAATTTGTTTGACTGGTCTTGAGGTGCTCACTACTAACGCCCCCTCATGCAGTAAATTATCAATATTTTTGAAGTGCCAATCGTGTCTTAAAATGCAGTGCTCGAACTGAAGTGTCAATCCAGTCTTAAAGTGTTCTTTATGCATTAAACATCCATGCTGCTTTATACTGCCTGTCTTTCATTTCTGTACTATTCACACATTGAGGTATCAACCTTGTCTTAAAGTGATCCTTCTGCATGAAATACCCACCACGCCGCCTTTTAATTTGCATCCTGTCTCAATTCACCACTATGACATCACACCTGTCTTAAAATGATCATTGTGCTTTAAAGTGCAACTCCTGTTCGAAAGTATCCACACAGTTTATATTTGTCCCACCCCTTGCACTGAAGTATTTATGAGGTATCAAAGGGTATCCTCCTGCAGTGGACCATGAAAGTACCCCTCCTGCATTGAAGTAACAATGATGTCTTAGAGAGTTTATCCGACCATAAAGAATTACAATTATGTATTAAAGAGTCAATCCTCATCTAAAATATTGATCTTGTCTGAAAATGTTATTCCTGCATTATACATACATATCTGACATATAATGGAAATTGTTTCATAATTTACCACCATGCTTTACATGATCCTCCCCTGCTTAGATTGCTCCTCCGGCATTAAAGTAGCGACCCTGTAATAAAGTCTCCACCCAGTCTTAAAGTGCTTACTACACATTAAAGTATCATGTTGTTGTTTAAAAGTGTCAGTCCTTTCTCAAAGTGTCTAGTTAGCCTTTACGTGTCTAACTTCCCTAACGTGCCGGTTGTCTCTGCAAGTATGCAGCCTATTTTTGACTGCCCAGACCGACCAATGCCTTTATTTATTTAAATATTATTGTAATGTATGATTTCATCTGTGATCACAGGTTAGACACGTTTATTGCATGTTATCATATGTCTGAGAGGACATGGTGGGTTTTCTATAAACCCACCAGATCTCTCCGATCTGAATGTCTCGGCCTGGCAACGGTTCCTTCCATTAGGAAGGTCAGGATAGGTGGACGTTCCTTTAAACATCTCGCCCCCAAACTATGGAACTCCCTTCCTGTTGATCTTCGCCGTACCTCCAATCTGCTTGCCTTTAGAAAGGCTTTGAAAACTTGGCTTTACAATCAGTAATTTGTTATGTTTCTGTTCTTTCCATCTTTCTTTCTCAGCTACGGGTCAGAAAGCGCCGGGACACTCCTTGGAGTAGCCGTGCGCTATATAAGTTACCCCCCATTTACAAAGGAGCGTGGAAATACGAATGCTAATTTATGTGCTGAACGCATCATTTTAGATATTCTGAATTTTGAGGATTTCTTAATTTGTAAAGTAATAAGTGCCAGGGCCCTCTTCAGAAGGCCACTGGAGCTTTCACCCACCATTGCCCCTGCCAGCAGAGTAAATGACAGTACAAACACATCTACTAACCACACACTCCTACAAGAATAACAATTTAGACTATTCCTGGCCCCAAAGCTATAAAAATGGTTTGGGTTTCTTGTATTATTAATTTTAATGTATATTGAATTAATAAAGAACTATTGTTGTGCTCATCTCTAAATAATACAAACAGCGTCACCATGTGGCAGACTGTCATAAGTGCTGGTGTTGGTAAGTAAGTGCCAGTGCTGAGCACTGGAAACCACCGGCTCAAATGAAGCACTGGTCAATAATGTCTCCAACAGGTAGCTCGGGAGCTAACTGAAGCTCACCAGCTGCCGGAAAGTAGCTCTCCGATATGGAGCCCAGCCTAGTAAATAATATAAAGGATCTGGACCTTCACATATCACATAAGGGAGCATGACTGAGTTGCAGACCTGTGAAGTAGAACCAGCCACACCATCGGCAAAGTTCCATGCTCAAAGACACATACACTGACAGCCAGAAGCCTGCAACATAACAAACTACCATGCAGCAAAGCCGCCTGCTGCAGTGGGCCCTGGCACTGTTAGTCACACTGTGTGTATAAACTCTGGGTGGGAAGAAAGAGCAGAGTAGCTCAAGTTTGGGGCTGCTTGAGTTGGGGTCAAAGTGGGCAAACTTAATAAAAATAATCTGAGGGGCATGTCTGATGTGGGATTTACTCCAACAGCTGTTATGTATGCTAGTAGCTGGGATGATTTTTATTATAGAAGAGGCTGGATACCTCTATCGAGGTAAAGTAAGAAGTATCAGGCGACTCCTTTCCCCGAAATTTGTTATGGAATATAAAAAAAGGACACAATGTGGCATCTGCCAAGTAAACTTTCAGCTGTTAAGGGAGGAAAGTAGAGATAAAAGCTTCATTAGAAAAAATGAAATCTATGATGATTCATGGGCTTGGTATTGTGGGCGTTTGAATGCCCGAAATTAGTTTGTTGGTACTTCCCCTTTCATTCACGGGTTTTGTTCTGCTGGGTTTGAATTGTATTTAGCGCTCTGACTAAAAGAACTATATAACTAAATCAGATTAATTATATTTTTTTCTGGGAATAAGCACAGTTCCAAGTAAAGGCCTCAACATGAGACCCGAGAGTGAAAACTGGAGTAACATAGGAAATACTTTTCTCAGGGAGAGTAGAGACCTCCTGTGGCAGTCCCTCCCAGCAGACAGTTATATGACACGTTTTTCTCACCTTTCATGGCCTCTTGGCGCTCTACAGCCTCTCACTATGTACACTGTCATCTGTCGATTGAATACTAATGGTCAAAGGACAGGTTTATGTCTTTTGACAGTGAAACAAACTCATGAGATCCCCTTGTGTGCTGTGGTTCAGTTCTGGTGTGCCTTTTAATATGTCTCAGTCCAGTGTGGGCGGCAGCAACTTTCTGTCTCATTGCACTGACCGCGTATGGCTGCCCCGGTTTGTCTGACTTTGGCATATGGTACTGTGACTCAGTGCGATGACACCCAAATTGACCATATATGGAAGCACTGCTTTATTTGTAAAAAACAAAACAAAAGTGCCAGTAGTCCACTGCAGCTTGCGCCGCCCACTGCCCCTGCCTGCGCTGCCAATGAGAGTAGCAACACAACTACTAACCATCACACGCCTGCAAGTGTGAAAATTCAGACTCTACCAGGCCACCCAACGCTACAACATAGCTTGGGCAGCAGATATTAGTTATTTTAATGTTTATTAAATTAAAAAACGGCTGTTGTTGTGTTCCTGTCTAATTTAGACAAACTGTGGCAGCATGTGCCATTTTGTTATAATTGCTGGTGCTGCCAATTAGGTGCTGGTTCCGAGCACTGGCAACCACCCGTTCAAATTAATCACTGCTTGGAAGGATGGAAGGCTGAGTCTGTTTTGCAAGCATTGATATTTGTGAGCTGCAGATAAACAATTGAAAATCTCAGTGGCTAGCGCTTGACTCACCGAGCCATCTCGATGTAGCGTAGACATCTTAGGCTAACAACGGAAAGACAGGCTTTTCAATCTCTAGCCAATGACACCTCTATTGTCATAAAACAGGCAGACAAAGGGGGGGCTACTGTGATTCAGAATAGCAAGGACTACGATGTAGAGTGCAAACGCCAATTGGCCAATAACTCTCACTATCACCCTCTCACTGTAGACCCCACAAAAAGACTAACGACAACTATCACCAGTCTAATCCTGGAGGGTGAGACTAATGAGTGGATCACGAAGAATGAGGCTGCCTTTCTTCTGACCACAGAACCTGTTATACCCTATTTCTATACCCTCCCCAATATACATAAAGGTACAACACCGGTCCTGGGGAGACCAATTGTCTCTGGGATTGACTCATTGCTTGAACCACTTTCCAAGTTTTGCGATTTCTTCTTGCAACCATTGGTCAAGAAAATTCCTTCATTTCTCCAAGACACCAGGGATGTGCTTCGTTCAATAGACAACATTGAAGGGAGAGAGGGTGTAGACCTCCTCCTGACATTAGACGTGGAAGCACTTTATTCAAACATTCCACAACAGGCCACACTTGAAGCCGTGGAGGCTACCCTGCTGCTAGAAGAGTGGTGCTCCCCGACGCCAGTCTCTTTTATCATGGCGTGCGCCAACATAGCCCTCACTGAGAACTTTTTCCAATATGGTACACAATTCTACCATCAAATACAGGGGACTTCAATGGGTTCAACTTTTGCCCCCAGTCTAGCCTGTATCTATATGGCTACATTTGAGGAGAGAGTCATCAGAGCACCTCAGAACCCTTTTCTGGGCAATATAACACTCTGGCGTCGCTTTATCGATGACATCCTAGTTTTTTGGAGGGGAGACCGTTTGTCATGTGAAACCTTCTGTACCTGGATCAATGGACACAATCCTTACCTAAAATTTACAGGGACAATTTCTGAGACATCCATCCCCTTCCTAGACCGGAGGATCAACCTAGATGCTGAGGGTTTGAGTACAGGGGCGGATTGGCAAGGCGGGCATTCGGGAATGGGCCGAAGGGCCGGTGCCTCAGTGACCTCTGTGGGCCGTTTTTTTTCTCCCCTGTCCCAGTCCACAGAGAGTGGACTAGGAAAGGGGAGAAAAAAACCGTCCCACAGAGTGCACGGAGACAGAGACTGAGAAAATGAAAGCAGCCTCGCTGTGCGGCCAGACAGCGGTTGTCAGCTGTGGGCTCTCCTTCACCCCTACCCTGCCAAGCAATCAAGCTGAGGCTGGGCTGGGGAGGGGTGATTGTTTGCAATAATCAGCCTCCCTGGGGGCCAGGTGTTTCTCAGGCCTTTGAGCCATTTGCACCTCGGCCCCCTGGCGCCCATGCAGCCCAGAAATGGTGTTAGTCTTAACACCTCGCCCACAGCCCTTCACATTCAGGGCATAGTGGGCGAGGAAGAATGGGTCTTGCTGTGGAGGCCTGGTAATGTTTGGAATTTTTTTGTTTTATTTATTTATTTATGCGATTTTATATAGCGCAGACTTTACCCGAAGGTATCAGAGCGCTTCACACTAGGAACAGCAATAATACATGAGGAGAAAATTATAAGTGGACAAATTACAAAAGCAAACGTTAAGTTACATGAATCAAAAGTGACAATATTGAGCAACCAAAATACAAGAGGAGCAAACGATACATTACAGGAGGAAAAAGAGATATGTGTGCAGGTTACAAAAGCGTACAAAATACAAGTAGAGGTATAACACTGCAATTAATGGCAGACACTCCAGCTCAAGAACAAATGTTACGTAGGCAATGGTGGCACTTGTGCAAGTATCTAAAGCAAACAAAAGGGAGAGGTAGCAAACAGTGTGTTACAAGAGAAAAGTGACTTGTGCAAATTACAAATGGGTACCATACACAGGTACAAGGGTAATACTACAGTAAATGGTAAATACTCAAACTGCCAGAACACACTGGGAAGGCACTTCCCATGCACCAGCTTTACCTCAGCCTCCCCCATGGCTACCTGGCTACCTTGGATGACCCAGAAAGCTGTGTTTTGTGCTCCCCTGCCAGGCCATTTTCCCAAGGCCTGGAGGGTTGATTAATTTACTAATTGCAGGGGCCTTACCTCTGTTCATGTGCTCCTGAGCTGAAGGTCTGGGGAGGGCTGAGTAGGTTAGTAATAGCAGGGGCTTTGCTGCTTTTCAGGTGCTCCTGTGCTGGAGGGCTGGAATAATTTTGTGACAAAAAGGGGCCTTGCTATTTTTTTTAGTTGCTCAGCATGTAGGCCATTGTCACCTTGGCCCTGTGTCGTGTGCAAGAACAGTATCCTGCCACTTTCATTCCTTGTCTGTGCAAATGGTGTTTCATGAAAGGGCACGCCCCTTGAATGTGGACCACGCCCCTTAAATATGGGCCACGCCTCTTGAATGTGGGCCACTTTTTTCGTCAGTGCCCGGGCCGAATTGTGATCCCAATCCGACCCTGTTTGAGTACCACACTTTACCGCAAGAATACAGACAGAAATAGCTTGCTCCTGTACGAAAGCTATCATCCGAGGGCCCTGAGGGATAATCTCCCATTCGGGCAATTCCTTAGGGTCCGTCGCAACTGTACTATGAACACTGACTTTAAACAGGAAGCGGGTCTCCTACAGCTCAAATTGCGAGACAGGGGTTACCCAACTAGATTGATTAAAAACTCCTACAAACGGGCCGCTAACAATTCCAGGGAAGCCTTACTGGAGACTCGCATAAAAGAGCCCGACGAGGTGATCACTTGCGTTACCTCTTTCACTAAAAACTCAGCTTTCATAAAGAAAACAATCAATAAACACTGGAGCATCATTACCTCCGGGGGTCTAGATTTTCCACGCCTGAGATTTGCTTTCAAACGCACCTCCAATTTAAAGAATGCACTGATCCATACAAGACCCAAAAAATCAAACACCAATAACCAGAGCACATTATGGGATCTCCCGCCAGTAGAGGGCCATTTTCCTTGTGGGGGTTGTACAGTGTGTCCTCAAACTAGTCTAACTAAAGAGATCCAATTGTCAAATACTTTTGTCTGGCATATGCGGAGGCATAACAATTGCAACAGAGCTAAATGCATTTACTTACTCACGTGCCCCTGTGACCAACACTATATTGGGATGACGATGAGAAAAGTTAAACTGCGCATACAAGAACACAAGAGTAATATCAGATGCCTTAAGACACACACCAAATTGTACCAACATTACGCACAACAAGGACACCCAGCCGATAGCATCTGCTGGTTGGTTCTAGAATGCCACCCTGGAATCACAAAACAAGGCCTGTTCAGGATTGAACAGAGGTGGGTGCATCAATTGAGACTAGATACAATGGGTCTCAACGACGCCGTCCCTTGGTCCTCCTTTAACCATTAGACCAAGAGAGTGACCACCACAAGTTCTCCATACATTCATTCACGTGGTCTATCTTATAGGCAATACAGACCTAGTGCTCTTTCATTAGTGGCCCCCCTGTGATCCATCCTCCCATTGGTCACGCTCCCCCAGCCCCAATGGCTGCGCTCATTTCACAGTACAGACTACTATTCCTACCATGAGAACCAATAGTTCGCCCCCTTGGGGTGTTTCTAAGAGTGACATTCACTCTCTCTTCTCTCCCCCCCCCCCTCTCACCTGTATAGCTTTCCCTGTGAACCTAATACTATCCCTTCTATGCGGAATGAACCATTGATATTCAACGACATTGTGATAGGTTATTAACCTTTCTACAACCCTTTTTACAAACCCCTTTTTACAAATTGTTGGAGTTTAGTACCCTAAGGAATATGTAATTAGTATTTCTTAGCATGGTCGTCATTAATATGCACAACACATTCATCGGGTTGAGCTTCACGAACCTGGGTGCTAGCTTTCATATCCATACGATCTATACACCCAAGATGGCCGCCGGGTAGTACCCTCCATGCCGTCTGCTCATCCAGACCATCATTAATGTGTAAACATCTACCATTGCGCATGCACGAGTATTGACCGCGTGACTACGCCCCCCCCGCGGCACTCGCCGGATCATGGAGATGCAGGGTACAAGAGCGCATTGACTACCACGACTTTTCACCAGTCGCTCCAGATCCCTAACGGATTACGCGTGGGGGTAGGTTTGCAGGCAGTGACCGCACACCGCTTGGGTAAGTGTCATACCAGCCTCATTTCGGGTCGGGCTTCTACCCGACTTTCACCATGTCAACGATTGAGGCTGATTGAGCCTGTCCACTCAGGGATTGTTGTGTATGCTTTGACCGGTGGACACGGGGCACACTGGCAATAACAAGAGACGGTGTGCGCAGTTCCGTTCACCATATGGCTCGTTGGCAGGGTGGCGCAGGGCTTAATCTCCTCTCAGACTCCGACGCCTTCAGTTTCTGATGGTGCTGTGGATATGAGGTGGTTGATGGGGCCCAGCGCTTTCCCTGTCGGTGTTCGCTTACAGGGTAATGGCTGCCCTTCCAAAACAATCTTGATTGCTTACTGCTTCCGGTAACATCGTTCTGAGCAGTGAGCAATACATGCCAACAAGTGAACTTGGCTCGTTTCTAGCCCGGTTGTAAGTGGTTTTTACCACGATTTGATACCGGCTTTGACTGAGGATATACATTATCCTCCTCTTTTTAGGTGCCTGACTCTTCTGTACAGGTCCCACAGGAGCAGACTGCGGGGCACCTTAGGGACACACTTAGGGTAAGCGTCCTACTGTCTTCTTTCTCTTAGTCTCCTTTGGGCCTTTTTACTAAAATCAGTGTGTGCTGTCATTTTGTAGAGAAGAGTGCACCTAGCATCAAATGGAGACCTACACTGACTATTCTCCGTATATGTTCTCCCTTCGTTGCATCGCTATAGGCAGGACCAGTAGGCCTGCTCCACTACTGACCTTAAGACTAAAGGTTGTATCAACTAATTTGTAATTCACTGTGTAGTATTGAGCACTGAGGTCCTGAGGAATTGCTAGAATTGCAAGAAACATGTCGACCTAAATCGAGGGTTGTAGGTATTTCGCCGCTAATACATGTGGCGTTTATCTCCCCTCCCACCATTTTAATCAAGGGAGCTAGCCACACCATTAAAGTTCATTGTGGACTAACCCACCTTTTTTAATTCACTATCACTTTTTCACGACTACACATTCACCTGCCCTCTTACACGCATGCACCATATGGCTGGAACAAAAGATCTCCGATAAAGAGCCCCTTCGTGGGAGCCCGTCAGACATTGCAGCACCAGTCTGACGAGGAGCAGAACCCATATGATGAAGCATGACACCTAGCTTGCTGGGTGTGTGAGGGTTTTAGTTCCCAAGAGGGAATCCCCCCTTCCCTCTTGAATACCTTTCTTTCTTTCTCTCTACGCCACATATACATACACACACTCCATTTGCAAAATCCTACCGGGGAACTTTATACTTCTTTTTGCTACTAGACATCTTAGGCTACCATAGCTTTCATATGGCCACAAGACTTGATCTAGGGCTTGAACATCTGATAGGTTGTATTTCTAAAGTAATTGGATTTTTTTGTTTTTCTGATAGGTGTAAAGCCATAGGCCTGTGTTTCCCAAACTGTGAATCACGAACCACTGTTGGTTCACAGAGTCAATTTTTGGGGGGGCTGTGGGAACCCAAGCAATAATTAAAGATGCCATTAAATTCTGTATTTATCTTGCCACATTTGCGGCACATTGCTGCTTATTTTTTAACAAGAATATTGGTGTTTACAAACTCCTCTCATTTGCAGTGAAATAAAAGTAAAGTGAATTATGTGACAACCTTGCTGTGAAAGGAAAGGCTGTAGGTCGTTTTTGTAGCACACAACACAATGTAAATAGCTGTAAATTAACAGTATTCAGCTGTTAGGGAAGCAAACACAAAGCACATTTTTTGTAATTCTAAAGTGTGATGGAAACAAAGATTTTAATCAGATCAAAACAAATCAAGCCACTTTACTCGGTGATGTAAAAATAATACATATTCACTGAAATCCTATTTCTACACATTATAACTTGTGGGCAGATTATAAATTTATCAGTAAAACTGTATGTATGTGCAAATGTAGCGGTCATTTTAATGGAGAATTATGGTGCGCTGCCACACAATGCTTTAGTTACACTACAAAATGTCTGCCTCATGTCCAATAAAGCTAGGTGGGCCTCGAAAGCTTGTCGTTCTAAAAAGTGGGTTGTGGTTCGAAAAAGTTCGAGAAGCACTGCCCTAGACTGATATACAAATTTCTCATACAGTCCTCCTATCTTTGGAAACTGGATGATGCAAAACCCTAAAATATTTTCCTCAGTCGTAATAAAGACCAACCACTTTTAGATTAGTCCCATTGCTAGAGGGGGTCCCAACTTTACTCCTACGATTACAATTATTCCATAAAGCCGTTCGCAGTGTACAATCCAGTCATTTTATTATGACTGTTCGCTGTGGTCTTTGAAAGTGCAGATGTCAGAGACAGATTTGGAGGAAAACTGTAAGGGGTTAGGAAGAAGGTGGGGTAACTGAGTGACAGAAGGAAGTATCCATGAAGGAGGGAGGTGTGAGAGAATGATAGGTTAAGAGTCAAAGTAGGAGAGAGGCATGCAGAGTAAAGACAGGACTTTTAAAGTGGTCTCTAAAGCGTACTATGGCCCAAATTTATGAAGTGCTTGCGTTGTCCCTACATCACGCAAGGCAGCGCAAGGCAACAAAAGCTTCTAAGTCATATTTACTATGCCATGCAGAGGCACTTTGCATGGCATTACTTGGCATAGTAAATCTGGATTAACAGAAGGCAGGGAAAGTTGCTGCCTTGCTTTAATCTGCTTAGGGAAGGCGTTCAGTAAGTGGAGCGTGGGCATTCCCATGCAGCCACCCTTGGTTTTTGGCTCATTCTCAAATTTAATAACAACAGTAACCTAGGAATGTGTCAAAATTTTAGCCCTTCCCTGGTGAGGTGTAACAAGGAGAAATATTTGATTTCTCCTCAATATTTCCTCTTTCTACATGTGCTGCATTTTGGGGCACACATAGGAAGAGGAAAATGTCTCCGGCGATTGTTTTTTCCTGCACAAAAACAATCCTCACTGTAACGCAAGCACCCTTGCAACATGGCGCAGAGAGAGCAGGAAGAAGCCATATTTTAGTCATTATGGCGTATTCCTGCTCTGTCCACTTGACAGCACAGCAAGTTGTCTTGGCGGGTTGCATTGCGCCAAATGATGATAAAACTGCCCCTAGGTTTTGACCATTGTTACTGGCATAAGCAGGGGCATAGCTTCCATTGCTGCAGCAGATGCAGTGGCACCGGGGCTCATAGGCCTAAGGGTCTCCCTGTAGCCTGATAATTGCTGTATTTCACAGTTCAAACAGGAGTCAGCGGGCCATTTCCTTTTTTGATCAAGAACCCATGACACACTGACTACACCACTGGAAATAACATGCTGTGGCACGCACAATTATGCACTCTTTTTTGAAACATTAAGGCATATTTACAAACTAGTGATGGTTAGCGGCATTAGCCTTCTTGGCTTAACGCTGCGCTCTGCCACTTCTGAAACGCAGGGCTGCACCATATTTACAGCAATACAGTTCAGCCCTGTGTTTCCCCCTGTGCTTGCGCTAATTTCAGCTGCCTAGTGTCAACGCAGGCACTCTTGCACCATAGTGCAAGGGTGCCTGCATTGTGGGGAATGATTGTTTATGTGCAGGAAGGTGTCCCTTCCTGCACATAAACAATCTTAAATGTTGATTTGTAACCTCTATGTGTGCTGCATGTTCAGCACATATAGAAGTTGCAACACATACATTTTAAAATGATTATTTGTGTATAGGAAGGGCCACCTTCCTGTACATAAACAATAATTCATGGCTGTTTGCTGTTTTTATGTATGCTGCAGAATGCAGCACACATAAAAACAGCAAAAAAGAGGAGAAATAGAGCATTTCTCCTCGTTGCTCCCTGTTAAGACCAAGTTTTCCCTGGTCTTAATTTTGGCGCTGCCCCATGTTTATGCCACTCTTGTAAATATGGGGCAGCGTCAAAATCAATGGGTGTTACGGCGGAACGCCCACCGCAACACCTATTGGCCACCCCTTTCGCGTGAAAGGGTGCCTTATTTACAAGTCAGCGTTAAGCCACATTAAGTGTCTTAATGCAGCCTTGTAAATAAGGAAAAGCCCGTATCGCACCACAACGTTAAAAAAAAGTGACGTCCATGGACTTGTAAATATGCCCTACTATCTTGTGGGTAGCAACAGAATATTCCCAATAAAGGCATAGAAAATCCTATCACATAAAAATTCAAAGAAACAATGTTAGCAGAGTCGGAAATATCACCTGCAGAGCGACTTTTGGCTTATACGCAGCTACCTAGAGCCCTGAAGATTTGCGCTAGCGATGAAACACGTGTCAGCTGGCTGTTGTAAAGCTTTGAAAAATTAAAAAGAACCAGAGGACTATCTCACGTCACCCTCTTCTTTTTCCAATTGTTTAAATAGTTACTGTTTCTCTGCTAACATTGTTTCTTTGAATTTGTATGTACTACCACCTACGTGTACAGCAATACTGTGTGTGTGCATAGGGTACTTCTATGTTAATTTTGTTGGGTTTTGCCAGTTTTCTGGACTCACCTTTGAGTGGTTATATGGTTTTCCACTCACCCAGTTGCACCACGGAATTCTTCTTTTTGTTAGTGCTTCTATAATAGGCCGTGCCCCCAGTGCTAGATTGACATCTAAAAACCGTTCTGTCTTTCTCCCTGCTTGTTAGGAAACCTCTTACTAATACCTCTTACCCCAAAAAGCATGTCACTTGGTACCTTGCGCCCTTACTCAGATGTGTTACAGGTCCCATGAAATGCCTGGTAGCACTCCTGAAGTGCTTAAGTTTCATGTACATGCTGCTATCAAGTTGTTATTTCTCAGGCACAGAACCCCTTAAAATATACTCCTGGCCACGTGCCCACAATGACTTGGGCCTTTCACAATAGCTTTGGGGGAGGGGGGCATAGTCGGTCTCCCTCCCTATCAGAATATGGCTCTGCGGCTGCTTCTCTCGCTCCCGGAAAAGAGGAATACAAAGCAGGGAAATGCCTGTTTCACTATGTCAGGAAGTGGCACAGCCCCAGAGCAGAGGGAATCCCGAGCATCTGTTTCGACCCTTTAATTAGAGAACACATCTGTCTCTCACCGCGGTTTGGTGCTGGGCTGAAGGGCGGGGTGAGTGGTGGCATAGGAAACGTTCCTAGAGTGCCTCTAAATCAGCATGACGTCTGAGACAGGGCCGCGAGGAAAGCACGCACAACTGATAACCGTGCTGCGTCTGTTCTCCCGGAGGGAAGCTTGCCCTGCTGATAACTGTGCTGTACCTGTTCTGTCTGAGTGATGTCTGCCTGGCTGATAGCTGTGCTGCGCCTGTTCTGTCTGAGTGATGTCTGCCTGGCTGATAACTGTGCTGGACCTGCTCTGTCTGAGTGATGTCTGCCTGGCTGATAGCTGTGCTGCACCTGTTCTGTCCGAGTGATGTCTGCCTGGCTGATAGCTGTGCTGCACCTGTTCTGTCTGAGTGATGTCTGCCTGGCTGATAGCTGTGCTGCACCTGTTCTGTCTGAGTGATGTCTGCCTGGCTGATAGCTGTGCTGCACCTGTTCTGTCTGAGTGATGTCTGCCTGGCTGATAGCTGTGCTGCACCTGTTCTGTCTGAGTGATGTCTGCCTGGCTGATAGCTGTGCTGCACCTGTTCTGTCTGAGTGATGCCTGCCTGGCTGATAGCTGTGCTGCGCCTGTTCTGTCTGAGTGATGTCTGCCTGGCTGATAGCTGTGCTGCACCTGTTCTGTCTGAGTGATGTCTGCCTGGCTGATAACTGTGCTGGACCTGCTCTGTCTGAGTGATGTCTGCCTGGCTGATAGCTGTGCTGCGCCTGTTCTGTCTGAGTGATGTCTGCCTGGCTGATAGCTGTGCTGCACCTGTTCTGTCTGAGTGATGTCTGCCTGGCTGATAGCTGTGCTGCACCTGTTCTTTCTGAGTGATGTCTGCCTGGCTGATAGCTGTGCTGCGCCTGTTCTGTCTGAGTGATGTCTGCCTGGCTGATAGCTGTGCTGCACCTGTTCTGTCTGAGTGATGTCTGCCTGGCCGATAACTGTGCTGGACCTGCTCTGTCTGAGTGATGTCTGCCTGGCTGATAGCTGTGCTGCGCCTGTTCTGTCTGAGTGATGTCTGCCTGGCTGATAGCTGTGCTGCACCTGTTCTGTCTGAGTGATGTCTGCCTGGCTGATAGCTGTGCTGCACCTGTTCTTTCTGAGTGATGTCTGCCTGGCTGATAGCTGTGCTGCACCTGTTCTGTCTGAGTGATGCCTGCCTGGCTGATAGCTGTGCTGCACCTGTTCTGTCTGAGTGATGTCTGCCTGGCTGATAGCTGTGCTGCACCTGTTCTGTCTGAGTGATGTCTGCCTGGCTGATAGCTGTGCTGCGCCTGTTCTGTCTGAGTGATGTCTGCCTGGCTGATAACTGTGCTGTACCTGCTCTGTCTGAGTGATGTCTGCCTGGCTGATAGCTGTGCTGCACCTGTTCTGTCCGAGTGATGTCTGCCTGGCTGATAGCTGTGCTGCACCTGTTCTGTCTGAGTGATGTCTGCCTGGCTGATAGCTGTGCTGCACCTGTTCTTTCTGAGTGATGTCTGCCTGGCTGATAGCTGTGCTGCACCTGTTCTGTCTGAGTGATGTCTGCCTGGCTGATAGCTGTGCTGCACCTGTTCTGTCTGAGTGATGCCTGCCTGGCTGATAGCTGTGCTGCGCCTGTTCTGTCTGAGTGATGTCTGCCTGGCTGATAGCTGTGCTGCACCTGTTCTGTCTGAGTGATGTCTGCCTGGCTGATAACTGTGCTGGACCTGCTCTGTCTGAGTGATGTCTGCCTGGCTGATAGCTGTGCTGCGCCTTTTCTGTCTGAGTGATGTCTGCCTGGCTGATAGCTGTGCTGCACCTGTTCTGTCTGAGTGATGTCTGCCTGGCTGATAGCTGTGCTGCACCTGTTCTTTCTGAGTGATGTCTGCCTGGCTGATAGCTGTGCTGCACCTGTTCTGTCTGAGTGATGCCTGCCTGGCTGATAGCTGTGCTGCACCTGTTCTGTCTGAGTGATGTCTGCCTGGCTGATATCTGTGCTGCACCTGTTCTGTCTGAGTGATGTCTGCCTGGCTGATAGCTGTGCTGCACCTGTTCTGTCTGAGTGATGTCTGCCTGGCTGATAGCTGTACTGCACCTGTTCTGTCTGAGTGATGTCTGCCTGGCTGATAGCTGTGCTGCACCTGTTCTGTCTGAGTGATGTCTGCCTGGCTGATAGCTGTGCTGCACCTGTTCTGTCCGAGTGATGTCTGCCTGGCTGATAGCTGTGCTGCACCTGTTCTGTCCGAGTGATGTCTGCCTGGCTGATAGCTGTGCTGCACCTGTTCTGTCTGAGTGATGTCTGCCTGGCTGATAGCTGTGCTGCACCTGTTCTGTCCGAGTGATGTCTGCCTGGCTGATAGCTGTGCTGCACCTGTTCTGTCTGAGTGATGCCTGCCTGGCTGACAACAGTGCTGTGTCTGTTCTGTCTGAGGGAAGCTGCCAATAAATTTGCTGTAAATGTTCTGTCTGTGGGAAAACTGCAGAAATTACAATGTACCCTTTCTGTTAAAGAATGTATATACTGCTGATAACTATGCTTGCATAGCTGATAACTGCGCTGTGTATGTTCTGTCTGAGAAAAGTTTGCACTGCTGATAACTGTGCATGCACGGCTGATAGCAATGCTGTACATGTTCTGTCTGAGAGATGCATGCATTGCTCATAACTGTGCATGCACTGCCTCTACCGTTTCCATGAATGTTCTGTCCGAGCGAAGCTTGCACTGCTAAGAACTGGGCGTTCACTACCGATAACAGTGGTATATATGTGCTGTCTGAGAGTAGCTTGCAGTGCTAATAAATGTGATGTTGGTTTTCTGTCCGATGGAAGGTTACAGTGCTGAAATTTATGTTCCAGTTCTTGTTTGTGAGAAGCTTGCTTTGCTGCCAAGTGTGCTGTATCTGTTCTGGTCTGAGGTAAGTATGCACTGCTGCTGCTTTGTGCCTGTTCCTATCTGAGGGAAGCTTGCACTGTCACTTTTGTAGTTGTTGTTATTTGACAGAAGCATGCACAGCCTCTCACTGTGCTGTACATTTTCTGTCTACATGAACCTGTACCGCTGAAAACAGTGTTGTACTTGTTCTTATCTGAGGGAGGCTGGCACTGCTGGTACATGTGCCCTATCTTGTTTTTTATCAGAGGGAAGCATGCACTGTCACTCACTGTGTTGTACCTGTTGTTATCTGAGGGAAGCATGTTCAGCCTCCAACTGTGCTGTACCTGCTCTTGTGTGAGGGAAGCCTGCCTAGCATAGAACTGTGCTGTGCCTGTTCTTTCCTGTTCAGGCTTTAACTATGCAGTACCTGTTCTATCTACAGGAATCTGCACCGTTGATAACAGTGTTGTATTTGTTCTTATCCGAGGGAAGCTTGCACTGCTGATACAGGTTCTCTATCTGTTTTTATCAGAGCGAAGCATGCACTGTCACCAACTGTGCTCTACCTATTCTTACTTGATGGAAACCTGCCCGTTCTGTAATTGTGATGTGCCTGTTCTTGTCTGAGGGAGGCCTGTCTGGCTGCTAACTGTACTGTACCTGTTCTGTCTAGAGGGACCTCGATCGCTGATAGGAGTGTTGTATCTGTTCTTGTCTGAAGGAAACATTCATTGCTGTTAACCCTACTGGTTACTGTTCCAGGGACTTGAGTAATACATCGCAGTTTTTAGGAGCAATCTAGCGCACCAACTCCAGGGGCACTGTAGGAGAGTAGGGTCTGCTATCCTATGGTCACCCCAATTTTTGCTTTTTGCTTCAGTGGTTTTCGACTTACTGAGGCTGTGGGCCTGCTAATCAGACCCCCAGCCTGCTGTTCTCTCTCTAAATTCGTAATACATGTGCTATAGGTACATACCACAATTGGAAATGGACTCCTTGTCAGCCCCTGTACCATGCACTATAGGTGCTCAGGGCATAGGTGCCACCAAGGCCTACCAGGGGCTGAAGCATAGCTTTTGCCACCCCTGGCTGGTTCTTAAATTGACACAACTGGCTGATCACTCAGCTGGGGCAAGTGGGTGTAATCACCCCTTGCTTAGATATAGTATACCTATATCTAAACCTATATCTGGACACATATAAATCTGTGAGCCACTCCTATGGAAGGCCTTATCAATCCTGAAGGCAGAGTGCGTGGTTTAATGTGAGATGGAGCTCTAGCATGAGCTGAGCCTGTCTGCAGCTGTCGGGAACAACTCCCTAAGCTGTTCTGGGATAATGCCATACCATATACTATTAAGTGCCTTATAATCCTCGCGGTTATATAGCAACTTTGGTTTGGCTTTATCAAAACATGTCATGTAAGGTGTCATACGCTTTGGAATACTATCCCCTCGACAGTTCTGTCGACAGGGATAGCATTCCACCCCTCTAGAGGGAGAAGACATGTTACTTTACTGAAACGCGGTTGATTTTGAAAAGAGCCTCAGATCCACAAAATGGATGCTTCTGCCACAGACACAAGTCTGACCTCCTGCTGCCAACCAAAACTCAGCAGAGGAGGCCTGGACAAAGGGTTTCCTGTCACAGGGAGGTGTTACACCACCCCAGACAGGAGATAGTGGATTGTAGCAGTGAGGTTTGAAAGAAACCAGACACTGCCTGGGGAGCACAAGGCTGCCCCTTGCATAATCCGGCCAAACTGGTTCTGGGGCACACCAGCCCCAGTCCCAGCGCTGCCTGGATCAAAGGGAAAGGGGTGTATCCACCCCCTTAATGGGTCCCATCCATAGGAGGGGACCTAGCAGGTAATCCAGCCCCCTAGATTGGTATAAGAATGGGAGCAGTGCCAACGCACTCAGATTATCCTAATGAAACATTTGAAACAAAACTCTGGACCCTTCGACATCCTACTCAATGTAGAAGACTGAAGAATCTCCCTTGTGGTCAAGGAGTGACCACCCTGTGCAAACAGGCACCATCCAGCACCTCGACGTCTGCTTTGTTGCAGTTCCCGCCGGAACTCGAGCGACAGAGATCAACGAGATCAAGCTTGCCTGCCTTCTTACAGCCCGATCCACAGTCCCTGCAGAGCTGAGACCCGTGGAGGCGACCGGAAGCGTGGGGCACGCCATCTTGAAAAGACCACGAGACGCTGACGGTACAGCCCACGAGTGACCCTCAAAGCTGTACACCGGGGTCTGAGAAGCCCCAACCCTGAGCCACTCTTGCACCGAAGCTCACCCCTCTACACTCGACGAGTGCTGCGTGGGGCCCTTCTGCTTTCTTTGGCTCAACGCGTTGGCCCGATCACTTGCCAGCTGGCTTGTGGCCCCTGTGCCGAAGAAAACCTAAAACCAACTTGCGATTCTGGCTGCTCGAGATTTGCACCAGCTCCTCTGAAAAGGAGCCTCCACTCTGACCCTCCTGGTCCGAGTGAGAAGCGATCTCCCAATCCCGCGTGGAATGCTTTTGCCAAGTGTTGTTGACTCCGATCTTGAAGCCGACAGCGCCGACCGTGAGAGCCTGCGTGGGACAGCTCGTGACCCGCTCCTGGATGTCGCAGATGCCCCAGAGCCCACGTGGCAGTGGAGAGAAGCTCCTTGACAACCACCTGATTGCGCCAGACATTGCCTGGTTCTGTGTTGGTTCCACCCTGGTCACTGCTGAGTGACCCAGACTCTGTCCCCTCTGCTTTCAGGTACTTTTCTACTCTGATCCACCCTTGGATCACACCGGACACTTCTTCTTCACATCGCCTGCAGCATCTTCAGCTTCAAGCACCAAGAACCTGCGTGACAAAACCCGACGCCACTTTGACCCTATGCACCCGCTTCCTGTGGGTGTGGTAACATTGCAACGCTGGTGTTCCCACACTGGTACACACCTCTAGGGTCTGTGTCTAAAGTTTGCTCCTTCTAGGTTCAGCGGAAGTATCCTTAAACTCTATTTGTGTAACTTTTACGCACCATTGACATTGCATTGGTGCAAGCCGCGCTTTAAGCGCTGCACCCGAATCCCGCGGGCTTTTCCCGACTTCGGCATTGCTAGTCCCGACTGCTCCCAGCGATTCCCTAGGCCCTAGGCCTAACCACTGTTCGATTGGTATCTCTTATACCACTTTTTTTAAATATATGGTTTGAGTGGCCACCCGCCATCATCCATAATTGTGCAACTTTGTATGTTATACTGTGCTTTTGATTTAACGCTTGTGCCCCTTTGCTCATAAAGAGTACTGGGGATTATTTTAGAAATAAATACATATATTTTTATAATATATACTTGTGTGGTGTCCTTTCATTTGATATTACAGTACTGTGATTGGTAAAACAGCTCGCTTAACACGACCTCTTGAGTTAAGCCTTTAAGGCTGCTTAGTCTATGCTACCATTAAGATAGCTTGTCTAATAAGGTTGACTTACAACCAGACACCATAAGGGTTGTTTGGACTGATACAAGGTGGTTCCAGAATTGGAAACATCATATATCAGGCCAACTTCTCACATTGGTGCGCAGCGGTGCGGATTTGAGCTTGCTGTTGTTTTACCATTGCAATCTTTTTTATCAAATTGAAAGATCACATCAAGTACCTTAGGTACATATAAATCAAAAGCTTAGCACATCGAGTTTTACTGAATTTAGTAGTTGTAGATTAAAGGGATTAGCACACCCTGACTACAACTCACTAGCAAGGTACAGTAGGAAAACACTTAGTGTAGGTAAGTGCACCACTTGCACCCCACTAGCAGTCATGTCTGACGCAGGTGGAGCCTCAGGCTCTGTCCCTGTGACAGTTGACTCTACCAAGGCAATTTCCAGCTATGACAAACTTAGCCACAAAGACTTGAGTGCCTTGTGCATTGCAAGGGGGCTAAAAAGGGGCAGACACCCCACCATTCCTATCCCGATAGCCATCCTAGAAATGGATGACTTAGCTAATGCGAATGTAGCTCCCTTAGATTTAGGAGATGGAGTGACCCTCCCTGAGAATGAGACCACTCCAGAAGAGGAAGAAGTGGAGGAGGAGGAGGGCTCAGAAGAAGATGAACCTGAGAACCAGATCAGCAGGGTAACCAGGTTGTAGTTGCCAGGCTTAACCAGGCCAACTTAAACCTACATGGGAATGGAGAGGGCCAGCACCTCCCCAGATCCTATAACATAATTCCCACAGGCAATAGGAGGGTGAGATCCCCCTCAGGGGACTCTCATGTTTCTAGTGTCTCCAGGGAATCTCAAAGGGGAATGACTTCCTCCCAGAGGAAAGAGCATAGGGCCAGGATGAGGGCTGTCCAACTTCAGATAGAGAGGGAAGAGATAGCCTTGGCTCAAGCTAGACTTGCTCTAGCAAGGGAAAAAAGTTGTGTGGATTAGATTCCACTGGTGGCAGCAATATTCCTAGAGAGAAAGACAGGGGCTATGACAATAGAAACCTGACAGAAATTGTGCCTCCCTACAAGGAAGGGGATGACATCCACAAATGGATGACTGCTCTTGAGAGAGCCTGCATGGTACAGCAGGTTCCTCAGGATCAGTGAGCTGCAATTTTATGGTACTCCTTTTCTGAGAAAGGGAGGGATAGGCTCCTCACAGTTAGACCTGAGGATGCCAAAAACTACTCTGTCCTGAAGAGTGCTCTTATTGAAGGGTTTGGCCTAACCACTGAGCAATACAGGTTGTTGTTCAGAGACACCCAAAAAGCACAGACTCAGGACTGGACTGATTTTGTTGATTGTGCCACTAAGGCTCTGGAGGGTTGGATGCAGGGAAGTAAAGTCTCAGACTATACAGGATTGTACAATCTTATAATGAGAGAACAGATCCTTAATAACTGTCAGAACCAGCTGTTGCATCAATACCTTATTGACTCTGATCTGACCTCTCCCCAAGAATTGGGAAAGAAGTCAGACAAATGGGTCAGAACAAGGATTAAGCAGAAACCCCCGAACCATGGTGACCAGAAGAAAACAGACCAGAAGGGTGGGAATCAGAAAGATAAAGAAAAGGACCAGAAGTCTTCAGGCCCCAAAATTAGTAATACAGAGGGTGGGTCCCAAAATGACAAAAAGAAAAAGAAGAATGATGGCTCAAAGAAACCTTGGTGTAATACCTGCAAATCAGTTTCACACTGGGGCAGTGAATGCACCAAGAAAAATCCAGTTCCTACCACTGCAGCTCCTAAAGCAACTGCACCCCCTAGTTCAGTCAGCAGTGGTAGTGCACAACCTAAGGGGATAGTAGGGTTAACCTTGGGTACTGAGGTGGAATCTGGCCTAGTCAGAGTCCCCACTCAGGCAGTTCTCCTATATGATGTGGACTTGTCTTTGACCACTTCAGTGAGTCCCAGTAACCTGGACAAATATAGGCAGATGCCTTTAATCAATGAGAAACTGGCTCAGGCCTACAGGGACACTTGTGCCAGTGTCACTATGGTGATACCTGACTTTGTGGACCCTGGTCAGATTGTACTAGGTGAAAGTTACCTAGTGACCAATGCAAGCAACTCCACTACTTCACATAGTGTGGCTGTTGTGAACTTCTCCTGGGGAGGGGTAAATGGCCTAAAGAAAGTTGTGGTAAGTGCAGACCTCCCAGTAGACTGTCTGTTAGGCAATGATCTTGAAAGCTTAGTTTGGTCAGAAGTGGAGTACAGGACTCATGCAGAAATGCTAGGGATTTCGGCTCATGTCCTTGCAGTGACAAGGTCTCAGGCTAAAAAGTGCCTTCTTGAACCAGTGGTGGATCTTGAAACATTAGACCAATCACAACCCAAGAGAAGAAGCAAGAGGGTTAAGGCTGTGCCTTCCCACTTGCCCCAGGTTGAGGATCAGACTTCACAGGAAGCTGATTCTGCAGTCCAAGAGGAGACTGTCTCAGAGGAACTTGAGTCTGACCAGGTTGAGTTCCTGGGGACATGGGGACCCTCAAGGGCAGACCTGGGGCAGGCCCAATTAGATTGCCCTTCATTTGAACCCCTCAGACAGCAAGCTGCTGCTGAGGCTGCAGGGAATGCTCAAGGTGCCCATAACGTTTATTGGGATGATGGAATCATTTGGTACCACCAGGAGGTTGGTTATACCTTTGAGGTTTAGGGTTTCCTTCTCACCTTGGCCCATGATCTTCCCCTTGCAGGGCACTTAGGCCAGAACAAGACTTGGGACAGGCTTGTTCCTCACTTTCACTGGCCTCATATGTCAGAAAATGTCAAGGAGTTTTGTCGCTCCTGTGTCACTTGCCAAGCCAGTGGTAAGTCAGGTGGCCCAACAAAGGCCCCACTGATACCACTACCTGTGGTGGGGGTACCCTTTGAAAGAGTTGGAATAGACATTGTGGGTCCCATGGATCCTCAAACAGCATCTGGGCATAGATTTATACTGGTGGTAGTGGATCATGCCACTAGGTACCCAGAGGCAATTCACCTGAGGACCACAACAGCACCTGTTGTGGCAAAAGCCCTCATTGCAGTTTTCTCAAGAGTGGGCTTTCCAAAGGAGGTTCTTTCAGACAGAGGTGCCAACTTTATGTCTGGATACTTAAAGGCAATGTGGAAGGAGTGTGGAGTAAACTACAAGTTTACCACACCCTATCACCCACAGTGCAATGTGCTTGTGGAGAGATTCAACAAGACCCTCAAGGGAATGATAAAAGGATTACCAGAGAAGCTTAGGCGGAAATGGGACACCCTTTTACCCTGCTTGCTCTTTGCTTACAGAGAGGTCCCACAGAAGGGGGTTGGCTACAGCCCTTTTGAACTTTTGTTTGGCCACCCTGTGAGGGGTCCACTATGTTTGGTGAAGGAAGGATGGGAGTTACCTCTCAAAAAGCCTAAGCTAGACGTTGTGGACTATGTACTTGGTCTCCGCTCCAGGATGGCTGAGTATATGAAGAGAGCATCCAAAAACCTGGAGGCCAGTCAAGAATTACAAAACGCTTGGCATGACCAAAAGGCTGTTATGGTTTGAGTTCCAGCCAGGGCAGAAGGTGTGGGTGTTGGACCCAGTGGGCCCAGCAGCACTCCAGGACAAATGGACTGGACCCTACCCTATCATTGAGAAAAAGGGAGAAGTCACCTATGTGGTTGACTTTGGAACCCCTACGAGCCCCCACAGGGTGCTCCATGTGAATCGTTTGAAAGCATTTGTTGACAGGGAGGACATGAGTCTCCTCATGGCCACAGATGTGGATCAGGAGGAAGAGAGTGACCCTCTCCCAGACCTGCTTTCCCAGAACCCTGATGATGGTTCAGTTGATGGAGTAGCCTTGGCAGGCAGCCTCACTGAGCAGCAACAGGTGGACTGCAGACAGGTGTTGCAGGCCCACAGACACATGTTTTCACTCACACCCAGTCAAACTAACTGGTGCACCCATGAGGTGGACACTGGTGACCATGTCAGGGATTGTATAAAGGCTGAGGTGCAAAAGATGTTGGAGCTTGGAGTGATTTAGTCATCAGAGAGCCCATGGGCTAGCCCGGTGGTCCTTGTGCCAAAACCTCATACCAAAGATGGAAAGAGAGAAATGAGGTTTTGTGTGGACTACAGAGGCCTCAATGCTGTCACTAGGACAGATGTTCATCCCATTCCAAGAGCAGATGAGCTCATTGATAAATTGGCTTCTGCCAAGTTTCTGAGCACATTTGATTTGACAGCTGGCTACTGGCAGATCAGGTTAGCTGAAGAGTCAAAAGCCAAAACAGCATTCTCTACCCCTAGTGGACATTATCAGTTTGTGGTAATGCCCTTTGGTTTGAAGAATGCACCTGCCACCTTCCAAAGGTTGGTGAATCAAGTCCTTGCTGGGTTGGATGACTTTTGTGCAGCATATCTAGATGATATTGCTGTCTTTAGCTCCACCTGGGAGGATCACCTGATCCACCTGAAGAAGGTTCTGGAGGCCCTGCAAAAGGCAGGCCTGACTATCAAGGCTACCAAGTGCCAGATAGGGCAGAGCAACGTTGTGTACCTGGGCCACCTAGTAGGTGGGGGTCAGGTTCAACCATTGGAGACCAAGATCCAGACCATAGAGGACTGGGCTCCTCCAACTACCCAGACACAAGTCAGAGCCTTCTTGGGCCTGACAGGGTATTACAGAAAATTTGTGAAAAACTATGGGTCCATTGTGACACCATTGAATGACTTGACATCCAAGAAGATGCCCAAAAAGGTTCAGTGGCCAGTTAGCTGTCAAAAGGCATTTGATGACCTGAAGAAGGCCATGTGCTCTACACCTATCCTGAAGAGTCCTGACTACTCCAAACAGTTCATTGTACAGACAGATGCTTCTGAGTTGGGGGTGGGAGCTGTGCTTTCACAACTTAATCAAGATGGTCAAGACCAGCCCATTGCTTTTATTAGCAGAAGGCTGACCCCCAGGGAGAAACGTTGGTCAGCTATTGAGAGGGAGGCCTTTGCTGTGGTTTGGGCCCTGAAGAAGTTGAGGCCATACTTGTTTGGAACTCACTTCCTAATTCAGACAGACCATAAGCCCCTCTTGTGGCTAAATCAGATGAAGGGTGAAAATCCCAAACTGCTCAGGTGGTCCATTTCCCTACAGAGGATGGACTTTACAGTGGAGCACCGCCCAGGGACTGACCATGGTAATGCAGATGGTCTCTCCAGGTACTTCCACTTAGAACATGAAGACTTATCTGGTCAAGGTTAAGTTTAATGTCCCTGCGTTTGGGGGGGGGGGTTGTGTAGGAGAGTAGGGTCTGCTATCCTATGGTCACCCCAATTTTTGCTTTTTGCTTCACTGGTTTTCGACTTACTGAGGCTGTGGGCCTGCTAATCAGACCCCCAGCCTGCTGTTCTCTCTCTAAATTCGTAATACATCTGCTATAGGTACATACCACAATTGGAAATGGACTCCTTGTCATCCCCTGTACCATGCACTATAGGTGCTCAGGGCATAGGTGCCACCAAGGCCTACCAGGGGCTGAAGCATAGCTTTTGCCACCCCTGGCTGGTTCTTAAATTGACACAACTGGCTGATCACTCAGCTGGGGCAAGTGGGTGTAATCACTCCTTGCTTAGATATAGTATACCTATATCTAAACCTATATCTGGACACATATAAACCTGTGAGCCACTCCTATGGAAGGCCTTATCAATCCTGAAGGCAGAGTGCGTGGTTTAATGTGAGATGGAGCTCTAGCATGAGCTGAGCCTGTCTGCAGCTGTCGGCAACAACTCCCTAAGCTGTTCAGGGATAATGCCATACCATATACTATTAAGTGCCTTATAATCCTCGCGGTTATATAGCAACTTTGGTTTGGCTTTATCAAAACATGTCGTGTAAGGTGTCATACGATTTGGAATACTATCCCCTCAACAGTTCTGTTGACGGGGATAGCATTCCACCCCTCTAGAGGGAGAAGACATGTTACTTTACTGAAACGCGGTTGATTTTTAAAAGAGCCTCAGATCCACAAAATGAATGCTTCTGCCGCAGACACAAGTCTGACCTCCTGCTGCCGACCGAAACTCAGCAGAGGAGGCCCGGACAAAGGGTTTCCTGTCACAGGGAGGTGTTACACCATCCCAGACAGGAGATAGTGGATTGTAGCAGTGAGGTTTGAAAGAAACCAGACACTGCCTGGGGAGCACAAGGCTGCCCCTTGCATAATCCGGCCAAACCGGTTCTGGGGCACACCAGCACCTGTCCCAGCGCGGCCTGGATCAAAGGGAAAGGGGTGTATCCACCCCCTTCCTGGATCCCACCCATAGGAGGGGACCTAGCAGGTAATCCAGCCCCCTAGATTGGTATAAGAATGGGAGCAGTGCCACCGCACTCAGATTATCCTGATGAAACATTTGAAATGAAACTCTGGACCCTTCGACATCCTACTCAACGTAGAAGACTGAAGAATCTCCCTTGTGGTCAAGGAGTGACCACCCTGTGCAAACAGGCACCATCCAGCACCTCGACGTCTGCTTTGTTGCAGTTCCCGCCAGAACTCGAGCAACAGAGATCAACGAGATCAAGCTTGCCTGCCTTCTTACAGACCGATCCACAGTCCCTGCAGAGCTGAGACCCGTGAAGGCGACCGGAAGCATGGGGCACGCCATCTTGAAAAGACCACGAGACACTGACAGTATAGCCCACGAGTAACCCTCGAAGCTGTACACCGGGGTCTGAGAAGCCCCAACCCTGAGCCACTCTTACACTGAAGCTCACCTCTCTACACTTGACGAGTGCTGCGTGGGGCCCTTCTGCTTTCTTTGGCTCAACGCGTTGGCCCGGTCACTTGCCAGCTGGCTTGTGGCCGCTGTGCCGATGAAAACCTAAAACCGACTTGCGATTCTGGTTGCTCCAGACTTGCACCAGCTCCTCTGAAAAGGAGCCCCCACTCTGATCCTCCTGGTCCGAGTGAGAAGCGATCTCCCAATCCCGCGTGGATTGCTTTTGCCAAGTGTTGCTGACTCCGATCTTGAACCCGACAGCGCCGACGGTGAGTGCTTCCGTGGGACAGCTAGTGATCCACTCCTGGACGTCGCAGATGCCCCAGAACCCACGTGGCAGCGGAGAGAAGCTCCTCAACAACCACCTGATTGCGCCCGACATTGCCTGGTTCCGTCCTGGTTCCACCCTGGTCACTGCTGAGTGACCCAGACTCTGTCCCCTCTGCTTTCAGGTACTTTTCTTCTCTGATCCACCCTTGGATCACACCGGACACTTCTCCTTTACATTGCCTGCAGCATCTTCAGCTTCAAGCACCAAGAACCTGAGTGACAAAACCAGACGCCACTTCGACCCTATGCACCCGCTTGCTGTGGGTGAGGTAACATTGCAACGCCGGTGTTCCCACACTGGTACACACCTCTAGGGTCTGTGTCTAAAGTTTGGTCCTTCTAGGTTCAGCGGAAGTATCCTTAAATTCTATTTGTGTAACTTTTACGCACCATTGACATTGCATTGGTGCAAGCCACGCTGTAAGCGCTGCACCCGAATCCCGCGGGCTTTTCCTGACTTTAGCATTGCTATTCCCGATTGCTCCCAGCGATTCCCTAGGCCCTAGGCCTAACCACTGTTCGATTGGTATCTCTTATACCACTTTTATAGTATATGGTTTGGGTGGCCACCCGCCCTCATCCATAATTGTGCAACTTTGTATGTTATACTGTGCTTTTGATTTAACGCTTGTGCCCCATTGCTCATAAAGAGTACTGGGCATTATTTTAGAAATAAATACATATATTTTTATAATATATACTTGTGTGGTGTCCTTTCATTTGATATTACAGGACTGCGATTGGTAAAACAGCTCGCTTAACACGACCTCTTGAGTTAAGCCTTTAAGGCTGCTTAGTCTATGCTACCATTAAGATAGCTTGTCTAATAAGGTTGACTTACAACCAGACACCATAAGGGTTGTTTGGACTGATACAAGGTGGTTCCAGAATTGGAAACATCATATATCAGGCCAACTTCTCACAGGCACCTCATGCCCCAAGATACAATGGGGGCCAGGGACTGAAGGAGAAGGAGGTAGGGAGAGGGAGAGAGAGACAGAGTGAGAAAGAGAGAGAAAGAGAGAGAGAGGGAGAGAGAGAGAGAGAGCGAGACAGAGCTGTACTTGTTCTGCTTGTGAGAGTGAAGCTTGTGTTGTTGCTGTTGGTCTTGTTTTATTTTGGTAGGAATGGGCAAGAAGCTACAATCCGTCCCATAACCTGTTTTAAGACCATATTACCCAGGCTGATCAAAGGAGCCTTACTCTCTCGAGGAAGGTGTGAGTATTCCCTCACATTCATTTAAATGGTACTACATCATACATTTTCCAAATGGATTTATTAGGCAAACACTGTCAAAACCTATGGGTGTGTCATTGGCTGAAACTGTTGTTGGATTTACCAATGATTTTAGATCTTTTTTGTAAAACTGTACATTGGGTCGACTTTTTGTGCATAAGGGCACATTGTTCCAGAGCAGAATGTCATCACTCAGAGAGGTAAGCAAATGGCTGCAGTGTGCTGACTAAGTGCCTCATGCTGGATGCTGTGGAGGGAGGAGCTTTAATGTAAATAGCACACTGACAGACCAATGGATGAAGAGGGTTGGCTGCAAGCACCTTTGAGTATGTTATAACTGTATAATGATATTAAAATCAAAGATCTTGGCGGATTCTAGACTTAAAAAAGCCACAGATTTAACATGCAGTCCTACAGGGAAACTCATAGCTACCCCATGACTTCATAGTATTGCCCATTACACAGTATAAATATTTCTCTGCTACACCACATCATGCGTATGCCTAGTAGAAAATAGTGCGCTACTTCTAGGGATGTATGCACCGCATGCTCATAAAGCAGGGGACTGTATATGTAACACCTCCAATCCAGCCACGTTAGTGAAGAAAGCTTGCAGTGGTGCTCTATGAGATGCTCCTATTTTGTTTTCTCGGACTAATGTTTGCATTGTTGCCTTCTGTGCTGTACTTGTTTAGTTTGTCAGGGAAGCTTGTGATGCTACTACGTTGACTACTACTATTACCAATACCCATGCAAGCTATTATTACTACTACCTCTACTACTACTACTAAAGTGTGACTGCCACTGCTACTAGTACTCTTTTTATGAGAAATACAGCAACAACTTCTAACTACTATCCCTACTATTGTTACTATATTTCTTCTACAACCACTAGCAGTAACACTGTCACTACTTATATTATAACTACTTACTACTACTGCTACTACTACAGCAAGTAGTGAAGGAACAGAATGCCATCACTCAAAATGAAGTCAGTCAAGTTGTTAAGCCTCTATAAGGAAGTATGCAATTTTATACGTATACTTTCAGTAAACTCAAAAGGTCTTGGTTAACGCATAACCTAAAGAAGTATTAGCAAAGCCAGTAAGTCTTTCATTGGATGATGACCTGACTTTGCCAATGCTTATTTCGCTTGTGAATGATTTTTGTACAAAGACACACTGTACAAAACTGGCACGGCCTACAGGCTCTGCATATTTGCATCACACAGTATCACCTGTGAGGTATCAGGGCTTAGCAGGTGTGCAAACCTTGCCCATGGGTATGTTATTCAAATCATATAGCTTCTTGCAGAATTCAAGAAGAGAGGAGGAGGCTCTGATGGGTGGTGGGAGGTTGTCCCATGCTTTTGGAGTGATGTATGAGAAGGCTCTGGCTCTGTTTCGGTGACTGTGTGGGGTGTGTGCTAGTAGGAGCCCTGCTAAGCAGCATGTCTGGATGGCTGGTGGAAGGAGATGTGATTGTTCAGGACGTCTGGTCCTGTGTTGTGTCCAACTTTGAATGTGTGGGTGAGGAACTTGAACTGGGCACGCTTGTGTATGGGGAGCCAGTGGAACCCTCTGAGGTGTGGTGTGATATGAGCTCCTAGAATCGTGCATAGCATAAACATTTTTATTGAAACAAAAGGTTTGAGCTAAACATGCCAGACCCGAAAAGTACAGGTGTGGTGGCTGCAACCAGCTTCTGCCTTTTGTCCATACAGTGAGCGTCTATATTTTGTCATCCGAAGTCCTTTACTGTTAAATTCAAGCTGCTCAGTGCTTTAAAGATGCGATCTTTTACTTCAGCCAGTTTCAAGAGTCACTTATCAACATAAACAACAGGAAGTAATGATAACAATCCCTAGATTGCCAACATGCATGTTTCAGCACAGCAGTTTAACAGATTATCGCCTACTCTACAGTGTTTAAATGCGTTCACATCAGGAGGCGTGGTTGTGTGGAATGTTGATTGTTAAACAGCTCATCTGTCCAATCTTGCTCAGCTACCATAGCCACAAGTGGCCTTGAAGCATTGAAAGGAGGAGAGAAAGGGTGGGAGACGAGCAGAGGGAAACGAGGGGGGACAATTGTGAAGGAAAAAGATTTCCTAAAACACAGGTGCTAAGTATAGTCAGTGCTTTAAATAGAAAAATAGAAGTGTTGGCACTCCCTGAGAAATGTCAATACTATTAACTGCCATTTCCCGTTCAAATGTTTCTATAGTTTTGTTAATAGGTAGCCGAGCCAAAAAATCTCCCACAGTGTTTTTCTTTCCTGGCACATACTCTGTTTTAAAATTGAACCCTTGTAAATTGATGAACTACTTGATGATCCTAGGAGTGTTTTTTTCTAAATATTTGTTTGCAAAGACTGTAATAAGGGGTTTGTGATCAGTTCTTAACACAAATGGTAGACCACACCGATAATATTTACAATGATTGGTGGCCCAGAAGCAATAAAGTGCTTCCTTCTCGATTGTGGAATAATAACATTTTGCTTCTTAAAGAGTCCTGGATGCAAATGCAAATATTTTTTCTTTTTCCCCAACTAATTGGGGAAGAGTGACACCCAGACCTTTATTGCTTGCATCCGTAGTGAGTATGGTATGTCTTTTACTGTCAAAATTTCCAATGCAAGGTGCTGAAGCAATTGCTTCCTTGTTTTGTTAAATGTAAACGTATGATCTGGTAACCATTCAAAGGTAGTCCCTTTCTTTAGTAAAGTCCTGATAGGTTGTACTAAACCTGATTTTTTTTTCAATTAATTTGGACATGTATTCAGCTAAGACCAGGGATAATTTGATTTCATCTTTATTTCTGGACATAGGAGCTTTTGTTACTGACTCAATTAAATCCATCTTTGGTTTTATGTCTTCATTGGATAGAGTGTGACCCAAAAAAATCTACTGAGCTACCCCTTTTTCACATTTGTTTTTCTTGACGGTAAGACCAGCCTTCCTGAGTTTTTCTGAAACCCTTCTCAAATTATAGTTGTGTTCCTCTTCGCTGGATCCATAAATTAAAATACAATCTTGAAAGTATATAATTCTATATACACCCTCAATTATTCTCTGGAATGCCACAGCAGAAGCCAGACCGATTAGCATCCTCAAGAATCTATATGTCTCAAAAGGGGTAGTAAAGGCTATAAGTATTTGGGAATCTGGATGGAGTGCAACCTGATGGTATGCTGAGGTAGAATCTAAAACTGAAAAATACTTTGCATCATGTATCATGCTCAACATTTCATCAGTTTTAGGAAGGGGATGTCTGTTGATCCATATGTTTGCATTTAAACTTCTCAAATCGACGCACAATTGAATGTTCTTCCCTTTTTTTGGAAGTTATAACAATTGGGGCCAACCCTTCTGATCTTTCCACAGCTTCTATTATTCCTTGTTCCTCCAATTTCCTCAGCTCATCTTTTAAGTGTTCTTTCAATCGTAGGGGAATAGAATATGTTTTGTGAACACTGGGAACTGCATCTGATTTAAGTATGATTTTGTGTAGATAATTATTTAACAGCCATTAATTGTCTGTGAACACCTCTGGGAATTCCTCACATCTATCTCTTCCCACTAAAGTCCTGTCTATAAGTAGAACTTGCTCCTCATTTTTAGGATCTATAATTATGCCCAAATCTCTTTGGTGCTTCCAGACTAACGAATTGCACCCCTTCTCAGTGATATAAATTTTACCTATACTGTGCCTATCATTAAATGAAATGCACATTTTCATCATTCCTTATAAAGGAATAGGATCCTTGCTGTGGATCAGTGACTAAATATAGAGGGATATAATATAGAATGCCCAAAACATCGACTCCAAAATATCGAAGTACAGAATATAGAATCCCTATCTACAAACAGGTAAGTACTGAAATATCGAGTACTAAATATCGATAGTTAAAATGTGGTTAAGTAAAATATAGAATTTTTAAAATGTATTAAAAATAATATAAAAGTAATTAAATATTGAACAAAATTAAAAAAACATACTTAAAATAATGTAAAAAAAGCTTAAAATGTAAAAATTATAATTGTAATGTAAAAACCCATAATTTGTTTAAACATATATATTTACTTAATATTATTATAAAATATTTATTAATCTTAATTATAAATTATTTAAAACATTATTAAATATATATTTACATATATATAAATAAACCTATTATATAAATATAACATAAATAATATATAATAATTTAAATAATTTAAGTAATACTTTTTATATTAAGTAATAATTTACACTACATTAAATATAACAAAATTAAAAACATTAAATAGCTAAGGAAATACAATTAGTATTCACACTCCAATAAATGCAAAAATAGAGAATTTGTTGGATAGTGAGAGGGTACAAATTATTATTCCCACTCCAGTGAGTGCAACAGTAGGGGAAGTGTTGGATAGCGTAGGGGTAAAAATTACTATTCCCACTCCAAAGAGTGCAACCATAGAGAAAGCTTTAGATAGCGTAGGGGTAAAAATTGCTATTCCCACTCCAGTGAGTGCAACAGTAAGGAAAGCATTGGATAGCGGGAGGGTAAAAATTACTATTCCCACTCCAGTGAGTGCAACAGTAAGGAAAGCGTTGGATAGCATAGGGGTAAAAATTACTATTCCTACTCCAGAGAGTGCAACAGTAGGGAAAGCGTTGGATAGCGTATGGGTAAAAATTGCTATTCCCACTCCAGAGAGTGCAACAGTAGGGAAAGCGTTGGATAGCGGGTGGGTAAAAAACACTATTCCCACTCCATTGAGTGCAAAAGTAGGGAAAGCATTGGATAGCGGGAGGGTAAAAATTACTATTCCCACTCCAGTGAGTGCAACAGTAAGGAAAGCGTTGGATAGCATAGGGGTAAAAATTACTATTCCTACTTCAGAGAGTGCAACAGTAGGGAAAGCGTTGGATAGCGTATGGGTAAAAATTACTATTCCCACTCCAGTGAGTGCAACAGAAAGGAAAGCGTTGGATAGCGGGTGGGTAAAAATTACTATTACCACTCCAGTGAGTGCAACAGTAGGGAAAGCGTTGGATAGCATAGGGATAAAAATTACTATTCCCACTCCAGAGAGTGCAACAGTAGTAAAGCGTTGGATAGCATAGGGGTAAAAATTACTATTCCCACTCCAGTGAGTACAACAGTAGGGAAAGCGTTGGATAGCATATGGGTAAAAATTATTATTCCCACTCCAGAGAGTGCAACAGTAGGGAAAGTGTTGGTTAGCGTAGGGGTAAAAATTACTATTCCCACTCCAGAGAGTGCAACAGTAGGGAAAGCGTTGGATAGCGGGAGGGTAAAAATTACTATTCCCACTCCAGAGAGTGCAACAGTAGGGAAAGTAATGATTTAATAGTAAAATAAGAATAAATTAATTATCAATACCAATACAAAATTAAATAAAATTATTTACCAATTAATAAAAATTAATTACCAATTCATATTTAGTTAACAATACATTATCAATAAATAGAAATACAAATAAATATTCACTTAATTACAATTAAATTACTTCCCACCCTATTCCCCTATAAACCCACCACCCGCTCCAAATAATAAATTAATACAATTAACATAATTATCAATTAATCAATTAATAAAAAATAATTATCAATTAATATTAATAATTAACTATCAATCAATTATTTATCAATACATATAAATAAAAATATTTACTTTATTACAATTAAATTACTTCCCACCCTTTTCCCCTATAAACCCACAACCCGCTACAGAACTAAAAAGCAAAATTACATTAAAATATTTAATAATTCATTAAAATTAATATTTAATTTACTATAATTAAATTACTTCCCACCCTATTCCCCAATAAACCCACAACCCTCTGTGGAATTAAATTATGCAAAAATGAAATTACATAACATTCATTACATTAAAAAAATTAAACATACATTACAAAGAATATATAATTTTAACACATATACTACCATACATAACACTAAAAAAATTTGATATTATGGAAAACGATATTTTCAATTCGATATTATGGAATTCGATATTTCCTACCACAATTTCGATATTCTGACCAACTATATTTTGGTAATTCGATATTCTGTCCTCTCTATATTTTGGATTCGATATTCCTCCCTGTCGATATTTCGAATTCGATATTTTGGGCATTTACCCCTTGTTGTATCCACCTGCATGTATGTCTGTATGCTCTAGAATGTATTTTCGTTCTTTAAAATTGTCATGGAAGGTTTAGATATCCATTAATGTAAATGGTGAACAGGAGTCTGCATTAGCATTGATAGTCTTGCCATTCAACTGAATCTCACATGGCAAGTATCTAACTTTGTGATTATCTTCTTGGTTATGGACCTCAAAAATGTATTTATTATCTTCTCTGAAATCATAATCATCCTCCGTATTAACTATATGTACATCCTTCACGGTGTCCTTTACTTTAAAATATTTATGCAAAATGTCCTGTTCTGTTAAATTTTCTGCATTTGACACTCTTAGCCAGATATTTAGGGTAATTAGTAAGATGGTTAAAATTGCCACATCTGTAGCACTTCTTCTCTCATTCCTCAACTTGTTTTTTGCTACTGGTTTTCCTTCTTGAACGTTGAAAACTTGGTCTACATCCTTGATAACATTTATTTCCTTCTCATCTCTGTTAGTACCTTTATTTAGCTTCATTTCTTTTACACAAATTGCCATATGCTCTTGGCTATATTTACCGCTTCTTCAAGGCCAGGAGTTTCAGTTAAGAATCTCTCTTGAACCTTATGGTCATTGATACAATGGACCAATTGGTCCCTTATAAGGGAATCCATTAAAGGTCCAAACTTGCATGTTGCTGCCAACCCTTTTCAGGTAGCTATATATGAAGTAACCTTTTGAATTTTTCCCTGATTTCTGTTGAAAAAGATATGCCTCTCAAGCACCACATTTAATCTTTCTTTAAAATGGGTACCAAGTTTCCTTAATGTATTAGTAAATACATCTTCATCCCCCTCTTCCTCCACATCGGCGTTGCCCAATTAATGCTCATATACTTCCTTCCTTGGACCCCTAGATTGTGTAATAAAATGTGTAGCTTCCTTACTGAGGAAAATGTCTCCCCCCTATACGATTAAATATGAATGGAATATTTGAATCAATCTATTCCAAGCAATGTGTTCACCTTCATCATTTAAAAACAGTGGAGGCTGGCTTATGTTTGCTACAGCCATAATGATGATGCAGAATAAGTATGTAAAATGTAGATTATATGATTATGAGTTGTACAAAATTAGGAATAAGATACAGGTGTACTAACTGTTGCCACAAGGGAAGGTGACCAGAACAACAACTTCTGATCACAGAAGAATGGCACAATGATATTCTAGTTATATTTCCCACCTTACTGCTTTACTCGGCGATCCTCCAGTACAAGGTTTCAGGGCCCCCAATCATGTAATGGAAGGCATTGATCAGCCCATGGTATCATGTCCAAAGATCAGCCCCTGATATATACTCATAACAATTTATGGGTATAGTAATGGGTTAAACAACCATGTAATATTACCCTGAAAATATTGTGACCCACTCACTATACTCTTTAGTAGTAGTACTTTATTGTGCATGGTTATTTAAAACCTTTACAATATAAATCATGATTCAGTCAAACATAAATCAAATTTTAGCATGTTAAAACAGCGATTCTGTCCTTAAGACAAGACACAAGATTCCGTAGTGAGATAACTGCAGCAGAATTTAAAAGAAACTTAGCATCATGTTAGACAGCCTATTTATCCTAAAGACAGAAGAATAGTAAAATAATTAAAAAAAAATAAATAAAAAAAAGTTAAGGAATGGATTATCCATCCTTGCCTGCCAACGGAAGATAACGAAACAAAAGTAAAAGAACATGCCACGGAGGAGGCGAGGATACATAAGTTGTGATAACAGTTCGGAGGAGCCCTATTACCAGTCAGTACTGCACAGTCTTAGGAAGGGCGACGATGTCATTCTGGAGGACAGGCTTCTGGGGTGACATTTAGCTCATTAATATGGCCCTTTACAGTACTACTTGAGTTGTTCGTTCTTTCAAAGAAAAAATTTTGAAGCGGGCCTCAGCTGTTTCGAGAAATTTTACCACTCACTATACATCTCTTAATATGTTGTGGTGAAGAAGATAAAACAGTAACACAAATATAATACTCCTTGCCAACTACAAAGCTATTTCCTCTAACGTGAAGTAGGAAGGTCCCTTTTCAGACTTTCTAAAACTTTCCAATTTAGAATAACAGGAACTACCTCATAAGCTTACACAGCAATACCTAGAGAGGTTCAGGCTGCCAAGTTTGACTTTAAAAATTAGATTTAATGCTGCAGGTTAAAAATGACCACTTGTGACAATGTTTGATTAGCAGACACTGTGCCTGTCAGTGAAGCATGCTGTGCACATTAGCGATGATAATCAGCTGTTAGAAAAGCAATGCTGAAGACTCGTGACAAGCTTTACTTAGCAAATGCTGTGTCTGTCAGTGACATGAGCGGTGCTTATCAGCGTATATATGATGTCATTTTGTTTTGATTTGATTTATTTGTGCTCTGCCCCGTCATATGACACGTGTATAATTTAGAATTTTGGATATGCAGTATTTCTAAGTAACATATTGGAACATCAGGGTAACTAATGGTACCTTGAATGAGAATAAATGTTGGATTGGTCCCTCTGTACCTTCTTCTTTATACACGTCCATCAGCGATGATACTTCAGCAGTCAGACAAGCAACGCTGTGCCTGTCAGCGAAATCTCAGAGTAATTTCCAGGCCGTAGACCCGTAGCTTGCTTGCATTCCACAACAAAGCGAGGTTCTTACATCAAACGGACTACTTTATTGCCTGCAAAATGCAACCTGCCGGCAGGCGAAAGGTCCCAAAATGTACTCTGTGCCTTCAGCGAAGGCCTCCACGAAGACTGTTCGCTAAGACACACCGGTACTCCACAAGTTTCAAGAAGATTGCATCACTGCGCTCAAATGCAGGAAAGAACCAAGCGGCAAAACATAAAGCTGTGCCTGTCAGCAAGATATGATGGCCACAATTCCTGGATTGATGCCTCTCAGCGCATGCATGTGGAGTTAGAATATAGCAGGAAACACTCAGCTGTACCCATCAGCATTATGTGACGGCCACTTGAACAGGAGATTGCCTCAATATAAATGTATGCCTCACCACAGTAATGTGGGCATGTAACTAGCCGACAACACAAAGCTGTGCCCGTCAACATTATATGACGGTCACAGGATTTCTAAGGACACCTGTCATGGATCTTGCCAATACATTGTTCTCAAGGCGCCGATGAGGGAAGAACTGAAATTCTGGCAGGGCAGCATCTCACACAGGCTGACAGGCGCAATGTGGCTTCAGAAAGCGCTGACAGGGGCAACGCTGCTCCTGAAGAGTCTCTAAAAGACAACAATTACAGGCTGACAGAGCGAGCAAATCACACCACTCCAGCAGAGCCAAGTCCAATTGTTTCCTAGTAGATCAGCTCTGTTATATCCAAGACTGTCTCAACAACATGCCCTACCAGAGTCAGATGTTCATTGAAGAAGGCAGCTGTGAGGTGAAGTAATCAGGGTTGTTACACCACAGGGGTGGGAACACCAGGCTGCCCCCTGCACAGCCATCCCAGCCTTGTCGCCATTGAAACAGAGTAGAAATGATATACAGGCTCATGAAGGTGAGTATGGTAGATTATTATCTTTTAAGATGTTCCCAATTGCCAACAGTGCTCCCACAACTGATAAGATCCAACTTCTGACTAAAGCTGTGTCAACATTCTAATTTCACTCCCAAGGAATTCTAAGGTTAAACCATGGTCCTGTGACTGAGGGGGGGAATTGAAGGACCGGGTTTTAGACCCCAGCAGCGTCAGGGAAAACGCCCAATGCCTTCGAGTTCCCCTGCCTTGGCAAATAGAGACACGGGATACTTCTTGATGACGTCAAAGACCAAAGTTTATTGGCTGCAACCAGGAACAGAGATCTACGAAGCACAACACGGGTGTTTCGCTAGAAACTGCACAAATTCAATGAGCGGAGCATGGTCTTTTATGCCAAAAATCAAGCCTCAGGCAACATTTCAAATTAGCATTGGGTTCATACAAACTGACCAATAGAAATGTGACATTTTGAAAGTAACGTATGACGACAATCCTACTTTCCGTTGTCCAGCCCACCAGAAATGACCAAGCACATTCCAATATTCTTGTTCGCTCAGGCCGGACAAACCCATCATAAAACCCTCAACCCAAATCAGTGATTATGTCGTAAAGGAAGGAACAGAAACAGATTGGAAGCAAGATAGAAAGGTGGGTGCAGTGTACCATAAACTCGGGCATGTCCTGCTCTTTGATCTTTATCTGACCAGCTGCTTAACAAGGAACTGACTCAGCGAGGTCAGCCTCGGGCAAGGGAGTCAGTTCGGCCAGGTCATCCAGACAGAAGTCAGCTAAGGTGTACGTGTCCCAAGGACTCGTTCGGCCGCAGTCATCAGCCTATGTGAGGGCAACCACACAAAATGGCTGCCGTACACAAAATGGAACCCGAAGGTTCAAACGAAATCCCCGAATACGTAGTGTTCTCATTGATCGGTTAATGCGAAAACACTCGTACACACTACACTCGTCATTTGCGGTCTACTGACACCAAAATCGTCTATTTCCGACGACCTTTATTGAACGGGTTCGGAACCACCGAACCTCACCCACAAACCACGGAACTACAGTTCCCCTCCTTTTGCCCTTACATAGGCAATAAACCCAAACCCATGTCAATCTGAATCTGGATCTATATTCATCAGATCATCGATATGTTGCTGTAGCATCATCCTATTACTTAGTACCTCTCTCTGGACAGGTCTCCTTGCACACGAAGTAGCACAGAGGCCACAAATAGCAGGAGCACACTGTGCACAGAGACAGAACAGAAAAAGGATAGCTAAAACCATCCCAATGACCATCAAAATCTTCCAACCCCAAGTGGATATCAATCCTCATAACCATCCGATCAACGACCAATCTCCTTTGTCCAAATGGACAGAATCGGAGATCTTATGTAACTTGGAAATGGCCTGGAAGACTGACGGAGCGTTGTCTGGAATGAAAACGCAGCAGCTCGGTTGAATCAGTTTACATACTCCACCTCGATCTGCTAGTATGACAGCAAGGGCAACTCTATTTTGGAGTGTCATAAGCCTATCCGACTGGAGCTCAGCAGTCAAGTCACTAAGGGCACCGGCAGTTTCAACTATGGTGGACTCAACCACTCTCGTCAACTGGCAAATATTCCTGCTATTAGCCATCGGTCCCCAGAACGGCAGAAAACCCTTAAAGAAATCTCCCAACTCTTGCCCTGCAGTGTCTTCTTGACTAAAGACACCTCTAGCAACTCTCGTCTTATGGTAATCTGCCGCAGCTGTAAAAGTGGGAGGCAACAGGAAAGAAACAAAACATGTGCCCGAAAAATCAGGGGGCAATCAGGTATATGCTTTGTCATAGCAAACAAAGTAGGTACCCTTAGCAGCTAAAAATGCTGAGAAAAACTGGGATGTAAATACGTAGGTGTCAGTACAAACGCTCTTCCCTAGCTGAGCTCTCGGATTCTTGCCATTACCCTCCAGACAATAGCGACCCTGATGGGGCACTATCCAAATCGGTGGAGAACTTTTCGCTCGCTGGTTAACACTCAGACTAACTCTATATCCAGTAATATCCCAACCACTATATGGTTGTCTCTCATCCATCGGAATAGTTTCAATGGCATTAGTCCCTTTAACCATGTCGACTATGCCTCTAGCAACAGCACTATTCTTCGGATTGTCCTTCGGTGAACGTAGGGGATAGACACTATGGGTATAAATAAACATTGTTATGTAAGCCCAAATCGAACCATTCAAACTAAAAGGTAGAACCAAGTACGGAATACCTTTATCAGTCGTATGGGGCATTAGACCACAGATCCAACAGTTTGTTGTGTTCATCACTAACTGGTGTTGGTGCAAAAGTTGAATAACGGAATTATTGGCAAATTCCAGTCGTCTAACTACCTCATGTTCAGGCAAAGGATGAAAAGAATGAGAAGAAATAGTAGGTGGAGGTGTAGGTTGCACAGTGGGAACAAACGTCACTTTAAAAGAGAATGTCACATAACCAATTATGAATATCATTAAACTCAATAGCAAAAATAAACACAGTATTAAAAAACGTTTCTTTGAGATCAGTTTGCATATCTTCTTTTTAAAAGCCATTGTCCTTGCAGATCTCTAAAACTTGAAGAAATCCATCCTAACTAAATATTCTGCTCGCGATGGTAGGGTGTTCTATACTAAGGAATGCCTCTGTCAACCCAGGGCAACTCCCTTAGGCCAACCAGAACCCTCGACCTAGTGTCTCAGGCTTGCACTCCAAAGACTTGACACCGCGACCCTACAGCTGAACCCGGATGGCGGTTCGAAAAACTAAAATGAGTAGATCCTCGGTGGAGAGTTAACCTGCAAACAGAAAAATCATAAAAAACTTTATTTATGCTTTATTTGTCCATGACTCTCGGTCGCAAATTATAGCGGCTTCTACCAGGCAATTCTTGATCTTTAAACAACAAATCAGGCTCGATAGTGTTCAATCGATTTGAAGGAGGCACAGCTTCTTGTAAAAGATCGTCACTTTCTCTCTCAGAGTTCGTACCAATCAGACGAGCATCGCTGAATGGCAAAAATCGTGGAACAGTTTCTGTTTCAGAGTCTGGAAGTCCCTCCTGGACCCACTGATCGTACGGTAAGGGCAAAGGTGCTCGCTTACAGTGTACGGCGTGGATCCAGTTTTTCTTGCCTTGTACTCGAACTGCAGAACGTGTAGACAGGAGTACTTGATAGGGTCCCGTCCAACGGGGCTGATCGTTCTTGCTCCGCTGGAAATTTTTCACAAAGACCCAACTTCCAGGTTCAATAGCGTGGCCTGGATCCTCAGAAGCTTGTGGTAGGCTCTCATGCACCTGTTGGTGTAAAACACACAATTTAGTTGTCAGTTCACGCAAGTAGTCAAGCAACACAGGGTACTCAATTTCACCAAACCTGATTGGCCTTGGTACGCCCCAAATATTCGCTGGGCGGCCAAAGACCACTTCATATGGACTCAGACCCATTCTCGAATGCACAGTCAATCTTGTGGACAAAAGTGCTAAAGGCAAAACATCTGGCCATTGTAAACCAGTGCTCGCTTGGATTTTAGCTAATTTTAGCTTCAAAGTGCCATTGTAGCACTCAACTAAACCAGCTGATTGGGGGTGATTTGCAGCGTGGAACTTCTGCCGAATCCCTAGTCCCTCACACACTCTCTTCATGACTTGACCCACAAATTCACTCCCATTGTCACTCCAGATAATTCTCGGCATTCCAAACCTCGGGAAAGATTCTTTTATCAGGACTTTCGCTGTGGACAAGGCAGTATTGTCCTTAAGGGGATATGCTGCTACCCATCTAGAAAAGGAGCAAACAACCACTAAAACATATTTCAAGTTGTTGCATCTCTCCATGTGGATAAAATCTAGCTGCAAAGCCTCGAACGGATACGTAGGAGGACCAAAATGACCAGCTGGTGTTGGAGTTCCCTTACCAGGATTGTACATCAAACACACCATACAGTTCTTAACCAAGTTCTCTGCACATTTTGGAATTCCCACATTCTGCCAAACCGGAACCAACAACTTGCAAATCCCTTTCACGCTGATATGTGCCATTCCATGAGCCATTGTAACAACCGGAAGCACATACGCGTCAGGCAACAACCATCTCTGATGCTCAGACAAATCAGTCCAACAACCATTCGAATCCAATCTACCCTTACTTTCTCTTCATTCGTTCAACTCTTTCTCTGTAGCTTCAGCTTGAATGGATTTCACACTCTCAATCGTATCTTCACACATACTCTTCTCTGGAACCCATCTCGCCGGACCTGCAACATACATTCGACTCATCACATTCCTCGCAGTTTCTTTCGCAACTTCATCCGCAAGCGCATTTCCGCGACCAACATCATCCACTTTCTTATGGGCACTGCATTTCACGATTGCTACTTGTAACGGCAAAGTAAGAGATTCAAGAAGTTCATTCACCAACTGCCCATGCTGGATCTTCGTTCCATGTGAAGTCAAAAACCCACGTTCACGCCGCAAACGCCCAAAGCTATGAGCCACGCCAAAGGCATATTGGCTATCAGTATACACATTCACTCGTTTTCCTTTCGCCAACACACATGCTCTCGTTAATGCAATCAACTCCGCTGCTTGTGCTGAATTATGTGGAATACGTGCAGCTTCAACAATCGTATGCAAAGTCGTAACAGCATATGCCGCAGTCGTATCCTCATTCGGCAGCTTAAAACACGAACCATCAACCCACAAAGTACCATCACACTCCGGAAGAAGAGTATCTCGTAAATCTACTCTCCCTTTTGTTTCTTCTTCAGTTCTCAGAAAACAGTCATGCTATTCTTCACTATCTGTCTCTACTGAAATTGGAAACAACGTGGCTGGATTCAATGTGTTGCATCGTTTAATGTGCACATGACTCGCTAACAACGTCAACTCGTAACCCGACAACCGAGCACTAGTTAAATGCTGTGTCTTGGTACGGTTCAATAAGGTATCCACTGCATGTGGAACCATTACTACTAACGTATTGTCCATAACCAAAACCAGCAGACTGTCGAATTGAAACAGCCGCTGCTGCTGTGGCTCTCAAGCAACTCAACAACGCCCTTGCTACCGGATCTAAGGTCGATGAAAAGTAAGCACATGGACGCTGCTTATCGCCAAACTGCTGAGTCAAGACTGACAATGCACATCCCTCTCTCTCGTGAACATACAATGTGAAAGGCTTACTGTAGTCGGGAGTACCCAACACAGGAGCCGAACACAACGCATTGCGTAATTCAGAAAAGCTCTTTTGGCATTCGTCAGTCCAAGGAATAGGATTTGGAGTATCCTTAACAGTAAAAGCTATCAAAGGCTTTGCTAACAAAGAAAAATTAGGAATCCACTGTCTACAGTACGACGTAATACCCAAAAATGCACGTACTTCTCTTTGTGTCGAAGGATCACTCATTTTCGCAATAGCTTGAATTCTCTCTGGGATCAGTTTCCTTCCCTCCTTCGATAAGAGGTGACTTAAGTAGGTTACTTCTTGTCGACAATATTGCAACTTGGAGAGAGAAACTTTGTGATGAAAATCAGACAAGTGGCGTAGCAATGACAAAGTGGCTTCTCTACAAATCTCTTCAGTATCAGCGGCCACTAGCAAGTCATCAACATAATGAATAAGAGCTGCACCATCAGGTAAAACCAACAGATCAAGTTGTGTCTTCAAAGCTTAACTATAGATCGATGGACTCTCGCAATAGCCTTGAGGAGCGCGCTTAAAGCGGAAACTTCGTCTTCCTAAAGAGAATCCAAAGATGTCCCTACTTTCCATGGCAATCGGGATACTGAAGAAAACATTCTTCAAGTCGATCACCGAAAACCATGTGGCAGTAGCCGGGATCAGAGTCAACAAGGCGGTGATATCAGGCACAACAGGAAATTGTGGAACAACAATCTTGTTTACTTCGCGAAGATCAATGACAAACCTATATACAGGAGGCTGCGAAGAATCAGTTCTCTTCAGGACAGGCAAAACGAGGCTATTACACACATTACCTCTCGTTTCCTCAATCACGCCCTTTTCGATCAGATCATAAATGATCGCTAAAAGTGCACGCTCACCATCACTCGAGATACAATACTGTGGAATGCTCGGTAACTAGGCATTCGACTTCAGCGTCACAACATATGGGGGAATTTCCAGTAGGCCCACATCATTCGGACCAGTAGCCCACAATGAATCTGGTAAAGAAGACAATTCAGATGGAAGACTATCTTTCGATATGTACATCGGAGAGATCACTCTCTCACCCAAAGTAAGATGTACTCCTAACGGAGAACAATGCAGCGTCGCATACAATCTCTTCAATAAATCCAATCCCAACAAATTCTCATTACAACCTGTAGTCAAAAGAAGGGGTGCTTCGAACTTACGCGGTCCAACAGAAAGAGACAATGGAGCAGAAATCGGATTTGTAATGGGGCGCCAGAAAAACCTACAGAAACATTGTCAAAGCCAGACGTGCGCCAGGGAGTTTAGAGTGCATAACAGAACTCTTTGTAGCACCAGTATCTAGCAGAAAAGGTTCTGACACACCTGATGCAATCACTTCAACATAGGGTCCACTCTGATCTACTGGAACTGAAACAACTCCCTCTCTTTGTCCATGGCTGTCCTAACAATCATCACCATTCGCTTCATCACCTTCAACATAGTAATCATCCATATAGTACTGTGCTGTCCTACCAGACAAACCTTGCTGCTGATCAAAATTATTCATCGACTTTTGTGGAGGCAAAGAACGCACATTCTGTCCGCGACCTCTACCTCTAGGCACTTGTTGAGCACCTCGACCTCATACACCAGAAGCACCATTCGTACGCTGTAACAAAACCGGACAACTATTCTTGTAATGGCCTTCTTCTTTACAGTACGCACACTGATTAGGCCCATACGGGAAACGCTGTTGAGAAGACTCGTTTCTTTGCGAGTTTCTCGAATATTGCTGAGGTTGCTGATAATCGCGCTGATTACTAGTACGGGGTGGAAGAACTTTAGTCTTCAATTCCTTAGTCTTCTTATCCGCTTTCTCTAACTCATCCTTGCGCCTATTTTCATAGTACTGGGCCGTAGCTAAAATCTGTGCTGACGTGGAAACAGCCCAAGCACTCTCGGAATCCTTCAACTTAGTGCACAACTCGGGAAGCAAATTATGCACAAATTTGTCAACGAACAATCTCTGGCCACACTCGGTAGCCATATCCTGACCACTATGATCTACAAAAGTCTCTTCAAACCGCGTGAAAAAGTCGGCCACAGTCTCATCTTTCTTCTGCTTACATGCAGACAACTTGTCCCAATTAACACGCACTTCGGGCATCAAAGTCTTCATATAATTAATTATCCTACCAGGGAGTTCAGTAATGATATCTTCAGGCTTAGCACCTCCAACTTGTCTATCATTTGCAGCAACAATATTAACCCATGTATCACCCAATTCATTATCATGATCCGTATGTCGAATCACATTCCAGATAGGCTGTGGAACTACATTGCCAAACAACATGTCTATGTCTGCTAAATTCATGATGCACGAACCCACAGTTTGAGTGAGCTCTTTATAATATCCCGCCGGATTTTTGCGCGGATCAGGTAAAGTCTGCTTAAGTGCTAGGACTTCAGCACTTTTCCAAGGAACATGTACCCATACTCGCTGAAAGTGTGCAACAACAGGTGGATGAGCATTGGGATCAGCAGGTCTCCAAACTGGAGGAACCTCACGCATCGGATATTGACGCGCTTTTCTCCTAAATGACGAATCAGGCTCAAACAATCGCTCAGAAGGGGTGTCATTACGGAATGACAACAACGTCGCAATTGCTCTCTCAATGTCATGGAGACTCACAATAGTCCCTTTCGCAAACTCGGAACGCACTCGATACAACTCTTCAGGAGCTTTACCTACTTCGTCCATCCATTGTTCATGGAGGAACACACACATCATTTCAAAGACGTACCGTTGCTTTGGTGCTTGACATTGCCGGAAAACATCCATAATACCTTCAAGATCATACTGGGAGGTATACGTAACCCATCTACGTGCCATGTGATCCAAAACTGTACGCTCGTCTATACCAGGCAAGTGACTACGTGATTGTCTATACTCATTAACTGGAGACATACCCAATTGTCCCAACAAAGGAAAAAAGAAACCAGAAACTGCAGCAGTCATTTGCTGTCTAGTAGAAGGAGAAGATGGAAGAATAAGGGAAGACGGAACAATAGTAGAAGAATCCAAAATCGGAACAGAAGGAGTATTATAGACAGGCGTAGGAGTAGCAGACAAAGGGGGAGGCAAAGTTGGCGGCCCCTGAGGAGGCTGCGCCAAAGGAACAGTAGCCAACGGAAGAGAAGCTGGCTGTGGAGGAAATAGAGGTGGCACAACAACCGGAGGTTGCACAGCCACAACTGGTGGCGGTGGTGCCATAGCACTCTGGGCATAAGGGGGTGGCGAACTCAATAGATGCGACATTAAAGGATCTTTCGCAAGTTCTTTCTTGTCTTCCTGCTCTTTAGGCTGCAAAACTGGGTAGCATCTATCTACCGCTAACTTCTTCACCCTAAGCATCTGTTCGCTCTCTTGCTCTTCCTCATTATCCCTATACGCAATAGCAGCTTGTACCATTGACATACCTCGTTCTCGTTTATTCTTCTTCGCAAATTTAATTTCTTTCTGTTTGGCTTCTTTGCGCCATATGTGGAAAGAGTCAAATATTGCCAGCCAGGCTTTCTTCTTGAATAATTTCACTTCGAGATTGTCTAAAATCTCTGCTTCAAAACTACCATAACGGGGCCACTGTAGGACACCATCTTTTTTCGTGTACTTTACCCAGATCTCATTATAACTAATAGGGCCCACACCATGCTTCACGTATAATTCATATGTAGGAGTTCCAATTGGAGGAACCGGACACGAATCCTCTAACCGGGAATCTTTAGAACAAACACAGCCAAATATCTTTCCAAGTCTGCTAAGACCAGGCATCTTGCTCACTAGTCTAGCTTCTAACTACAAGGGAAATCTCAAAACGATAGTCTCGCGAATACACGAGTCCCTTGGCTTTGGGGCCTGCAGGTACCAAATCAAAGCGATCCACTAAAGGGATACCAAAACAAACTAAGAACTAGGAGACTCTCCACTCATACTTAACTGAAATGTCGATGGCGTCACCAGAAGACCCGTCAATCGTCTCGCTCTACAAATGTCTAAGGCTCCAAGACAGGGCGACAGTCAGGGCAGCAGTCCTTCGTAGCCGTCGGAAGGCGGGAAACCTCGCAGCAAAGACTTTCGGACCACGCTGACAGGGGTCGATGAAGTGGTTGGCCTTCTTCCAGAATTTTCACACGAAGCTCCTCACGATCTTCGGGCTTGGACCGGTACCGCTGAAGTCACCCCACGTTGGGCGCCAACTGAAGGACCGGGTTTTAGAACCCAGCGGCATCAGGGAAAACTCCCAATGCCTTCGAGTTCCCCTGCCTTGGCAAATAGAGACACAGGATACTTCTTGATGACGTCAAAGACCAAAGTTTATTGGCTGCAACCAGGAACAGAGATCTACGAAGCACAACACGGGTGGTTCGCTAGACACTGCACAAATTCAATGAGCGGAGCATGGCCTTTTATGCCAAAAATCAAGCCTCAGACAACATTCCAAATTAGCATTGGGGTCATACAAACTGACCAATAGAAATGTGACATTTTGAAAGTAACGTATGACGACAATCCTACTTTTCGTTGTCCAGCCCACCAGAAATGACCAAGCACATTCCAATATTCTTGTTCGCTCAGGCCGGACAAACCCATCATAAAACCCTCAACCCAAATCAGTGATTATGTCGTAAAGGAAGGAACAGAAACAGATTGGAAGCAAGATAGAAAGGTGGGTGCAGTGTACCATAAACTCGGGCATGTCCTGCTCTTTGATCTTTATCTGACCAGCTGCTTAACATGGAACTGGCTCAGCGAGGTCAGCCTCGGGCAAGGGAGTCAGTTCGGCCAGGTCATCCAGAAGTCAGCTAAGGTGTACGTGTCCCAAGGACTTGTTCGGCGGCAGTCATCGGCCTATGTGAGGGCAACCACACAAAATGGCTGCCGTACACAAAATGGAACCTGAAGGTTCAAACGAAATCCCCGAATACGTAGTGTTCTCATTGATCGGTTAATGCGAAAACACTCATACACACTACACTCGTCATTTGCGGTCTGCTGACACCAAAATCGTCTATTTCCGACAACCTTTATTGAACGGGTTCGGAACCACCGAACCTCACCCACAAACCACGGAACTACAGAATATGGTACAGCTTAACTCTATAAAACATGTAAATAGAAATATAGGGAATATAATGAGATTAAGCAAAATTACAACAGTGACCCTCATATCATATTTTACCCCTAGAGGGTCCTGACCCATAATCACAAAGCACCCCACCTATGCAAGATGCAACATCACAATATGAAGGGTATCATTAGACATAAGGCAGGCCTACTGGCTTTGTCAGGATGTCACCACAATATTAAAGGAACCACATGTTACACTTCCCCAAGGTATCACCGCTAAAACTAATTGGAACAGTAAACATGTTCAAATGCATTCTTTAATAGTGTAGGAATAGGACTGTTCATCAATACGTTTGTTAATAAAGCATTTTAATTAAAGCTTTGCAATTCAACCATTAACACATGTCAGAGTCTTTCTTTATTGTCTATCACAGGCTGCAGAATTAAGCAATAGGACCAGCCACAAGAGATTCCCTCACACCAGAGCCCAATAGCATACAGCTCTGGCTCTGAATGCTTTATATCAATGGAAAACCTCTCCCATGGTCAGGTATGTAATCTCCTAGGGGACTGTTGGCCTTCTGCAGCCCCCTAAAATGTTTACAGGTTGGTGGTGCTCTTGACCACCTTGGGGTACCACGAGGAAGAAAATATGCACATTTGAGCCTACATGGGGTATTATGTGGCACTCCAGGTCCGAGTTTCATATATTTTTTTTGAGCCGGTCGCGCTCTCAGTTCTGCGGCCGTGTCGCACATTTATATTTTATGGGGTCCCCAAGACCAAAAGCTGCCTCGGGTAAGGTGGGGCCCATACACGCCCCTCTCCCCAAATAATTGAATAAATATAAATGCGCCGACCCCCAGCTCAGGGGTATTTCTTTGAAATACTGTTGAGCGCCGCATGGTTGTTTTTCTATTTTTCTGTCTTAAGACTTAAAATGCCAAATCTTTAAATGGGCATATCTCAGCCTGTAGGGCCAATTGTCTCTGTCTTTGGCTTGTTTTGCTCCTGGAAGCCAGGCCTTGTCACCAGGAGCATTTTCAACAGGCATCTGGCCTCTAAATGGGTGCCTTTTGTGGGGAGCCGGATTTTTTGGCTCCCTGCATAAGACTTCTGCTCTAGGTGGCTACTTGTTCTCCTCTCCTTCTAGTGAGGGCATCTAGAGCAGCTCTTCTGCTACCAGTCAGCAGAATACACTCTTCTCCACCTTCCCAAGCCACAGAGCCTCCTGGCTGTATTTTAGGGCACCTGTGGGGGATATTGGAGTCCAGGTCTTCCCCCCAGCTGGTCCTCAGGGGCATAAGGTGGCTTGCACCCTAGGGAATCAGCTAGTGATAAAGTCTTTACTCCATCTTTTCAGGGGATCAGGTGGCTTCTCTTTCCAGCTGGTCATTTTTTTTTCCTTCGTAGCCTCCAAGGTTTTCTCACCTCAACTGTCTCTGCCTAGTGCAGGGTTGTTTTAGTGGGGGTGAGAAGTTCTAAATGCTATACAACCCTGGCCAATCTTAGGATGCCACACCATCCCTCAATCCCTGTCCCAACTCTCCTTCACAGCATTCTGGGACAGTCTATCAAGGTGACTGAAGGCCTCAGTTCTGCCCCTAGCTGATATCAGTGCAAGATTCCTTCTAACCCAACGTTATTTGCCCGGCCATCTGATAGCTTGGCTAAAGGATCATCTGTGATGATTATTCACCAAAATCCAACTATATGTTTGGCTTTGCAAGCATCGACTTACCTGGACCATGTTTCATTTCTTATAGCCTACTTTCTTTCCATAATGGGCTGTTTGCATTCAGCCTTAAGTATGGTTACACCTCCCCTATCCCTAGGTGTTTTGCTAAAGAGCTGTCCTCAGGCATCTACTGTTATCTCTGCATGGCCTGTTAAACCACCCTGGTTTATTATGCTTTGATCGTCTTTTGTGTATCATGAGTAGGATATGGATATTTGGCCTAAAGTGACCAAGGTTTCTGCTGTAGCTGGGATGCATACGGGAATCAGTTAATAGTTGCTCCATTATCAAAACTGAGTTCTTCTTTAATAAGTTGCTAACTAATGCATCTAAGACACTAGCTTGCCACTTGAGCCATAACCCTTTATATATTGTGGTGAGGTTGGTTGGTTCCACTCTTAGGGACTTACTGTTGCTCACTGGGACACATAGTACCAGATGTTTAGAGTTATCATCACGTTAGCTATTTTTCAATGTTTTGCCAGTAGTTACAAAGGGGTGCAAGGACCGTGAAATAAATATATAGTTGATGATAGTCCCCCAGCTTAATTTTATTCAACCACAGAAAAAGTATAAATTACCCAAATCTTGTTTGAAACAATAAAATAGATTAACACAACCTATTTCAAATTTCTTTACAGAATGCTCCTACGTCAAAGTTATTTAGCCCTTTGCAGAGTGTCATTAATTTATGTAACTTTAATGTACCCCTTCGGTAATATATTCTTTGTGTACTATTTCTAGGGTAGTTAATGTTAAGGTCAAAATAGAGGCGGAATTAAAAAACAGAAGTTCAAAAAATTTTCACCTTTAATTCAGAGTAAAATATGCGGACACACATATGTTTAACCTCTTGTGCTGCCAATAGTACTCAAACAATTTTTTATCTATTATCAGGCATTTACTCCAGTTTCCATTAAAAATGTAATACTTCTCGTTGGTCATGCTCCTTTTTTATCAGTGCTTATACACTTATGATCTTTGAGTCTAGTTTTGCTCACCCTTTTGAAGATTGGTTTAGAAAAAATATTTATATTATATTATAAAGCAATGCTCCACTGTCTTTGCAAAATAGTTTTCTTGGAAGCATAGATGATGATTTTCAATCTCTTCCAATGAAATTGTACATTATTTGATCTATTTATTGCTTTTGTGTTCCAGCAAGTTCCACCGAACTGGAAAGAAAGTTCCAAACATTCTTATAAATCGTGAAGGAAAGGCATGTGTTATGTGCATAACATTATTGCTGTTAATTGTCCTTCATCCGAGTTATTCATTAAAGATAATGGACTATGGTTACATTTGACAGCATAGGTAACAAAAATGTGTATGTATTTTAATTCTTGTACAAATGCAAATGATAAAGTAGCTAAACATTGAAGACATTGCTAAGTTACCTAAATTCTGTGTATGATTAAGAAATAACTTGATCGTTTGTTTCATTACATTGCTGTTTTGTTGAAAATGTGGGATTGTATTAGATTTGTGCCTTTAAGTACAACTTTTCGCTATTCTCTCTTTTTCCAGATTTTTTTCTTATTCCTGATTCTTTGTCTTCTTTTATATCATTTTCTCATATTATGGTTTTACATTTTGTTGTAATATATTAATATTTTTCGAATCAGATTTTTTTTGTTTTTTCTTGTCTTTTAATGGATCGCCATTTTAGCTATGTTAATATATTGTATTGTTTACCCTTCATAAAATGACATTAATTAAACATTTAAAAATGACGGTACACTTCAAACTAGAGGCAATATACACAGTGGTCCATAGATTTAAGTTTAAATAAAAATAGGGAGCTCTAAGTAAACCAATACAAAATCAGAACAGTGTGCATCATGCAAAGTAAAATGAATGTCTTTTTTAAACTATGCTAAAATCTTTGTTCCATCTCAATGCAATATTAATAGACAGAATGTCGTATTTGAACAACTCATGCTAGTGAAATATTTTGAAATTCTCGTAAGATTTAGGTTTCAAGACAAGCAAAATGCTTTTGTTTACAGTGCTGTGGCATCTTCTTCCACACTCTTCTAGCATGAATATAATCATACTCAGCTAGCGTGTCGTTAGCTACAAGTTACAAAAACGTTGGTCTCTGTTACAAAACGCGCGCAGACTCAGCTGCACAAACTGACAGTATCAGGTTTGATATTTACAGTGTAAATAATATGCATCTGCTTCAAGGGGTTGAGCCTTGTAATATGGATTAATGTACGAATTGCATGCATTTTTCCTAATTTTGAGTTTTGCAGAAATTGTTTCTTGTGTTATTTGCTAGCACGGTTTGCCATGTTGTATCTTGCGGGTAAAATCTGTGCGCTGCATAGTCTGTGCCCAGGTTTTAATGCCATTTCGGTTGCAAATTTCTCTTTGTGATTGATGCAGGATGTGCGCCTTCTCTATAATCAGTGCTTTTGCAGTCAAGTTAAACACACGTCTCACTGTTAAAGAAATTATCAGCAGTTTTCCGAAGTTGCCAGGCATTAGGAAGTCTGGCTTTAAAAGCACAATACAAATTAAAGGTCTTGTGTTGCTCAGTCTCGGTTGGAACTCTTTCAATCTCGCAGTCTGTATTTCAGATCTGTAAGCAGTAGGGCGTTTTGGGAGGATATTGTTTATCAATATTACTGGATTACTGTTGTCAGTTGGAAAAAAACACGTATTGTGCCACCCTGGACAATTAGAAGGTGGTACAAGTATTTACTATAAATAGGCAAGGCGTAATTAAAGAAGGAAGGCAGTGGTTTGAAAGACCATGCCCATTGAAAACAGGTGTGCAGTTTTCAGACAGCTGTTCAGCTATGATCACAGAATTTAGTAGACTCACAGATTTGATATGGGTAAATAGAACATATCCCATAAATGAAAAGGAGGCACTATTTTTTAGTGCTGGACAAGGACATACATGTGGTGGCCTTTGTGTCTCCTGTAAGCCTTTGGACAACAGGTAGACAATTCATCTGTAGGTAACATACTTTTTGTACTCTTAATAAAAGTAAGGAACAGTCAATAGTCTAGCAAACTGATTTTGCCTGATTTTCTACTCAGTGAAGAGGATCTGCGTGGTACTACCATGGGACTATACCAGCTGTGGGACAGGAGACCCCCCTTCACTGAGCTTCTTGAATTCTTCATCACCTGAGAAGATCTGTTGCTCTGTGCTGCTCTTCAGGGTGAGCCTCCTTCACCTTCATCTCTAACCCCATCTGTACTGCAGCAAATACTGCGTGCTCCTTTCAGTTAACTCTTGAGGTTTACCTCTAGTTCTCCTGCTGGCGTGAGGATTCAGATAGGTAGCTGGAAGGGCCACACTGAGCCTGGAACCATTGAATATGTCTATCTAGAACAAGTGGTTCCACAGATATAAGCATTTGAGACCCTGGGCACCGCACAATGAAGCCTTGGGTTTGGGAGTGGATCCATGTGGAGTTGTTGTGGTCCATAGGGTTTCGTGGAAGGTGCATCCAATCCATTTAGATTCCTGCACCTGCAAATCTCTTATATCAGTCCACACCCAATTATTTTTAATTTCCGAATAAATTGCCTATTTTTCTGAATTAGGAAGGATATACACTCTGATCAAATATTTCAAGTGTATGGATCTCATAAAGACATGCTTGCTGCTGTGTAGATTGTCAACATCTGTTTCCACTACCCATTCCCTCTACTCTATTAATGCGGATGACATTGTTTTGGAATAGGAAAGAACTCTATATATTTGTGAGATATGGCAAGACATAGCCTAAGCTGTCTTCCTGAAATAGTATCATAACAAACAAAATAAGAATATTCAGAGAGGGACTTTGGAGTGTTAATCGTCCTCTTTAGAGGAACTGACCATTTGATTGACCAGTAATATATAAAGTTGAATAAAGAGAGAGAAAAACACACTCTTTTTAGATTTTGTTAAAGACAACTTTGGCTGTGTCAGAGCTCATGTTATTAACAACAACAACAAATACTGAAGGAGCTTACATTTTACCTCTTCCTACTCCCATAGTGGCAACAGCAAGCACAACAGCAGGGAAATCAGTACCATCAATCGCTGCTAATACAGCAGGAACCTCAGTAGTGACAATAGCCTCTACAATAGCAGGGACCATATCAGCAACTATTGCTATAAATCCAGGAAGGACCATATCAGTGACAATAACTGTCACGTCAGCAAGCAAACAGCAGAAATAACACTGTGACAGAGACAAAACCAGCAACAATAGCTTCCATCAGCAGTGAACTCCAGCAAAGACAACAAAGCCAGCAGCCAAAACAGTTACAACTACAGCATTATTTCCAGCTCTTCAAGCAGCAACGGCACTTGTAAGAGTATTATGGACCACAGAAGTGAGAAGAGCTGTAGTGACAGCTGGGACCAGACCAAGATGCCTGCATGGCTTGGACCAGAGTAGTGATCTCAGTTGTACACTTATTAGGGATCACAGCACCACCCACATCTCACCCAATGGCAGCAAGATAGCTGCAACAATACCTTATACCACAACATCAACAACACAACAGGAGCCACAGTCCTAGCCACAACAGTTGTGGCAGTGTATGTGAAAGGTAGGACATGCCCTGATGTATGTGGCATGTCCTGAAGTGAAATACTACCAATTTAGTTTTTCACTATTGCCAGGCTATCTGTTCCCATAGGATAGAATGGGGGGTTTTCTTGTAACATCTTATAAGCATAACTACCCCTGGGAATAAGGTAGGAAAATAAAATTTAGTATGCCTGAACTCAGAATGTAAAAATCACCCTCACTAAAAGTTGCATTTTAACATTCTGTGTTTGAAAAATACCACTTTTAGAAAGTTGGTACTTTCTTGCTTAGCCATCCAGTGTGACTCTGCTAAGATGTGTTTTGACTGTCTGGTTTTGGAGTGACAGGGGCTTGGGATGTGCAGTGGCTCCAGAGAGTCTGATTGAATCAGGGCTGGCTGATTAGACCTGGGCTGCATTTAGAGTAGGGGGAGGTTTGTAGTATAAATATTGGTGCCCAGACCCCAGATTTTTAGATCACTTCTGGGAAATTAAGAGGAACATTTGACAAGGAGAAGAGCTGGAGAAACTGAGGAGGAGTGCTGCCCCTGTGCTGTTTGCAGTCTGGGGTTGGCATGCAGTGGCTACGTTCTGCCAAGGAAAAGGAAAAGGACTTTGTTGTTTGCTGTGTCCCCTGCTTGAGGAAGATCTCCAAAGGTTTGAAGAAAGAAGAGCTTGCCTCCTGTTCTGAAGCCTCAGGGACACAAATACTTCTCCGGCAGCTCCCCTGAACTTCCTTGCTTGGAGTTCTGACCTGCCAAGAGGTGCCTGTAGCTGGTCCGGGCCTCTTGAGGTTGTTCTGGCTGTTGGGAGCTGAAAAAGCAATGCAACAACAAGAAGCGTGTCACATTTGTGCCTGTTTCCGATGCATCGCCGAAGAAACTGACGCAGCACCTGCCCACAGGTCGAGAAATCACCACACGCCACAAAGAGTGCATCGGTCTCCAAAGTCCGGGATCACTGCACCGATTTTGACACAAGCCCAGCTATACGGCTGCTAGAAACCAAGCATCGTCCCGGTACGTCGCATCGCAGCGAGGCACCAGGTCTGTCGCATCGTTGGGGGACGCAATAAGAAATCGACACATCACCTCCACACGCAGTAAGAAATTGCAGCATCATCTCCTCTCCAGTAAGGAACTGACGCATGACCTCCCCTGCGTAGCTGTAAGAAATCGACGCATCACCTCCCCCTGAGCAAGGAACTGAAGCATACCTCCCCTGGAGCTAGGAACCGACACATTACCTTCCCTGAGTGTAAGGAACCAACACATCACCTTCCCTGCGGCCCTTTTTGGTTGTGTGCGCGACACATCCAACGTACTTTGTGTGAAAAGTGTCGCACCAACACAGTAATAGTAACAGCTGCAACATTAGGTGAAATCACAGCAGGGATTATAGTAGCTTGCATAACAGCTTTAACTACAGTAGGTACCTCAATAATGACTATGCTTGTCACCATGACAGACAGCAACCACATCTGTCACCACAACAGGACCAATAGCAGCATCAATAGCTGCCAAAAAGATGGGGATGAAAGCAGTTGCCTTAGTTAAAAGCGGAGCAGGGCCAACAGTCTCAACAGGTGCCACAACAGCCCAATCACACCATCAGCAGCTGTCAGGACATTACGAAAGTAATAGGAGCCACACCACTGAACACTTTTATAGGGACAGAAACAACATCTGCTAGCAAGGCAGGAGCAGCAGTATTGAACAAACTTGAAATAACAGTAGGGACAAAACAAGACTTGTCACAACAGCAGTCATCACAGCATTGACAACAGCTGCCTGCATAACAGAAACAACAACCACAGCACAACAGTAAACACTGGCACATACATATGGGCACTGGCTATTTTTGTCTTGGGTCTGCACAACCGGCCTCTTTTTTTGTGGCTTGTTTGTGTACTATTTTTTATTTTCTACACTTGCAGTGCTATGTAGAATCTCACCAAGAGGCAAAGCACAAATAGGCTGCAAATTCTGGCGCCCCCATATTCAGCAACTAATGTGACTTCACCAAACATGCAATCCACTTTTTACCAGATGGAATGTGGAAATGTCGACATAACTTGTAATCACTTAATTTCCATATGATTTAAGTGTTACTATAGAATGCAAAAATGCTACAACTATTTTCTACAATGCAACAAATAATCCCAATATAAATAGGATATTTCCATGCTTTGGAGACTCGTCAATGAACTATCCTTTCACTCATATTTTGTTTTCTCTTTCAGAAGAGTATAGACTTTCTCAGTATCAACATAATTTCTTATTTTTCTTTCTATTATGAGGAGGCTGATAAGACAATTGAAAATCAACGCAGGGTATGGGCTCAGTTTTAATAATAATATTGAGTACTCTTTTTATGTCTAGGGCTGCTTATTTCTGCAGAGAAGCACAATCCGAGAAACTTCTTCAAGCCCAGAGGATGCAGGGAAATTCATCTTCGAAATCATTCCTGGTGAGTTGTGAACACTTGCTACAATACATTTTCTGACTTTACAACAATGGTGGAAGTTAATGAGTGGCCATCCCTGCTTTTTTGTGTGGTTGTGGGTGGAAAACACCAATACTAACACAAATGGCAACTATATCAAAACCATCACTATCAATTCTATACCCAACACTACCACAGACAAAACTACTGAAATCCACCATTTAGAGTTATTTCAAGTTACTATAACTCTTGCCCTAAAGTAACTATGCTGCGCCCCCACCATGTCAAAGTTTGTCATCAATGATGTCATTTCAAATGTAGCAGTGAAGTTAATAATGATTTCATAGAACATGTAATGAGTGATGCAAGATGTGAGGTCATAAGCAGTGCAATGGTTTAGGGTGTGGTTTTCTAGGTACTTTAGGGCACTAGTTTGTTGTTACTTGAGATACTAGAACTGGTGAATGCATGTGCTTTTGTTGATTTAAAACAGTATGTTTTATGTGACCTTTCACCTAACTAAAACATCCATTTAACCTTTAGTTTTTTTCAGTGAATTTCTAAAGGTTTTTTTAACATAAAGTAATATTTTATTACCATACGTAAAGCCAACCACTGTGCATGGCGTGGTGTTAGCTGCAGGGGCCAGGCCGTGTATTCAACCCCTGTAGGCACCCAATCCCCTGCCATGCACGGCAAAGGACGTGCATGGCATGCGGTTGGCCACAGGGCAAGGGCCTGCGTCCAACCTCTCGCAGGCAAGTAGTCCCATGCCGCACAATGATGCCTCTGGGACTCCCCCTGCAGGCCTACCTGGCCCCTTATATCTTTTTTTTACAGGAATCAGGACTTAGTCCAGAGTCCTAAGTTGGCTGCCACCACATTGTTTTTGATGTGATGGCAGCCAATCATATCTCCTTTCGATATCTGTTGGGGCATGGGCCCACCACGAAGCCCCAGGGGTGTTACTCTGGACTTGCAGTGGACTAACCGATCCACGAACTGCCCCCAAAAAGCATTTTTTAAAATTGACCCCACACAAGGGTTTAGGGTGCCCCTACCTTGCCCCCTTATATCTTGTTTTGTTTAGTTCCCAAGTACTAAGATGGCAGTCACAGCTTTCCCTTCAGGTTGCAGCCAGCCAATTACAACGCATGGTTGCGCTCGAAGATCTGCGGTCTGTCGTGGATCTGCTGCAGACCCTGCATGGCATCAGATAGAAAATGTTTTTGAGTCTTAATTGCTCAAAAATGACTGAACGGATTTACACTAAATTACAAAAAGCACACTTTTTGGACCAAGATCTAGCTTTCTGCAAAATTTGTTGTAAATCCGTTCAGCAGTTTTTGCAGTATCACTGATCAATTAATGGGGGCGTGGCTTGGACGCCGATGGCCGCCTAAGAGCTCGGCTCCGGGACTGAGCCCGCATTGATCCTGCAGATCAGGGACCGCGGGGCACCCCGACCCCCACAAACCGAAGATTGGGTCAGAGGGGACCTGCTGGGACACCCGGAGACAATCGAAAACCGGTTGTTCCGACGAAAAAGCGAAGTTGCGAGGAACGCGGAGCGGAGCCCAAGATGGCGCCCGGACCTTCTCGATGGCCTTGCCGAGACCCCAGACCCGTGGACGCCTAGCAGAGCTACATGCATCTTCTCCGCATCCTATCCTTCCGAGAAACGATTGTCCGGCTGATGGTTTGGAAGACTCGGGGCACCGTGGCCATCCCTAGAAGGATTGTTGGGCGAATTTTTCGGCGCGGGCAGCTCATGGATGACCGGAGGCCCTGAGCGGAAAGACGATGCCACGAGAAACGCCCGGCTGCCCTTCACTGCATGCCTGAACTCGCCGGAGCACCGAGCACTTTATGGGCAGCACGGCGACCTGGCGCCATAGAGTCTCCGGCAGCGCAGGTGATTCTCGTTCGAGGTCTTCCTCGACCCGTCGGGCCTACCCGGATTGGCGCCGATCGCCCCCGCCTCCCCCTCGTTGGCCTCCGGTGACACGGCGGTGGCACGTCCCGAAGAGTCGGAGTAGTGGTAGGCCTTGGCGAAGACGATCAACGGCCCTCTTTACAACGGCCGTGTACCAGGAGTGCCGTAGTCGACGCCCACACTTGGTAGTGACTCTGCCGAACTTTCCCCCAAAAGACTCATCCGCCATGGGGAAACCAAGGGGGCCCAAAGGCACCACCCCAGCCGCCTCGGACACGGAGGCGCCGGATAAGGATGATCGAGTTGACCCGGAGAGCTCTGGTGGCCCCCACCTACAACAACAATTCGACCGGGTCCTGGAGGCGATCGCAAGCACGCGATCAGCTCTGCAGCAAGACATCGCCCAGGTTGCGACGAGCTTGGGCCTCCTCAGGGCGGACCACGGCAAGCTCTCGGACAGAGTTAAGGAGGTGGAGTGCTCAGTGAAGGTTCTGGAGCCAGCACAGAAGACTCTGGCCGCGACAATGAAGGATGCCCTGTCCCGGATCGATGCCTTGGAAAAACGGGCGGAGGACGCTGAAGGGCGTAACAGACGGAACAATATTCGGGTGGTGGGCCTACCGGAAAAGATCGAAGATGGCGACATGGTGGCCTACTTGGAAGCTTGGCTCCGGGACACGGTAGCTCCGGAGGGTCTGTCCTCCTTCTACACCCTGGAACGGGCACATATGGGGCCGGCGAGGCCGCCGCAACAGGGTCGCTCCCCACGTCCGGTGGTGGCGCTTTTACTGCATTTTCGGGACAGGGACCTGCTCCTCAACGCCGCCAGGCATAATGGCCCTTATCAGGTGGAGAATAGCCAGGTGAACATTTTCCCGGACTATACGTATGAGACCCAACGAAAACGGACCTCTTTCCTGGCGGTCAAGCGTGAGCTCCGGAGCGAGGGTATCCAGTACTCACTCCTCTTCCCTGCAAGGCTCCGTATTATCATTGACGACAAGACCCAGTTCTTTGATACCCCGGAGGAAGTCTGTAATTGGCTCGAACTATATAGGGCTGGCAAAGATGGTTTCGGCTCGTCATCCCAGTTGGCTATGGAACCTGGACAGCAACGTCGTTCCAAGAGACTCCGAAGCCGCTGCGGCAAACCAGGCAAGCCTTCGACTGTGGAGACTATGGCGGAGCGGCGAGGAGTATTGGAGATGGTATCTAATCTGTCTGGTTCGCAAGACGGCCCCATAGTTGAAGAATCGGAACCCGGTGGTGAGGGGGCGCAAACGGACACAGAGGAGTCAGAGACCGATAGTGTTCACTTGCCAGTGGTTACTCCAGACTCGGCTGAGGGCATGCTGGATGGCAAGGATGACTGGGTGAGCTACTTCCATTTGGGTGGGGGTTTGCAGCGGGGGTTGTAGGGGAGGCGATTGATGCCATGATCCGCTAGGGGGGTTGGGGGGCCGAGATCGGGCTGACGCTTTTGTTGACTTAGGGCTCGAATTAGTCTCGGTAGTCTGAGACTCGAAGGCCCATTACTGGCGCCCAGCCCGCACCTAGCCCTTGAGGCTTCCCTGCAGTTTCGACCGCAGGATTAGTCGGGGATCGGGGGGTTGATTGGAACACAGTTTGGATGGGAACTAGATGGAGCTATTTGGGTCCTGTTCTGGGGTGGGTGGGATGGGGTTTGTTTCAGACGGGTGTTGGGTCTTTGTTGGGGAAGATGGCCGCCATCAGTGTTGACTTGACTGTAGCTTGTTTTTTGTTTGAGCTTTGGTGGGAAAGCTCGGGACAGACATTGTGGGACAATGGCTGAGATCACTAATGTGAAATGCATCACTTGGAATGTACGAGGGCTTCACTCTATGTTCAGACGTCACAGGGTTCACGCTTATCTAGTGCGTAGAGGGGTGCAGATAGCGCTGCTGCAGGAGACTCATCTCACCAAGGCGGAAGTGGCGGCGCTGCAGCGTAGATGGAGAGGGCAGGTCTTCTACACTTCCTACTCAGCTTACGCGAAGGGGGCGCTAATATGGATCAGAGCTGGGGTTCCCTTGCAGGTTACAAAATCGGTGGTGGATCCGGAGGGTCGCTATGTAGCTATCTCAGGCACACTGGGGGGTAGGGACCTGAAAATTTGTTGTGTTTATGCACCTAATGTGGACCAGCTTGCCTTCCTCTCCGGGTTATCGGGCTCATTGGCCCACTTTCTCACGGGAACCCTCTTATTAGGTGGTGATTTTAATTCAGTAGTAGACGTGGAGGCCGACCGCTCGCCCCCCCCCTCCCGGACTCTCCAGTCCGCCGAGTGGCTAAAGGGAGGAAGGAATGGCAGACGCGCTGGGGGCTCACGGACATCTGGCGAGCGCAGCACCCCGACTCTAGAGACTATTCCTATTTTTCTGGCCTACACGAATTGCACGTGCGGCTGGACGGGTTTCTGGGATCAGCGGAGTTGGTGTCTGCAGCGGTGCGCTCTGAATACTTGACTAGGACCATCTCAGACCACAACCCCCTCCTAGCGGACTTCCGTTGGTTTCCCGGGATCCCTAGTGTGCCCACCTGGAAATTGCGCCCGGAGATCTTAGAAGACATAGTCTTTAGGGCGGACCTGGAGGACAAAATCTCTGATTATTTCGCGACCAATGGGGGCACCGCTGGGTCGAGAGCGTCAGAATGGGACGCGTTTAAGGTAGTGGTCAGGGGCTATTGTATTTCTAAGAAGGTGGGTATGAGACGTGTCATCCTTGATGACCTGACCACGGCTGATCGGAAGCTCCGTGAGATGGAACTTCGCCGCCCCGGTCATCCTGAACTCCAGGAGCGTACGGCGGCGGCGAGGGAGGCGGTGGAAGTCGAAAGACTGCGCTGCTTCGATTATAAGGCCTACACCACTAGGCCGCTCACGGAGGGGGATAAGTCGGGCGCGCTGCTAGCATGGTTGGCCAATCCCACGCGCCGGACCTCCCTGACGACGTCCATGCGCACGGCGGAGGGGTTTGAGGTGCACACCCAACCGGAGATATTAGGTTGTTACCAGCGCTACTATGAACGACTATATCACAGTAACCCGACCAGAGACCCCGCCCTGATTGATGAGTATTTGCAACCCTTAGAGATACCAGCGCTGGAGCCCGCTGTGGCGAAGGCCCTGGGCTCCGACATCGAACTAAGAGAAATCCGTAGTGCCATTAAAGGGATGGCGAGGAATAAGACCCCGGGCCTGGACGGACTTCCGGTCGAATTCTACTCCACCTACGTAGACCTTTTGGCGCCCCGCCTGTTGATAGTCTACAGAGAGGCGAAGCGTTTGGGACGTCTCCCCGGCTTGATGTGTGAGGCCTTAGTAGTTCCCCTCCTCAAACCTGGTAGAGAGTCAACTGACCCGGCGTCTTACCGATCGTTATCAAAGTTGACGGTCGATTACAAAATCCTAAGCAGCATATTGGCATCGAGGCTGCTAGGACACATGCGCTCTTTAGTGCACGAGGACCAGGCAGGATTCATACCCAAGCGTAACACGACCATGAATATTCGCAGGTTGTTTCGCTTGTTGAGGGAACCGCACACGGAGGCCCCGTGCCCGGTTGTCCTTTCGGTTGATCTGGAAAAGGCCTTTGATAGTTTGGAATGGGATTACCTGCATAGAGTGTGCTGCGCTTTGTTCTAGGGGAGGGCTTTGTCAGGTGGACCACGGTGCTTTATGCCTCTGCGTCGGCCAGGGTGAGAGCAGGCCCGCTGATTTCCCAACAGTATCCAGTAGAACGAGGCATGAGACAGGGTTGCTCACTGTCCCCATTACTCTTCGCGCTAGCGGTGGAGCCACTGGCGCTGTTGATCCGGTCCGGGGTCTCTTTCGGCGGCTTGCGGACCTTATTTGGCCAGCATTATATCTCACTGTATGCTGATGACCTGCTGCTCTTCCTCGAGGACTCGAATGCCGCTTTGAATGGGGCTGCTGCCGCACTGACGTCTTTCGGAGAGGTCTCGGGCCTTCGGGTGAATTGGGCCAAGACTTGTCTGTTCCTGGTTCACAGGGGAACACCCAGACCTGACATCAGCAGGGACATTAGGTGGGAACCCAGCTGCCTCAAGTACCTGGGGGTATACATATACCACGACCCCACCGACCTCCTAGATGGCAACATAGCCCGCTGTACTCGCGCGTTGCGTGGTAGTATGGAATTTTGGGCTACCCTGCCGCTTTCGGTGGCAGGGCGGATTGCACTATTGAAAATGGCGGCACTTTCCCGGTTGCTCTACTACTTTCGAGCGCTTCCGATTTGGATCCCGCCGGCCACCTTTCGGCTATTGCGATCCATGGTGGTGGGGTTCCTTTGGGGTTCGGGCCGCCGGAGAGTGGCTCTCAAGACCCTGATGAGACCAAAGTCAGAGGGAGGCCTTGCGGTGCCGGATTTTGAGAAATATTATCTGGCGGCGCAATTGCAGACCTTCACCCAGGAGGTCGCGAGGGAGTTTCGTGGCCCGGAGATTGGGAGGGGTACAGGAATGCCTAGGCATGTTATTTCCTTCATCGCACTGCACCAGCGTTTGGCCCTGCAGGACCTGACGCTCGAAGAAAAGACCATTAGATTATGCTGGAATCGCGCCCACGCCCGGGGACAACTGAGGCTTCCGTATGCACCAGAAATACCGCTGGGGATGCTGACGGCCCTGCCTCACGGGGGAGACTGGTCACGCCTAGGACAGTGGGAAGACGCGGGATTGCAACTGGAGGGGGACCTTTATGAGGACGGGGTGTTACTGCCCTTCCAAGAGATACTAGACCGTTTCGATGTTCCCCGAGGCGACTTCCTCTTGTACACGGCTCTGGTCCGAGCGATTCAGACGTACTGGAAAAGTGGGCTAGAGGAACCGCCTACGTCTCCGGTGTGCCAGTACGTTATGATGTCCGTAGGGACGGTCAAGGCAGTCACGTGCCTGTATAACAGATTGATTGGCGAGGGTCTGCCCCCCCTCACCACACTGCGGAATCGTTGGGAGGCCGATATAGGGAAAGAGATACCGGAGACGACCTGGTCACAACTCATGCGCCGAGCCTGGAAGGGAGTACGTCACGCCCGGTTCCAACTAGTCCATTTTTACATACTCCACAGGGCCTATTTGACCCCGGCGAAGATTCAGCAGTACTTCGCCACGGATTCAGCAGATTGCCCCAGATGCCGAGCGCCTGAGGCAGACCTCCTTCATATGTTGTGGTCCTGCCCGGCGCTGTCCTCATATTGGCTTTTGATAGAGGATACTCTAAATAGGGTAACGGGGAGAACTTTGTCGGTCGACGCGGCAGTGGGGCTCTTACACTGGTTCCCTCATACCCCTAAAAATTAAATTTCGAGTAAATTTATTGATTTAGGGCTTGTCCTCGTTAAACGGGAGATAACCAGGAATTGGAAGGCAAGAGTTGGTCCGACGGGAGCTAAATGGCACAGCGAACTTCTGAAGTGGGCTGCGGGGGAGAGCACTCTGCGATACCAACTGGCGAGGCGGCAGCACAACGAGAGAGCGCTAGAATCAGCACTGGAATGGGAGACGTTAGTGCAGGCCCTTAGAGATTACTGCGCTTCCAGCGATTCCGAGGGTGATGATGCAGCACAACCTGAGTCCCGATAAACGTCCACGATACGGATATAAATACAGTCATCTGGAGTTTTTCCCATAGGCTCTTCCTACACATACTACTACACGCTGATGGCGGGGTTGGGTGGGGGGAGGGAGTTGAATCATTGGGCTGTTGGGGGGGAGTTTTTTTTCTGTTAGGTTGATCTAGAAAAGCAGATGAAGCCCATGGGATTATCCGGATCAGCATCGACGTTCTACCAGATCCCCACCTGTGTATAAGAAGACGCCGCCCGACCCTTGGGTTGTGGGCTGAATGGCTGTGTACCCACGATGTTTTCTCACGGGGGATCGGATGTATCTACCCTTTTATTCCTGCAAATGTATTGCTGATCCGACATGTAATTTTGGCTAATTCCAGCAATAAAAATATATTTAAAAAAAAAAACAAAAAAAACTGATCAAATAATGAAAGAAGATAATGCGTTTTTGGTCCCCCCTTTTTCTTGGCCCCCCACTTCATGGATCACCCCAAAATTTTCCAGGAAGGAGCTGAGGTGGTTGAGACTTTTTTTTGGAAAGTTTTGTGAAAATTCTTCAAACTGCACCAAAGTTATATGGAAACCAAAAAAATATGTTTTTTTTATGGAAACATGGTCCTAACTGTAACTACCCAGGACAACCGCCACTGGGTAATATATTTTGATATAGAAATATAATTTTCTAATTTCTATTTATTATTTGTTTTATGAAATATAATTTTATTTAGCAATTTCAAAAATGATGATTCATATGATTCAGAGGATCCGCAAGCTCAAGTGCACATTGTGTTTGGCTGGCTGCAATCTGAAGTAAAAGTTGGGCCAACCATTTTAGGGCTTGGGGAGTCAGTCCCTGAGTCTTAAATACTAAAATTGAAAAAGATATTAGTCGTCAGGGTAGGGGAACCCTGACCCCCTGGCTCATTCCCCAGCACACACCCTTGAAAGAATCTTGGTGAAACTGCGGACTGGAGCATTTAAAAAATAAAAAGGGTGGGGGTTGGGAGCCTGTTGGGGGTAGGGCACTTTTGGTCAGGCCCTGCAGCCAACCCCATACTACGCACAGCGATGTACATCTAAATGTAAGTTTAAAAAAACATGGAAGTCACTGAAAACTCAAAGGTTAACATGATGTTATAGTTAGGTATTGTATTGATCTCATACTTCACATAAAAAACTTAGATATTCCTTGAAAAACACAAAGGCTAAAGGGTTGATGTAGTTAGGTGAAACTGTCAGTTAAAACATTCTGTTTTAAACTAAAAACAAAATGAAATTCACCAGTTATAGTTATCTCAAATAACTATAACTTAGTAGCTAAAGTAACTATATCTTGCACCCACGCCATGCACTGCTTATGCCCTCACTTATTACATCATTCATGACTTGTTTAATGACTGGATCGATAACCCTAATTACAATTGGAATTGACATAATTGATAACAACACTGGTCATGGTGAGAGGGCAAGTCATAGTTACTTTAGGACATGAGTAACTGGTGAATTCTAGCGGTTTGTTAATTTAAAATTTTGTTTTAGCTGGCATTTTTACCCAACTATAACATCCCTATAATCTTTGTTTTGTTTAGTCGATATATATATATATATATATATATATATATATATATATATATATATATATATATATATATATATATATATATATCATGAAAACGACCTCCTTTGTATAAATAAATCCAGGGACACAGCGGGGATTCTGTGGAAGCCTTTATTCACTGGTACTCAGCATTTGCATAATGCATTTCGACTTGCGTCTTCATCAGATGCTGCTGATTACTCGCTGCTACCTGCTCCCTCCTTTAAATATCCTCAGGCACTCCCATTCGCGGAAGAACAGCTGACCCCACTGCTGTTACTGGACCGGAGCTTAATGAACAACTTCACGTCCCATAATGAATTGTTCCAATAAGTACTGCAGTCGGGTTTAGAAACTGTAATTTCTGATCATTGCCTTGCAAACGGGGGGGGGCATGTAGTGGCGGGTAGAATGAACTGTAAGTGTTGAAGGCTCCCTCAGGTCCCCAACGTCCGCCTCAGTAAAAAGAACACACCGGGCCTGAGGCAAGCTGTAATCATGCTCACCTCCCCGTACAGTGACAGGCTGCCAGATAGCAGCTGCCGCTGGTCTGGTCCGTTCTTGAGGTGGTCCTGGCCGTATCAATCCCTTGATTAGAAGTCCAAATTGCCAGCAAACACCAGGACTGCTTGATGGACGGGTCCCTGTATCGCGCTCCTGGCAGGCGCGAAAAACATCACGAAAACGACCTCCTTTGTATAAAGAAATCCAGGGACACAGCGGGGATTCTGTGGAAGCCTTTATTCACTGGTACTCAGCATTTGCATAATGCATTTCGACTTGCGTCTTCTTCAGATGCTGCTGATTACTCTCTGTTACCTGCTCCCTCCTTTAAATATCCTCAGGCACTCCCATTGGCGGGAGAACAGCTTACCCCACTGCTGTTACGGGACCGGAGCTTAATGAACAACTTCACGTCCCATAATGCATTGTTCCAATAATATATATAAATATATTCACATATATTTTAGATATCTTTTTATACATATATGTTTATATATATTTAAGCGCTATACAAATATACAATACATACATACAATACATACATATATATTTAAGTATGCATATACAATTGTGTTTTTATAGGGTTAGATGTATTTTTGTATTTTATATTTAAACTCCTTTTATATTCAATTTGAAAATTAATACATATTGCTCTAATATTTTACTTTTAAATATTAATTATTATAACAGATTGTTACTTTTAAATATAATGTATTACTTTAATTAATTATTTTTATATTTTTTTAAAATAATGTACAATTATAATCTTATCTCTGAACCCTAAAAACTCCCAATTAAGCCTACACACTAACCACTCAAGATCTCTAAAAACCTATTACTATCCTTATACTCTACCACCCCTGAACCCTAAAAGCCCCCTACTGCGTCTATGCACTACCCACTCATGAACTCTAAAAACACCTTACTACTCCTACAAATTGCTCATTCCTGATACCTAATAACCATTTAATCTCTCTGCCCAGCCTTGAATCCTAAAAATCCTTTAATACCCTTATACAGACTTGATCCCTGAACTCTAAACACCTTACTACCCCCGTACACTACTCATCCCTGAACTCTAAAAACCCTTTACTACCCATGCACATTGTCCACCCTGACCTATAAAACCCCCTTACTATCACTATTCACTTCCCACTACTGAACCCTAAAAGCACCTTACTAACCCTATACACTACCCAGCCCTGAATCCTAAAACTCCTTTAATAACCCCTTACAGTCCTGACCCTTCTAAAAATGTTTCAACCTCTTTACACTACATTTTCATGAACACTAAACCCTTTCAATAGCCCCATACACTCCTCACTCCTGGGCCCTAAAAACCTTTTACTACTCCTACATTCGACTGATCCCTGAACTCTAAAAACTCTTTCGTACCCATATGCATTACTCAACCCTGAACCCTAAAAACTCCTTACTGTCCGTATACACAACCCACCCATGAACCCTAAAAACAATACCCCTAAACACAACCCAAACATTACATTTAAATTAAAAAAATATATATTTTTCAATATTGTTTATACATATGTTCTTAAAAAAAGTAAGATTAACCTATACTTATTGCTAACTAATTTTATACCTTTTAACAACCTATTATAAACAATTTACTGAAAACGTACATAACATTTTATTAATATATTATTTTGAAATCAAAAATATATTTCTTTAATTAATTATAAATACATTAACGAAATCTTATTAATTTAAACATCATTTTAAATTCACCTTTCCCATAATTATATATGAGCAAATACTTATGTATATTTTTAACTATGTATATATATTTATATATATTTGTATACCTTTAATAACAATATATACACCTACACATAAACATATATATATACACATGTATTATAAACACAAACACACATATAATGACTTTCAACTATCAAAACAATACTGCAATCTAAAGTACTGATAGACTCATCTGTGATGTAAAGACCCTTATGCGCTTGCCTGTGATGTACAGTCATACAAAGTAAAATCTGCAATGTAATGGTGGCGTACCCTGTGCTTGATTTGCCAACCCATGTTCATGTAGCGGACAAGTAGAAGGAAGGGTCACTGGGGAATTCTAAAAAGGAAAGCCATCTTGGGCTAAGTTAGTACACCTGGGCTGTGTAATATTCAGAGTAGGCTTGTAGAGAATTGGTAAATTTATGTTTTAGATTTAAAATGTCCTACTTTCTTGAGTTGTGTACCATCATGAAAATTTAACAACTAAATATGGCACACCGGCGTTTTTCCTTAACGGCATGTGCTAGTTTTCATAAAACCACAAAATGACAACTTTCAGTTCCCAACAGCATCTAACGGTGAACAAGAGCAAACGGTGCCTTAATTCCTGATTTTTCTGTTTTCGACAATTAAATGTCTGCCGAAATCAGGTTCACCTGAGGCTGCATTCCTGGAAATGGCTGAGCCTTTTAAAAACCGGTCGTCTTCGGATGATGTGTAGATTTTGTTTTTGAATAATACCTGGAATGGAAGGACGACACAACCGTGCTCAGCATCAGACAGGCAGGTCAGTGACACAATGCAACTCGAGTTTATGTACTTTACTTTTTTTTTAGCAGGGGTCTTGGGTGATCCAAACCGCACCGGACAAGATGCCTACGTGCTGATGGCAAATTCGCAGTGTGAGATGGAGGAGTGGATCAAGGCCATCAATCGGGCAGCGGGAACTCCATCAGGAGGTAACAGTCCATCAAATCACATTTAAGTATCCTTAGCCTCATAGGATTTTAAATTGTATACAAAGATGCTTCCCACTTGACATGTTTGGAAAACGTACTGTGGTTCCCTGCCACATGTGGGAAAACAACAAGGGGTGCTATTTTTGTGCCACCAATCATACCAATTTACCGACCCAGCTACAACTGTCTGTCACACTAAAGTACCAACCACCTCAAAGAACCAATGGAAAAAGGTGTACACATGAGACCTGTAAAATTAAGAGGGTATACATACGGTAGGTAGAAACTACGTCTGCAAAAAGGGGTCCAGGCTCTCCGGAGTTATTATTACTTGGGCTGTTCTCAAATACTTACTGTTTTTACTTTTAAATTGTGATTCTTTACTGTTCATCACTTTTACAAGTAACACATTTGTACACTTCATATTTAGATTTTGCCTTGTGCCTTTTGCCAATCCATTCATTACTAAGCATTACCCTGGATAATTTAGAAATTTGCTGAACAGCCTGAAACAGCGCTTCCTCGCATCTTGCGAGCCATGTTTGCACTTCTCTCCAATGGCTGAGCTGCGCTGGTGCTAGGGTTGCCACCTGGCCGTTTTTTTACTTGCCTGGTCTGTATCTTTACGTGTAGGCTGATAAGACAGTGACCGTATTTTTATTGCTGGTCTCATCTATTTTTAAGTTTAGGTTGATAAGAAAGTTGGCAAGCCAAGTTGGTGCCTGGAAAATTAGAGGATGATACGAGACGGGGGTCTGATGCCCCCTTGTCTGGGACCACCAATTCAGAGTACTCATTGGTCCCATTTCAAGTCCAAACGCTTTATACTGCTATGAGCAATCACATCCCAACCGCTTCAGATTCACTTCTGAACAGAAAATGATATTTAGAGAGGGAGACCATGAACACTTTGGCTTTCCGCAAATGGTTCTGATTATAATCTGCTTGACAGACAACATTTTTCAGCATAAATACTGCAGCCTTGCATAATTAGTAAACATAAATGCAGATATTAGGTCTTTCTTGTCTACCTTCCAAGAACTGTGGACCACCTAGCCAATCATGCTTTAAATAAGGACGAAGAATCCTCTGTTTACCCAAACTATTGGCTTTAAAATCATTGTTAGGAAAAACTGAGAACTCCCCAATCACTTGAAACTCCTACCTACCTCCTGGAAGGATACCTCATTTCGAATTAGAAAACCTAACTGTTATGTTATGTTATGTTATGTTATGCGTTTTTATTAGGCGCACAGATGCTCCAGCAAAGGAGCGTCCTGGCGCCCGACAAGGTAGCAGCACAACACAACGAAACAATAAATCAAACAAATTTTTAAAGCTAAGGGAATAAGAAGGTTTTCACAGCACGGAGAAAGGAAAGCAGATCCCTGAGGGCTCGAATCGCCGGGGGAAGGGAGTTCCAGAGCACCGCCGCACGCACTTGAAAGGAGCGTCAGCCGGCCCTACTCAGCTTGAAGCGCGGAACAACAGCCAGTTCTAAATCAGCAGATCTCAAAGCTCGGGCTGGGATGTAGTGGGCCAAAAGTGTAGAAAGAATCGTAGCTGGGGACCCCTTGAGAATTTTATAGGCGACACAGAGGACCTTAAACCGGATCCGCTGAGCCACCGGGAGCCAGTGCAACGAGCGCAGGGTACTAGAGGTAGGGCACGATCTAGGTAGTCCTACCACCGATCTTGCTGCGGCATTCTGGATACGCTGCAGGCGTCCAATCTCTGCCTGGTTCAGGCCTACCAGCAGGGAGCTCGCGTAATCCAGCCTAGAGATGACAGTGGCTTGGATCATGAGTTGCCTAGTAGAGGCATCAAAGAACTTAAGCACAGGACGGAGCCCGCGTAGAATGCCGAAGCAACAGCCCGCCGAACGTTTGGTGTGACAGACAAACGTAAGGGAAGGGTCCAACCAGACTCCGAGGTTTTTAAGCTCGGAGACTGGAGTGGGAGTAAGACCCAAATCCCCTGGCCACCATCTCTCTCCCCAAAGTTCCGGTTGTTTGCCAAAGATCATTACCTCGGTCTTACTAGCGTTCAACTGGAGACAGTTGGACATCATCCAGCCGGCGACCGCCCGCAGTCCTTGTTGGAACCTGGGGGCATCCACATCGGCATCCCCGCTGATCGTGACCGCTAGCTGGGTATCATCGGCGTATGACACCATTGTCATACCCCATTGCCTGACAACCTCAGCTAGATTAAACAACGTAGGACTCAGCGAGGAGCCTTGGGGAACTCCCAGGCCCAGCGGATGGTATTTGGACTGATACGGCGGGACGGTCACGCTAAAGGCCCGATTGGCTAGGAAGGACTGGAACCATTGGAGCGCGATGCCGGTGACACCAACCTCCTCTAAACGACGCAGAAGGATCGGGTGCGATACGGTGTCAAAGGCGGCGCTCAGATCTAATAGCACCAGCGCCGCCGTTTGCCCCGCATCGAGCACGGAGCGAAGTTGCTCCACCATGTACAGCAGAGCCGTCTCCGTACTGCAACTACAAGTCACACTTGAATGATTCTTTTCAATTTTGCCACAGTTTAGTCACTCTCCATGTAGACAGTGATTGGTTCACAGCCTTCAGCGGGTACCCACTTGGTCTCAATTGTTTTGAGATTGAAAATAAATACAAACACATTCTTTTTATCTGATAAAGCAGTGTGACCAAAGAAATCCTTCTGAAAAATAGTTAAGTGATGCTAAATTTACATACAAACCTACCAAATTGGTACTCCTAAGAGCTGTTGATCTCACATTTAATTTATTATCACATTCTTATTTTATTTTAATATTTTATTATTTAATTTGTATATTATTATCATATTTGGAAGAACCTCGAAAGAGATTGATATATATACTTAATACAACTGCTAAAGTTTGAAGTGGCAGCTATCAAGGTCTGGTTCTCTAGTAATTTGCTTCTTAGTAAGTCCGTTAATGAAACAACTCAAGCACTATTTAATCAAAGCTAATTCCCTATGCATAAATAATGAGCTTCCCGAAAACTCTGTTTAGAGACATATGCATCTAGAAGTCAACGTGTGCATGTTTGTTTTGTACCTCTATAAACAACTCACCGAGGGCCAGTTGTATCAAAAGGTTTAACTCATTCTGGGTTTATAGGAAAATGTGTTCGTTCATATGGCCCAGAGTTTCTGGTTTGCGAATTTGAAACTTTGTTTTCCTTACCTGTATGGACCAGATAAATAAATACTGTATGAAGTATCTTGACTGTGTTTTTGAAAGGTTTTAACAGAGAAAAGTTTTAACAGAAGTAATGTGTTGTTTGCTGTAAATCCACTCAACCTTTATTTCCAACAGAATAACATGTCAACCCATTCAAACAGTGGCAAGTGTAAGTAAATACTGTTAAGGGCTCTCTAGAATAGTTGGTTTGTCACAATTTATAATGTGTTTTTCAAGGCCAAACCCTGGTCTTACATGATCCAGTCTCACAAAGGCGTTGTATGTTTCACCTCTGCTGCTTCTGGAACCCTAACATACTAATAATATGGGCTCAGGGTCTATTTTGATTATATTCTGCTTGTTATGTTAAAAGATTCATCCTCTTATGAATTTGCAATTGTTATGGTAACAAATATCCTTTCTACTTGGTACTTTCCCACTCCCCTCTGTCTTTAGTCCCTTAGAATGTTCCCAGAGTTGGATCTGAAGCTTACCTTAGAATGTTCCCAAAGTTGGATCTGAAGCTTACCTTAGAATGTTCAGGAGATCTTTGGAGGCTTGCAGGCTGAGACTGCCGTGGAGCAGTGGAGACGACCAATAAAGCCAATCTCCTGAATCCCGTCTGGTGTTTCTGTCTTTTCACTCACCACGACACTGGCTTTATAACAGTTACCTTAACATATTGTTATGCCACCCATTTAAAGTCCCCCTTATGCCAGGTACTACAGCTTTAATATATTCAGTACAGATTCTAGACTTGTTAAAAAGCTTTATGTCGACCTGTGATGAACATGACTTTGTTTTTATTAAACTCTTTTGATTAATTTTAATAAAAAACATGCGCAGGTCATCACAACAATCCCCGTCTCGTTAATGTTGTACCCTGCATCAGCCCATCGATTTATAGGCACATTAGAGAATAAGTACCCAGCATATTTTGCTCCGAGAATTCTTTGTAGCACAGTAGAAGGCCTTTTGTAGTGGGGGGGTAGAATGGATTTTGAACACCAAGTAGTGGGAATTCAAACCATGGGTGTTTGAAATCCCCCGGATCATGCACACATGTACTGAAGTCTTCTGGGGTGAACAAAGCTTAATTCACAGAAGAAGGCAGAGCTGATGGCAAACTGATTTAGGTATTTTGGCAACACTGGATTTGAGAATAAAATGTATTTCCAATGAGATAACCAGGACACTTGACTGAAGGCACTACAACGATGGACAGTACAAAAGGGGACAGCTATGGTAGCCAGGGATGCACTGGTTGGGAGCATTTGCTTGAGGTGAAATAGAAGAATTCAGTCTTGGTTGGATGAATTTCACCCAAAACTCATGCAGTTGGAACATAGATTTCGGGTATAATTTAGATTTTGGCAGATGTGAGACATCTATCAGCCTGTTGGCCCTATTCAGAGTGTATAGAGGTCCTTTAAACTCTAAGTCGGGCACACTGGATGTCGAACACTGCTATATGTGCTTCATCTGTCAATATCAGTGCCAAAATGCAACCCAATTCCTCCTTGTTAGTACAGGGATAAGCATGGTATCCTGAGGCAACACTCAAATTAGTAGTAGGGAAAATAATCTAATGGTTCAGTCTTTCCAAACTGAGATCAGTCAAAAAGAAATCTATAGAACCACTCCAACATTGAAGTGTCCTGTCCAGTATGCAATGAACGTTTGCTCAGCAGGGTGCTCTGGTCATCTGTGTTCAGTGTAGTTTAAGATTCTCAGAGGACCAGTAGGTAGGGTTCACCGTTCATCATAAATGTGTGAATCACCTTCTAGCATGTAGACAGATGCTGTTTCTGAGCTGCATAGCGACAGATATGTGGCTGTGTATCAGGAAGGAAAATACTTTTTCCATGAGCTTCCCTAAGGATGGGACGTTGCTGATAGGTTTTAAGTTTTAGAAATCGGATAAATTGTTTATAATTTGCATTAGTATAGGGGTAACTTGGTCCTGCTTCTGTGATATCGGCCACCATTGTGCCAGACAGCCTTTCATCATTTTTAAAAAGATAGGTGCAGGTGGCAGCACATTATTTTACAAATGTACGCCATCAGAGAAAGTGTTGATTTAAGGGTGGAAAGCAACAAGAAATTATTGTGACCACCAGTTTCTTTTGCTATCTGCCAAGTTGCAATGTTCCTAGGGTGACAGGAGGTTATATTATTTAGTGATTTATGGTTATGTCAAATTTTATCTTTTCAATTTCGGTTTCGAACTGCACAGTTGATGTCATCTTTGTAGAATTGCACATAAAGAAAGTTCTGAATCAAGATTTGATGGTATCTTTGGAATTTAATTAAGGAAGTCAAGTGATTTGAGAGAATCAGTGGCTTCCCTTTTGGAGCGGAGTGGGCCGACTGCTCTTTAGAATTTCCTGATTTCTTGAAACATCTGATTTCTGGGTGAGACGGGCCCCCACAGTAGGAACAGCAATGTTTAAACTTGCACGAGGTCCCCCTAGTGCACTCGTTTTTGTTAAACAGCCAGCAGGCCTGTTTTCTATCCCCAGCCCCCCTGTCACTCCGAAAGGACTGGCTCTGAGCAGGGGTACTGGTCTTGGACGTCGAAGGGGAGGAATAAAAAACTGTGTGCCATAGATTGATCTCACGTTGATCCCATGCTATCCCTGGGTGTACTGCTTTCATTTGCCTGAATTTGTTATCATATTTTAACCATCCCACACCTGGGAACTCAGAGGCCGCCCCATGTATCAAGGATATATAACTGATCATCTGAGGGCCCAACCCAGGGTATTTCTCCAACATAATTGCGGCATAAATGGCAAATCCCGTTATCCAACTCTTTATGGACCAGTCAACCCATACCTTTTTTTGCTTGTACTCGCCCTCCTTACCTCCTCTGGCTTTACCTGGAACAACCCCTGCATTAATAAGATTGAACACATCAACATATTCGCCCTTTAGTATCCTTTCCTTCATATCTGCGGGAACATGCCAAGTGATCTCCGTGGATGGTGATAAGGTCAAGGATGCGGAACCTTACATTAACGGACTGAATGCTAAAGTCGGCTGATTTGCTATCTGCATCCCAGCCCCCCCTTGCATCTGAGTATTAGATGGCCCTGCAAAATTTACAGCGGTGTTAACTGTCGGAGCCTGGGGCACACACCCCACATTCGGGAAGGCACCCATCAGTATAGGTCCCCCACTTCCTGGGTAAGCTGCGGTGGGTATCATCGTGCTAACAGGGCCATTACTGATTGCTTGACCGTACGAATTAGTCAACAGCATTCCTGGTAATTGCGCTACTCCTCCCGATTGCACCCAAACCTGTGACACTCCGTTACCCGGTTGCGCAACCACTGGTGGTAAAGTAACCTGAGAGCAGGGCGCCTCCGCAGTAGCGACGGGCGCCCCTCCTGTTTGCGCAGCATTAGAAATATCATGGTTGGCCTCAAGAGCGCCATTGTCCTTATTCGTGCCCGGGCTCAAGTCTATTGTCTCTAGCACCTCCTTCTCACCTGGTGATGCCGGTTTGGGCTCAGCTGCCCTGGGCCGCATCTCTTTCAACGCCTCTTTGAATCTTTCCGGCGTACGCCGCGTTCGCTTCCCTCTCCCTCTTTCCTCTTGTACGTTCGCCCTAGCTCCTTCTCTCATTGTCTTCAATGCCCAATCCACGCCTTTTTCTTTCGTAAACTCCAGCAGCTCTGTAAGTGCGAGGTAGTCATCGCTTTTGGCTGGGGCCTGTTTGCCCTTCGATGGCCGCTTTGGCGGCATTCTGCACTTAAAAGAAAAATGTGTTAGTACCACTTAATTGACATGTGTGCATCTGGATTAACCACCAAACTGAGAAACCCTATACACATCTCTCCTTTCAAGGATTTTAGCCCCAAAACATTGGCCCTCGCGCTATCGCTGGCAGTTTGCCCATGACGACCAAGGATGTTCTTTAATTATGTATGTATTACTTATAATATGCATGACTTTTATGATCAGATTTTTAGCCTGTAGGGCAATCCCCCCTCGGGTTTGTCTGTCGTATTTACGCCAAGCACCCCTGCTACCTTATGTATTTGTCATCTCTAGTGTGCTCTTGTTAGCGTCTAGAAAAGAAAGGCTTTATTTTCTGTACTCCAGAAGGCAATAAATACAAACATATTCAACAAACCTAATTCTTGGTTAAAATGTTCTGATATTCATTCCCTGTTTAGGTTGTCACATAATGCTACTAGCTTTGAATTATGCCAACATGTGCCTAAAAAACGAAATGATATGCTGTTTATAATCTAAATAGCAAAACCCTTCACTATCCGGAAAAAGGACCATAAATCAGCACCCTTTGAATTCATTTTGGATCAATTAAAACGTATTATATGCATTTGTCGGGCTCCTAATGCATCTTACATCAATTAACGTGTATTTAAATGCATTGGCCATGCTCCTAATAGAATTAGCATGGAGCTCATGTGGGCGCTGTTTATTAAAAAACCGTCCTTTTCTTTTGGGACGCATATCTTCTGCCGATTTTGCCGATCTCTTTACATAAAATGGACGATGTTAATTTAAAACTCTGGGGAGGGGGGGGGGGAGTGAGCGTCTCGCCCAATCGCGCATACCGCCCCAATCCCGCTGCATGCCCTGACCCCCCCCTGTCTATTTTTATCAAAGGGGGGAAGGCGGGGGGGGCTGCGCTGACGTCCCGCTCTCATTTTTTCAGCCGCCCTGGCCCCTTACCCCCACCTTAAGCGCTAACTTCTGCTCAAATCAGGAAGGGGGCGCGTCTCGCCCGATCGCGCTGGATCTGCCGAACCACTCTTTATTCGCCTCAGCTCCCCAGCCTCCCGGGCTCTCCACCGGCATGTCCCCTTCGCCCCAATTACAGACACAGCATACCAGACCATACACGCGGCGGCTCGCTCACACGAAAGGCAATCCCTGCCCCCCACGCTCACGTTATCAACTTGCGCGCCACGAAAGCATTCACGCCACAATGACTCTCCACCGCAATAAACTAACAGACACACTGCGAGGCCCACTCACCTGCACCAAACGAGTCGGATTGACCCCCGCCAACCCGCTATCCACGCGAAGGTCCCTGACTTCCTTCTGCGACGTCCGACTCCTGGGCGGTCAGCGGACAAAGAGGGGGTCGCAAAGATGGTCGCTGGATTTTAAGCCTCGCGCCCTCTTAACTACATTCGGGGCACTTACTACGCATTTCCGGGTAATCCGTCCCATTACTTTCACTTCTGGGTCGAGTGACCCGGAAGTGATTCCCTGATTAGGCGGCCCTTTGGCTGCCACTAACGGCGCCACGCCCTTAAGGGGGGTGGCGCCCTGCATTCTAGGTAATGCAAACACCTCAAATTATTTTCAAGTTATTCAATACGTGGTGGTTTATCCCTGAAAAGGTTCTTAACTGAGCTCCAAGACAAGATAAAAATTAGCTAAGGAGTGTGACTCATCATTTGTTTTAAGTACATTAATTCCTTATGTATGAACAGTGCAATGATACATATCCAAAAACTTGTCAGTGCAATAAATCCAACAATGCCAGCCTCATTGTTTTCCCATTTTTTGCAGGGCATGCAAGATCAGCTCTGCCAAGTACCACTCATTAGGGGTTAGACTAATGCATTTTAGTGCTGATGTTTGCATTATCTCACTAAAATACATTAGTCACTAATAGCGGCTGCTACGGGGCACTAGTGGTGAAGTGGGAGGGGTTTAAAAAAAAATAAAAGGGAAAATGAAATCTCATTTACCTTCCTGGCGGCCGCCTCTCCTCCGTCCTCTTTGGTCGCAGGAAACCGGAAGCACACAGGCACCCAGACTCCCCTAGCCAATCATGACCCTGCATTATAGCAGCATTGTGATTGATCTGAGCACTGCTGTTCAGTGCTCAGAGAGACTGGGAGGTTGTGCATGTTCTCCAACCAGGTTGTGCAATACAGCCTGGTGGAGAACATGCTAAATACGCATGACTGTTTTGCTGGCCCAAGATGGCCGGCCTAACCGTCATGCACACATAAAAAGTACCCACCATTCCCCGGCTGCTGTTTGGGCAGACTAGCCCTGCCCCACCCCGCACCTTGAAGGCCACTAGAGAAAAATAACATGATAATAACATGGTGCTATTAGCATTTATTTTTCCTGTGGGCAATGCTCCTCCGCCTTAGCGGAGGAGCTGCCACAGTTAGTCATGCAATTCCTGAACAACCAAGAGGCAAGCTCTAAGAAAGCTGCATTTTAACGGTGTTCACACTGTCAATTAGTGCAGACAGTGACCTTCTCACTTATACACTTAGCTGTGGCTCTTGACTCTTCTTCACATTTGCTACACCTAGCATGCTGAAATTAACTCTGGCACGAGCAAAGGATTGATATGACCCAGATGCTGAGTTTTAGCATTTACCCATGTGTCTGTGTCTTTGATGATAAACAATTAAATTCCGTCTGCACCGTGCCAACCATGGATCTGGAAGGGGGGTGAGGACTTGCCTGTTGTTCTTTTATGGCAAGGTGCCTGCATCACTGCCCTGTTTAAAACTGCACACACAGAGTGCAATGGAAGGCCAGAGACATGGTTAAATGGCTACTTAAGTGTGTTGCACAATCAGTGCTGCAATCCCACTAGTAGCATCTAATTCACAGGCCCTGGGTACATGAAGTACAACATTACAAGAGACTTGTAAGTAAATTAAATATGCCAAATGTGGATAAGCCATGATTTGAGGAGTGAGAGCATGCACTTTAGCACTGGTTTGCAGTGGTAAAGTGCACAGAGTCCTAAGGCCAACAAAAAGAGATCTAAAACACATGGAGATGTAAGGTACAATGTTTGGGGGCAGTCCCACCTAAAGATGACAGGCCTGACACTATCATAAGGGGTTTTTCACTCAGCCTTATCACTCCATTGTTGTGTAGTGTCATTTAAATTTTGCTTCTTCCTACCACAGCATACAGCATGATACACAGTGTCAGCTCACTGCAGCAAATGAATTACCTGACTGTAAGTGACAGAACTTTGCTGTTGCACAATATGCACATTTGCACAAGCAGTAACTTTTAGTGCCAGGGGCTACTTGTATTATGTATGCTTTCACATTAACAAAATGTAGGTGAGGACCAAGCATTTCCCACACTACTACTACCGGGCCACTGGTGTGTCACATGTCTATATATAATGAACATTCACAAACAAAATGACCTCTGGGAAATCCAAAAGGTCAGCCACCAATGCCAGACTTATTGACTTTGCCAGTGCTTGTGTTTTAATAAACATTTGCCTTGTATGGAGAGTGTGTTTGTTTATGGTTTTACTCAGAATAAGCACATTTAAATGTGTTTGATTTTTTTCTCCAGAAGATTCCCTTCCAATACTGGACTGTTTTTAACACTGTTCACCAAAGCCTAAACAAATCCCCACTTGTACAATTCAAAAATTAATACACAAAGAAAAAACCCTTTGAATGTGCGGGGAATGAGATTTTGGTATCAATTTATAATCAATTTAATAGTTTATCTCATTCGTAAAGTTTGGACCGCTCGTATCTGTCATTGAGTAAAAGACCACCCCCACACAGGTTTAGTCATCCCCATTAAATGACGCCACTCTAAAGAACCACTTACAACTGATAAAGTTTAAGTATTTTTATATAAAAGTCAAATTGAATGCAATTTACAATCCTCTCAAGGATAAATCTCAAAGTATACAAAGAATACAAAATCAATTCCAATCCTCAATTTAAAGCTTCGATGTAGAGTGGTTCCTTTGCGTCATCTATAGAAAGAGAAAATAATCAAGTTAAATCTGTCCCTACTCTATACTAGGTGACATCCCTACTTCGTAAGTTTCTTCCCTAAAAAGGTGTCAGCAGTTTGACTTCCAAAGAAGTACAAACTCTCTTAACCTCTAAAGGTAACTTAAGTTTAAGAAGCAGTACCCTCTCTGCCTACCCATCCGCTCTTCTAAGGGTCCTCGGCCTACTGCTCCCTTGCGCTCTGATCTCTCTCAGCGCATCTGCTCAAGGCATCTACCCTTGCCTTCGCTCTGAGCAATTCCCCTCGCTGTTCCTAATCTCCAATTGCTCATTGCATTGCTACCTCCTCCCCGGGGTGCTGTCCCTAAAATACACAATCACAGTGTGGGTGAAACGCCCCTTGACGCCCACCACGGACTTTCCCCGATGATGTCAGTTTCTGGCTCTTTCCATTGCTTCATCTCTTCGCGTCGTCGTTAGGTTGACCTTTCTCCTTAGATGTCATCTTCATCTTCTCGTTGGCGACTTTTAGTTGACACTTTCATCCAAAGTCAGATAACCTTAAACAAGACCTTAACATTACAACTCTTTCTCTGACCTTACGAGATCCTGTGAATGGTCATTCAAAAACAAAGCTCAAATTCCAATCGCCTCCTCTCATGTTTAGGCAATAAACTTCGTTCGACATTTGTCACCTTAAATCTAACAAATGCTAGACTCTTCGGCTCGCACCTTCATGTGAAGACTATTCACGGCTCCTGTGAGCCCACTAAATTACATACATTGGACTATGCTCCTGCAAACCCTCGGTTAGTCAGGTTATAATCACAAATGACCTAAACTCTTCTAGCATTCCTACAAACTTCTTCTACACAGTATAACCTTTAACATACATTTATATATATCCGCATTTAGCAAATCCTTCGTTCATACATGAATAGATCTTAGCTGAAATACAATTTCGTAGAATATAAACCTTAATACATAGAATATACTTTACATAGAATATAAAGTACGTGGAATACAACTTTACATTCTCATTGGTTACTTCGTTATGTATGCTCTCTGCACGTTTCTTCACATTACATTTCTCTTGCCGTTTCTGCATTTAAAGTTACACACGTACATGAATTCTACTCTGCACGTTCTACTGTTCGTAAGCATTTCTACATTAGCCCACTACATATATGGCCTTCTAAATCTAATGCATTCTAAGGTGAATACAGTTATACATTTCCTATACCATGATATCATTTTAATTGACTTTATGCTATAGTCATCAACTTCACATTGCGTTATATATTTCATTCCTACGTTTATAACATATACGTTTATAATAGATACGTCTAAATATGACTACGATATACTTTATGTTCAAATTGCGCTCTCTCAGTTCCCCCCTTTGATGACTTTTAGGAGTCATCACTAAAAGCAATTTGAATATAACCCTTTATACAGAGCTAGTTACATCATTTCCTCTTTTCATCATTTCAAGTGCTCTCAAACTTTTATACTGTTGATCTTGTAAAACAGCTAATCTCCTTTCTTGATCTCTCATCAATCTTTGTAACTGGTTCGTCCTATACCATTTATATAGTCTCACAAATCCTAACAATGAGATTATACAAATTAATACTATTAATACAGGCTTCAAGATGTACCATATAATACTTTTGCCAAGGTTAGCAAACCAACTCCCAACTTTTCCTACTCCATTACCTACTTTTTCCCAAACATTTATTTTTGTCAAATCTTCGATTTCTTGATGAATCTGTGTAATATTTCTTATGACCTTTTCTAGTGGTTTTGAATTATCAGGAATATAAGTACAACATTCCTGAACCTTCAAAGATTTACAAACTCCGCCTTCTTTTGCTAATATCACATCAAGAGCAAGTCGATTCTGAAGAACCATTGCTCTAATCGATTGCATCTCACCTTCTATTAGCATTAATGATCTTGCAGTACTCGCAGATAATCTATCTACGACTGTAGCTAGTCTCCTGATCTTAACATCGTTAAGTATTAAACCTAACATAGGAAACATCGCTCCAAATACGTCTCCTACTACTTCTGCTTCTCCTACTTCCCTTTTCATTCTTGTCGAAGCCTTTCTTTCTATTATCGCTAAATCCTTTGCATGATATATTTTGGGGAAGACAATTGCCAAGTAACACGAACCATACCAATTGTCAGGCAGTTTTACATAGGCACTTCTCCCACATACAAAATATACATTAGGAATAGCCTGCATCCCTTTCATAAAATCTTTCGTATAATACTCTAGTCGAAAAGCATGCTCACAATTTACTTCACCTACGAATTCACTCTCATAATATGTCTTACCTCGAGTTAAACATAACTTTCCTTTCTGCGTTCTATCCAATGCTATTGGACCATTGCTACCTTTCTTTTTATGTGCCTTCTCTTCTTCGGTCCAATCAGTTTTCCACTGTCCTGACATTTTTAAAATTTTCTGCCTTCTGTATCGATCATCCACTTGTCCTATAAACTTCTTTTCTACCTCTGACACTTTGCAAGTCAGATTATTTCTGCGTGCATATGATGTATCTAACGTATCCCAAGGAAGAAAGAATTTGGCTAGTCTATCCTCCTTTTTGTAATAGTCCCACTTATTCATTTGCTTATAATTCGGAACTTCTGGCAGTACCGAATCATAATTTGAAAAGTAGTACTCGAATCCTTCTCTACCATAAAATATACTAAGCAGTAAACTACATGTTATCCCATAAGTCAATGGGAGATGATGATATCTGATGCCCTCGTCTACAGAAGCCGGCAATTGCATACAAACGTAGCAATCTTTGGCCTCCATGGCATCAATATACTCGTATAATAGTTTTGCATATGCGTTTGACCTAAAGTTTCCCTGTGACTCGTCTACGTGTAATCTACGAGTTTCATCTGCTAGTAACGCCTTTTCACGTATAACATTGCTCTCCTCCTTCCTTCCCACAAGAGCAGGTTTCAAAGTCGTTACAAATTTTTCATTTGCTATTTCTATATCGTTTTCATGTCCTATTATGTATGATATTGTCACTACTGTAATTATGAGAAATATCACTACCGCTATAAGTGTACCTACTATACATCTAGCTTTTCTGTTTGGGTTGCCGTTCTCCATGTTGTCAAAACAGCGTGACTCTTTCCCTTGCGAAAAAGTTTATCAGTTCAGTCCTTTGTTGGCCTTGTTTTCTTCTCAGTTCATAAAGTGCTCTTTTACCAACAAAGTCTCTTTTTCGCAACAGTGTCTCTTTATTTTTAACAACAGACAACCCTAACCCTTCTCCGTCCTCTAAATGTAAACCCTAAATTTTTTCTTCTTTCCACTCGGCGCTAGGTTATCTTCTTCTTTATAGCTTATATACAAAAGTCCTTATGTATCAACAATTATTCTTGCACCTGCAGCTCTTGCAACAAGTTCCAACAACTCAAAACGAATGACTTTGTCTTCTTCCTCTGATATTTGATGACCAAATGTTGGAAATTGTAATCTGTTCAACACTAAATCCTTAATCCAACTCAAGTATGGGGGTATGGGAAGGGTGAAAGTCAGTAACCCCTCAGTCTCGAGTCCAGGCGTCAACATCCATATCTCCACTGCCACAAATGGATCGAGATCGATTACTTTCACACTCTTCACTCTCCCAGATTTCTGTCCCCAAGACATCTGCTAGATAAGTCCACTCTGGGGTGGCGTACCTTCTACAGGGCACACGTACCCTTCCCGATCTTCGTGGACTCTCAGTTCCTGAGTCTGTCGTTTCTTCCTCCTGATCCGATTCTTCAGCGATCGGGACAAGAGTTCTTTCTTGCTTTTCTTCCGAGCTTGGCCTTTTCTTTCTCTCCGGCCAACTGGCTTCTTCACTCCTTGTTCTTCTGCTCCTTGTTCTTGGACCAGTCTCTTGGTCTCTCTCAGTTTGTTCAGTATCCGATTCAGTTTCCCAGTTACTCTCTTCTCCTGAGGCGACTTCGGTCTCGCTAGTGTCTTGACCTTCGTCTACTTGTTCCAACACGGGTTCAGTCTCTTCGATCACCTCCACAGCTTGGCTTTCCCCCTCTATGGCTTCTCCGTTTTCCACCGGATTCTCATCCGAGAGAGGAGCTGTTTCTTCTAGAGGTGTTGGCACTCTTCGGGTGTGTGAGGCATGTATCCAGTTTGGCAGACCTCCACACTTCACCGCTGTGTTCGTGACAAGTATGACTTGAAACGGTCCTCTCCAGCGCACGTCTAAGCAGTTCTTCCTGACATGCTTTTTCACCAGGACCCAGTCTCCAGGACTCAGGTCATGGCACAAGTCTTGTGCTGATGGAACCTCTGCAGCCTGGACCTGGAGGGACACAGAATTAATGGCATCAGATAGTCCCTTGCAGTAGTCCAAAATCAAGTCGTCTGTGATGTTCACTAGCGCTGCAGTCGGAACCGATGGCAATCTCATAGCTCTCCCCATTAGCACTTCATGTGGAGAGAGGCCTGTTTTCCTATCAGGTGTGCTACGTATGCTCATAAGAACCACTGGAAGTGCGTCTGGCCAACTCAGGGATGTCGATGAACAAACTTTAGCCAGTCTGGACTTGATTGTACTGTTGATTTGTTCTACAATCCCTGAAGCTTCTGGTCGATAGCTGCAGTGTAACTTCTGATCAATATTCAACGCTGAACACAACATCTTCACTATTTCGCTGTTGAAATGAGTTCCTCTGTCTGATTCCAAAGAGGATGGCACCCCAAACCTCGGTATTAACTCTCTAAGTAACAGTTTCGCTACTGTAAGTGTATCGCATCTACGTGTAGGGTAAGCCTCAACCCATCTAGAAAATATGCAGACAATCACTAAAACGTATCTGAGTCTGTTACATGGAGGCATTTCTATAAAATCAAGCTGCATTCTATTGAAAGGCCCCCCAGACCTTCCTATGTGACTCAATGTAACTGGTGTTCTCTTTCCCACGTTTAGTTGCTGACAGATCGCACATCGCTGACATACTGCTTCTGCCGCTACTCTAAACTTAGGATTGAACCACGTTTGTCTGAATACTCTCACCATGGCATCTCTTCCTATATGTGCTGATCCATGCAATTTCCTTGCCATTGGACTAACAAGTTCATTTGGTAAAACTGCTCTCCCATCGGCAGAAACCCAAAAATTCATCTCGCCTTTCTCACAACCCGCTGTTTCCCAGCCCTTTTTCTCATCATTTGGTGCATTCTCTTGGACACTCCTTAACTCATCCCACGTATCTACCGTGTCTAACAACATGGTCAATTCAGTTCTTTCCTGTACTCCCCCCACTTTAACATCAGTGTGAGAATATCCTTGCTCTGCGCAGTAACGCGCTACTTCATCAGCATAGCGATTGCCTTGCGACACAAAGTCTACATTTTTAGTGTGCGCGGCACACTTGACAACGGCTATGGCTGACGGACCTTGCAATGCTTCTAACAGTAATCTCACGAATTCTCCATTCCTAATGGGAGAACCCGAGGAGGTCATGTAACCTCTTTGAGACCATAACTGCCCATAATCGTGAACTACCCCGAAACCATACTGGCTATCGGTGTATATGGTGACTCGAAGTTTGTCGCCTGCTAAGCAAGCACGAGTCAAAGCAACAATTTCAGCTACCTGTGCGGAGTGTACTCCTTCCAGGCAAGCGGCTTCTATAACTCTGGTAATCGTGCAAACTGCATAAGCTGCTCTCAGCTGACCGATATCGTCTCTTACGCATGAACCATCAACAAAGAAAATTTCATCAGGGTCAGTCAATGGCTCATCTACGATATCGGGTCTCGGTTTGGTGCATAGTTCAGTCACATCGAGGCAGTCATGATCTGTACAATTTTCCTCTTCCGCTTCATTCGGAAGTGGCATCAAAGTTGCAGGATTCAAGACAGAGCATCTTTTTAGGGTCACATTCTCGGCAGCCAGTATGACTTGCTCGTAGCGTGTGAGCCTGCTATTCGTCAGATGCTGAGTCTTAGTCCTGGTCATTAACAATTCCACAGAATGCGGTACGTACACCACTAACTGATGTCCCATCACTACGCTTTCAGACCTTTCAATGCTGACACCCGTTGCAGCTACGGATTTGAGACATCCGGGCAACGCTGCGGCTACTGGATCTAATGTAGCCGAAAAGTATGCCACTGGCCTACGCGCATCTCCGTGGATCTGAGCTAAAACTGCTAAAGCGCATCCCTCTCTCTCGCAGCAGTAAAGCAAAAATGGTTTTGTATAGTCAGGCATTCCTAAAGCCGGGGCACGACATAAGTCCTCCCTCAGCTGCAAAAATGCCATCAAACAGTCTTTGTCCCATGGTACCGGATCACTCACTCCTTTGTGCGTCAGTTGTAATAACGGTTTTGCCTTCAGTGAGAAGTTGGCTATCCACTGTCGACAATAACCGACCATACCTAGAAACATCCTGACCTCTCTTTGAGTTGTGGGCGCGTTCATTTTCATAATCGCCTCTATTCTGTCTGGGGACACCTTCCGTTTCCCCTTTTCAATCCTGTGACCCAAGTATTGCACTTCAGTCTTACAGTATTGCAATTTACTTGGTGATACCTTGTGTCCATTCTCGGCCAAGTGATTTAACAAGGTTATGGTGTCTACTCTGCAAGCTTCTTCTGTTTCTGACGCAACTAGGAGGTCGTCTATGTACTGGACTAGAACTGAGTTCTTGGGCAGCACTAGACTTTCGAGATTTCTCTTTAAAAGCTGGTTAAAAATCGACGGGCTTTCTGTATACCCCTGAGGGATACGACACCATGTTAAAACGCGATCTTCCAGCTTAAAAGCGAAAAGATACTGGCTCTCTTCATCTAAAGGTATCGAAAAGAAAGCCTGACACAAATCTATCACTGTGAACCATTCAGCTTGGAACGGTATCTGGAATAATATCACTGATGGATTCGGTACCACTGGACAACATGAGACAACAATATTATTAATCTTTCGAAGATCCTGTACTATTCTGTATTTTCCACTAGGCTTCTGCAAACCCATAATCGGTGAGTTACATGGACTACCCACGATCTCCTTCAGTATTCCCTGTTTAATCATGGATTCGATCACAGGCTTTATTCCTGCAATCGTCTCTGGTGTCAACTTGTACTGTGGTGTTCTTGGATATTCGGCATTGAGTCTTACCAAGATCTTTACTGGTTCTACTCCTTTAATCAAGCCTATTTCTTCTCCAGTAAAATCCCACACCTCAGCTGACACTTTCTCTCTCAAATCTTGTGGAAGCTCCTCCACTGTCAGGGTAGGATATAATTCCACACATTCCTGCGAATTTACAACTTTGAAATCGGCATCTTCATCGTTGGTCTGCACTTCTACTCCTTCAGGTGTGCAATGTATTGTGCAATTCAGTTTGCACAACAGATCTCTTCCTAACAAGCACACCGGACTAGAATCACAGATCACAAACTGATGTTCGTCACTGTAATTCCCTATCTTTACTGACACTGGTTCCGTCAGAGGATTCGTCATCCTCTTGTTGGCGACTCCTACCACCTGAATCATTTCTCCTGATATCGGCAGACCTGGGACTACCGCTGATCTCAACGTGGATCGAGTGGCTCCCGTATCCACCAAAAAGGTTGTAGGACATCCAGCTACTTCAGCTTCTACGTATGGTCCCCTCTGATCTACTTCCAGGGCTGCTCCTAAAGTACAGTCTTCTTCCCTATTCACTCGTTGCCCTGTAAGAGGATCAACGTAGTAGCATTCTTCTCCTCCTACGAACAATGGCATTTGTCTATAGGTTTTCCCTCCATTCGCCATTCGAGGCGGTTGAGGAAACGGGGCTCGAGGAGTCTGAGTCCCCCCTTTGACAAACTTTCCCTTCGGGACTGTTGCTCCCTTAACCACGTTACTCTGTACCTCTTCCTCCTCCTGTTCTAATTCCCCTGTCTCAATATTATAAGGACACTCACGTCTCCAATGTCCCACCTCGTTACACTGATGGCACCTGGTTGTCCTTTTCAGTGTTGCGATATCCATTCTCGGTCTCGGTCTTTCTTCCTCTTCTCTGCTCTGATTATTCTGTTTCTTTGCTTGCGCTCCTGTTCCCTGCTGTCGCTGTCCGCCCTTTCCAGCTGCTTGCATCTGTACTAACATTAACTTTTCCTTAAGCTTCTTTGCCTTCGAGTCTATCTCATCGCTACAGTATCTTGCATACCTCAGAATTTCGTCCAAAGGTTTGTTCTGCCAACAGATCAAGTGCTGTTGAATCATTAGGCTTATGTCTGGTCTCAGTCCGAGAACAAACTTAGACACAAACTGTCCTATGTCCTTAGGATCCATTACGTCTAATCCACTGTACTGCTTAAATGCTTTCAGCAACCTTTCATAAAACTCATGAACTGTCTCTTTCGGTTCCTGAGTAGTTCGATCTATCTTAACCCAGTCTATATCTTGGACCGGCACTTTCTCTTTCAGCCATGTTATTACCCTTTCGTATTTTTCCATGACTCTGTCTGATGGACCACCTGTCTGTGCATTCCTCGGAGGCTCACAAGTGTGCCATTCAATGCTAAGTTTGCATGCCGTCCACAAGTCTCCGGGTACTACGATATCGAACAATGTGTTCAAATCGATCCAGAGAACCTTAGAGATCTTCACGAATCTTTCTACCTGCTTGTACCACTCAACGGGATTTTCTCTAAGTTTCGGGAAGGAATTAGTGAATGCCGCTAAATCCCCCCTACTCCATGGTACATGCACGTAGTTTCCGTTCGCGATTTCTCGCAAAGGAAAAGCTTCCATTCGCATTAGGTCTGTATCCTGAGACTTCACAAGTGTACTCCGTCTGACAGACCCCTTCTTGGACCATCTTTCCTCCCATCTATCCAGATCTCTCCATATTCTAATACACATGACCAATTCCCTTATGTGTACTCTCAGTCCAATCGTTCTGCGCTCATCTAAGTCTAGATCCGTGCAATTCAGCCTATGATTGGCCTGCAAAGCCTTAGTTTGTGATATGTCAATCATGTACTTGTCAGCCAATTCAGATAACTTTTCATGAGCTGCTCTCGCTTTTCGAGTAACATCCTTGGATAAAAACAGTATCTCATCTGGAGCGTACAGATCTAACCTCTCGATTGCCACTGTGCCGTCAATTATTTCATCTAAGTCTGATTTTAAACTCATTACATCTATGCGTCTGGCTTTTATTTCGGCTTTCAGTACATCAGTCCTAGGTTGTTCTCTTATATCCCTCTCTCCTCCACTATGCGCCCTACGCCTGAGCACAGGTGAGTTATGAGGAATCCTTCTTCCATCTCTTTGTTCCCACCTCTCTAGATCCCAAGCCTTTCCATCTTCCCTTGGGGTGTGGTGGAACAATGCTCCTTCCTTCAACCCTACATTCCGTCTTTTCGATTCGGTTTCTCCAGATACAAGATAGGATCCTCCGTGCTGTTCTAAACCACTGTAACTCGCTTGCTGTCTGGTATCACTTAACAGACGATAAGGACCTTCATGGCTCTCCATGCTCCCGCGATCTCTTTCGTGATCACCGGATGTATGGCGAGACGTTTCGCGAGTCCCTAAATTCTCATGACTTCGTCCACTATCACCGGATGCATGTCGAGACGCTTCGCGACTCTCCATGTTTCCGTGATTCCAGTGTTGCACATTTTCATCCGGAGTATGGTGTGTGCATCTGAAAGTGTTCCGATATTCCTGCGTCCTTCGTTCTCCCTCATTGAAAGTGACGCGGGGCACTTCGCCACACCCTGCACTCCTGTCATCGCACGTTTGCCTATTGCCACTAATAGTAGGACAATTATCTCTTCTGCTTCCTTGACTCCCTCTCTCCCACTCTGGGCTGCTTTCGCCAGCTCCACAATGAGAGAGGACCTTGTTATCCTGGTCTCTCCATTCAGCTCCTGTTTCTAAACTTTTATTCCTAACCTCCTCAGCAGTGTCCCATTCTTTCAGATATTCCCTTAATTCCTTATAGGATTTCGGTTTTGGTCCCCTCAAATCCATTGATCCTCTTTGACCCCCTTGTTCTATCCAGGGACCCGTCGCGGAATCTAATGGGGTACTTCGACTTACTGGTGCTAATCTCTGTCTTTGAGGATTCATCGTGTTATTCCTATTCTCCATCTCTGCCCTTTCCCTGTCCCATCGTGCCTGTTCCTCCTGCTGGACCCCCTCTGGGTTGTAGATTGACACAATAGGGCCTATGGTAACAGGTACTTGTAAGGCGTCTGGCATTTGGTACGACCTTGCACATTGCGTCTCTGGCACCTTCTGGACCACGAATCTTCCCACTACTCTCTGTTCGGAACTAGTTTGGGGTATTTCCTCACTCTTGTTGGAGTCCCACTCTGTTACTGGGATCGATTTATATTCTCCCCATCTAGCTCCGTCCCCTTGCTGTAATATGGGACTTGCGGATTCACCGCTATATGGAGGTGGTCTCTCTGTTAACAGCCTCTCTAACAGTTCCTCTTCCGTTTCGCTATCCTCGTCTTCCTCTTCTAGGGGTTTCTTTTCTCCCGTAGCTTCTATCATGGTGAACAGTTTATCTGCTTCTATCTTTTGCACTCTCCACCTCTTAGCTTCCTCATCCCATTTAGCATCCTGTAATGCCTTTACTGATCGTCTCACTCTTTCCTGACGCCTCTTTACGCCTTTTGCGTGTGCTGCTTTAAACCATGCACTAAGAGCTTCGAATTGTGTTGGCCTCGGTAAAGGTCTTGTTGCAAGCATTACCGCTTTCAGTTGGTTCAACACATCTAGTTTAAATGTTCCGAATCTCGGAAACATCAATTCCTTTTCTCCTTCTGTTAGCCTATTCCACTCGGAAATCCATAATATCGAGTGTAAGCCTACATTTACTGCCATATGATAAGCTGGTGTGCCTTCTGGTGGAGCTTCTTCTCCGGCATATAAGTTTCTTCTATTCTTCCTAAAGATCTTTCTTAAACCCTTAAAGCACTTCATTTTTGATGATCTACGATTTTCCCTTATTAATTCTCTTCCTTATTTACGTCCCGATGACAAACCACCAATCCCTGTGCAACTCTCGCTAATCAGCCTATCCAAATTCGGTTCTACGCCGACTGACCAATCTCAGCGCGATTCTACGCTGACGTCACTTGTTCCCTCTGCAGCAATTTCCTTCGTTTCTCAACTCGTTTCGCGATCTTGCATGCGTTTCATTCATACGCCGAAAAATGACTACTTCCGTCCAAGCGATCACTTTTCTCTGACTGTACGGCCACAGTCTAACTGTAATTGTCACCTCAACTGGCGAGACGTCTTTCCTCGTACGGTCAGACGTTCACCTCACTGATAGGTTACTTACACACAGTAAACGTACGACCAGCATGCGTTTACTCATACACTCACTCAAACGCTCCCCCTATCATCGGTCTGTGGGCGATCAATGGTACCTCATGACCCCCATTAAATGGTAGACAAATTACTCTGGGTGTTCGATACACCCGAACCACTTAAGCCCTCTGGACATAAGATTTTATCCGGTTGCGCGCGCTCACAACCTTCCCTCAATCATACTACAGGCATTCAACTCCGCTTGACATTACAACACAGGAACAACATAAAACACCGCAATCTTACAACGCATGACCCTTATACTCACTCTCGACCGATTCTGCTGCTTTTCTCTCGACGCACCGTCAGCACCTTCTTCGGCTGCAATTCTTCTTCTGGTCGTCGATGACTAGGGACCTTGGGGTAAACTAAACCTGGCCTAGGTCGTCTTCCTCAAGAAGATAACCATCCTCTGCTACCAACTGCGGGGAATGAGATTTTGGTATCAATTTATAATCAATTTAATAGTTTATCTCATTCGTAAAGTTTGGACCGCTCGTATCTGTCATTGAGTAAAAGACCACCCCCACACAGGTTTAGTCATCCCCATTAAATGACGCCACTCTAAAGAACCACTTACAACTGATAAAGTTTAAGTATTTTTATATAAAAGTCAAATTGAATGCAATTTACAATCCTCTCAAGGATAAATCTCAAAGTATACAAAGAATACAAAATCAATTCCAATCCTCAATTTAAAGCTTCGATGTAGAGTGGTTCCTTTGCGTCATCTATAGAAAGAGAAAATAATCAAGTTAAATCTGTCCCTACTCTATACTAGGTGACATCCCTACTTCGTAAGTTTCTTCCCTAAAAAGGTGTCAGCAGTTTGACTTCCAAAGAAGTACAAACTCTCTTAACCTCTAAAGGTAACTTAAGTTTAAGAAGCAGTACCCTCTCTGCCTACCCATCCGCTCTTCTAAGGGTCCTCGGCCTACTGCTCCCTTGCGCTCTGATCTCTCTCAGCGCATCTGCTCAAGGCATCTACCCTTGCCTTCGCTCTGAGCAATTCCCCTCGCTGTTCCTAATCTCCAATTGCTCATTGCATTGCTACCTCCTCCCCGGGGTGCTGTCCCTAAAATACACAATCACAGTGTGGGTGAAACGCCCCTTGACGCCCACCACGGACTTTCCCCGATGATGTCAGTTTCTGGCTCTTTCCATTGCTTCATCTCTTCGCGTCGTCGTTAGGTTGACCTTTCTCCTTAGATGTCATCTTCATCTTCTCGTTGGCGACTTTTAGTTGACACTTTCATCCAAAGTCAGATAACCTTAAACAAGACCTTAACATTACAACTCTTTCTCTGACCTTACGAGATCCTGTGAATGGTCATTCAAAAACAAAGCTCAAATTCCAATCGCCTCCTCTCATGTTTAGGCAATAAACTTCGTTCGACATTTGTCACCTTAAATCTAACAAATGCTAGACTCTTCGGCTCGCACCTTCATGTGAAGACTATTCACGGCTCCTGTGAGCCCACTAAATTACATACATTGGACTATGCTCCTGCAAACCCTCGGTTAGTCAGGTTATAATCACAAATGACCTAAACTCTTCTAGCATTCCTACAAACTTCTTCTACACAGTATAACCTTTAACATACATTTATATATATCCGCATTTAGCAAATCCTTCGTTCATACATGAATAGATCTTAGCTGAAATACAATTTCGTAGAATATAAACCTTAATACATAGAATATACTTTACATAGAATATAAAGTACGTGGAATACAACTTTACATTCTCATTGGTTACTTCGTTATGTATGCTCTCTGCACGTTTCTTCACATTACATTTCTCTTGCCGTTTCTGCATTTAAAGTTACACACGTACATGAATTCTACTCTGCACGTTCTACTGTTCGTAAGCATTTCTACATTAGCCCACTACATATATGGCCTTCTAAATCTAATGCATTCTAAGGTGAATACAGTTATACATTTCCTATACCATGATATCATTTTAATTGACTTTATGCTATAGTCATCAACTTCACATTGCGTTATATATTTCATTCCTACGTTTATAACATATACGTTTATAATAGATACGTCTAAATATGACTACGATATACTTTATGTTCAAATTGCGCTCTCTCAGTTGGAAATGGAAAAAATGCATGCCTTCCTCTAAAGTATATTCTCTTTGCAAGGAAAGTGACTTCTTTTCTTCACACTCCATCTCCAGAGACTCAGAATCTCAAACTATCCCTGGACCCTTAATATGACCTGAGGCAATACCTCTAGGCCCAGACAGTCTCAGTTCACGTTTATTGATGGAGCCATATTATTGGCACAGCCCAAACGTACAATGCGTCTTTGATTTTCTAAAACAAAAACTCAAAGTGGGATTTTGTTTTGGAAAAAAAAATGCCCCCTTTGCCATGGGAGTTTTCACCCATAGCGAGGGGTGCATTGTGCACTTTTCAGTGCCTCTTACTACCAGGTTTTATCTGGCTGTGATGGACTGTGAAAACTAGCCATGTGTTCGCCCACTCTAAAATGGGTGGGCAGACATATGGCCAAATGTCTGTCTGCCCTTACTCTTGTCAGCCTTTTGAAGGTTTATGTCAGCAGTAGGGACGGAGTAGCCTTTGCCATCGACTTAATAGAGATCTGCCCGACTCTAAATGAGGCAGGTGGACCTTCAGTGTGGCGAAGAGGGTACTCCGACATGGTTGAGTACAGTCTTTGCCAAACTCTAAATCCTCCGGCTGTAACTAAAGTGCTGCAAAAACCCAATGACATAAGAAAGTGGTTCACGGCAGTGGTTTAATAAATCACTTTTTAGGTCTTTGCTAAAGACAGCCTTAGCAGACCTGTTATTTCCATTATATCATATATGCTCAGAATTGGCTTTGGGCCAGACCCTTCCTCATAATTGGATGGTTTTATTGTCTCTCTCAGTAGTCAACTCTTGATTTTGCTCTATCTCCCTACTTTTTCTCTGATTAACTCTGTTTGATATCTTTTGTCCCATTTCCCTACTCCTCAGCACACGCCCCAACCCAACCAGCTCTGCATCCCGCTCTCCATGTTAACTTTTATATTTTTTTAAAGGGTCCAGTAGCAGCAAAATGCTGTTGAGTCGCGTTTCTTTTTTTGCATTTTGTGCACACTTATTTTTCACTTTCTTTTTTGACATTTTAATACACAATTCTAACCTGGCTAACAGTCATGCCATGTTAGAACTGTAAAAAAAAAAGGCTGCCTTATCATAAGTGTATGTGTGTGTTACAAATCACGTGTGCAGGCATCACAACGCATGTTTGTGCACCGGCCACCGTCTTGGAATTGGTTTGGTTTAACAGAATACTCATTCCAAGAACAGCAGTCATGTGTGTGAATGCATCTTGGCACACTCACAAACTGCAATTAGAAAAAGCCTTAGCAAAGCCAATTGCTATGCCTTTTGAAGCTTAAAACTATTGACTTTGCAAATGTGTGTTTCATCTGTTGCAAAACAATGTGGGAACTAGAGTTTATTTTAGTATATAAATTGTGGAGAATAGTTGTACACAATCTTCATGGGTGGATTGTGATAAAAAGCTATTTCTTTATTGAGTAATGCACAGATCCCCAGAGACTACAACTCTGCTCCAGCGCTTGCTAAGTGCAAAAAACAAGCCTAGGCAAAGGTAATAGGTCTCATTTTGGGTACTATTGGATTTATCAATGGTTTTTAAAGATTCTGTACAGTATGGAAAAAGAAAATAAACAAAAATGCACTATGCCGAGAGAGGCCACATGGTTTTGTTTTATTTCTTTTTTTATTTTTTTATTTGTCAATTGGTAATAAAAAAAAGGGTGCAGGTCATTTTGTAAGCCTCACTGTGCTTTTGCTTCCGCTACTTAAACACTGGAGGTCAAAAAGTGCCGTACCATGGCTTGGTGTACAGTGAAGTGATGCAATAGAAATTCTGGAGGTTAGCTGTAATGGAGTGGTGCTCAATGAACCCTTATTACATGATGTGAAGCAATGTGTTCTGGGGCATATGTCGCTCGCTAAAAGCTGATGTAGGTAGAAGGGGTGTGGAGTGGGCAACAGAGGTGCTCAGTGTAGAAGGGGTGTGCAGTGAACTGGCGCGCACTGGTGTTGTCTGTATAGCATATTAATGGTTCTAGGTGAACTCTGAACAGCAACTACGTGATATGTTGGAGAGGTTTTGGGATTGGTTCTGGGAAGTATAACGTAATGTGCAGTGCATGAATGGATGTTGGAGAATAAAGACTTGTTCAACTGCAGCTCCTGTGTGTTCTGTAATATATTTGCATGCAAAAACTGGCGATGAGTTGGGGATATGTGCCTGTGGAAAATAAAACTGATCCCCATGAAAGTCTGCAACGGGATGGCAAACTGCTTGTGCCCAGAATAGATGCAAAGCAGTTTGCGACTGGCATACGTGGAGTCAAAGCCCTAGTCCAGCCCATACATGGCCGCTGAAGCAATGGATGTCACCGCAGAGGAGTTTATTTCAAAATGCCCGCCAACATTGTTGATCAGGCTGTAGGCAGAGACACTGTGCCGTGAATATAGAGCAACTATTCAGAAGAAGCAAGAAAATAACTACAATGCTAACAAGGTACAAGAACCAGAGAGCATACTCACATTCAAGAGTGATTGAAGCACATTGCAACACATGCTTATGCCTGTGGCTGAGCCACCCTGCATAGCAAAATCAGTTGAACGGCACATGATCACATAATGCTGGCAGAAGGGAGCAGTGCGAAATACAATGCAGCCATGTTTTTGAAGGCACAAACTCCATTCAACATCTAAAAAACAGAACATTAGTGCTAGAGGGACTGCATGGACTGAACTTTAAATGCACTAGAGAAGGAAGATGATAAAGAAAATAATCAAATATCTAGAAAACCTTGCAGGCGATGGAGTGGAAGAAGTGTTAAAGAAATGTTCACAGACTGAAGCAACATCGTACCGAAAGGTGAAAGAGATGCTGGAAGCCAAGTTCAATTCAATGCCGAATGTTGATTATGAAATGTATAGCTTCAAGAAAGCACAACAACAGACTGGTGAAACATAGGGTGAGTAAGATTTGGCACACTCATTAAACATTGCAGCTTCTGTGACTTTACTAATAAAGAAGCCATGTGCCGCAAAGACATCTATGGCTGGCTTTTAGATTCTTTCAGAAGGCACATGTTGAAAGAGACACTCAGTCTAGAGAAAATGCTGATATCTGCGAGAGCAGAGGAACAAGCAGAACGACAAGCTGCTGACATGGAAGCACGGACAGTGCCCAATGAATCAACACGGACCGCCGGAGGACGTATTACGGTCGATACGGGGGATCCTTTGGATGTCTTGCTGCAGGACGGCCTTATTTCAACCGACGGGCGCATCCTTTATCTCTTCACTCCTGCCCTGATTGTTTTTGGCCTTGGAGTTCTTGATGTTCACAATACCTGAGATTGATATATATACACCTGGTATTGTTCCTCACTCACCTACCCTGTTCTGATTCTACACATCCTTGAAGAGATGTAGGACTATAGTTCTTGAGATAGATCGCTTTGGTTTATTGCAATCCATTCTCGCATCATTGGCAATTTCTCTCATAGAAGATTTGTGTTATTATACGAGATTCATTCCATTCCTGTAACCCATTTCCCTGATTTGGATTCACTATAGACTAATAGATATACTGTCCTCGTGCAATTAACTACTGCAACGAGTTTGACTGGAACATTGAGAGCCTATTATCTCTGAAGCCATCACCTTGATTTTGAGCCCTGAAGAAGTCCCCTGCGTGGGACGAAACGCGTTGGCTGTATGGTGCTGCATTTACACCTTTTAAAATAAAGACATTTTTGTAACTCAAGAAAACACCATAGTTCGCGGCTCATTATATAACAGATATTGATTGTTTTGTCTTGTGGTGCACCTTTGCGGTTGCTAATGCCCAATGAATCAGCGTTGACCATTAAAACCAAACACAGAATAGATGCACATATGTCGATGTTGTTGAAGAAAACAAAACTATGCTTCCAAAGTGGATTTTCCTTTCCGCATGAAGGCAAATGTCCAGTCCTAGGACAAATCTGCAAAGGTGGTGGGAAAGAAAACCATTTCATAACTCTGTGTAGAGCTAAGGAAAAATCAAGTGAATCACAATGAAAAAAAAGATGGCTGCAAGAATGTACCAGAAGCCCTCTCCCCACGGAATCAAAACCAAAAGACAACATCAGCTACAACAGCGAGAGACTAAGCAAAATCAATTGTTGTCAAGTCCATTGTACGCGGCTATCAAGTACAAGCAAAGAAGTTGGATGCGCACTTATGATGTCCACCAAAAGACGACATACACATGTGGGGTAAGCTGCCTGTGAGGAAGACCCAAATTTGAGAAAGATTCACCAAACAAAGCGCTAAACTTCCTTTGGACATTGCACCAGAATTACACTGAAGGTGAATGGTCACCCCATAATCTTCATCATTGATAGTTGGGCATCAATTAATATCATGCCAGTAGAAGAGTTCAAAAGCCTCTCACCTGTGCCACGCATCATTCCTTAAGACACAAAGGTATATACATGGGCCACTTCTAAACTGTTAAGAAGCCAAGAGTCGTTCACAGCGGCAATGCAACACAAAACTATGTCAGAACGCGCCGCCATTCATAGCCTACATGGAACTTCATCTAGTGCATGTTTGCTCAGTTTTGCCATATTGACTGATTTGGGGTTAATATCTCCCATCTGCATCCACTGTGCTCAGCCTGATATCACAAGTCAATTCTCGTTGTGGTTTTGATGCCTTGCGAAAACTCGTTAAAATAAAAGTACAGCTTCACATCAAGAACAACATTTTTCCTGTTGCCCACCATAGAGTTGCTTTTCATTTGCAAGAAGCTTTGGAGAAATAGTTGGTAACACTTTTGAAACTTGGCATTATTGAACGTTCCATAGACCCCACGCTATGGGTTTCGTCGGGTTTCGTCAATAGCAGTTGTAAAAAAAAAGAACTGTAGTGGTGCTGTGTGCATTAGTGTTGGCATGTGCCAGCTAAAGAGAACCATTGAGAGGGAGAGACACCCTCATCCCCATAAAGCGGGTCCCTGCCCCGCACATCTTCCACAGAGCCACCATCGCTCCTGAACTACGATGCACCATCAACAAAAGTGGCACCTGGAAACATGCACAGTAGAAGGACACAAATAATGCATCCATGCTCAATAAGAGGAACTAACACACGAAGAGGTCAACAGATACTGACCAATAAGAAGCAAGCAAATGAGTGTACCAGCGAAGCCAACCAATCATGAGTAGTGGGCAACATTTAAGCCTAGTACAAGATAACAAAAGGTCAAGCAAGAGACAGTGCATGCGCTGTCTTAGGCAAGACCTAAAGAGAAAGGAGAGCCTACAAAAATTAACAAATAAAAAGCAAGCACATGAGAATGAAAGTAAAGCCAACCAATTGTATGCGGTGGTTGGGCTGTAAGCCCATGTAAAGCTGACAATATGTATTTTTTCCAATAGATAGCTTGTGCTGTCTGGTAAGCAAGACCTAAAAATATATTGTTTTTTACTCAAACAGTTCAAAATGTGTGAAAATTAATCTAATGACCCAAGATGTTTTGGGCACTAAATAAGAAAAGCAGATAAAAATCTAGCACGTCCTACAGAAAACACGAAACACTTTTTCAGAAGTTTGAAGGGTGGCGTATGGCCCTATTAAAAAGAGGAAGAGGATGGCATGGAACAACATCCTCCATAAAAAGCCTCAACTGCTTACATTTTGGACACTTTTACTTCTGGAAAATAAAATACACATTGAGATTCAGGTAACTGAATGTGCAAGTCACAAGGCACCTAAATTAACCGAATTCATACTCCTATAAAATATGAATGAAAGTTTCCCTGCTCTTATTGCCATGTTGACCCTTGGCCATTGGGCTGTACATATGTTTCCCGGTCCCCCCCCTCCCTTGGGCACCTCACTGAGCTCTTGATTCCCCTCCTGCAGTGGGGGTCACCCCCATGTTTTTGTTTGGGGGGATGAGGGAGGTGGACGCCTGCCAGACCCACTGCAAAGTTACCCATATGACCCCACACAAGTGTTTCTCCTTCCTTTCACCACCCTAGTGCTTAATTGGAGCCGGTAGATGCTGGTGGCCCACTAGTACTAATTTAAAGGGACTGTCACTTGAGACATTTACAAAGAGAGGGAAAAACTCACAAAGTGGAAAGACGGAGTGTCGTGTCCCAACCCACATATGCACGTGGACACCGACTTGCAATTAGGAGCTCTTTATTATTACCTCTTGCTTGGTCCCCGTCCCTACTCTAACTGCCCTTTCCTGTCCCTGACCCCACCTCTTCCCTTCAGCCCACCTAGCTCCTCCCACCCCAACTACTAGACCGTCAACAATACAACATCTCCCCCCTTCTTAACAAAATAGCAAAGTGAACTTAGTCCATTTCAACAATCAGTCTTTTTGGAGGCTGTACCTGGCGTCGTGGGCGACCCGAGGTGGTCACAGCAGTCTCGACCACGGGGTCTGGTTCCGGGCGGGGTGCCGAGTCAGGCGCACTTGCCTCAAGGTGCTCAGCGCTCTCCGGCACGGAGGCAGGGGGCGTGCAGTCACGCTTCTCAGGAGGGCATTTCTTAAAGTGTGAAGCGTTCCGAGTGACCCGCCTGTTCTCTGACTCTGCAGTCACCATTGTGCCTTTCTGCTGCACCACTGTAAGAGGTTCGTTTCTGAAGCGACAGTCAGTTTTCTGGCGCTGTTCTTGTTTGACAAGGACTCTGTCGCCCTCCTTGAGAGAAGGGGATCGGGCCCTCCGTTTAAGATCCGCATGTTCCTTCATCTTCTCCTTGTGATATCGATCTGTTGCAGCCATGTCTTCGATCTGATGGTCTGAGAGGGGCTTCTTCAGTGCACCTTCCCAGGTTGGGATCCGAGTTCTGGGTGTCCTCCCGAGCATGAGAGTGGCAGGGCAGACACCCGTCGTGGAGTGGGGAGTGGTCCGGTATGCACAGAGGACTTCATTTAATGCTGCTTGCAGGTCCCTTTTTTCAGCCGTGGCCCGTTGGAAGGTTTTCTTGATGGTGGACATGAAGCGTTCGACAGTTCCATTGGCTTGTGGCCAGAGCGGGGTGACCCTGCGGTGTTGGAAGTCCATCTGTTTCGCGAAGTCACTGAATTCGTGCCCGTTGAACGGGGGCCCATTGTCCGTTTTGATGATTCTGGGAACACCCCAGGTTGCGAAGACTTCCTCCAGCACTTTCAGGGTACAGGCGGCATTGGTGGACGGGATGAATTGAGCCACTGGAAACCGTGAATATTCATCTACAATGGCGATCACATATTTCCCTGACTGCAGGGGCCCGTAGAAATCCATTGCAACTTCCTGCCATACACCATCAGGTAGCGGGGTCATTTGGAGCGGTGCTGGTGGCGTGCTGGGACCAGTTAGCTGACAGGGATGACAGTCCTTAAGAGTGGCTTCGACTATCTGGTCTAGCGCAGGAAACCAGACGCGCTCTCGGAGCGCTCTCTTGGTGGAGACGACCCCACGATGACCTTCGTGAGCTAGATCAACTACGCCTTGTCTGAGGGTGGCCGGGATAACTATGCGGTGGTCTCTTAGAAGAAGGCCATCTTCAGTGATTGAAAGTTCATCAGCAACGTGTCGGAACGCTTGGAGTTCACTTCTGACCTCGGAGTTTTCTTCGTCATCTTGCGGATGATGTCTCCACCTGTTGGACAGTATTCGCTTCATCACGATCTGCAGGACGGCGTCTTTGTTGGTTGCTTCGCGGATGGTGTCCATTGGTATGGCTGGAGGGCGAGCGTGGTTTGAGACGAAGTGGATGTATTCTTCGGCTATGGATGAAGTCGGTGCTGGAAAGTCTCGGGGGTGGCGAGACATGTAGTCAGCAGGGTTGTCGCCCTTCCCCGGTTTGTGAATGATTGTAAAGGTGTATTCCTGCAGCCGGAGGCCCCACCGCTCAATCCTGGGGGGCATCTTGCTCTTCGGGTTACCGTATATTGTCACGAGTGCCTGATGGTCGGTAATGAGCGTGAAGTGCTTCCCGTAGATGAAGATGTGGAAGTGCTCACACGCCCATACGACCGCCAGGCTCTCCTTCTCAGGCTGAGAGTACTTCCTTTCCGGGTCCGTGAGGCTGCGGCTGGCGTAGGCGATTATTCTCCGTTGGTCAGAATCGTCGTCATATTGAGCCAGGATTGCACCCAGGCCTACAGGACTGGCGTCTACGGTGATCTCTGTTTTGCGTTTGGGGTTGAAGTAGGACAGACAGTCGGATGATTCAACTGCCCGTTTAATGTCTCTGAAGGCACGCTCACAGTCTGAGGTCCACTCAAAGGGCTGGTTGGATTTCGTGAGGAGTCTCAGGGGATGACTTATTGTGGCGTAGTCACGGATGTAACGAGCACAGTAGCTCGCCATCCCAAGGAAGGAGCGCAGATCGTTTACATCCTCAGGGCTCTTGGTATTGTTGAGCACAGCCACCTTGTCGGGATCCGGTTTCATGCCGTTGGATGAGAAAATGTGTCCAAAGAATTTCAGTGTCGATTGGTGAAATTCGCACTTGTCCTTATTGAGGGTCAGGTTTGCGTCTAGCAGGGCCCTGCAGACGCGGTCGAGGGCGATGTCGTGCTCTCGAAGATTTGCACCATACACCAGAATGTCATCGCTGTAGTTGAGAGAATTTGGAATGTGGTGGATGATAAGTCGAATTGTCTCTTGGAAAATTTCAGCTGCTGAGGACACACCAAAACTGAGGCGTTTGTATCGGAAGAGGCCGAGGTGTGTGGCGAACGTGGTGATGGAGCGAGAGTCGTCATCTAACTCGAGCTGGTGATATCCCTTGTTGAGGTCTAGCTTGGAAAAGACCGTGGCTCCATTGAGGGCTGTAATCATATCACTTAGGTGTGGGCCGGGGTGTCTCTCCCTTTCGATTGCTGTATTCGGGAGGCGCATGTCTACGCCTAGGCGGACTTTCTCGGGGGTCCCTTTTTTTGGCACGACAACCACCGGGGACACCCAGGGGGTGGGTCCTTCGGTGCGTTCTATGATGTCGGCATCCAGAAGGTCTTGCAGTTCTTGGGCCACTGCGGCTTGCAGGTGAAACGGCACTCGCCGTGGATGTTGAGCGACGGGCTTGATTCGCTCGTTGATATGCAGGTGTACTTGTCGGCCTTTTAGTTTGCCCAAGCCCTTGAAGAGGGCAGGGTACTTCACGACATAGTTGGAGCTGTCGTTTATGTTGAAGAGAATGTGAACAAGGCGTAGGCGCTCAGCAGTCGGAAGACTTAGTAGGCAGTCGGCGTCTGGTCCCTTGATAACGTGAATGACGGCGGGAATGGTGATATCGCCGTGAGTGAGGGTGGTGTCGAACTTCCCCAGGCATGGGAGTGGTTTCCTCGCCATCCATGTGTATACTCGAACGGGTGCAAAGCGCAGGTGAGGCTTGGGAACCATGCGCTCGTGCTCAGCAACAGATATGTAATTGAGAGAGGCACCGCTGTCCATGACGAACTTCGCTGCATGATTGCCCACCATGATGTCAAGCCGGGGGTAGCGTTTGAGCTGGTCGTTGTCAGCGATGTTGACATACTCGGTGGTGTAGCCCGATCTCCTGGAGGAGGAGGATCTGGATTCTCTCGAAGGGGATCGGCGATCCCATCTGGACCGTCTGGACTCGCGACTAGAGTGAGATGACGCTGGGGAGTGAGCAGGCTCATCCTGAACGGCTCTGGCGTGGTGCCGCTTGGTTTCTGTTCTTGAAGATCTCGGCTGGCTGGTGCGTCGATCAGCACCGCTACGTTGTTCTCGGTGATACTCGCTACACATGACCTCAAAGTGGTTGGATCTGCCGCACTTTCGACAGCGTTGGCCCATGGCAGGGCACGAGTCAATGTGGGGGTAATCATACCCGCACCGGTAGCATCGTCTGGTGCGTTCGGGTCGTCGGTCTCTCCTCTCTGAGTCTCTGGGCCGGTAATCCGTCCGGCGCCTAGGTGAGAATTTGGGTCGGCGTGATCGGTCTCGTGGGTTGCCTCGGTAGGCCTGTCGGCCGTGTCGGCGGTCGGAGACGCGGTTGGCATGTTCTCGGCTGGTGCTGGGTTTAACTTCGATTTCTGCTGCATTTTCTTCAGCTTGATCATATATGCGTGAGTTCTCCTCGATTTCTGCCAGCTCTTGTGGCTTCCTCAGTAGTCTTCGTCTCAGCGACTCTGAATGGCATCCCGAGATAATTTGAGACTTGATGGCCGCGTCTGGGGAGAAGTTTGCGAAGTCGCAGTACTGGGACTGACGCCTTAGCCGGTGTATGAAAGACGTTAGTGGCTCATCTTTGTCCTGGTGCTGTTGGTGAAACTTGTGTCTCTCATAATCAACGTTTCGTTTGTGCAAGAAACGGTTGTTCAGTATGTCCTTCACCTTGACATAGGTGTCGCCATCAGTGGTCGGGATCTCTCGCACTATCTTGCTGATCTCGCGCCCTCCTAGATTGCGGAGAGTAATTATTTTGTCTTCGTCTGACTCGATCCTGGAGCCCTTGACATAGTCTTCAAAATCCTCCAACCACTCCTGCCACTTGAGGCCCATGCTGCTCCCAGTCGTGACTGTTAGGGGTTCTGGCGCTCGCAGATGCGTGCCCTTGATCTCCTTTCCAGCGGGAGCATCCTGCGCGCGATTGTTGGACATCCTGAGGAGGTGAGTTCACTCCTGACTCTTGACTCTGGGCACAGGGGCGGGCGTCCGCTCCCTTCACTTCTGGTGTTTGTCGGTAAATTTGTAGATGCCAATGCTTGTTCGTTGCGCCTTGATGCTGTTTCTTTGCCAATGCTTGTTTGTTGCTGTGCTCCACGAGCACTGTTCGCTAGTTGGTGGCGCTTGATAGTGTCCTTTTGGTGTTGCCAGGGCTTGTTTAAAGAGTCTGCCTGACTCAAAGATGGCCGCCCTCCGTTTTCACAGGGCTTGTCCCTAGAGTTGCCTGACCTTGTAATGGCCGCCTCCTCTGTCACACCACGAGGTTCCTCTCCCTCTCCGGGCATACACATTCAGTATTGGGGGACTCACAGTGGAGCTGGGCCGACCTCCGCTTTCCCAGCGCGTTCAGGTAGGGACTGCTTGTCCAGCGCTGGTCTCGCGTGTTGCCCGCTGCCTGTCTTGCTTTTGGCTGTCCCTGGTCGGGTTAGCGCTGGCTTCTGTGTGGGGCAGCGCGTGTCTGGGGCTCTCCTTTCGCCTCCTCTCGCCTGCGCAGCACATCAGGCTCACCTGGGCAGCATCGGAGGGGTCTCCGGTCCCTTGTCGGCGTTGGCGCGCTGTGCGCTCGTCAGCGCGTCTAGCGCGGTCGGTGTTTGGCGCTCTTCTTTCGGCGCCCTTTTCTGCCGTTTTCATGCGCTCCGATTCAGCGCTTCTAGGACACCTCAGCGCTCGCTCGCTGTGTTCCTTCTCGACCCTCGTCCACTCGTGAGGGGAGATCCGGCCACTCCTGGGGGGCTCGCTACCGGCGCCGCAGGGGCCACGTTGCAGCGGAGTGCGCTCCACGCTGCAGGACGGGGCACTCGTGAGGTGGGGGTTTCTTTGTATCCCACCCTCGTCGCCAGCTGTCGTGTCCCAACCCACATATGCACGTGGACACCGACTTGTAATTAGGAGCTCTTTATTATTACCTCTTGCTTGGTCCCCGTCCCTACTCTAACTGCCCTTTCCTGTCCCTGACCCCACCTCTTCCCTTCAGCCCACCTAGCTCCTCCCACCCCAACTACTAGACCGTCAACAATACACGGAGGAAGAGAAAGAAGGAAAAACCATCTCAAAGGGAAAAAGCAGAAGCCTGCATGAGTGAGATAAATGGGATGGGAGTATTTGGTAGGGGATTAAAAAGGAATAAAGTGAATTCAAGACTACAGAGCCTTGGTACTCGGTGTGCTGACATTTAATAGCATGGGCTGCTGGTTGCTGAGCAGATCTACGGGCGTTGGCACTCATTCTTTTATAAACTAAGCACTGCCTACCCCCACCCCATGGTTTTCATCATAATCGAAGCAGATGCAAGGCTCAATTACAGTTTGCACAAAGCAACACGACAAGAGAGATAAAGTGGTCATGCTGAGGAAACTATGATCGATTAATCCTCTGAAAAGCAGAGATAATGGTACAGTTCCTGCAATAATAGTTAATACTGCTTTTCACAGCAGTGCTATTTCTCTGGTACTCGAATGCTTTTGTGAAAATTAAGTTCTAAAGGGAATTTTCCATTCTTGTTATTTTTACTGGAAGATTCTTTGCTGGAGACAATAATAAATGTTAGACTATTGGCAGTCATAATCCCTTTGGTTGAGAACATTTTTCTGGAAATGTTATGAAAGGATAAATATTTTAGTATGCTTTTGTGAAAGTGTTACAAACAATATCATTTTAAACGAGGCCCTTATGGTTTGTTGTGCACTATTTTCATTTAAGCAGTTTCTGGTATCCAGTGCTTAATTAGAAAAAAGTCCCCAGTAACAGTTTTCTTTCCTTAAAAACTGTACCACAATTGGCACAACTTCAGCCACCATATAAGCCCCCAGTAATTGGTACCCCTGATACCTAGGGCATTGGAACTGAAGAGATTTCGCAAGGGCTGCAGCACAAATTGTGCCACCCTAGGGACCCCTCACGAAGATCATGCAAACTGCCTTTGCAGGCTGTATGTCTTGGTGCATCAAAACTGAAGAGTCGACATGGCACGCATCCCTGTGTGCCATGCCCCCAGACACTGCATGAGGTATAGGTAAGCCACCCCTACTGCAGGCCTTACAGCCCTATGGCAGGGTGCTCTGTATCCCATGTGTAGACATGTGAGCATAAACAGATATGACCCTGCAATATCTAAGCCTTTTCTTGGATATTGTAGTTGCACAGGGAAGCCATAGAGAGTGCATAGGCTGGACACCCATCACAATGAGTTCCTCAGCTCCATTATGGCTTCACTTTACCCTAAGATGTTTGGTACCAAACATCTTGTCTAATAAATCCTCACTGATGCCAGTGTTGGATTTATTATTAAATGCACACAGACCTGTCCCCAGAAAATCTACCAAACACTGGTGCGGTCTCTGACTATTCTTAGCCAGTCAGCCACAACCAGACATGTTTCTGACCTCATGGGGTGAGAGCCTGTGCTCTCAGAGGCCGGGAACAATGCCTGCTGCTCTGGGCTGAGGTGCTTCACACCTCCTCCAGGCCAGAATGGTATTCCACGGCGTGAAGCTTCAAATTCAATGCCAACTTTAAAATGAAGCCTAGGCATCTCCAGATAGTGGAGGATGTAAACCCTCTGTCCTGCTCCCCTTACGGCAGGAGGACAGGAAGTGGGCCCACATTCAGCAAGCACCACCACTATGGGGGGCAGGTAATGTAGACCCCACTTTTTAGTTTCCTTCACCTTGTTTGAGAGGGAATTAGCCAATTGGGGTCAGTTTTGCGCCCACTCTCTAAAGGAAGTGGTCACATAGAGGGTGTTGACACCCTAAAGATAGGTAGCCCATTGGCTACAACCTGTCTCCCTCTGTAACGTCCCTCAATGTAGTATTTAGGTGGCACCCCTGGACCCTGAACTTTAGATTTGAGGGATCTAAGAAGACAATGGACGAATAGGAGCTGCTGACCTGAGAACAGAGGACCTGCTGCATCATTTTGGCATGAAATCCTGGATGCTGCCTCAAGGACATGACCATCATAGTGTGCTGTGTTGTCCTGCTGCTGTGAGGACTCCAAGAACCCCGGAGCACCTGCAGCCCTTTGACAATTACCAGAGGACTCCCTTGGAGTAGAGGAACTACTTCCCTGCATTCCACAGGCACCTATCCCGCAGAGTCCTGTTTACTGACTTGCGGCTCCCTCACAACTGGGATGCAGCAACCAAGCCAGAAGTACACCAGTTCCAGAGGATCAGTTCTGCCCCCCCCGTCTCCCCCCCCCCACCGAGTGAGAGGACAGCAAGTCCTACCAGAGCTGTGCCATAGCAATACTCGAAGTACCGGATCACTTGCAATTGACACTGTGACGAAGAGTCTAATCTGGACTCCAACTGCCGGGCCCAGGAAGCAAGCACCCATCGAGGGATGTCGAGGCCACTGAGACCCACTTCATAAGTGGCCCAGCTGTCCAGAAATCGATGCTGCAACCTGCCCGCCCCTGACCGCGCAGACCATCTCAACACACAGAGCCCGGCTGACCTATCTTCTCTGCACCCAGCCCTCCCAGTCTCAGAACTGATAAACCAGCTGTGCACCTGTGGTCCTGGGGCCGTTGCAACCTGATCCCTTATTTGGGGCCCCCTGTACTTTCCTGTAAGTCCCCCTGTGCTGCCTATTTTTAGGTGTCCCCTCTTCTTTGTAGCGCACCAGCTACCAACAACCTCAGCACCCTGCTCCTGACGAATCTGGGATGCTCCCAATGATCCACAGGTGAAACATTGGACCTGGTCTTGCTACTCACCTAAATCCAGAAGCTGAACCCCGAGAACCAACTTCACAATTTACTATCTATTTTTCTCCATAGACTTCTATTGTGCATAAATTGCACACAATGGTGTTATTTTCCAAACTTTGAAAATTCTAAACTTTAAAAGTAATTACCTGTGAATGAAGCTCTAGATCTTAAAAATTATATAAAAATCAGTGTTGTTTTTGCAAATTGGTCTTGGATTTATTCTTGAGTATGTGTCTCATTTATTGCCTCTGTGAGTACAACTAATTCTAAGCACTGCCCTCTTATAAGCCTAACTGCTCGCTCATAAGACCCCAAATCGAGCTATCTACGTTTGCCTCTGTGTACCAATCCGGAACCCACAGGACTCTCTGCCCAGTGTACTTTGTTTTATTACACCACACAAAGATATGAGAGCCAGCTTCCAACAATTATCTTCCTACATTCTCCTTTTTCTGTCTTTTTTGCTCTGAGTCAAAGTTTGCTGATGCTGAATTATTTCCTGGTGCCTGTGCCTACCACCTACAACTAAGGCACCTGCCCAAATTAAGCAGCAGTGATGATTGGGCTGCAAATGTGCTTTATAAAAATATAAAAACTCACAATTGTTTCCCACTCATGGTGCAGTATCACGCTGATGTGTTATAAATTTGTGTCTTTGGTTGACACCTCCTGAAACATATGACATCTCAGGATAGACTCTTCACAATCAGAAAAAGTCTAAGACAATGAAACTACCCATAAGCAGGTCCACTGGAATAATGTGATTGTGAGGCTGTGGCGATTTTTGCATAATTATATATTTGCCACATTTGAAGGTTTTAACAAAAACAATTGTTTATTTTATTTTATTTTTATTTTATTTGTAAAGTTTAATATAGCGCTGGCTAGACCCGTAGGTATCAGAGCGCTTTACATGAGGATCAGCTAGTTAAAGATTACATAATTACTTCAGTTACAGATTCCAAGTATAGACATAAGAGAAAGATAGAGGGAGGAAAACATAATGGGGAGGCGAGGAAAACAATGTCAGATGTCCAGCTGGGTAGGTAGGAAAGTGCTATTTTTTGCATGGTTACCCTCTAACATTTTGCCAGATACAGGATACCAACTTGACTGAAGGTTCCCCCTGGGTCCCCTGCCAATCAGGCTCCCTAGGCCAGAGTGCTTTCCTAAAGCTGTACCATTGTCTCCACAATTGGCACACCTCTGGGCCATATGTAAGTCCATTGTAAAAGGTACATCTGCTACAAAGGGCCTTGTGACCAGAAAGGGCCTCTGGAGGCTGCAGCATGTATTGTGCCACCCTCAGCGACCACTCACCTTAACACCTACACACTGCCATTGCAGGCTGCATGTTTTGGTGCAAACCAAACTGAAGTCGCCATGGCACACATCCCTGTGTGCCATGTCCACCACCCCTGCCTGTGGCATGGGTAAGTCACCCCTCTAGGAGGCCTAACAGCGCTAAAGGCAGAGTGAACCATACCATAGGTGAGGGTATAGCGGCATGAGCAATATGCCCCTACAGTGTCTGTGCAATTCAGATATTTTAAGTGCAGTGAAACCATTCTCAGTACATGGGCTGTGAGTTTGTCAGCACAAAACAAACGGTTCAAACTTTACTAAACACGCAGCGACACGTATTTCCTCACAGTGGCTGGCCCTTTGCAAAGGCTGACTAGTCACCTTTCTGTAGCCTATTGCTGTGTTTTGGTGTGAAGCTGCTGCTAATCATTTGCAACTAATGCCCAGACAGTATTAACACGTTAAAAAAAGGAAAAAAAGGAAGTCATATTATCCCAAAATTCTGCATAAATTGCCTTTTCTTACTGCATAATATACTCAGCCCTGCCGCATAATTTGGCCCTCCCCTGCCGCATAATTCCAGTGGCCCTGCCGAAAGTCCCTGGGCATTTTTACTTTAAGTTAGTCCAATCGGAGGTTTCCCAATCGAGAGACTTTGCTTTACAATTCATATATAAAACACCTTCATTTATAATGAAAAATCAATAGCAGACAGAGAGCTTTGCCTGGCAGAGGCATGGACTTTGAGGCCTTCCGGGCATTAACTGAACGGGAACTTCGGCTTAGCTGGTGGAAAAATGCCATTTCTTTTTATTGCTGGCAGTGACAGACAGGTTGGTGCTTATTACTGGTAAGACAAAGGGAGCCTATTGTCGAGAAGGGCAGGCGCGGGCTCGTCTTGTGATGCCCGCGAGAGTGTTTGGAGCGCCCAATGAGAGATGACGTTCACTTCGAGAGCATGAGCAAGGGCTGGCGGGCAGGCATGCCCTCCTCTGGTGCTGCCCTGCGCCCTGCTTGCCGACCCTCTGCCGGCCGCCGCGCGTGCCATGCCTGAAAGGACAGGCAACTCCAACTGCCAACGCGGCTGGTGCTGCACGCGGGGCTGGGAGCTGCGCTTCCTGCAGCTGCAGTGTAAGCGGAAGAAGATATTCACACGGAGGAAAGGTACTGTGACGTCAATGGCAGCTCAAAATGTAGGCGAGGTGGAACCTAACATTTGTGAGTAGTGAGTATATACCACGCTTGCATTATATGTCCATTGACATTGTTTTACGTCTGGGCTAGGTAGGAACAGCTCTAGCTATTTCAACTTATTCTTAAATAGAAAAAAATCATGAATTAAAACACTTACGTATATACATGTATCGACGGGCTTTGGGTCAGCCTTCGTCATCCATTCATCGGTTAAATGTCATTCGCATGTTTCTTCCGCGCACCCCAGTTTACATCATGAGGCAGACCACATCCGCTACTGGCTCTATTGCTGTGCTCCTGGTGATATTCACTATTTACCTGATCACAGGTGTACAGCCACCTAAAAAGAAGAGTGGAAATTTGCTGGACCCATACTTTACTTTGTGAATGTTTTTACTTTCGATTCTTGTCCATTTATTTTCCTCTTTTTTCAGTCATCATTGTGTGTTGAAACACTAACTGAAAGCCAATAATGTATTTTCTTTGACTCACTTTGAATCTTATTTTTCTGTAATGAGCATTAAAACTCGCATGTTTCTACACCTATTCTTATGACCTCTGCCTCCTAGGAAATAGATGTACTGGTCTATTAAAGTTATAATCGCTGGATCTTTTATTTTTAAGTGTTTTTTTTTACTGCACGTTTAAGACCACCATGTTTTATTTAACTTTTTTCTTCTCTTTATGTTTGTGGTATATGCTTGCAGTGAAAAAATAATAACAAAATGTATTGCATCAGATTGCCACGGCCAGACTATACCAATGTGTGTTTGTAAATATAGCTTAAAAACAGATGTACCCACTTGATGAGATCTTCTAAATACGACAGATGCTATATATTATGAATGGAGATATATGTGTGAGTGCAAAGCAAATAATGTTTCGTTAATACTCTGTAATAATTTATCTGGACATGTTTTAGTTCTCCTTCCTAATGATTAAACAGGAAAAGTATTTGAAGAAACAGTTTACAAATGACAAGGGACCCGTTGTAAAGTACACATGGTGGAGACATTGCCCTTACACCATGTTTCAGATGTTGTTCAGTTTGGTAGGCAGAGGGGAGAGTGTGAGATAGAGTTAGGCTGGAAACCAATCCTAGCTAAAATCTTCAAACCAACCCCATGTTACATCAAGCCAGCCAGCTAGCCTGGTCCTCCCATTGATTTGTGTAGCGCAGAGGTTGTTGGGAGGCATTTATCCCTTTAAATACATTGGTAAAAAGGTCTAAATGGCGCATTACACAGCAACAGTTTTTAAGCATATTGGCTTAAACGCCATAGGATTTACAGGGAGTTCTGAAGGGAACCAACGAGAAATTGCAGTACTACACTGTCTTCCATTATAATCAGGAACAATACAATGACATTTGAAAACTCTCATATTTGTTGAGTTTCAACACATAATTGAGTATAGTAATTGATAAAAAAAGAACACCATCTATTACAAACAAAAAGCAATATACTGAAAACATAAAACATATGTTCGGCGAATCGTCCTAATGTGCTCTAAACGTTTGTCAGTAGATATCAAGAAAATGATTAGTAAAATGTATTCTTTATTCTGTTTGCATCCAGTTTGTATCCACAAATGGCATGGCACACTCACGCTACTCTCTTTCTCTTTTTGCATAGTTGTCTTCGGTCAGAGGCTATCTGACACAGTGGCCTATGAACAGAAGTACGGGCAACACTATGTCCCTATTCTTATGGAGAAATGTGCTGACTTCCTCCGGGAAAATGGATTAAACGAGGAGGGAATCTTTCGACTTCCGGGACAGGACAACCTGGTCAAGCAGCTGCGGAATGCCTTTGATGCAGGGGAGCGCCCGTCTTTCGACAAGTATGCTTCTTCTTGAGTTTTTCACGTTTCAGGATTACTTAGTGAATGTTTGGGAGATTATAGGGGTTAGGCACCAAGATCTATGGTGCGAGGCCTGGCTTTTGTTCTGTACTGAACCGAGCCCAAGTGTTCTTGTGGTTGGGTTCAGAGCCAAAGGCCAAGCCCTTCACCCAGAATCTGCTAAACATGGTTGGAGGGCGTGTGTCACTGTGTTGTGCAAGATCAGGCCTGATGTATTATCTGGCTGAAGGCCAGGCCCTCCATTTAGAGTTTGTTGCACATGTGCCCATGATATTGACAGTGGTTTAGTTGCGGCAGTCTCTGGTGCACAAACTGGCATATGGACAGGCTATGTGCCAACACTCATCCAGTCCAACCCAGCGCTGCTGTGCACTTCCTTTGGCCATGCACAGCCGGCTCGGGGTGCAAAAACTGACCTGTGGTCTGGATTTGCTCCATGTTCTCTTCTCACCAAACAAGTTTGGACTAAATTTATCAATGTGCAGAAAACTCTGGGCATATGTAAAGCCCCTGTCCAACCCAATCCTGATACGCAGGCCTTCAGCATTGTGTAGCAGCCTGTTGGCACAGGGCATAGCCTATGGGTTCAGTCCCACCCATCTAGCAGCACTGTGAGTTTACCCTTGTGCAGTGTGCTCTGATTCCTGGCTCCCACCCCACTGAACCAGGTGTGCATTGTCTTCAGCAGTGTTCAGCAGGATCGGGGCTGGCCATGCCAAAGAACCACCTATGCACAGTTTTTTCAAGAGAGCACCAGAAACAAGAACAGGCCTACAGCCAGGCCCTACACCAGTGCATGTCTAACCCAACCCAGTAGGTCATGGCCTTCAGACATACACAGCAGTTTCTGGTCACCCATTGCAATGCAGATATACTGCCCATAGATGTATAAACAAGGGTTGAGCATAGTGTCTGGCCTTCAGCTGGACCCTGTGCTAAACCCACTTGTGATGATCTTAAGCCAGTGTACAATAACCAAAAGTGCGGGAGAGGATAGACACCCAAGCAGCTCCTCCTAACTCAACATATAGATCACAACTTGTGCTTGAGTAGCAAATAACCTATGCAGCAATTCACTGAAAAAGTCACCAGAGGGGATCAAGCACGCTATTTGAAAGGTCATCTCACCCACAACTTCTGCATGCTTCACCCAAGTAGGAAAATACTGCCCTGGTGGACTCAGCCTGATAGGGAGTTCTTAGATGTGATTTGTCAGGATAATAGTAAGGGTCCAGGTGAAAAGTAAAAAAGTCCTAATGGTATACCTAAAGGGTTTCCTTTTAATTACGGATACCCCTAGCATGCTTAAAAGCTGGTGTAAGTAGGTAAATGGTGAGGAACAGCGGTTCACCTTTGCACACATAGTTGCCAACATGTTTCAGCTAGTGTCTAGGCATATACAGATCAACTGTCCTCTTCAGGACTTGGGAACTCCCTGCCTAACTAGTGTATACATCCCATGAATGTTACTATAAAGGGGAACTCTTGTCAGACCTATATCTCTTTTGAATGGCCTCCTAAGGGCTCAAATAGAAGACGGATCCCCCACACATATATCATGCACAGCAAATTATTCAAAAATATTGTTTTTATTTATTTATATATAAGAATTTTTTTCTTTTTCTTGATATAAAGTAATTTCCTGTAATGTTTTGTTCTTAAGGTTGAGGTCATGTGCAGTGAATGGCCCCTACCCAGCTGGTTTCACGCCTCTCCTCTATGGCACTTTCTGTTAGATCTCGATCCAGTACTTAACTCCTCTGCAGACATTGGCACACTCATTCAGTCCATGCTAGAGATCTCTATAACAGTCGTACCAAAAGAGGGAAGAGCAACCGGCTCTGTGGCTTGTATAGACCAATTTTGCTTATCAACATTGACACAAGGCGCTTCACTGGCATCATAGCATCTTGGCTAAACACATATAAGGTCAGTATGATAGACTCGCAACAGGCAGGCTTGATTCCCTATAGAAACTGTGGGGACAACACCAAATGAATACTCCACCTCATAGACAAGGTACAGAGTTACCAGGGTTAGGCAATACTATTGACACTAAACGCTCACTAAGAAATTGTTCGATAGAGTTCACTGTCCTTACCTCCTCAGCACCATGAAACACTTTGTCATTGGAAGCAAGTTTTGACACTGGAGAATGTGTGGTTACAAAAAGCCCAGAGCCTCTGTGAGGGTGAATGGGATCTCATCAACCCCCTTTCCCATATGCAAAGCAACACTGTAGGGATGCCTACTGTCCCTACTCCTATCTGCATTCCACATGGAGCCCTTGGCCCAACGAATCTGCACTGACCCAAACATTAGAGGGATATGCTTTGGAGGTACAGCACTTACCATTAGCGTTTATGCAGACAACGTAATTGTGGCATTATCAGACTCCCACGGACCCCCTCCTAGCCTTAATCAAGGAGGTACAGAGCCTCAGTTAGGTGTCAGGATTCAAAGTTATCCTAGCAAAACCCCAGATTCTAAATCTAAAACTCTTCCAGGTCCACAAAGATCAACTAAGATCATGCTACCTAATATCCTCAACAGAGTGGTCCATGTGAGTACAGCTCTCCCCAACAGCATCCAAAACGTCAGAGATCAACTATCACATGCTCCTTAAACAAGTACCCATTGGTCTGTGCACCTGGAGGCGATATTGCCTATCCTGGCTGGGTGCATTGCTGCCCTTAAAAAGACTATCCTACCTAAGGTCCCGTTCATATTCCAGGCTCTGCCTCTGTCGACCTCCCCATAATATGTTGCAAGCACTACAGGCAGAGTTGAACAGGTTTATTTGGAATGGTAGTAGGGCGTGCAGGAACCGCCTTCTCACACACAGACTGCTTTCAGAGGGAGGCTTGTGAGACCACAGTGTCACATATTACTTCTGGTGAACCAGCTCAGATTCCTTTTGGAGTGGGGCTGAGAAGCCTCAGAGAAATACTGGTCCTTCATGAACCATGTGGTTGTAGGGATTCACATATGGAAGGAACCATGGCTGCCTCACAAGCATAGACCACAGAACCTATGTACCTCCTCTATAACTAAAATCACTCAGTCGGTCAGGGACATTGTGGCAATGTGCAAAGTCCACATGACCTTCCTGTCACCAATGACCCCCATCTTCACCAACCCTGATTTCTTCCCAAGCTTGAATGCGGATCACTCTTTCCAATGAACTAGGGGCTACAAACGGTTAGGCTGCATGTTCAACATAGATGAGGTTATCCCTTTTGACAGCCTTAAAAAAGATTATGAGCTTCTTGAAACAGAAAGACTAATGTCCATGCACATCCGACACTGGGCGACATACCCAACGGTCAAAACACAGCGAGTAGGCATCCAACCTCTTGGTCCTTGACGAAAGATAAAGGCAAATGTCACACAGCAAAGGTCTACGATCTCCTAGCACAGCCACCACTTGAGGGTAAAACCGTGAGGCAAGCTCGGGTGTACAAAAGAGGAGGGAAAGTTTTTTTATTCTTTTCACTTATCCAGCTTTTGCTCTCACTAAGGACTTTCTGTAAGGCCGTTATGGGTCTACTGACGCCAAAGAATATAAGCTAGACCTGGTGTCATTGATGTAAGATTGTACAAATTCTGGCTAGTACTGGAAGAGGTTAAAGAGGCGAGATTTTAGCTTGATTCTCTCTTTAACAGCAGTAATCATTCCATTCATTTTATTTGGGGTGTATCAAAGTTTGGAGCTGAGAATAACTCCCTGCTTGAATACCGAACTGGTCATGGCCCTATACAGGAGGAACTAGTCAAATTGTATCATTCCAGGACTTTTTAAATCCAAATGCTTAAAACTATGTTATATGTGGGACCACATTCTAATCTAACAACATGATTGATTATTGTGAACAAAAAAAGATATAGTATTACAGCGCTGGATGATCAAGAGCTTCATTGTTCATATTCACTAACAAGCAGCTTGGCTGACTTCCTATGTCCTTAGATATTTAGCCAGTTCTGGTAACAGCTGAATATCTGCAGGTGCCCTTCCTCCTTCCATATCTTCCTTTCATAAGGCAACGCTCCTGTAGGAACTTGCCAGGGTTGAATGTAAGGCCAACACTGTTCACATCTGGATCAGCTTGCCACTGGTGTGCCAAGTCTGCTCTGTCTCTGTGTTTCCTCAGTACCCGCTCTCCTGGCAGGTCATAAGTGGTGCACAGTTGCATGTCAGCACCTGACTGCAAGTGGAGAGCAGATTCTCTGGGAGGCATTATTAGAATTTACTAGCACTCATCTGGCCAGGTACATCCGTCATCTTATATGCTTTGTATATGCTTTATGCCCTAATAATAGTGAGCTCAATTACCACTATATGAACAGCCCAACTGCAGGACCACCTACTTACAAAAAAAAAGTAATGATTTTATGTTACAAATGCGTGCCACATCCTCTCATTTTTTATATATTATTTAATAAGAAATTACCCTTTTTAAGGAAAAACAAGGTGGTACTTATTCAGCTACCTCCCTCTTCTCCAGTCCAAGTACAAGTCTCTGTAACCCGGCTACTAAGACTGAATTTTGTGGAGCTAGGCAGCCTTAAGAACATATATTTAGCTCTTTCCATTTTCTCTTTCAAACCTCCCTTACCCTAGAAAATTGTAGAGACCAGGGTAGCAAGAAAACATGAGGACTTTGTGGAACAAAACATGAAACCTCACCACCATGAGACAGGGTCCATGGGAGTCAGTATTCAGACCCATGAGAGTAGGTGATGTGGCAATATGCAGGACCTCTTTACCAGTGTGGAGGAGAGACATAAAGAAACCATCATTACGCCTGCATTTTCTGTAGTATATGACACAACAGAATATTATATTAGAACAGGAAGACTGAGGTATTGGACAGGATTAGCCAAGCAAACAGGGTTGGATCATTTACATCTTCAAGTTTGCCACTTGGACCCTTTCTATCACCCCTACTTTTAAAAATCATTCAAAAACAAGGACTGGAATTTAAGTTATTACACAGAATATACAAGTTATAACCGGCGGGAGAATAAAGCTGGACACAGCTGTCACTGGATGTAAGAGAGCTCTCTCTCTACCAGTTGCACTAAAAACATTTGAGTACTGAGATGCTCTGAAGGCACTACTGCCCCAGTCAAAAGGTCCCTGATACCCTGCCATTTGGGACTTGTGCTAGTTTGAACCAATTAAGTATGAAACCTGGATGGTATTTTCAAAACATATTTCTTCACCTTTTGCATGTTAATATTGTTGTCAAGAGACCCAATCTTTAGCCTTGATTGCATTGTACAACTCTATCACTTACCTAACTAAATCATAGGGTGGACATGACCAGCTTCCCAGTCAGTGTACACTGAGACTATCTCAAAGCAATGTGCACTGGTTTCCTGAAGACGGCACATGATATGTTCAGTGAAAGAACAGGCCTTGAATTAGGAGCCCTCACACAGCAAAGCTTGTGAGACCATAGCCCAGAACAATTCAAACACAATCTAAAATATTGCCATAAAACCACAGTACATACTGATTATAGAACACCCACAGTATAGGGCAGTGACACATAAACGTTCTGTACTTACCAAAGGTATGACAGAGACATTTGTGAACACAAGAACACCACAGCTTCTAAACTGCTTATGAACTGACTGCTGTGGGTGCAAAATCAGACATCCAACCTAAAACAAAATGTGCCTTAGCAAACCTACCCTAAAGGCATGTCACTGGTTCTCAGTGGAAGGCACCATCAAAATTCACAGTCAAATGCTTCATGGACAAGATTTTCATCCACAGCTTAATTCTCCTACCAGAAACGTTCACACATTGATTTCACAGATCATATTCTAACAGAAGTACAATTGGAATATATATGTGTTCACCTCCTAATGAATATAGGGTCTCAGACTATGGAACTCAATCAGTGCATTTTTGGGGCCATTGAATCACTGAAACGTATGGGGATCCCAGAGTCCCACCCAAAAGCTGATGCTTCAGATGTTGCCCTTTCACCACCGGTGATTTAATACTCCAAGCAGAGACTCAACTTAGTTGGACGTGAGTCCAAGAGTCTAGAGACCTCCCATGACTGTCAAGAGAGATGCCAAAGTTAGGGCTTTAAGCAGGTTCAACCCTGGTCCTTTGTTTCTGAAGAAAGGTTCTCATACAGAACACATACAGAACAGGCCTTTGTATCACCCTCTTCATCCTGTCTCCAAATTCGAACTCGTGTGACAGCTCTGACAGGGAACCAGTTCTAACCATGCTGGATATTCAAGGGATACAGCAGGCCCACCGGCCTAGGAGGATAGGTCACATGATATGGCCAAGGACTGCAGGTTGGACTGTTTACTTCAATCATATTGCTTCTGTCCCATATAAGCTATAAACCAGTTGGCTCAATATCAGCTGTGGTCGACACTATTCCCTCAGTACAAACCTGGGGGGCAAGACCTAGATTCTGGCATGTAAAAAGTAGTTGAACTCGGTACTATTTGTGCTTATTTTACCTGTACTACCTCTCTTACCCCATCCCTTACTATTTTGTAATGCTTTCTCTACTTGTCATGTAGAGACACTGATGTGCACACTGTGGCGTCTCTGTTCAAATTGTTTCTGCGCGAGCTTCCTGAGCCTGTCATTCCCTGGTCACAGTACGAGGACTTCCTGTCATGTGGTCAACTTATGAACACCGATGAAGATAAGGTACAAATATTTCTCTTTTCCAATTATCTCAGTGCCTACCTTTCCATCAACTGCAGATTTTGGGACAACTTGTGTCACTAACACAGAGTCAGACCCGAGTTGTTTCATTGTATGGTCGGAACAGAATTCGAATTTAGAATCACTCACGGGCCTGCTAGTGCCTAGGATTGGTTGGTGATATCACATGCTTACAAATGGACCTTGATTCCTGTGGCACTTCGTTGTCAGGCCTACATACCTTTGCCACCATAGTAGAATGGAGCTGTAAAGAAATGCCTTCCAAGCATCATCAGTTTTCAAGCTCTTAATAGTCAGTCAATGATGAGAGGGTTGAAATAGTTTAACACCTTTATTATAGCCTTATAGCCCGCCGTAGCGGGCTATACCGGCTATTAAAGGCCCACTGAATGGTTAAAGGCCCGAGCCGAAGGCGAGGGACTTTGACAAAACAGCAGGACTTTAATAGCCGGTATTCCCTGCTATGAAGAGCTATAAGGCTATTAGAACATTCTGCCACTAGAGGGCAGAATGTTCTAACAAATTTAACAAAGGGTTCTCGAAGCTCGAGGGTATATAAATCCCCTCGAGCTTTGAGAAGCCTTTGTAGAACATAGGAATGTTGCTCTGCGGGCCTTTACCGGCCCGTAAAAGCAGGGAGCACTCCATTGTCTGCAATGGAGCGCCCAGCATTCCAATGTTCTAATTTTCATTAAGAGATTAGTAATTGTTGTTGGTCGTTTTTATTCAGATGACTCCAATTACAGAAATATTGAGAAAAGTTTGGTTAGAGACAGCATGTGCAATAACAGTGTGTCCCATGAAGGAAAAATACTCTATCTTAATCTAGAAGGACCTAACCTAATGAAAACCCATAAAGAGTTTGTTCTGGAAAAGAATGAAATTCGGGGGCATAATCAAGAAGAGAAGTCCTCATAAAGAGCAGTTCTGGAAACTCAGCCGAGTTCCCTCAACAGTTGCAATATCAACCATTGAATCCAATCAAAGAAAGACGGTCACAGCAATAGCTATGATCGGTGCAAGGAGAAAACCTCCCCCCAAAAAGGGTCTGTCAAAGAGAAATCACTGTTCAAAGTAGTTTATAGCAATTTAAAGGAAGGAAGGACAGGGAAGTCGGTATGCATAGAGAGCCGGATGAAAATAAAGCCTGAAGCCTCGAGCATTAAGCATAAAACATCCAAAGCATCAGGAAGCACACTCCTGCCTCTCTACCTGGAAACAGCATATATATTAAAACACTCAATTCATGTTGCAGGTTAGCAGGTAAATCATCTTTGTCCAGTAGGAAACAATCATCCAATAGTTTTGTCGCTATCTGTCGCCTCTCCTTCTGATTCCCACGTATACACTCTCGTCGGTGCAAACCTCAACTAGATAGAATAGTTTCTAAAATGTTGCGCGTTAGATACATGGGAGTAGGTTCTCATGAGAATCTTCATACCTACGCTGTTAGCTGCTTTCAGTGTCCATTGGCACAAAGGGCTAGCTATTGCAATGAAACTTTTCCGTCGACAATGTCCTGGCCAAAGCATACACATAATATTTCCAATATGCTGGTTACACTAACATTCTATTCAATACAAAGGGAACAGCAAAGCACGTTGTCTAAGCTAAAATTAGCTCATATGGTGCGTTGAAGCAAAGTCTACATTGTGTGAGTGAGCACCTTCTTCAGTCAAATGCTGGTGTTAGGGCAAATATTTCTATAGAGACATTTATTAAAAAATAGAAGCAAGAGTCAAAAGAAATCTGGGCCTAGTTAAAGAAGCACATTGAAAATGGAAGCCTTTAGCATTTAAAGCTTCACGTTTCATTCTACACGTTTAAGCAAGCATATTTCTTTAGGTGTTATTTATTCATGCGATTTTCACAATTCCTACGTTTTTAGTCACATTTCTAACATGCTACTTAAGTCTTGTTGGTCTAATATGTATACTCCCTATCAGGTTCTTGTCAAATTATGTTTATGTTCTTTAATGGATTATCATCAAGACTTGTCAGAAAAAGAAGAAATTGTCCAAAATCAGTTCTCAGCCATTGAACTGGCATACAAGTAGGTGTCACTTGAAATGCAATCAAACTATGTTCAGGGATTAAAAGTCATCCTACCAATCGGTTTATTGCTTGCAGGTGCTTAGGAAAGTGTGGATCAGTGTATATCTGTTGCCTTTATGTTGGCCACATGTCAGAATATGACATGGTCTTTCCATAGGAAAGTTGGAGAATATCTGGCGAGCTGCAAAGCAATGACTGGACTTATAGGTCCCTGTCATGCAAAGGCAAAGGTTTGCATGGGTTTATCAGAGAGGCATCAGTTCTCTTTCAGCGAGCATAGTTGGTTTGGCTGGCAAAGTCCTCTTTAATTGTCCGCAAACTTAGTAACTCGCCAGATCCTCAGAATTCTTTCTATGCAAGGGAATAGTTCAGGCTGTGGAAGGTAGTGTGCAGTGAAGTTGCCCATTCTCTCAGTCTGTGGTAAACCCTGACCACATTTGTGTTGCAATGTGATGCATTAATACAAAGGAGCTTTTGGATACACTTATTGTTCCTGTATTAGCTAGATCAATCGGGCGCCCTGTAGGACACTACTCACCTATTTGGATTCTGCCAGCTTAGGCAAAAGTTATTGACTCTGAAAGGTTTCTTTGGGTTGGGGTGCAGTCAGCCACTGGCTTGCCTCACCTTTGCCAGTGTTGAAAGTGAAACAGTGTGAGGGACCCGCCACATGGAAAATAGTCTCACGTTCCCTACACTGCAGCAATCCAGACATAAAGGTGCCTCCTGTTGAGGGACTCATGAGTGTTATTACAGAGTCTTTGTCCCCTGTGACTGAAGGGGTCACAGCTTCAATGGTTATTCCAGAAGAGTCCTCAAGGGGGCTTAGATTAATTTTCACAGGTTTCAATGATGCCGTTCACTTAAAGCCTACAAATGCTCCCATTATTGAAACACTTTGGGGGAAACAAGCTCTTGAAGACCATTCTGGTTGAAGGCATTTATCAGGCCCACACAAGTGTCCAAACTGCTTTTTGAATGAAGGCTGGAGGACCCCCATAGAGTATGAGTGAGCTGTAATGTAGTGAGTGTACAACATGGGTCCTTTGAAGAGGGTTGTGTTAAGGCCAAGTCTGTGAGCTTCAGTTACCCGTATCACCAGACATATCATGCATGCTCAATAAGTTAAAATTGTGCACATGAAGTCACCCGCTTTGCCAATGTTATGAGTGTTGGGGGCGTTCCTGTGCCACTACACTCCTGCCTTATGTTCCTGGTCAAGAACACCTACTAACTTATGACTACTCTGTACTGTACCTTAATGCGTGCATCGTCAGACACCCATCTCACAGCCTGTTTGCCACCTCATAAACGTATGTTGCTTTGGAAATGAACGGGCACGGCCCATATATTCTGGACCAATTCTAGAGACACAATTCAATTGTTCTTTTACGCAGCATGAAAATGTATAGGGGAGAAGAATCATTAGGTGACCAATCAACAAAACTATAATCTGCTTGGACACATAGGGGCAGATGTATCATCCGTTTTTTTTGTCGCAAACGCTGCGATTCGGAAAATAGCAGCGTTTGCGACAAAAAAAACGGGATTTGGAATGTATCATGCAAAAAGCCTCGCAATATTAAGGAATCGCTAATTTAGCGATTCCTTAATATTGCAAGGCTTTTAATAAATAGCAAATTGCGATTTAAGATTTGAAATGTATCAAGCATTTCAGTGTTGCGATTTTTGACTAAGAATTCGCAAATTACCATCAACTTGTAGTTGGTGGTAACTTGCAAATTCTTTTCAAAAAGCACTTTTTTTAAAATTCTAAAGGTGCCATATGACGCTCATACATGCCCTTAGGGCATGTATGTGCGCCATATGCGTACACATATCAAATTCAGGGGTGCAGCAGGGTGTCCTTAAGACACCCTTGAAATTATTCTCAATTTGCGATTAGCTAATTGCTAATCGCAAATTGAGCATAATTTTACATTCATTCCTAAGGCCCTCCTGGCCCATAGAAATGAATGGGAAATTATTCCTTAGTTGCGATTAGCATTTGCTAATCGCAATTAAGGAATTCTAAGGAATCGCTAATAAATAGCGAAATTCTACATACATACCATTTTGCACTTCTCAAATAGCGATTCCTTAACAATCACTGTTTGAGAAGTGCAAAATGGTATCTTGATACATCTGCCCCATAGTAACCACAAGCTACTACTTAAGGGTAATTTGTTTATTACAAAGCCAAAAATAACTGAACATAAAGACACCTCAATACCAGGGTGTAGAAATACAACTTTATTAGCATGAAGCCAAATCTGCATATCCATTTTAGATGATGTCACATAAATAAAACAATTAATTCAAGAACCAGAATGCAGAGGATCAGAAAGCATGAGTCCACATTTCCCTGCATTGAGAGTTGATCAATAAAAAACATTAATCTATCCCTACACTAACCCTAAGATGACATCCCTATTTAAGCATTTTCAGGAAGAAGGATAAAAGGTGTCAGCATGTGGAGTCTTCCTAAGGAGTCTCTCCACCATCAATGGGTTAGGTAGCATAATTCTACAGAGACAAAGCTCAGTCTCAGATGCTCTCTCTCTGAAGGCAAAAGAAGAAGTGGGCTCTTTCCTAACCCCACCAACACATTATTCATAAGTTACATTCCCAAGATCCAATGCGTGTCACGCCATCTGCTTTAGGTACGATCCTGAAGGTGTTTTTCCATGAGACAGCGGTGTTCTTTCCTCAATACATTTTGGGCCCTTTCTCCATTGACAGAGAATGGGTGAAACCATTTGATACATCAGGCCCTTTGTCCTTGGTTCCGGGGCCTTCTTCTGTGTGAAGCGCAACAACTATCCTTTATCAACTCAAGCCACACGATTGTAACTTCTTCTCTTCTTGCCTGACTAGTAAAACAAAGACATTATTCTAGCTAACAAAAGTACTTCTTTCACCCACAACACAAAACGTGAGAAAGAACAAATTCCACAGCATACATAAAATCCAAGCTGTTAATTCTAAAGCGAGAGTTTCCAGGGAACTGCACTTCAGGCCTACAGAATTCAGCTAACCTAAGAAAGCATAATATGAGCTTTACGAAATTGCATAGAAAGTAAGGCACTTTCAATTAATACATCTACATACGTGTAAAATCACATAATTAATAAACACATTTAGCACATGAAGAATTGTCAGTTTCACAACACAAATTCTTCATGTTAATATTTCCTGCTAGTTACATTCGCTTTATATGACTTTGCAAAGGCTTAAACACATCACGTTTCAGCTTAATACATTTCAAATTCTAACACATGATGTTACTACAACAAAGGATTATGTGCAGGTCCGCTCTACACGTGTGATTCTAATGCACCCCTCCGCATAAAATGCGATCTCTGCTGCATCAGAAACACACAGACGCATACAAAGTCCCTAACAGGAGGCAATATCATGGATTTTGTGGTAAACAGATAAAAAACCCAAGGGCATGACAAATCGCCTGAGTGAATACAATGGTTTCACCCGGCAGAAGAAGACAACGGAGCGCCCATGATTTTGGAAGGGTGGGGTGCTCTAGAGTAGATTGTTGACTGAGAAGTGTGCTATCGCATTTAATTATTGCAATAAAAACAGATTACCTAATAGGGGTGGGTGATGCAAACCAAAAGGGGTGAGTTTCAAAATTCAGAATCCATTTATTTTAACTCAAAGCCAATAACTGAAACTGTGTTTGTGTCAATGGCACGCGTTGAAATTGAACCTACGTGCCTCCCAGAGTTGTCCTATCTCTTCGTTGTAGGTAGCCTTTTGTTCGAAGTAGTCTGTTTTGTTCTTGATATTTCTTTATTAATTGGAATTTTTGGTGAGAAGTTGAATAACGACGGGCTTCTTTTATTCTTCATGCAATAAAAAAAAATGCGCATTTCCTAAAGTTAAAAAAGGTTTGATGTTTTTTTCTTTTTCCCCTGGTTCCAAATATTATAAGTAACAAACATTATTTACATGCAGTATTTTTCACAATATAGATTGGCCAGTAGCCCCTGTGTAATATCCGGAGAAGTAATGGCTGGAGATACTAATCTAAGTACTAAGTTAGTGCAAACGCAACTCTTAGACACATTCACTACACTGTTTTTTTCTTTTCAGAAGACAGTCTTGACTCTGTTTTAGAAATTACATTCTTAAATTATACCATAAGCCTGGAATAAGTTTTCGTGCTATATTTAAGAGTCGCTTACTCCAGGACAAAATACTTTGTAAACCAGTGCATCCTCCCTCGCTTAAGGTGGTGCCAGGACTGGCATCATCCATGAAAAAACGTTACTTAATAAATGATCAAAAAATTGTAGAAGTAAACCAGATGCTGCTCATATGCTTGAGGGGCGGGGGCCGTTAGTCTTACTACTGAGAGTGAAAATAATCATTTTTACACCTACACCGCAAAAAGATTTCTTCTGCTTGAATTGCACCTAATATTTTCTGTTTACAGGCACGGCAAGAGCTCCTGCACCAGGTATCTCTCCTTCCCAAAGATAACTACAACCTCCTCAGCTTCATTTGCAGGTATGAATGGCTTCTTTTCTGAGATAGGTTTTTTTCTTTGCTTGCAGGGGTCCCTCTGTAAATGCAGTAGGCGCGCACAGTCTTGTTTCATGTTAAATGCAGCAGCAAAGTGAGATATGTGCTTTGGAAGCATCCGTGGTCGGCAGTAGGAGTTACTGTAGGGCGGTGACATGGGGAGCGGGAGGGGCAGAGTGAGGGGTAGTAATGTATGGATTACGGAGTTTAACAGGTAAATAAACATATAAATAAATCAAATGAATTTTGTTGCGTGCACTGCATCACCAAATGCGATGCACCCCACGTCACCGCCCTGCAGGAACTCCTACTGCCGACCGCGGCTGTTTAGAAGCACCTTCTCTTTACATCTGTAACCAGTGCTCAACTTGTATAAGAATAAGTACCGTGGCCGTAAGTTATGATCACAAACCCACCTACAGTGGAATTGGTAACCACAAAAACAGGCGGTGTAGTCTCGATTTCTCCTTATGCCTCTTCCATCCACCACCAGGCACTCACTGCCACTTCATGTCAATCTTCCTGATACTTTTTCATCCTTGCTGTCTTTCTTTGTCACTGCTGAGCTGTCTTGTTCTTCCTTCTTTTTTCCTCTTTTATTTTTTCTCTATCTCATTCTGGGACAAAGTATGAGAAGGAAAAATACGTGCCGGTCACCAAAGATGGGTGCTTGTAGGGTATACCTGCACCCACCAGCTCAAAGTAAGCCCTGCCTTCACCAGAATCTGATCTCTAGTGCTTTTAGGTCCAGCAGCTGCAGGCACATCACAATGATCAGGTTTTAATATGCCAGTAGCCACGAGTACATGTTTAGGGGTTCATAACCTTCAGTAATGGCAACAACATAAATGAATGGCACTGTGGAATACGCTCTCCTGACTAGATTAGATTAGATTAGAATACTTGTATGGTGCATGGCTGCCTCGGCAATGAGGCATCCCAGCGCTCAAACAAGACACAGAGTAGGGAGCAGGCTAGGGTACCTTTTAAGATACACTCAATCAATAACATAACTTTGCGCAGAGCTGTATGGCACATAAAGCTTCATTCAAGGAGAAGATTCATGGGGGACTCTCAAGATATTTAGTACCAGTGGCATAAGCGGAATAGAATTTCAGTGTAATGGTACAAGCCATACCTAATCCATTACTCAAGATAGCAACACCTGATTAAAATTGAATGAGTTTTTAGGCATTTCTAAAAAATAGGCACACAGGTACATATCCAGGCATGTTAATCTCCTCTCATATATATGGATGGCTGTTCTACAGGGGCTGTACTGGAAGATACCGCATTGGGAAGACAGCGAGAAAACATGTATTAATGGGAAAGGTTACTGTGGAAAGCGAGTATGTGGACATTTGATAACTGTGTCCTGATTGGAGGAATTAGACCCATCTCTAGTCTCAGGATGGGTCCAGAATCCTGCTTTTGTCTCATTGATGTTGCCAGTAATATAGATTGTGTATGGCTGATATAGTGGCCCGGCTGTCCTGGAGGAATAAATACTGCAGCAGGCTCATGTGTAGACTCCTCACTGCGGCACTCTCTAAGCTGCTAAGCTTGCTTGGACAGAAATGTTCTATCTGGATATGAATGGTGTCCCCCTTTTCTGTACTGTGACTGAAGGTAAAATATGAGACTGTATAAGATTTGAAAGGATTTGATTACCGGCATGTGGTGAAGGGAAGATGTGAGGATCATTAGAAGGTGGGCTGAAGTGAACCTTTATGGTATGCGGCAGCTGAAAGGCAGTCTGGTGGGAGACAAACGTTTGTCCCTCTGGGTAGATCTCTCTTGGCCCCAGGTTCCTGGAGGTACTTTGAAAATCTGTGTATCTGTTAGAACAGACAGAGGTCTCATTTACCTCCAGGCTGTGTCACAGGAAGGGCTACTCTGGAGACTGCAGAGACCTTTCAGAGACCAGAGCAAGGTTATTGATAAGGGACTCTCACTTTCGTTTTGGGAAATCAGAGAAAACTAACAGAGTTTTCCTAAAAATATTTGTATTTACTACTCTAGTACTGGCAAACAATTACTGAAATGCTAACAAGAGATCGAGTTCAGGCAAATAATAAAAAGCATACAAAGAAACTGCCTAACACCTTGTAAAACGGAATCCTGCCTATTTTCTACCATTATGTGAAATTGTACCCAATCCACATACATTTCCTATGTTTCCCTCTGTGAGCACAGTTCTCACCTTTGTTCCTAGTCTAAATCAGAGCAATCATATCTAGCGCTCAAATGGGGGGATGTCCCAGCATAGCAATTCTCATCACAAACAAGGAACATCTCTTTGATAAGCATGATGGTAGTTTCAGTATTTCACATGGTTCTCCCATATATTGAGAGTAATCAAAGTTATGTGTAGCAATGTGATTCTAATGAAAACACTGATCATTTAATACTTCATGAGGAGGTGCACCTCAGTTTGAGATCTCAAATTTATAGTCCAATTAATTGTGGAGAGATATTTTTGAAATGGAAAAGGAGATGTCTAGTTTGTTTCGTTTTAGAATCAATCATTTTTATTGTGTGGTAGAAGAACAGTAATACACAGCTCAGCTGCCTACATCAGTGTGCCGACAGAGCGTGATCTTAGAGACATTACACAGCGTTGTAGGTCTACATCCCGGAGGGCGACCTTGCAATAAGACTCAGTTCATAGCACAATGATAGGGCACTTGGCTAAGACACCACTTTTATAGAACAAAATGAACAGAGAAATGGACAAACAACCCTACCTCCCTCCACCCTAGCCCCCCTAAAGTCCACCCCCCCTCCGCATCAGTTCAGGACCTTCACTACTACCTCTTCCTAGCAGCCAATCCCTGGCTAACGTCTTTCAGATTATTTATCAGAGGTGAGGTAATCAACCAGTAGGGAGTAGGAGTAGAGGTCCATTCAGTTCCCCATTATAATAGTCAGTTTAATCAGAAAGGAGAATGGACACTTGTAGCTTCATAACCATTGGTTATAGTGGAACACCCTCATAAACGCTGTGATGTTAGATGCGGTGTATATCTGTTGTCCGCCCACTATCAGCATTATGGCATAGTCATCGGGTGTTCAATTACGTGCTATATGCCAGCCTCATCCTGAGGCAACCTCTGGTCTGGGTAGCAGTGTCTAGAGAATATGGGACACCCCTAGAGGGAAGGTGAAGAAGAGACAAGAAAAAATCTTTTTAAAGTTAAAAAACAATGCCTCTCCAAAGGAAACTTTAATGTAAAAAGGAAAGGTAATGTTATTGAAATGGATTGGATATTGTGGTCAATCAAGTTACTATATCACCCCATATCTCTTAAAAAACGCTCGACGTGTTTCTGCTCTTTCTGGCCCAGCCGGGTCTATAGAGCATTCGTCAGGACATACAAGACAACAGGTAAGTACTTACACCATTTGTGTAGTTTTCGAAAGAGTGTGTAATTTTCAACACTTGATTGAACTACTACTTTTGATTCCTTGATTAAGGAGATTGAGTTCTTCTTCATGGTGCATGGGTAATATATGAACCCGAGCCGCGTGCTGGAGATGTCTCCACGTCCTGTGCTGGCTCTGCCCCCAGATGTCGGAGGTACCTGGTGGTTCCAGTGGTATGAGCTGTAAGATTTGCAGGTATTTTGGGCATGTAACTTCCCTCATGTCTTTGGTAAGGAGTTGTAAGAATGGGGCCCATATTTTTGCATATTCCGTGCCCTTCCCATCTACACTGAGCGAAAGGCGCTCCATTCCTAAGAGATGCCAAAGCCTCTGAATCCAATCTCGAGGGTCTGGAGCTGACGAGGACCCCCATTACACAAGCAGTACCTGCATTGCAGCAAGCAATGCCAGGGCTATCTGCTTACCCCTCAGTGACCGCAAAGGGAAGGACCCAGAATGGGGAAGGCCCAGTAATGTGTGCTCAGGTGCTCGTGGAAATGTAATCTGAAATGCAGCATCAAGGTCGTCGAGAACTGCTGTCCAATACCGCACCAGTTTCGGGCAATGCCGCAGTAAATGTACTGAAGTGCCAGTAGGACCACACCCCCGCCAGCAGAGGTCTGACTTAGTTCTGTCCCACGATTTGATGCGCTCTGGGGTCTAATATCAGTAACTAACCCCTTTATAGGCAGATTCCGCACCCGCTGAGTTTGAAGCAGGGTGATGCGCCCGATAACAGATGTGTTCCCATTCTTTTTGCTTTAAGGGCCACCCTAATTCAATATCCCATTGGACCTGTGCTTTTGTGCGTTGTTCTTTAGGGCGCGCAATAATCATAGCGTACAGTTCAGATATGAGCTTGCGGTCATCTTTTTTACAAACCAGCCACTTTTCAAAAGTTGTCAAGGGGCGGGACATGAGAGCAAAGTGTGAGGGCTGTGTCACCCAGTGTGCAATGTGTGAGTAGTAGAAAATGTCCGATTCTGGTAAATCATAATAATCCTTGCACAGTTGGGGAAAGGGAATCAAGCCGTCTAGGTCAAAGAGAGAACCCACCCTTTTACAACCCTTCTTCCTCCAGCGGTGGAAGACTGGTGACGCGCAACCTGATGGGAAATCGGGGTTGTCCACAATAAGTGTCATAGGGGAGGGGAACGTGGTCCATCCCTTCTGCCTTGCTAGTTGGTCCCACACCTTAAGGGTTGGCGAAGTAACTGGAGAGGAGTATAGGCCCCAAGCTCTGTGCCTGCATGGAAGCCAAAGCTCGCGCCAGATATTACAGCCAGCCATAGTTTCATCCATAAAGTTTCATTGTTTACTGGACAAAGGCCTGTTCCATTTGGTAATGTAACGAAGGCAAGATGCTTGGTAATAAGCACTGGTAATAAGCCAAGCCCACCGCTAGCTTTTGGAGAGGTGACTAGGGATAGCGCAAGCTGAGGCTTCTTATTATCCCACAGGAACTTGTTAAGGATCCCCTGCAATTTTCGAAGGGCGCTTGGCGGGTGGCTCACAGCCAGCATTTGAAAGATGTATTGGATGCACGGAAGCACAGTCATTTTCACTGCCGCTAATCTCCCATACCATGCCAGGTTGAGACGGGACCAGGCAGACAGTGCCTTGGTCGTTTGCTCCAACAATAGTTTATAATTAAGGGCAGCTGTTTTAGCAATAGAAGAGGTCAGCCGGACGCTGAAATAAGTGATGTCTGTGTGGGCCCATTGGAAGGCGAAATCCTTTTGCAGGTCCTAGACCTCAACTTCAGGAATAGAGACGTTGAGAATCTGCGATTTCGAAAAATTTACTTTGAATCCTGCGATGTCTTCAAAAGCAAGGAGCTCTTGTGATAGATGCCGCAGTGTTGACTGGGGCTGTGTGAGTGAGAGGATGACATCGCCCGCGTACATACTAATTTTGTGCGTGTCAGCGCCAAAGTTGTTACCTACAATGTCAGGATTGGATCGTATGCGTTGGGCAAAAGGTTCCATATAGAGCACAAAAAGCAGCGGGGACAGGGGACACCCTGCCACGTTCCCCTGGCAATGTGAAAGAGGGTCGATTTACACCCATTCACACGCACCGCAGTCTTGGGGGAGGCATATAGGCACTGGACCCAACGGACAAAGTTATCGCCGAATCCGAAAACCCGCAAGACTGCGAATAAATAGCCCCGGTCGACGCAGTCAAAGGCCTTCTCCGTGTCGATGGAAAGCAAGAAGGCCTGAGTACTGGACCAGTGGACTAAGTCTATGAGATGGAGGAGTTGTTTGGTGTTGTCCCCTCCTTGCTGCGTCGGAATAAAGCCGGATTGGTCTGGGTCAAAAAGGCTATCCATCAAGGGACTAAGTCGCGCTGCCAATATACTTGCGAAGAACTTCGCGTCAATGTTAAGCAGTGAAATTGGCCAGTACGACCCGCACTCCTTAGGATGCTTCCCTGGTTTAAGAATGACAGAGATTGCCACCTCGGACATTGAAGGTGTCACCTCCCCAGACTCGAGAGAAAGAGTTAAAATGTCTTGTTAAAACGGGAGCCTGCTCCACCCAGAAAGATTTGTAGGACAGTGCTGGAAAGCCATCCGGACCTGGGGATTTGGCCACTTTCAATCGTGCAATCGCGGAAATGACTTCCTCTATTCGAATGGCCGAGTCTAAGGTGTCAGCCGATGATTTAATCAAAGGAGTGATATTGCAAGAGTTTAAGTATTCCTTTGTGGCATGTGAGCAAGCATCCCCCCTCGTGTATAGGCATTGATAGAACTGGCGAAAGGTGTCGACAATAAGTGTGTTTGTGTTATGCTCCACCGCATTCAAATCTCAAATAGACTGGATAGCGGACAGCTGTGCACGCGCCCGCAATCTGTGTGCCAGCATCCTCCCTCCCTTGTCCCCGCTAAGATAGAATTTGTGCCGTAGTCTTAGGAGGGAATGCTCTGCCCTGTCCAAGTCTAGGTGGTTCAGGATGCGCCGCCGTGTTTCCAGTTCCCTCCAGACTCTGGGGGCTCCAGTCCGTTTGTGAACTGCTTCCAGTTCTCCCACCTCCCTTTCCAATTCTGCATGCTTTTCTTTGTGTAATCGCGTGAAGGATGCTGCGATTGCGATAAATTTGCCTCGCACCACTAGTTTCAAAGCTTCCCATACCGCCGGAAGAGGAGTACCCGCTTGGTCATTTTCCGCGAGGTAGTGAACTATATTATTCCGAATACGAGTAGCGACCTCCTCCGAGTGCAAAAGGGAGTCACGAAGGCGCCAGCCCGGCGGTGGTGAGCACTTGCCATGAGATGAGAGTAGTACCGATATGAGGGCATGGTCCGAAAGGGAACGGGGAGTGATATCTGCTGTGCGCAAGCCCGATAGAAGAGAGGGGGTGGCTAAAAAGTGATCTAACCATGCATAGGTTTTGTGAGCTGCAGAGTAGTAGTCTAACTACCTCATGTTCAGGCAAAGGATGAAAAGAATGAGAAGAAATAGTAGGTGGAGGTGTAGGTTGCACAGTGGGAACAAACGTCACTTTAAAAGAGAATGTCACATAACCAATTATAAATATCATTAAACTCAATATCAAAAATAAACACGGTATTGAAAAACTTTTCTTTGATATCATTTTGCATATCTTCTTTTTAAAAACCATTGTCCTTGCAGGTCTCTCCAACTCGAAGAAATCCATCCTAACTAAATATGCTGCTCGCGATGGTAGGGTGTTCTATGCTAAGGAATTCCTCTGTCAACCCAGGGCAACTCCCTTAGTCCAACCAGAACCTTCGACCTAGTGTCTCAGGCTTGCACTCCAAAGACTTTCGGCAACCGCGACCCTACAGCTGAATCCGGATGGCGGTTCGAAAAACAAAAATGAGTAGATCCTCGGTTGAGAGTTAACCTGCAAACAGAAAAATCATAAAAACTTTATTTATTTTTATTTGTCCATGACTCTCGGTCGCAAATTATAGCTGCCTTTTCCAGGCAATTCTTGATCTTTAAACAGGAGTTCAGGCTCAGTAGTGTTCAATCGATTCAAAGGAGGCACAGCTTCTTGTAAAAGATCGTCACTTTCTCTCCCAGAGTTCGTACCAATCAAACGGGCATCGCTGAATGGCAAAAATCGTGGAACAGTTTCGGTTTCAGAGTCTGGAAGTCCCTCCTGGACCCACTGATCGTACGGTAAGGGCAATGGTGCTCGCTTACAGTGTACGCCGTTGATCCGGTTTTTCTTGCCTTGCACTCGAACTGCAGAACGTGTAGACAAGAGCACTTGGTAGGGTCCGGTCCAGCGGGGCTGATCGTTCTTGCTCCGCTGAAAATTCTTGACGAACACCCAACTTCCAGGTTCAATAGCGTGGCCTGGATCCTCAGAAGCTTGTGGTAGGCTATCATGCACCTGTTGGTGTAAAAAACACGCAATTTAGTCGTCAGTTCGCGCAAGTAATCAAGCAACACAGGGTACTCAATTCCACTAAACCTGGTTGGCCTTGGCACACCCCAAACATTCGCTGGGCGGCCAAAGACCACCTCGTTTGGACTCAGACCCATTCTCGAATGCACAGTCATTCTTGTGGACAAAAGCGCTAAAGGCAAAGCATCTGGCCATTGTAAACCAGTGCTCGCTTGGATTTTAGCTAATTTTAGCTTTAGAGTGCCATTATAGCACTCGACTAAACCATCTGATTGGGGATGATTTGCAGCATGGAACATCTGCCGGATACCTAGTCCCTCACACACTCTCTTCATGACTTGACCCACAAATTCACTCCCATTGTCACTCCAGATAATTCTCGGCATTCCAAATCTAGGGAAAAATTCCTTTATCAGGACTTTCGCTGTGGACAGGGCAGTATTGTCCTTAAGGGGATAAGCTTCTACCCATCTAGAAAAGGAGCAAACAACCACTAAAACATATTTCAAGTTGTTGCATCTCTCCATGTGGATAAAATCTAGCTGCAAAGCCTTGAACGGATACGTAGGAGGAGCAAAATGACCAGCTGGTGTTGGAGTTCCCTTACCAGGATTATACATCAAGCACACCATACAGTTCTTAACCAAGTTTTCTGCACATTTTGGAATTCCCGCATTCTGCCAAACCGGAGCCAACAACTTACAAATCCCTTTCACGCTGATATGTGCCATTCCATGAGCCATTGCAACAACTGGAAGCACATACGCGTCAGGCAACAACCATCTCTGATGTTCGGACAAATCCGTCCAACAACCATTCGAATCCAATCTACCCTTACTTTCTCTCCATTCATTCAACTCTTTCTCTGTAGCTTCAGCTTGAATGGATTTCACACCCTCAATCGTATCTTCACACATACTCTTCTCTGGAACCCATCTCACCGGACCTGCAACATACATTCAACTCATCACATTTCTCGCAGTTTCTTTCGCAACTTCATCCGCAAACGCATTTCCGGGATCAACATTATCCGTAACTTTCTTATGGGCACTACATTTCACAATCGCTACTTGCAATGACAAAGTAAGAGATTGAAGAAGTTCGTTCACCAACTGCCCATGCTGTATCTTCGTTCCATGCGGAGTCAAGAACCCACGTTCATGCCACAAACGCCCAAAGCTAGGAGCCACGCCAAAGGCATGTTAGCTGTCAGTATACACATTCACTTGTTTTCCTTTCGCCAACACACATGCTCTCGTTAATGCAATCAACTCCGCTGCTTGTGCTGAATTATGTGGAATACGTGCAGCTTCAACAGCATATGCCGCAGTCTTATCACCACGAACCATCAACCCACAAAGTACCATCACACTCTGGAAAAGGAGTATCTCTTAAGTCTACTCTCCCTTTCGTTTCTTCTTCAGTTCTCAAAAAAACAATCATGTTGTTCTTCAATATCTGTCTCAACTGAAATTGGCAACAACGTGGCTGGATTCAACGTGTTGCATCATTTAATGTGCACATGACTCGCTAACAACGTCAACTCGTAACCCGACAACCGAGCACTAGTTAAATGCTGTGTCTTCATACGGTTCAACAAGGTATCCACTGCATGTGGAACCATTACCACTAACGTATTGTCCATAACCAAACCAGCAGACTGTCGAATTGAAACAGCCGCTGCTGCTGTAGCTCTCAAACAACTCGGCAACGCCCTTGCTACCGGATCTAAGGTCGATGAAAAATAAGCACATGGACGCTGCTTATCGCCAAACTGCTGAGTCAACACTGACAATGCACATCCCTCTCTCTCGTGAACATACAATGTGAAAGGCTTACTGTAGTCGAGAGTACCCAACACAGGAGCCGAACACAACACATTGCGTAATTCAGAAAAGCTCTTTTGACATTCATCAGTCCATGGAATAGGATTTGGAGTATCCTTAACAGTAAGAGCTATCAAAGGCTTCGCTAACAAAGAAAAATTAGGGATCCACTGTCTACAGTACGACGTAATACCCAAAAACGCACGTACTTCTCTCTGTGTCGTAGGCACACTCATTTTCGCAATAGCTTTAATTCTTTCTGGGGTCAGTTTCCTTCCCTCCTTCGATAAGAGGTGACCTAGGTAGGTTACTTCTTGTCGACAATATTGCAATTTGGAGCGAGAAACTTTGTGATGAAAATCAGACAAGTGGCATAGCAACGACAAAGTGGCTTCCCTACAAATCTCTTCAGTATCAGCGGCCACTAGCAAGTCATCAACATATTGAATAAGGGCTGCACCATCAGGTAAAACCAACAGATCAAGTTGTGTCTTCAAAGCTTGACTATAAATTGATGGACTCTCGCAATAGCCTTGAGGAGCGCGCTTAAAGCGGAAACTTCGTCCTCCTAAAGAGAATCCAAAGATGTCCCTACTTTCCATGGCAATCGGGATACTGAAGAAAGCATTCTTCAAGTCAATCATCGAAAACCATGTGGCAGTAGCCGGAATCAGAGTCAACAAAGCGGTGATATCAGGCACAACAGGAAACTGTGGAACAACAATCTTGTTCACTTCGCGAAGATCGATGACAAACCTATATACAGGAGGCTGTGAAGAATCCGTTCTCTTCAGGACAGGCAAAACGGGACTATTGCACACATTACCTCTCGTTTCCTCAATGACACCCTTTTCAATCAGATCATAAATAATCGCTAAAAGTGCACGTTCACCATCACTCGAGATACGGTACTGTGGAATGCGCGGTAACTTAGCATTCGCCTTCAGTGTCACAACATATGGAGGAATCTCCAGTAGGCCCACATCATTCGGACCAGTAGCCCACAATGAATCTGGTAAAGAAGACAATTCAGGTGGAAGACTATCTTTCGACATGTACATCAGAGAGATCACTCTCTCACCCAAAGTAAGATGTACTCCTGACGGAGAACAATATAGTGTCACATACAATCTCTTCAATAAATCCAATCCCAACAGATTCTCATTACAACCGGTTGTCAAAAGAAGGGGTGCTTTGAACTTACGAGGTCCAACAGAAAGAGACAATGGAGCAGAAATCGGATTTGTAACGGGGGCGCCAGAAAAACCTACAGAAACATTGTCAAAGCCAGACAAAGGTGCGCCAGGGAGTTTAGAGTGCATAATAGAACTCTTTGTAGCACCAGTGTCTAGCAGAAAAGGTTCTGACACACCTGATGCAGTTACTTCAACATATCTGATCTACTGGAACTGGAACAACTCCCTCTCTTTGTCCATGGCTGTCCTAACAATCATTACCATTCGCTTCGTCACCTTCAACATAGTAATTATCTGCATAGTACTGTGCTGTCCTACCAGACAAACCTTTCTGCTGATCAAAACTATTCATTGAATTCTGTGGAGGCAAAGGACGTCCATTCTGTCCACGACCTCTACCTCTAGGCGCCTGTTGAGCACCTCTACCTCGTACACCAGAAGTACCATTCATGCACTGTAATAAAACCGGACAACTATTCTTGAAATGACCCTCTTCTTTGCAATACTGACACTGATTAGGCCCATACGGAAAACGCTGTTGAGAAGACTCGTTCCTTTGCGAGTTTCTCGAATATTGCTGAGGTTGCTGATAATCACGCTGATTATTAGTACGGGATGGATAAGCTTGTTGTAGAAGAACTTTAGTCTTCAATTCCTTAGTCTTCTTATCCGCTTTCTCTAACTCATCTTTGCGCCTATTTTCATAGTACTGGGCCGTAGCTAAAATCTGCGCTGACGTGGAAACAGCCCAAGCACTCTCGGAATCCTTCAACTTAGTGCACAACTCAGGAAGCAAATTATGCACAAATTTGTCAACGAACAATCTCTGGCCACCTTCAGTAGCCATATACTGACCACTATGATCTACAAAGGTCTCTTCAAACCATGTGAAAAGTCAGACACAGTCTCGTCTTTCTTCTGCTTACATGCAGACAACTTGTCCCAATTAACACGTACTTCAGGCATCAAAGTCTTCATATAGTTAATAATCCTACCAGGGAGTTGAGTAATCAGATCTTCAGGCTTAGCACCTCCAACTTGTCTATCATTCGCAGCAACAATATTAACCCATGTATCACCCAATTCATTATCATGATCCGTATGTCGAATCACATTCCAGATAGGCTGTGGGACAACATTACCAAACAACAGATCTATGTCCGCTAAATTCATGATGCACGAACCCACAGTTTGAGTGAGCTCTTTATAATATCCTGCCGGATTTTTGCGCGGATCAGGTAAAGTCTGCTTAATTGCCAAAACTTCAACAAGCTTCCAAGGAACATGTACCCATACTCGCTGAAAGTGCCCAGCAACATTACCATCAGTAGGTCTCCAAACTGGAGGAACCTCGCGCATCGGATATTGACGCGCTGCTCTCCCAACTGACGAATCAGGCTCAAACAACCGTTCAGAAGGAGTGTTATTACGGAATAACAACAACGTCGCAATTGCTCTCTCAATGTCATGCAGACTCACAATGGTCCCTTTCGCAAACTCGAAACGCACTCAATACAATTCTTCAGGAGCTTTACCTACTTCTTCAACCCATTGTTCATGGAGGAACACACACATCATCTCAAAGACATATCGCTGTGTGGGTGCTTCCCATTGACAAAAAGCATCCATAACACTTCCAATATCGTACTGAGAAGTGTACGTAACCCATCTACGCGCCATGTGATCCAACACTGTACGTTCATCTATACCAGGCAACTGACTACGTGATTGTCTACGCTCGTTAGCTGGAGACAGACCCAATTGTCCCAACAAAGGAGACAGGAAACCAGAAAAAGCAGCAGTCATTCGTTGTCTAGTAGAAGGAGAAGATGAAAAAATAAGAGAAGACGGATCAAAAGGAGAAGAATCCAAAGTCGGAACAGAAGGAGTTTTATGGACAGGCGTAGGAGTAGCAGACAAAGGGGAAGGCAAAGTTGGCGGCCCCTGAGGAGGCTGCGCCAAAGGAACAGTAGCCACCAGAAGAGGAGCTGGCTGTAGAGGAATTACAGGTGGCACAGCAACTGGAGGTTGCACAGCCACAACTGGTGGCGGTGGTGCCATAGCATTCTGTGCATAAGGGGGTGGCGAACTCAATAGATGTTTTTTGAAAAGTGTTATCCTGGTGCACACGAGGTTAATCAAATTTTCTTAAAGCAAATTTATCTGATTTAGGTTAGCGCTACTCGGGTCACAAGGCGTCCTGCCCTTGTCTTCAAATAACTCAAAACGTGGAGTGGGAGGGGGACTCCCTCCTACAACTGAGTGCGCTGTTTTGCAACGAAACTCATAGGTTTCTTCTCTGTATTTTACATAATTTCATGCATAAACTGTTCCATGTATCACAAATCAATAGTCCATAGTTAATCTCCGTGGTATAGTGCTTTTATTTCCAATTTCAAGCAGATAATTATACCAAGTTTAGTAATACATCTTGTAAACCCAATGCATTTCGGGTCTTTCCAACAGACCCTTCATCAGGGGACTATGGAGTGAAGAGAAACAGGACCTGTTAATTCACCTTGCCAATAAACACGAAAATATAAAAACATAAACGTATAAACCAAAACATACATTCATTTCATGATTATATCTTCCACTGGAATCGGATCCCACTCAAGAATACCAACAAATTCTTAAAAAGATCATTAATGACGCCCATGATATGAAGTGGATAAACGACAAAACCAAACAGTTTCTAGAAATGAAACATCCAAGAAGACCAAAGCTGTATATGACACCCAAGATACACAAAAATTTGACTAATCCGCCATTTAGACCCATCGTCTCTGCGTGTGGGTCTATCTCTGAGCCCATAGGGAAATTCATTGACAGGTTTTTGCAACCCATTGTACAAAACTCAGCCACGTACATTAAAGACACGACAGCTTTCTTGAACATGTTGGATAAGCTAGTGCTGAAGATTGATGAAACATATCTACTATGCACTATAGATGTAACCGCCCTATACACCTCTATTCCCCACAACGAGGGCATAGAGGCAGTAGAATGGAGCCTTGCTAACAGCAACCTACAGGAGGAACAAAAATTGCTAATCATACAACTCATGCAATTTGCATTATTTTGCAGCTACTTTGAATGGAATGGAAAATACTATAACCAAAGCAGTGGAACATCTATGGGCTTTGGGGGGGCGCCCTCATACGCTAACATTTTTATGAACAAATTTGAAACTGATCACATTCTTGAGAATCCATCATGGACAGACCACTTGATTATGTACAAAAGGTACATAGATGACCTATTTATAATATGGAGAGGAGCTAGAGAAGATTTGGAAAACAACATCATTGCTCTCAACGCTTGTAATGAAAGGATAAAATTTACCCATACTATAGATGAGCAAAACATAGCATTCCTCAATGTGAAAGTGTCCATAACAAAGAATATCATCACTACTAATGTTCATATCAAGAAAACTGACAAAAATTCTTCACTATTGTTTCAAAGTTTCCATCCAATGACACTGAAAAAACATTTGCCTACTTCGCAATTCATAAGAATAAAAAGAATCACTTCCAATGAAGAAGAGCTGTTAAAAATTTTCCAAGAACAAACAAAAAAGTATCAAGCAAGAGGATATCCGAATGATGTACTACAAACATCATTAAACAAAGTGGCTAAACAATCTCGAGTCAGCATGCTGAAAGAAGTGGCAAAAACACAAGAAACCAAAACAGTTTGTGTATTGAAATTTTCTACGGATGCAACCAAAATCAATAGAATAGTGAATAAACATTGGGGACTTATTCAACAAGAACCTGATCTAAAAGATCTGTATCAAGAAAATATAACTTTTGCATTTCAAAGATCAAAGAACATTAAAGAAATATTGAATACACCAAAGAAACTAACAATGACCTATCGAGGCATGCAAAAATGTCACAATTGCACCCACTGCGGCAATGTAATCATTGGAAATCAATTTACTCATCCTACCAAAGGGCATCAAATTGAATTGAAACACAATAGTACATGTGACACTATGAATTGTGTGTATGCCATTAAATGTCCGTGTGGAAAAACTTATGTAGGTCAGACAGAAAGGAAAGTGAAAACACGCATAACTGAACATAAGAGTAATATTAGACTCATGAACTCTAAATCCACAGTTGCATGTCACTGGCTTGAAGCACGACATCAAATTTCCCAGTTAAGATATACGGTCTTGGAGAGAATCCTTCCACGCAACGACATGGATCCGTCTAAGCAAAGACTTAGATGTGAATACTATTGGATTAAAAAACTTAATTCAAGCCACCCGATTGGGCTCAATGATAGAATTGAACATTCATGTTTTTTATAAGCACCACAGCTATGGGTTTGAACTATATCCGAGCCCCTTGATGTGTTCATTAAGGTTCTACAGTCCACTTGTATGAATGTACCGTTTTTCATATTATTTGTAATTTAGTTTATTAGTTCGTATGAATATTGTTATATCATTGTCTTTGTCACCATTCGATTTAGAGATACCACTTATACTTCCTGGTTACCACATATACATTAGGATTTGCCTTAGCGTAATTAATCCCTACACTTCCTTGAAGCCGTTATGGACCAAGTCACATGACGAGTATCACTCTGCCGTGATTGGAAGGCTTTCCGATCACGTGTGCGGAACTGCACTCCATAACAGATGCTTAGCTTTGGCGCGAAATATCGAGACGCCGAATTTAGGTATCAGACCGGACGGTCTTATGTAAGTAACTCAGAACCGAGAGTGTATATTTATTAATTTTACATCGCTATTTAGCATTAGGATTACTTTAGCGTTCATAGGAAGTAATGATTGTCATGACATTTACTCTGTACTTGTTGTGCATAATTCAGGAGACACGTACAGTTTTGAAGTTAGAGTGGTATCATGCAAACGAGTTGAATTTAATCATGAAATGAATGTATATTTTGGTTTATACGTTTATGTTTTTATATTTTCGTGTTTATTGGCAAGGTGAATTAACAGGTCCTGTCTCTCTTCACTCCATAGTCCCCTGATGAAGGGTCTGTTGGAAAGACCCGAAATGCATTGGGTTTACAAGATGTATTACTAAACTTGGTATAATTATCTGCTTGAAATTGGAAATAAAAGCACTATACCACGGAGATTAACCATGGACTATTGATTTGTGATACATGGAACAGTTTATGCATGAAATTATGTAAAATACAGAGAAGAAACCTATGAGATTCGTTGCAAAACAGCGCACTCAGTTGCAGGAGGGAGTCCCCCTCCCACTCCACGTTTTGAGAACTCAATAGATGTGACATTAAAGGATCTTTCGCAAGATCTTTCTTCTCTTCCTGCTCTTTAAGCGGCAAAACTGGGTAGCATCTATATACCGCTAACTTCTTCACCCTAAGCATCTGTTCGCTCTCTTGCTCTTACTCATTATCCCTATACGCAATAGCAGCTTGCACCATTGACATACCTCGTTCTCGTTTATTCTTCTTCGCTAACTTAATTTCTTTCTGTTTGGCTTCTTTGAGCCATATGCGGAAAGAGTCAAACATTGCCGTCCGGGCTTTCTTCTTGAACAGCTTCACTTCGAGATTGTCTAAAATCTCAGCTTCAAAACTACCATAACGGGGCCACTTTAGGACACCGTCTTTTCTCGTATACTTTACCCAGATCTCATTATAGCTAATAGGGCCCACACCATGCTTCACGTACAAGTCATATGTAGGAGTTCCAATTGGAGGAACCGGACACAAATCCTCTAACCGGGAATCCTTAGAACAACCACAACCAAATAACTTTCCAAGTCTGCTAAGACCAGGCATCTTGCTCACTAGTCTAGCTTCAAACAACAAGGGAAATCTCAAAACGATAGTCTCGCGAATACACGAGTCCCTTGGCTTTGGGGCCTGCAGGTACCAAATCAAAGCGATCAACTAAAGGATACCAAAACAAACTAAGGACTAGGAGACGCTCCACTCATACTTAACTGAAATGTCGATGGCGTCACCATAAGACCCGTCAATCGTCTCACTCTACAAACGTCTAAGGCTCCAAGACGGATGTACCATGTTACAACGCATACCATTACAACTACCTACCATTACAACCCTACCATTACAACGCATACCATTACAATGCATAGCGCTTAGAGGTGCTGGATAGTGGTAAGTATAATTTACTATTCCAACTCCAGTCCCCGTGGACACTAGGGAAGGTGTTGGATAGTAAATTAAACTTATTCCCTATCCTAGAGCGCCCCCCAGCGCAATGCGTTGTAATGGTATGCGTTGTAAAAGTTGCGTTGTAATAGTAGGTAGTTGTAAAAGTTGCGTTGTAACAGGTGTATACCCTCCAAGACAGGGCGACAGTCAGGGCAGCAGTCCTTCGTAGCCATCGGAAGGCGGGGAACCTCGCAGCAAAGACTTTCGGATCAAAACGACATACAGGGGTCGATGAAGTGGTTGGCCTTCCTCCAGAATTTTCACACGAAGCTCTCCACGATCTTCGGGCTTGGACCGGTACCGCTGAAGTCGCCCCACATTGGGCGCCAACTTAAGGACCGGGTTTTAGAACCCAGCGGCGTCAGGGAAAACGCCCGATGCCTTCGAGTTCCCCTGCCTTGGCAAACAGAGACACGGGACACTTCCTGATGACGTCAAAGACCAAAGTTTATTGGCTACAACCAGGAACAGAGGTCTACGAAGCACACACGGGTGGTTCGCTAGAGACTGCACAAATTCAATGATCGGAGCATGGTCTTTTATGCCAAAAATCAAGCCTCAGGCAACATTCAAAATTAGCATTGGGTTCATACAAACTGACCAATAAAAATTTGACATTTTGAAGGTAGCGTATGACGACAATCCCACTTTCCGTTGTCCAGCCCACCAGAAATGACCAAGCACATTCCAATATTCCTGTTCGATCAGGCCGGACAAACCCATCATAAAACCCTCAACCCAAATCAGTGATTATGTTGTAAAGGAAGGAGCAGAAACAGATTGGAAGCAAGATAGAAAGGTGGATGCAGTGTACCATAAACTTCGACATGTCCTGCTCTTTGATCTTTATCTGACCAGCTGCTTAACAAGGAACTGGCTGTACGTGTCCCAAAGACTCGTTCGGCCGCAGTCATCGGCCTATGTAAGGGCAACCACACAAAATGGCTGCCGAACACAAAATGGAACCCGAAGGTTCAAACGAAATCCCTGAATACGTAGTGTTCTCATTGATCGATTAATGCGAACACACTCGTACACACTACACTCGTGATTTGCGGTCTGCTGACACCAAAATCGTCTATTTCCGACGATCTTTATTAAACGGGTTCAGAACCACCGAACCTCACCCACAAACTACGGAACTACAGTAGGTGTACTCACGCTCATTCGGGTGCTGGGCACGCCACACATCGCTCAGCTCACAGTCAATTAATCATTGCTTCCCTCCCTGTGACAGTGCCCCTGTTTGATGCGATCTTTGCTCTGATCTATCTACTGCTGGGTCCATCACCACATTCAAGTCACCCCCCACTAAAAGTGCCGCATCTGGAGAGGCAAGGGCTTCAGAGAGGGCTAGCCATAGAAAGGGTTCTTGTCGTTCATTCGGGGCGTATAAGGACCATATTGTCATTTGTGTGTCTCCCCATTGTACGCGGATTGCTAAAAACCTGCCTTTGATATCTGCCACAGTGGAGATGACTTTGCATTGTGAGCGCGCACTAAAAAGGATTGCAAACCCATTTTTCTTAGCCGACCCTGAGGACCACAACTGCAGCAGGAAACGATTGTCCCTCATCTGCTTAGTATCTTTGGATAACAAATGGGCTTCCTGAAGCACACAGACATACCCCCCAGCATTTTCTAAGAGAGAAAGTATTGCATAGCGCTTAACTGGGTTGTTCAACCCTCTTACATTCAAGCTTACAATTTTCAAGTCCCTACCCATCGAACCCAAAAGGGGAAAAAAGGACATCTAGTTGCTCAATCCCACCTGAGCCTGTACCAATGTAATACACCTTCCCTGATCCAGGTACCTGCCAAGCCTGCCTGGGAACTGATGCGGGCCCCAAAAAACATTTGGACCGGATAACTACCTAACCTGCCTAAGAACTAATGCGGAGTCCCTAAAACAATCCCAAAACCCCCAAAAGCCCCAAATAGCTAGCGGCTCGTAACACAACCAAAGAAAATCCAGTTGAGTGACAAAAGTCCGTCTCACAGGTCAAATGTTCAAGGGAACATGGCACATCCCCAACTCGGGGCATACCGTACAGAGAGAGACGCGGCCGAGGCCCACAGCCCACGAAGGTCATCGTGTCCAGCACACCGATGTCTAGGGTGTAGAACCACTGCGCTCCATCGAAGAACCTCCTCCCTCCGGCGCCAAAAGAAGTGCCCACGTGGTCGCCATTCTAAGAACATCAAGGAGTCGCTGGGTTGTCGGTCACTCGAGAAACTGATGAGAGGGCTGCCTCCCTCTCTAGCTTGCTAGCAGCTGTGTCTGGCGCAGGGCTTGGAAGCGATCTCCCTACTCGTTGCCATTCGGAGGAGTACCTACACCTGCGAGGAAGTGATTGATCTTCGTCTGACCCACCGGGAGGTCTGTCAATGCCCAGTTTGTCATATGCTTCCCTCAAGGACCGTATCTGCAGCAATTTGCCCTGGAATTTGAAAATCAGGCGAAAAGGATGGCCCCAAGAGTAAGGAATCTTCTGCTCTCGTAGGTGGTTGGTGATAGGTTTGAAGTCTTTGCGTTTAATCAATGTGGAAGCTGCTAAGTCCTGATAAAGCACCGGCTGGTGGCCGCGGAATTGTAGTGGATTAAAGTCTCTAGCCCTATCTAGGATACGTTCCTTTAATTGAAAATCATGCACGCAGACGAGGATATCAGGGGGGGAGCCTTAGCTCCACGCGGCAGGCCCACTCGGTGGACATGGTCTATTTGTATCTCTCGCACCTCTTCATCACCAAGGATCTGCAGGAACAAGGCGCTGGCGTAGACATGGAGGTCGTCGCCTTCGCTCTTCCACGGGACTGCTTGGATCCGGATATTGTTACATCTGGAGCTGTACTCCAAGTCCTCCGCGTGAGCCTGCAGGTCTATGTTTTGGTCTTGAAGGCGCATCACCTCCTGTTGCAGTTGGTGCAGATCGTCTTCTCTGCTTAAATCATGTTCCTCTAATGTCGCCACTCTTTCACCAATTCCATCCCCATCTCGCCGGACCTCGCGGAGGTCCACGGAAAGCTGAGAGCGAAGGTCTTCAATATCTTCTTTAATGGTTGAAAAAAGCTCAACCATGAAGGCCTTCGTCGCTGGCGCATCCTCCCCATCCATCAGCGCCGATCCTGCTGCTGACCGCGCTGCGGACTGCCCCGTTGTCTTCTGCAAAAGGTCTTTTAAGGATTTGTCTCTTCTCCCCCTAGCGGAGGACATCATGGGGCCGAACACCTGTCACAGACCGATCCTTTACCCTTTCTATGGCGTATGAGCAGTGGGCCAGGACACCCACCACTACCTGCCCTTTCCCAACCGGACCAGCAATCTACAGTAGTCTGCCTTTAGCGCACCAGGAGTCACCTACTGCTTCCTAGTACAGGTGTGTGCCACTTTCCCACCCTCTGTGCTCCCACCAGTGCCCTCCTTAGGAACGCTCCCTTCCCTGGCAGCATAGGGTTAGTGTGGGAAGTAGGAGGATTCCGCTGTGCAGTCAACCCCTTATGTCAGCAGGGGGAGACAGCATCCACAGGGGGCCAGGTCGCTTGAAAGTCCATCCCCCAAAAGCACAATCCAGAGAGTGGCACCGGTAAGACGCGGACCTTTATAGTCACCGAGCCAATGACCTGCAACCAGCCATGTGGCACTCACACAGGCTGAAAACGCCACCAACACTCTCCCGGCATCTAGATGACTCGCTCCCCAAGTCCAACTTGACAGCAGAGATCGCCAGGGCAGCCACAGCTCTAGAGGCACCCCAAGCAGCTTGCATCCCACCCCCCAAAGGCCAAACCTGACAGCAGAGATCGCCAGGGCAGCCACAGCTCCAGAGGCACCCCAAGCAGCTTGCACCTCACTCCGCAAGTCCAAGCTTGACAGCAGAGATCGCCAGGGCAGCCACAGCTCCAGAGGCACCCCAAGCAGCTTGCACCTCACTCCGCAAGTCCAAGCTTGACAGCAGAGATCGCCAGGGCAGCCACAGCTCCAGAGGCACCCCAAGCAGCTTGCACCTCACTCCCTAAGGCCAAACCTGACAGCAGAGATCGCCAGGGCAGCCACAGCTCCGGTGGCACCTCAAGCAGCTTGCACAATCAGCGCCAATGGAGAAGACTGAGCGGGTAAAATATGCAGCAGTGCCGGTGCTACAAGGATGCCAGGCACTATCTCCCTCATGGAGGCAGGCACAGGATTGCCCCAGTCTCACCAAGCCACATGTGCACAGTCACACCAATGCCTGTAATTGGACAGCGCAGCTCGCCCCCGCAACCACCGCTCCCAGCCTCCGGGGACTGCCTTGATGCAACTCCGTCTGTCGAACTGCCGACCGTGTCTCGCTGTCGCAATCACTCCACTCTCCCCGGCCCGCTACTCCTCACCTGCAAGCCCCTCGGTGAAGCATCGCCTCTGCAGAAATAGCTGCTTCCAGCAACTGCACAAGGCCAGGTATCTCCCGCTGTCAAGGACTCGGGCCGGCCGCTGCTCCGCGGCTGAAAGATAGGCCCAAACTGTCACTCACCCCGAGCCGCCATTTCCGTCACGGCCCGGGAAGACCCGCGGTGAAGACCCAAAATGGCGCTGCCACCGATGCAGGAGGGGGTAGGTGCACCGCTACTATGCGCACCCAGATGGGCCTCCCTGAAGAGCACAGCAGACTACGATGACATGCTGCCTTTTACCTGCATGTCTCCCACCGGGCCGCAACAATGCCGGGGCCGGGAAGGGACGCACAGTAGAGCAGGTCACAAAAGTCCCAAAACAGAGCCCGCCATAAAGTCTAGGACAGCTCCGCGATTCAGCTCACCCCCCTGCAGGAACAGATGGGCGACAGGTAGGGCGATAATCCAATGCTAAGTCGCGGCGGCGCCGGAGGGATAGGGACCCACGTCCTATCTCGCATCCATCTCGGCCACACCCCCCTAGTTTTGTTTTAAAGTGTTAGGAATGTATACATCTTAAAATCTCTGTTTGTTTGGATGACCACCATTAAGACACGTATCATTTGACAGCTGAGGGTATCTCAGATGAATAACACTTTGCTTCTCAGTAAGAGTTTGTGTTTGAATATAATGTACAGACATTTTATTCTGGGACATCAGATCTATATGGATACGGTTGTTGATTTGTTGTGGGTAGCTAATTTTGTGAATAAAGCTGAAACTATAATTGGATTTTGACTGCTCACTCCCTTGTCCAATTGTAGAATGCTAAATACGTTTAATTTCAAACTTAAACTCATCAGAACCAGGAAAACAGAGGACTTTTCCAGAAAATAATATTCGCTTTAGCATTAACATACGGTCATGTAGTAATATAGAAATGTAGCGGTCATCTGAGATCGGAAGTGATGAAGGTCTCCTCTCCTGAGAGCTAAAATTGGATTGAGAATTGTTATAGTTTACATGGTGTGAAGGGTACTGATCAATAAGAATGTAGAAAATTGTTTGATTGAAGTGGGAGGGGTGGCATGCCTGTTAGCTGCAACATAAGGCAGAAATTATAGATGGAAATTATTGGTTTGGCAACATGCATAATGTAAGGTGAGAATATTTATAATGAGTCTTTCCAAAAACACATTGTCACTCTTTTATGCTACAAAATTCATGGATCAAATACAGATGACCCTCCAATATTTGCTGGCTGTTTTTTTTGCTTACAGAAGATAATATACATCAATGTTAATTTGACCAATAAATCATGATTTGGGCAAATTAAGGTCAGACTTTTGAACAGCTCCAAAGATATACAACACACCCATCAATGAAAGTGCCTTTATGTCTTAAACTGAAAATATGAAGGGCAAGAGTGGACCCTCATTTGATTTTCTAAGTGACTTCATGGTGGGCTTCATGTATGAGGCGGCTGAACTGTGACCATTCTCAAAGTGGTACATAGAGCCTTTTGAAAGATCACTGTTGACAAAACTGCTGGGCCAAAGAAGGCCAATTCTGATTGAGACAATTTGCCTTAAATGTAATCCTGGTTGTTGTTAAAAGACAGTGGTGGTCATGGCGGTACTCACTGAGGTCTTTGTTATCTGACTGTCTACACAATGTTTTTCCTGGGTACGTTAATAGAGGAAATGAATAACCCATATAGAAATAAAACATAAAGATATGTTAATTTCGGTAATGTTTGCATATCAGCCTTTCATCTACAGTAAGTGTTTTCATATTTAAAGTAGACCAAACAAATCTGCATACGATTAATTTAATTAAACGAAATCAAGGAATAAGAGCTAAATAGGCACTAAGCCTGAATCTACAGATATATGCAATATTTTGAGAAGTGGGAGTAATCAATGGCATCTTGTGAAATTATCAGTCTTTGCTGCATGTAGGGAATATGTGAAACTCAAACTCGGCCAAGTATTAATATAGATATTGGAAGACCATGGTGTGGAGTGCTTTAAGAGATGCACATTATAATTCATGTCCTTCTATGATATTTAAGGAAGTCCCACCAAAGAAGATTGCTTTCAGAAGATAATTTCAACAAAATAGAAGTTTAATAAGATGAGGAGCCTCTCAATGTTTTAACATGGTCAGCAAGAATGCTAGTTAATTGTTTTTTGGGAATTGTTTTTAAATACTAAGGGACTCATTACGATGTTGGTCGGAGAGCATTCCGACCGACTCCTTGTCGGAATGGTTTCTAACCGATTCGGGTTTGGGGAGTCCGACCGAACGATTACGATGGTTCCAATCACCGTTTGGTCGGACTCCCATCGACTTTAATGGGAGCCTGTGTTCGGACTGACAACACTGGCTCCCATTGAAGAAAGGGGTGGGAGCGGAAAACCTTGCACCCTGTGGTGGGCCCACATGGTGCCTGCCCTCTGTGCATGGTTGGAAAGAGGGGACCCATGGGTACCCCCACGGGCCCCAACCAGAGACCCCCAGGTGAAGGGGGGGCCTGCTAAAGGCCCCCAAAGTCGGTTTCTGACAGTCAATTTATGTCGAACTGACCAAGCCGGATCGGCTGTTGGAATCCGACATCGTAATTGGTCACCCGTAGAGCTCTACGATTCGGCTCCGACCGACTCGGACTCTCCGAATGCTGGTCGGAACCTATTCAGAATGACTGACTACCTTGTATCGTAATTGGTCAGTTGAGAATGTTTCTGAGTTGGTCGGAAATTAGGCTTGGTCAAACCGAATACCATTCAGAGTCTTTCCGACCGACATCGTAATTAGGCCCTTAGTTTTCTTGACATTGTCTTCATTTGCATTAGGACTCATTTATAACAGAAATATGTAACATGAGACAAGTTACATTTTCAGGCTTTCCTCCCTTTATTTGATTTAAATCTGTGTAACTTTGAAGATGTTTGTGTATGCCAAAAGTGGCAGCAATGTTTATGTGCTTGGGAATGGTAAGGGTAGCCATCTGGCTTGCTCGTCTCCATATCGTTACTTGCTTTAATTTTCTTCTCCTTTTCTTGATGCTAGGTTCCTTCATGAAATACAGCTGAACTCTGTAGTCAACAAGATGAGTGTCGATAATCTGGCTACCATTATCGGAGTGAACCTTATCCGACCGAAGCAAGAGGACCCAGTCACTATAATGAAGGGTAAATATGTTAATACCACATTCACCTGCAATTTAGATACTGTTAATGCTGAGCAGGAGGAGCCTATGTGGCAATTAGGTTGTTACTGACAAGCAGCCACGGCCCGTGGAGGGAGTTGCGGTGGGGCAGAGAGGCGGGGCTGGGGAGGGGCAGGGTGGGGAGTGCTAAAAACTGGAATATGAATAGTTGGAGGTAAGTAAACAATGTAATAAATAAAACGAATTTCGTAGCGCGCCCTGCATCGCATAATACGATGCAGCCCTCGCTACGAAATTCGTTTTATTAATTGAATTGTTTACTTACCTCCAATTATACATATTCCGGTTTTTAGCACCCCCCACCCTGCCTCTCCCCCGCCCCGCCTTTCTGCCCAACCGCAACTCCCTCCACGGGCCGCGGCTGCTGATAAGTAGACAAACTGAATCAGGGGGAAGGCAGCAAAGAATCCCTTGAAATCTACTTCAAATGACATTTTGGAAGTTACCTTCATTATAGGAGCATTGGGTATCCAGATAAAGGGGCGGAGGTGAAGTGGAATTGTATCGTAGTCGGTCTACAAAAAAAAGGATTTCCTCGGTTTTCTCCTGCTTATTTCTGAATCACATACTTGCATCCTCAGTTCTTCAAGAATGAACTCCCCATTTCTGCAAGTAGAGAGTAAGATGTGAGGCATACACTTATTAAATTACCTATGCTTCTCCAAACGTTTTATAGTAGATTATCATATTTACAGATCATAGATATTTATCATATGTGTCTCTACACAGTTTTGCTTGTGCACTTTAATTTTTATTGATTTTACTCTAAATTCAGACAGAAATAACTTTTAGTTGTAAATGATTTTTATTAGGTCAAGGGAAAATAAATGGTCTTAGTTACAAGTAACATGAATTATAAAGATGAGTACATATCTCAGAAAAAATACTAGGCCATCCTCAGTGTTAGATCCAGCGCCAAGTATCTCCACTTCAGGCAAATACATCAGGGGAAAGGAGGTCGCCAATTTCCTGGATCATGGGAGAGACAATCGGTAGTTTACCTCATTTGAATATTTTGCATGGTCTATTTCTCCAATGTGTTACATCTTGAACATGTCTCTTCATTTGAATATTCTACGTTTCTTACAAAGAAAGCATATCTCGAATAATATTCCTCCTACCTCCCCTTACTGATGAACTACGTCCTGATTCAGCCATGCTTGACTTTATTTTAGCCACACTAATTGGTGGCACTTCAATCAGATCTGAAGATTGCACTCCTGCTGATTCTGTGGGCACCTACCTTAACCTCTGGGACTTACATTCTAGCCAAGCATCATATGTGGTTAAGAGAATGGAAAATGGATACTTCTGAAATGTCTGCATTTCTTCAAGTTCCTTTACTGCGGGTGAAGCTGTTTGGTGACCAAATCGAACAAATGGTAATCAAAGAGTTTAAAAACAGAAAGAATGCTTCACTGTACAAAGGGGGTATTATATCTTCTCCCCATTCTTAAGGGGAATCTAGAAGAAGCTACCCCAAAAAAGTGAGATGTCAGAATCAATAACTGGCCTTCAAATCACAAGACGAAATCCTAACTTTTAGAGAGTAGGAATGGATGGGCATCCTGTTGGCAGCAGAAATCAGCACTTTCATGTTACAGATCAATTGGTGCTGAATACCATTTAGAGATTATATGTCACAGAGTTTGCTTGTATACCTTCAAGTTCAGGATGGATCCCTATACCTATTCCCAAGAGTAAGAACAAGAGCAAGGCAAAGGCTTTATGAGGCTTTATGGAGAGAGATTTCATATTTGTTGAAGAAGCAAGCCATGAAGATAGTTCCTATGCTAGAGCAAAGTCAAGGTGTTTACTTCTCTTCTCAGGAATTTTCAGACCCATGCTGCTTGACGTGAAGGCAGGCAACTGCTGGATCAAGACCATTCATTTCAATAAGGATTGTCTTCACAAAGTTATTCCCATGGTCTCTCCGGGAGACTCTCTAATTACCCTGGATCTCCAAGATTCGTATCTCAATTTTCCTATTTTCACAGTCATCAGAGGTTTTTGAGGTTTAAAGTAAATGATCAACATTTTCAATTCACAGTTGTTCTGTTTGGACAAAGGTTATCTGCACGAGTTTTTTCCAGGATTACCGACTCCATTAGTAGCTGTTGTTCAGAAAAGGAATGTTCTTCTTTTGAGCCTAAAATCTCACGTTCTTTTCATACGAGTCAAGAGATTATATTGCCTCTGTTTTGTCCTTTTACCATCTTCGCAGGAGGAAGTTGCACTACACAGTTTAGATGTTAAAAGAGCTCTGTTTAACTTAAAGACTTCCTTATTTTCGTAACATGAACTCTCTTCATATTTACTTTGGTTCTGCCATAAAAGGGTGCAAACCTTCAACTCAGTATCTTGTTCTGTGGATACATTCTAGTAAAGATATCACACGTCCTTTGGGTGTGTAGGGACGATCCACAACATGTATGTTGGCTTCTTGTGAGATTCCTTTGGGGAATACTTATTACTCCTTCAACTTTTATTAAACACTATAAACTTGTAGAGGTGGGGCAATCTGAGGAGGTTCTTGGAGCACAAGTAGTCTCTCCTATGAAGTAATATGTGTAGTATTTGATTATAGTATTATGCAGAAAAGATGTTTCTGTTTGCAATATATTAGTACCCTGTATGATGTTTGTCCAGTCATCCAAGCTTGGGTAAGACTCACAATGTAATGAGCAGAACAAGAAGGGTGCGAAGAGATAATGTTTCAGTTACTTACCAGTAGTCCCAGTACTCTTAGGCCAGTTTTCCTTGTATGTCATTGCATCCCTCCCTCAATACCGAAAGGTTTCAGGCTGATTAAGGTTTGGAGGAGAGGGTTTTTGGGGACAGCTTCATATTACTACATACTACTGCAGGACGAGGTAAGGGAGATTTACTGTTTAAAATCCATCAATAAAGAAGAGGGACTTGTTATAACTTTATTTCGAGTAAGTTAGGGGTGGCAGCTTGAAAGCTTGCCTATGGGAAGTAATGATCAGAATAGGGATGATTGGACTCAGAGCAATGGAATTTACCTGTAAGGAATTAAAACATTACTTAAAGGATATAACATCACTCTGCATAATAATACTAATATTAGAAACACATTAGTGAAACAAATTTCTAGGCGTTCAAAATAAAAAACTTTTTCACTTCAATTATTAATATATCATGAACATGAAACCCTATTTTAGCCATTTTGGGGCTGTAAAGCACAAAACCATTTTACAACATCCTGATGCATCCTTTAATATCTCAAACTATACATACCACGCCGTTGTATATAGAGGCCTCGGAATTTGGAATTCCGAAGGTGTAGTACATTATACATAGTTAACAACTTGCAAATAATCTCTTATTCTAGAACTGCAGATTTTGGACAAACACTGGCTCTATTTAAGGTGAATTGAAAGATACAAAGACTATTGTATGTGAACTGTAACCCTGCTCAAAGCACTTTTCAGAAACCCTTTCCCCTTGGTTGCCTATTGACTACCGCTTTTAGTAGGAGATAAGAACCTCTCCCCTGTTGGCGCTAATATTCTAAATTAAGTCCCATTGGAGTAAGGGAAGTGCTTTATATTATCTATTAAAAGGAAGTAAAAAATATCACACGTTAAAATAAATGTAACACCGAATGGAAAGAATGGTAATTTCTTTGACATAAAAATATGAACAACTTTTTTTTTTGTAGCGTTCACTCCCATTGTTGTCCATTCCTAAGTGCTGTAAGTAACATATATTATTATTGCTCAATTTAAGGGTAAGCAATGGACCGACCTTCGAAGTATGATTAATATTAACAATATTACAATGTCCTTATGGAGCAGGTTCTTGGAAAACCACGAGTACTTTCTAACTGTTTTAAGATCTGAAGTATCGAACAAGAAGGTGTTGTGGCATGCATTTTATTACTGGTATTTGAGAGGGAGACAATAATAACTCGTCACCAAAACAAGAACTCAAATTGCAGGCAGCAACCATATTGCACTCTCACTAAAATACAAGAGAAGACAGAATATAAATCACAATCTAGATGCGCAAAAAAAGAACTGGCAATTAAAAATAATATAAAAAAATGAAAACAAAAAATACACTTTGAACCAGCTTTGTTACATAATAGAAAGGAACTATTTTTAGTCAGTTGTGAACAATGTGCACATGCCTTGTGCTGTCACTCCAAGTGCAGGGAGCCAATTTGTATAGCAAGCTGAACCATTGCTCCTCTCTGTTTACTGAAGTTTAAAATTTGAAAGATCAATGGATGAAACCTGCTCATCAAAAGCATCTCTATGTTGAGTATGATTTCTGTGGTTTGTTTTTTTAGAAAAACAATAGTCTTATGATTCAGCTTAAGCTGTCTCAAAGGCCAAACCTAAAAATTGTGGCTATTGGTTTCAATGTAAGGTAAAAGTATTAATGGTGGTGATAATGGAGCTTTCTTACTTAACATCTACTTTTTATAGAATTTGTGGAGAAGTGTGGCTCAATGGTTAGAGCAGCAGATCCTGATGCAGAAGTCTGGCCCGGGACCAGGGTTCAATTCCTGCCTCGGCGGGTCTTGGGCTCAATTTCCTCGGACCTGTTAATTCTTGCCTCAGTGCCTATTCTAATCATGGGTCCCACTCTGCAACTCTGGGCAATAGATTGCTTAATCTCCACAACGGCTCCAACAACGCTAGGATGCCTGGCTTGACCTTGGGGGTGCCCAGGAGTGGGCACTTTACAGGGAAAGGCCAGGAAGGGTTCCTCAGCGGTATTCGTACAAGCGCAGAGATGTCTCCGGGTAGTCGTGCGCTATACAAGTACATACATCTACATTTACATTTACATAGGACATTGTTTTTTTTTGTGTGTTAACACCTATGATATAAAATGTTAGAATAGCTTGACAACAATGCGGAAGAACGAGCTACATACATTGCTTTTAACGCATAATATACATCATACTTAATCCTTCTGGGCTGCATAGTTTGATTACAACTGCTAAATAATTTGGGTCAATGTAATGGACAGGGGACCAGAGGATAGCTGTGAAAGATCCGGACAGTTGCACCTTTAGGACATTGTAAGTTCTGTTTAAAGCACCCCCACGAGTGGATAAAAGAGGACCATGGGTTGTAACAGGTGGTTTAAAAATGGCATTGATGCTACAGTAAAGTCAATACTCCAAACACAAAAAAAATATTTTTGCTTGAGAATCAGTGCACTGGAGGTGAGAGAGATTACAAGATTTAGGCTATTATTTTGGGTTGAATAGGTTGGAAAGAATATTGAGAACATGGATACAATATTTGTAGGAAATATTGGACTGAGAGGAAAAAACAACAGAAACCAATAATGAAGGAGGTCAGACTCCTCATCTGGAATCACTTTCTATCTTTCTATGTTGATATTTATTTATTTACTTATCTTTGGACATTTGTACTGCAAAAGTGGCTTATTTTGCAGTCAAAGCTAAATTTGCAAACTCTCTGTAATAACCTTTGGATCAAAAATGGAATCGCAAAATTATAACGGAAGATTTAACTCAGTCATCCAGGGCTTTGCACATAGCCTATTGTGACAACCTAGCCAACAATTAGTAACCCTAATGAATGTCTTTCCTGCGGCAGGTGCCCCTCAGATCCAGAAGCTGCTGACGGTGATGATAAGTAGCCATGAACAGCTCTTTCCAAGATCACAAGATGTACCACTGTCCCCTTCTGTCTCAAAGAGTGACTCTAAAAAGGCTCCAGTGCCGCGCAGTTCTGTGGGATGGGATGCAGCTGAAGATGTGCTGCCGTCTAGGGAAGACATTTTCAGCAATAGCAGAAAGGTAAGGCTCCTATCATAGGCTGTGTGGCTGCTCCTTCCCCTTCTTCTTCACCACAGGTACTCGCAAACATTTTCCAAGGGGCCAAAAAGTATGGTTTGTGGTTTGACTGGTAGGATGTAAGGTGGGAGTAGGGGAGCAAAGCATGTACATGGTGTGGACTGTGAGTTGAGGAGTTATTTGCGGGTTTTACTCCATACTACCCTCCAAAATAAGTACCTAGGGCCAGATGTAGGTAATTCCTATTTACTGACTCTTAAATACCGAATTTTACTGATCCGGTATTTAAGAGTCGGTAAATAGGAAGGGGGCAGATGTAGGTAATTTTAATTTTAGAATTACCAAATCTGTATGATTCGGTATTTACCAATTCTGTAAAATGACGGCCCCTACATCTCGAAAACCAATTACCGGTCAGTAACGGCTGAAATCGGCCGTTACCGACCGGTAATTGGCGACCTACATCTGGCCCTTGTCTCTAGAATAGAAAAGATTTGACAAAGCCATGTTATTCTGTATCTGAGTTGCTATCCCTCTACTTAACCCTGGAGGAAGCTTTCTCTACGCGCTATCACTAACTTTGGTGAGTCATGTGTACAAAGGAAGTAGCTTGATTATTGACTGGGAATTAAATAAAATCTTGGGCCTCACAGTCTACTTATGCCTTTAGTATCTTAACTTTAAACATTAGGAGAGCTTAGAAACAGGTTCGATTAAGGCAGCAAGTGCTTAACAAAGACCTCTCAACAAGGTCAACATTTTACTGAGGTGAGACATTAACACACAACCTCTACCACTAGATATGGTACAGTGGGAAAGGTTTATCTATTACACAAGGAGAAGTTTAATCCTGGCTTTACCACTGCACCAAAATATACTGGTAGTAATCTCTGTTAGGTTTCCACAACACTGTGGCATTTCTTTGGTGCAAGTAGTGCCTGAGTTTCACCTCACCATCTCTACCACTCACACATCATTTCTTGTGTAATCAGCAAGATGGAAACTATGCAAAAGCATGATTTTAATTTATCCCGGCCTCCTGTGGAATCACATTTTGAACAGATTCCTCTACTCTTCTTTTTACACCAATAGGAAGAACTTAAAATAAACACTGTTAATAAGTATTTAACAGGAAAACAGAGCTGTAATGCAACATTTATTTGATTTTACCAATGATTGAGAGAAAAACCAGTCGTATAGTCCTCTTACAAAAAGTGGTGTAGTGAGAAAGTTATGGACATTGAAACAAAGAGTTCTGTACTGGCACGCAGGTACATCACCAAATTGTATGATGTTGGTTAAATCATGTCATTCCTATGCCATTGTCCCCTTAATTGCAGTTTGTGGTAGAGGTGGGCGAACCACTGAAGGTAGGAGCCAATTGCGATTCGAAAGCCTGGCTCTGGCTCTGGCTCAGCTCAAGCTTTTCTTGAATAATCCCACCAAAAATGAGCCACGCCTTCATGTCTTCAGTATGCCACCCACTCTGTAATCGCATGCCCAAAAAATTAAAGAAACAGTATTAACTTTTAATGAGGGACAGAAAGAGATGCTCATCTGGTGGCTAAAATGTACAATGTGAAACCAGAAAATGTGGGATCAATCCCGGCTTCCCCGTTTGAACAAATTCTGCGATCCTAGACACATATTTTATTTCTCTTTGCCTCCTTTTTCTTCATTATCACATATGAGAGTGCCTTGAAATACATGATTTTCAGATGCGTGCTGGGAAAAACACTCTCTTGTGTTCGATTTGAAAGACTATAATGATGTTCCATACATATGTTATGTTATGTTATATGGAGTTGTATAGCGCACGGCTGCCCCAGCCAAGGGGCGTCCCGGCACTAGCTGCATGAAGCTGAGCGGAAGGAGATGAATGAATTGACATAATGGAGATATTGCAAACTTAACAGAAAAGATGGGTCTTTAAGGCTTTCCTGAAGGGTAGCAGATCTTCTATTCCTCGTAAATGATTTGGGAGTTCATTCCAGAGCTTTGCCGCAAGGTATCTGAATGAACGGCCGCCATCCTGACTAATTTAATGCGGGGCACTACGGCTAGATTCTGTCCCTCAGAGCGCAGCGTGCGTCGGGGAACGTAGGATGAGAGAAGTGGACAAAGCATGGGGGGAGGGGAGCAGTTTTAAGGATTTTAAATGCAAGGCATAGGGTTTTGAAGTGAATCCTTTTTTCCACGGGAAGCCAGTGGAGTTTCGTGAGGACAGTGGTCACTGAGTTATGGCGAGGGAGGCCGGTCAGAGCTCTGGCGGCGGCGTTCTGGACTCGCTGGAGTCTAGATTTCTCCGCTACATTAGCCCCTAACAGAAGGGAGCTAGCGTAGTCCTGCCTCGAAAGGATTGCTGACTGAACCACTAGTTGGCAGGTTTGGTGGTTGAAGAATTTTGGAATCGGCCTGAGATTGCGTAAAATTCCAAAACAGGTGGCACCCACTTTCTTAGTATGGTGGGTAAAGTTCAGGGCAGAGTCCACCCAGACTCCCAGGTTTCTTACACAGTCTTTATGCTCGGGTAGTTGGCCGAGGGTCTCTGGCCACCAGCTGTTTCCCCAGGCAGTTGTCTCTTTGCCCACCAGCAAAACCTCCATTTTGCCGGCGTTAAGCTGGAGGTAGTTCGCCGTCATCCAGCTGGTGATGTCTACGAGAGTTTGAAATTCTGTGCACTAAGACCGTTTTCATTTTTCAGTGTCACCACTAGCTGGGTGTCATCAGCATAAGACACAAGTGACAGTCCATGACTCCTGGCTACTTCAGCCAGTGGTTGGACATACACATTGAACAGGGTAGGGCTGAGAGCCGACCTCTGGGGCACACCCTGCTAAACGGGGCATTCTTTAGAAAGAAAAGGAGGTGTGGAGACTCTGAAAGATCTGCCTGTCAAAAAAGCTTTGAACCAGCTGAGAGCCCGCCCTGTGACCCCTATCTCCCCCAGCCTGAACAGCAGAATCTCGTGTGACACCGTATCGAAGGCAGCACTGAGATCTAAAAGAATCACTGCTGCCGTCCCTCCAGAATCTAATATGGTACGGAGGTGTTCTGTCACACTTAGGAGAGCTGTCTCGGGCGTGGCCGTTCCATGGAGGTCATGACGAGCTCAGCTCATCATCAGCACAGCGCCACCGAGCTGCATGACGAGCTCAGCTCGTCATGGGCACCCAAGAGGTTAAGAGAAGCAGGAGACCTTCTTCAGGAACTGATTAGCTCTAACCCCGCTGTTGTAACTTATCATTTGGTTCCTCCCACCCCTTCCTGATCCCCCCTTGCCTCCCTCCCACTTGGTATGGCCCGTGCTGTCCCCTGAAGGCAGCAGTGGAATGTTGTGGTTGTTTTTATCCTGTCAAGCTGGGAGCACCTACGTTCAATAGAACTTAATAAATGTTCTTGAATCTATTAATGTTTGGACCTACATTACTACACTTTTTGGCGACGAGGTAAACAGAGCTGAGCCAGGGTCAGTGAGGTGTCTCTCCCCTGGAAGAGTTTGAGCTTGGACGAGGAGGAAAAAAAAAAAAGAGATTTGATGACTTACCCATTTTGAAGAGCCGGTCATATCCTGATGTGAAAGGAGGCTGGTTGCATTTTGAACGGTGATACCACCGCACATCGGTTAACATACCACGTGAAGAACTGTATACATGAAGAGCCAAAGTGTATTACGGCAGTGGCAAGATTGAGTTTCAAGTTTGAATGGAGGTACAGTGAATTCCAAGCAAGAAGTGATATGGGAAGGAGTCGGTAATAATTTTATTGGACTTGGAAAGGATAAAAGGTGAAAGTAAAATCAGATTCAACCCTTGGCGTTTCCGTGAAATTGTTATGGTGCAGGAAAGCAAGACCCAAGTCGGAAACAGAGGGATTTGCGCAAGTCTATGAGGTGAGCCTTTGAAGCTGTCTGAGGAGAAGTGAGCGGAGCAGGGAATAAAGTCAAATTTCTGATACCGCAAAAGAAACTGACCCGAGGCAGTGCGTCTAGCGTTCGAGGCATGAGTGAGTGACAGCATTGGGAAGCGGGTATCTCCAAACACCAAGTATTATCGGAGGCGCGTAAATAACAGTCTCAGTGAATTCGGGCATATTCATATATGTTATTGGGATGAAGATTACCCGAAGGGGACCCAAGTTGGATAACACTGAATCGTAGTGAGCCTTTGAAACAGTGTGAGGAGCGGGGAGCGGAACAGAGTGTGCAGTAAACGTTTGAAACTGAACAGTGGCAGCGCGTTGAAGCTGCGTGAGGAGATTTGAGAGGAACAGAGAGTGTAGCAAACCTCTGGTACCGTGTTTGAAACTTAACCGAGGCAGCATGTTGAAGCTGCATGAAAAAATCTGAGAGGAACAGGGAATGCAGTAAACCCCTGCTACCGCGTGTGAAACGGAACTGAGGCAGTGCGTTGAAGCTGCGTGAGGAGATTTGAGAGGAACAGAGAGTGTGGCAAACCTCTGGTACCGTGTATGAAACTGAACCGAGGCAGCGAGTTGAAGCTGCGTGTGGAAATTTCAGAGGGGCAGGGAGTACAGTGAACCCCAGGGGCGGCGCTTGATACTGATTTGAGGCAGCGCGTCTAGTGAGAGATGCGTAATCTCTTTGGAACTTTGACTTGAGGTTGACATGGATCGTGAATTTACAGGCGTCATGCACAAAGCATTTTAAGTAAACTCAGGTAGCCGAGAAGGGAAGCAGGAGGCGGAGCAGGAAACTAGACCTTCTCCTCAGAACTTCGTCGGCCTGAAGGAACTAACGTCTGTTACGTAGAGTGACTGAGGGGCCATCTTGAGTGTGAAAGACACCGTGTGAAGAAACCCGGCTACATTATCAGAACGTAAAGAAATATACATCTTAGGCGGTAGAAGAAGAAAAAACGAAAAAAAAAATATAGTCATTTATCGGAACCGGAACCACAAATTATAGTACGAAAGTCACTTCTAGACGAGTCTAAATTTAGTGATCAGTGTATGAGGTATTTCAGAACGTTCCAATTGGGCAATTCACGCACCGCGTGGCACACGTCAATAATCTACGGAGCTTCATTTGCGAAGACTGTAAGCTTTAAAGTCAAAATTTCAGGGAGAGAGTGTAAACTTTGTTGTGTGAGGAACACATATAAACAGAAAGAAGTCATTGGCATTTGTGAATATAAGGGGCAAAGTTGAGATAAATTTTCATTAGAAGAGGCACAATGTGTAATTTACCGCCTCCTGAGCCATTAATGAAAGAAGAGGGAACAAGTATCGCGGATTGGGAAGAGAGGAAGGATAGGTATAAAAAACGCATATCCATTTTTGATGAGAAGGAAGAACTAATGAAAATAGAGAAAGAGGCGGAAATATGGACAAACAGTTTGGGAGCTGGTGGATGGAAAGAGAATATTAACAGAGAAAAGAGAAACTTTAAGAGAACAGACAGAAACGGTTGGCAAAAGGTCTTGCATGTTTTAGATGTACACTATAAGCGCGAAGGGAGTGCCAAAGTACAAGGGAACAAAATATACAGAGAAGAGGGAGATAACGAAATGGTGATGAACAAAAGTGAAGCTAAACAGGTGTATACCATCAATAGAGGTGGAGAATTTAAGGGATCTATCGCTGATTCAGAGTCACATAGTACTGTAGTAGACAAATACATGTGGAAGAGTGAATTGTCATTAACGCTAGGAAATGAATTTGAAGCAGCAGACACAGGTGAAAACTTTATCTTGAGAGGTGACGGAGAGATGGAGTGGTGTTACATGAAGAGAAGTACTAGGGATAAGATTTATAATACGGAAGGTTGCTGTACCGGAAGGGGAGGAACGAAGGAAATTAAGTACAACGCAAAATCCCAAATAGTTCTGAGCACAGGAGCGGGCTGGCTGTAAACGACAGTAGTCAATTTACCAGGCTGGAGAGGTTGAGGGTGAACACGTCTCCATCCTTAGACATTGAAGCAAGGACAAAAGGGGTTTGGAGGTATAAGAAAAAAAAAGAAGCAGCCATTGTCAAATTCGAAAGAAATCAGAATACGTCATTTGGAAAGGAGGTTGGAGACAATATAAGGAAAATTTTAGGGAGAATTATCAGTGAACATGATGTTCTGGAAGTAAAAGAATTGGTCTATGAGGTAACGTGTGGGGTTACACATTTCACGAGGGTAGTGGAGGAACTTTGCAAGCCAACCCGCCTCAAGGATGAGAAAGCATGGAGCTCAACGGCTCGGGCCAAATACAAACTTAGGTCGAGTGAGAAATATGTCCATGACATGGACCTGGAAGGAGAAGTTTGTCAGAGAATGAGTGAGAATCCACTCAAAAAAGTACGAGGCCAGCACTCAAAAGGTCCGGTTGGAAGTATCAGGTTGCTCATAGAAGGCTGGAAAGAAGATGTGTTAGGGTTTACAGGAGACAAAGCCACATTCTCAAGGCGAACCCAGGGGACGAATTAGGAGGAAAGTCTAGTCCCTGAGGAGGCATGTACAGAAGGAAGTACGAGAAGCTCAGGCACAGAGTGCCACAAGAGAAATTATGCTGGACCTAACGCTTATGAGGCCAATGAGAAGGAAACCGGTCGTAGGAGCAGGGTTAGAAGCAGTGTAACATGGTCCAGGAAATTTCCGAGGAAAAAAAAAAAGGAATTCTAAGGGGTAGTCACTCTCCAGCAGGGTGAGGTGGTACGAGAGATTGAGGACTAGAGCACGTCAGCAGAGTAATCGTTCGGGCCGCATGGCTCTTGAGGAGTTAATGAGAGAGTACTAATAGGCACCCGTACCCATTCTAAACCTCACCATGAACCAAACATGGAAGTTATTTAAGCCTATAGGAACGGAGGGGGGAGCAAAGTTTCTTGCTCTCAACTTCACCAATCGCATCTTATTGGTCAGACCAGTCATCCATTCTGTGGAAGAGACAAAGCGTGGCCAGGGACCACACGGAACAAACAATCTTGATTCACAGCAACTCCGCAGTAGAAAGTGGAAGTGGTTATAGCCACACGGATGGGGTTTAGCTAAACGCAGAAAATGACTCGGAGGAATGTAATCTTTTCCCGTGACAACAGGGTCATTCCAATAACAGACTTATGTAGTAGAAGTATCGCTGATCTCATCGGACATGCATTTTGTTTGTCTTTATTCTTGAATCTTACCACGTCATTACTACAATTTTGGCGACGAGGATGGGATCATAACAACCGAACATTCTACTGCTGCCTTCAAGTGACAGCACAGGCCATACCAAGTGGGAAGGAGGTAAGGGGGGGAACAGGAAGGAGTGGGAGGAACCAAGGGATAAGTTACAACACATCATCCTCCCTAGGGAGACCACGAAGGGATGGGGAAAAGGGCAGGAGACAAGTGAGGTGGGTGCGGAGTGGAGAAAAGGAAAGAGCGGGGGAGGGAGAGAGAGAGAGAGAGAGAGAGAGAGAGAAAAAGTAAGAGAGAGGAAGACAGGTGAACACAGGAGGGAGAGATAACACCATATGCGCAATAAAGCACAACAGTGGGTCCTGCACTGAAGACCCTGGCCCCGGTTAAACACCTGGGTCTACCTGAAAGAATAAACCCATGGCCTCTACCAAGGCTGGCAGAGAGCGCCTTAATAACTATTAAAATATCTATGTCAGGGCGGGTGGTATAATCCAGAGACGGGTGATTAGTTTCCTGAGACTCTCTCTTCTCTGCCCCCCTTTCCTACCAACCGTAAACTGACTCTAAATCCCCTTCATCCTCCTGGTTATATCTAATGGTGACGGGTACTACCTGGTCTAGACGCCCCAACTTCCCGTCTTCCCCGACCACCCCTTAATTCTAAACAAGTGTCTGTTAAACAACATGCACCTAGTAATACAAGTATCTGTCCTCAAGGAATGATGAAGACTCTGATTACTATAGTTCTCACCCATTATCAATTAGCAAGTTGGGTTACCTTGAACAATGTTCGTTTAATCCGTGTGGGCCCATCCCCAGGTCTGTCCCTTCCACCCACGTGGAAGAAAGAACGTATCAATCGGAAACAGTAGGGATACCGATAACCTGACCTTGTGCTCACTCGCAATTCCAAAATGCAACAGTGCACCCCCTAAGTATACTTCATGGTGTGGGCGTAGGTGGGAAGGGATGCCCAATTAGTCTCTTCCTCTAATTCCTCAGAGTGCCACTGGCCACAGCGATCCCTTTCACAATTTTGCTCTAGTCCGCCATAACTTGTACCACTTCTCCACCCAGGCGGGTGACCACCCTTATAATCCTTTTTCTTGGGAAATTTCCTGGACCATGTAACGCTGCGTCTACACCAACTCAAATATCCAGTTTCCTTCTCATCATAATGATCAGCATCGGGTCTAACGACAGTTCTCTTGTTGCACTCAGTACCACTGGTAAATCCTTTGGTACGTACCTCCTCAAAGACCGGTCTTTCCCCCGATTCCTTCAAACCCATTCTACTGGTGAATGTGGCTGAATCTTCTGGGTCTATGAACACATATCCTCTCCCACCTTCTGTAAGCATCCTGTTCCCTCCTAACGGTACTTTGGGGTGCGGGTAACGTACGTTATTGTGTACCTCCTCCCTTTCCATCTCAGTCACTTCGCTATATAACCAGTCCAAGTACTCTCCTCGCTTGTTACACTTTGAATCAATCAGACTCTGACCATAAACTCTGCCTCGGTCAATGTCAACAGAACATTTCACCCTTGTCATAGGTTTGGACTCGGCTAGTGCAGTAGAGCACCACGCTTTCTCAGCGTTGTGGCAGGTGGACTTACAAAGGTCCTCCTCTGTCTTCGTGGGTCGTGTTACCACCCATGTTCCTTTATTAACAAGTTCTTTTGTTCTGAAACTTTTCCTTATATTTCCTTCCACCTCTGGAATGTTGTGGTTGTTTTTATCCTGTCAAGCTGGGAGCACCTACGTTCAATAGAACTTAATAAATGTTCTTGAATCTATTAATGTGTGGACCTACATTACTACACCCGCCATCACCATTTCTCTTCCATGGCTGTTCAAGCAGTGACTTGCAATGTTCTATTTATGTCCAGCAGGGTTTTGGGGAATTTAATTTTTCATAATAATATCTCCTCCCTGCTCTAAATGTCTGGTGATGTTTTTAATTGTATTTCATTCATATTATTTATAAGCACTACACAAAATATTTGATTCAACATAGTTACAACCAACCAAGAGGTTTAACGGTTACTATGGGACTGATATTCACAAATTGTGTATTATTAATAACTACATTTTTACATATCTCTTCATGCCCTATTCATAAAGTCAAAGCACTTTAAAATAAAAGTTTTTCAGATCGCAGTAAGTAAGAGGAAATAGATCTGTGAAAAGGAGTTTTTACAACTGCTTACCACAAACTGACGGGAAATGTTTTTCCCAACCCTAATTCCCCCATATTATATAGCTCAATGCCACCAAGAGCACGTCTACTTAAAAGTACTTTTAGGCATTGAAAATTCTATGTATATGCTTGTTTTGAAAGTCAGTACATGCATCAGTACTGTGGACCACAGACATTGATTTAAATATATACATTTACTTGTGAGTCTACATTTTTGAGAGGCGCAGTGTTCCCACAAATGTTAATGCAGCTCGCAACCCAATGCTAACTCTTTTGAAATATTCTTTGCAGAAAGATGATTCGAACAACCCCATTGAATCCAACTACCAATCTGGATCTAGCCCAGAAAACTGTGACCTTGAGCCTTGGCAACCCAGCCCACGGAAGAGAACACAGACTCTGCCCACAAGGAAATGCTCCTTCACTCTCCCACCCCAGATGATGCAGGGCGAAATTTTTGGTGGTGACTTCTGGGCACCGGGTTTAAACAGTCAAGGAAATTCTCGATTTTCTCCCAAAGCCAGCGGGCACAAAAGGACTCTGTCAGAAGAGTTTTCCTCCATTCTTGATCTTCATCGAAAGTCCACCTATGACAATGTCCCTGCTCCCATAACTGAGAGTACAAATAGAACTTGCACCAGCCCACTAAACAAAAGTCACAGCAACACCACTGGGATGGAGGTGAAAGACACTTCCAAAAACTCCAGCCAGATCCAACCACAGCAAATCCAGAGTCCCGGACCTAGAAGTGAAGCTCAAGGAACACAACCAGAGAGTCTGCATTCTCTTCAGAGCCTCGTCATGGACTTGAAAAATGAAGTTGTGACACAGAAGCGGTTTTATGAAGAGCGGATTGAGAGGTACGTAACAAACTTTGCAGCAGAGGAAGTAACCTGGTTGAACAGATAGAGTATTATTTTACTTCTACAGACAGAGTAGTGATTTATTAAATAGTTAAGCATCTTCAGACACCCACCTCTGATCATAAAAGTGATGTATGTTTGCTTGTTTGCTAGAGTATTCTTCATTCATCTTAGATACATCTCAAATCAGGGGTCCAAGAGCAGAACTTCAAGCCGTACTGTGCTCAGACAAGACAATCAATTTAAAGAACTTCTATTGAAATACTGCAAACTGCCTCAAACACTAGGCCCACACCTTCATCAGTCTTAAATTAAACTATTGGATTTACTTCTACATAGGAAATACTACAATTATCTAAGCACAAAGTAACATTTGTTGAGCATAGCTTTCCAGGTAAAGGTTGTATGCAAAACAAAATAACAAAATAATATTGTATTGTAATTTTAACATATTATTAATAGAGTCGATGTTGTGTAGTTGCTAAAATGTTGACTTCAGATCCCACATATACCTATGCTCATGGCTTCTTCACATAGATTTATTGTGTGGTAGTGGGCACATCTACATTTCCTGGGCCATGATTTCACTAGTTGTAAGTGCTTAGAAATGGCCTAAAGAGTGGTCTTAAATGATCATTTCCTTTGACATCTCCAGGTTAGCCCTTCAATGAGGCAAATCAGAGTCCATTTTAAATGAAGACATAGACAAGTAAGAAAAGCAGCCATTTTTTGGTCACCCTAATTCTCAACACTGAGAGTGTGAGCTAATACATTCATTTAATTTAATAAGAAGGGGTTTAACACAGGGGTGAAATGCAGGCTCCCTCAGTCCCAGTGGTACAGGGAGGCAGGGGGAGGAGGGGGAACCCTCCATTCAGGCCAAGGCCAGGGAGTACCTTTGAAATATTGGAGTCTTGGGGGCCCACATTAGCAAATTTTGTGAAAATTACTCACATTTACATGAAAATGAATAACATCTTGCATGGAAATTGAATGAATGTGAGGGCATACCTCAGGCACAGAAGACATGTGGCGTGAGCATACTGGTTGGAGAACAGAATGCCTCTCACAACACTATTTCAACTCGTGCCAGACATTTCTGCTTGCACTGGTATCCTGCAGATGAAAATAGTGTGAAATGTCATGCCTCTGAATTTCACATCTGTGATGAAAAATTGTCCATAGGCCTAATTGTGACAGCATGTCTGTGTTTCCCAAAGCCATTTCTAGAATTCATGACATCAGCCATCTCTCCTGTGTATTATATACATCAATGTATAATATAGACCAAATTGCTTTTGCACAGACTGTCTATCATGAATGGGTCTAGACTGATGTTGTTCATAAAATAAAGTCTTAAGTGAGAAAACAGCCCCACTATCGTGGACGCCACCGGCTAATGTAGAAAGGTCAAATAGATTAAATCTCAGATGATTATGCATTACAACATTCAATATTTACCACTGAGCTTTCTTGTTATTATATAACCTTGTTTATTTTTATGTTAATTTCCCCATTGCAGCTTGGAAAAGGAGAATTATGAAGTCTGGGGCAAAGTAGTCAAGTTGAGTGAAGCGATTGAGATGGAGAAGAACAAGTGCTCGGCATTGGAAATCCGTCTCCGAAATGTAGAGCGCTCACGAGAAGACGCTGAGAAGCGAAATAAGAGCCTCGAGCAAGAAATCCAAGGGTTCATAAAGTCAATGGGTGACCTTCCCATAACGAAACCAAAATAGAGCAAGAGGATGAGATGGGAGAATATAGGAAGCCCTGGATTCCGCATACAGAGCCAAATGGAGTGTGTAAGGATAAGTCACAAAAAGTGATTGAAAGAAATTTCAACCATGTAAGATCTTATGACTTACTTGTCCGCAACCACAACGTACTTGTCCGCGAGAGTCATCTTCCAAGGAGATGATGAAAAGCTGTAACTATACCACTGAACTCTCTTCTGGCTCCAGTAGAGAAGATGGAAGCAAAAGTAAACAACGATCTTTTGATGTTACAGACAAGAAGATGTTTTTCATGGATAGCGCTTAATACTTTCAGATCTCTAGCAGTGAGATTGGCAACTGTTGTGGAAGAAGTGAGATTAATTTAGAGGCACAGCCTCTCATTGTTGGGAGGTTATAATAGGTCCAGACACACTGACTGTAGATTTTTTTCAGGTGCTAGTTCGATGATTTGTTATTAATACCAGGTCTCAGAGGTGTACATAAAGGCTAGCCTGTGTTATTTTTAAATAAGCATCCCCTAGACCAAATTGTCAATGTTCTGAAAGAATTCTCTTTCGACTTATGGATGCTTGGCAATAATGTAAGCAATACTGGCTTTAATATTGCTATAGAAACCCTCACTCAGAACCTCTATGGAGTAAAGAACTGTAAGAAGTTTTATGTAAAATTGTTTGCTGTGCCTCATTGAATTTTTCTGTGAGGGATAGGCCTTACTTTAAATGAATGTTTTATGGTAATGTGAAGCATTACAAGTATATAAAATATCAAATTAATACATATTAGTGTGAAAGCAAAGAACTGGAAAATGATATTGGTATATGTTAAAAGGTCAGGTGACAGTTGAACTGGCAATCCAGAGCAAAATATCCATGTCGGATAATGACTGCCCTTCTCTAATCTGTGATGTGCCATAGACAATCAACATACATTATCTTGTTATCTAAGATACATTAATAGAATTACAACTGCATGTGTGTGTGCCCCTGAAAATTCAAGCTCAGGCAGCTGGATAGATAACATGATCCCAACTGTGTGGAGGGCAAGCACTATTTTGTGGAAGCACTCTTGACTCCCAACATGTGGGTGGACCCAAAGCCCCTCTCCAGCAATGTTCACATAATTGTCTGAGGACAGCTGCTTTTTATGGTCTGACCATAAAATGCAGAGGTTTAAATGAAATAGAAGCAGAATATGAACCAAATCGACAAATTACAAAAATTCCAAGCCTTTTTTTTTAGAGAAGTTATAAAATTAGTCAGTCTCAGTTTTTTGCCTCTCCCACCTGGTGTAGCCACTGTTTCCTGAAAACCCAATGGGAAGCCAAAATAACGAATACCAGGGATTTATGCAAATCTCAACAAATTAGCAGATGTATTTGGGAATGTGATGTATGGTAGCTTGTACCACAGTATATGTGTACTTCTTCCATTCCTTTTGGAGAAATCACATTTAAATGCCTCTGCCTCTTCTAACACGTTCAGGTTTGATGAGCTCCTTGACCTTCTAAATCTCACATTTGTGCCCCTGCAGTTATGTGAAGGAAATATTTAGAAGCATTTGCACGCTGTCACAAAGACACCTACATTAATGTAGCCATTGTACTTGATGGGTTTTATCTCATTTATTTGAAACCTTTTAATTGTCGCACAAAACATTAAAAACAAATCCAATTGGTTTCCCTGCTCTGAAAATGTAAGATTGCCAGGCAGTGACTGAAGTATTGGAGGCTCTGCTGAAACCTCATATACTGAGGCTCACGGTCCAATTCATACCTCACCGGGTAACCACACCTACAATTCCTTTGGTCCTTCTGCCCCATTCAATGTAGCCTATAATTTTGGGTATATTTATAGATTCCCTAAATCTCTACACACAGGCCTCATCATTATTCCATCCACCTCCTATTTCTTTTCAATAGCTCCTGCTAGCGCCTCTCCTGCTTACCGACAGACCCGCATATTGTACATCTCACTCCTATTGGCTAGCTGGCCTTGCATTATGCTAACATGCCTTTATAAAGCACACACATTCGCCCAGATCGGTGATATTACACAAAGGTGAAAATGCATTGGAGGACATGCCAATACATAAGGTACCACAGTGTGCCACACAATATCATATCTTCTTACACGGACTCCTGTGAAGAGCTTATGTCAGATGGTGAAAGAGAAGGTGAGCTTGAAACCCCTACAGAAAGATGGTTTCCAGCTTGTGTGTTGAGGCATGGCGCAGTTGACACCCAGTAGGGGTGTTTCAACCTCTCTGTGAAAGTGGTGTGAGCGTTAGAGGCCTTTGTAGTTTTTTTGAGGGAGTAGAAGAAAGGTCCGAAGGAGCTCCAATACCACTTTTCCTGGAAATATTTCAGTGGAAATATTTTAAAAGTTGCCGGTCTCCATTGAGTTTTGGCAGACAAGACTTGCATGTCTGAAGGCCTGGACCAATGAAACCCATCCTCTGCTTTGAACACTGAGTGATGTAATCACCAATAGATGATATGCTACTCATCCAAATGGACTGGATGGACTTTGCTTAATGAATATCCAAATAAGGACTGAGAGTAATGAGCAGGGTGTACACTCTCTGGGCCAGACGGACAGGGTCATTTTAGATGTAGGATGTGGGGATCATCAGCTTCAAGAACATCCCAACCCGATGCCATTTGCGCCTTGCATTTGGTGGCATTTTTGCACCCTCATTTTAAATGTGCGCACATTACTCACCACCTTGTAACACCAATTTTTTTTTACCAGTTTTGCTTGTATTAGTAACCCATTTTTGTATTGTTTGTGCTGGTAATTACACACAGCTAAATGCTGGTGGCAAATCTTTAGACTAAATCTGGAGAGAGTTCAGTTTGTCGTCAGCTGCAAGGAGCGGGGCGGGTAATGCTAAACTGCATGCAATTAGGTCAGCTTACCACTTGGGTCCCAAGAACAATGTGAGTGCATTAATTTACACTCATTTTTATATTGGAAGTGCTGTGTAGAGACAACTGAAACTGTAGTTTAGTGTCAGCTGCTGTAACTAATATTAGGACCACAGCATTTTGTGTTCACTGAAGTCATTTGAGTGTGTAATCTGGAGTATTGCAGCAATATTGCTGTGATGTGATACTTTGTGAGGGAAACAAAAAATTGCAGAAATCTGTTTTGAGACTTGAATTTCAAATGATAGACACCAGTGGCCCGATTCACAAAGGTAAACTCAAACTAAAAGTCTAAGTTTAGACCTGAAGTCTAAGTTTAGACCTAAAGTCCAACTTTACTCCTACAGAACACACCAGGCCTAATATGTCAAAAATGGTCCCTGTATAGGATTGCAACAGTGACGACCCTACTAAGAGCACCGAATATGAAGAAGCAGGTGCATGGTAACCCACAGGAATGCACTAGCAGATATGTAGAGAAGCAGACCAAAGAATTCAGAAGTGAAGCTAACCTGCCCGGGAAATGTAAATAAGCCAAAAAAGCACCAAAAGGCCAACCTGAGGATTACCATAATCAAGAGATTAAGTCACGAACAGACCACCCAGAAAGGTCCAAAGCATTAAAGAGAGAGGGTTGCAATGGAGTAGACAACCACACACATCCTCACAGCTGGAGCTCAATGGGGAGAGCTGACAGCAACCAAACGGGTAACCAGACACAAGTGCCCAATGCCCAGGAAACCTGTCAAAGACTTGAATGGGCACCAGGCCAAGTTCCAAGTGCCAGGAGAATAATCCAAAACAGTTCAGAGACAAAATGTGCTTGTCCACAGAAGTTCACTGGCAAGTGACAAACCCCAGCACAATAGAGGCGGTCACAGACCATCACTCAAGTCCAGGAAGACTTTGGCTGAGAAGTGGTTTTCCTGATAGCATGAACAAGATTACATCAGAAAACAGCAGCATAGCCCATAGGACGAACACCCAAGGATGATCAGGCTTAAGAGGAGCTAATGCCATCTACATATGTTATTAAAGCTGTTAAAAGGGACTCCGAAGTTAAACCAATCAACCGAATAGATAGCCCTTCACGGCTGAAGTAGGGAATTAGGAATATAAACTCCAAACAGAACAGAGATGGATCCAGCCATGGGAGGTCAAGGAGCAGTAAGCAACAGGGAGAACATAGAAAAATCTAAAGTATCTTTACATCTCCCCAATGTTGGACTCACCTGCGCAAGTGAGGAGACACATCAGCTCAGCCAGTGGCAAGGCTACCAGAATAAGTGAAAAAGACAGCTACTTCAGGTCAAGTTTACTCTTCAGAAAAAAACCACCCCTGCAATGACAGCAAATGAAAAGGGCTTCCGCAGCCATTAAGAATTACATATGGGAGAAGCATAGACAAAGCAAGTAGCAAATGAAGCAAGGAGAACCAAATTCAAAGTAGAGGTTCACAATACCGAGGCAGAGGAACCGGGCACCAAGCAAGAAACCAAACAAACCCTAAAGAGGCGTAAAAAGGATGAAATGAACAGGCACAAAGACATGTAACAACACGCGCCATAAGACTCTTGTAGGCTTCTGGTAAATGCTCAACTATTCCTGTAGCAGTCAAACTGTCCGACGAATCACAGAGAAAAATAACAAGTCTCTCATCTAAGCCTTCAGTAAAACATTCATTATCTAAAGTGCATTTTCATTGTGAATTTATTAATTTTTCACCGGTTAGAGAAAAATTTGAAACCACCTCCAGTGCAACAGACATTCATGTAGAGACTAGACCATGTCAGCAGTAGAACTTGATTCCTTAACCTTCAGAGTGAGAGTCCGCTAAATCCTTAGACCACCAATGACCATCCCACTCAGTGATCCATCAGTCACGCAATTTACCAGAACAGTTACCTGTCAACAGGTATCTGGGGTAAGAAGCAACCTGTCTCCAGATAGAACCTGACAAAACAGGAAATGTTGGAGGCAGGAGGTCACTTTTATAAGCATTGATGATGGAGCAAAAACATTGTGGTATCAAAGAAGTTGCCTGTTTCAAGGGTGAGACTCACCATCATACAGTAAGGACTGGGACGAGTAAAGTAGATGAGAAGGTCATTGAATAGCTATGCCCTTGGAGAACACACCTCAATTTACTCAGACAAAGCAGATTGTCCCAGTTCCTACACTGCGTTGTGAGCTGAGCTCAGTGCTGAGGGATAGTGAAGGACAGTATTTGTTGACGTGGTAACTGGGAGTGGGCGCTGTAGCACAGAAGGTGCACTGCATATAACACTTTCGGAGCACCGTCACCTTCTGAAATGCTTATAAAGAGGAAATATTATCCCTTTCTGTAAGCTGTCCCTGGCCCAGCAGGATACCACCCCAAAATCTGACACTACCCATAGTAAGATAAAGATCAGTCCGAGCCTGGCAACTATGTCTTGATATCTGTTTTGGGAGATGGCTCTCTGTACTGTGTAAGAGCATAGACAGACCACATAGGCGCGGCCAGTGCAGGTAAGAGTGGGGGTGGGGGGATTGGATAGACGACTAGGGAAAATTAATTAATTATTCAATTTTCCCTCAGCATTATTTGTTGAATCCCCCTCCACCCTGCCCCACCGCTCTTGCCTGCACGGGCCAGTCCTGAGACTATATAATCCAGTGGGATGTTTCATTAATCATGACTGTGTGGTCAAATTGGTGATTATACCAGTCAAGTTTATTCCATCTAGCCTTGAAAGTGTGATGAAATAATAATGCATACATGAAAAACACCTTGTATTGGTACATGTTTTTATACTGAGCCTGTTTACAATTTCATTCATAATACCAGATAAGAGAACAAAGGCATTGGGAGAGCATGATTTCCCCAAGATCAAACAATTTGGTAAAGCATGAGAAAAGTGATTACAATGCAGGAGTACTCATTTCAAAGCACATCGCTTTCATTGTATGCCACAGTTTAGTGAATATACTTTGTGAGACTGGGCACTGCTGCGGTGGGGGGAACAGCTTTTACAACGCAACTTTGACCACGCAGTACCTTTACCACGCAACTTTTACAACGCAAGTCGTTACAATGACTTGCACTGGGGGGCGCTGTAGGATAGGGAATAGTTTAATTTACTATCCAAAACCTTCCCTACTATCCACGGGGACTGGAGTTGGAATAGTAAATTAAACTATTCACTATCCATCTCCCTCCAACGCAAGTCGTTGTAACGACTTGCGTTGTAAAACCTGCGTGGTAAAGGCATGCGTTGTAAAAGCATGCGTAGTAAAGACATACATCCTTGCGGTGGAGATGTTAATGTGTATTGGATCCCAGTCCAGCTTTCTTCTCACATAGTTGCGGCCATCATTTAGACTCATTCCAAACGATTTCCAGCCATTAGAACAAAACTAGTGCCACAAAATATATGTAAAAAGCATGTGCCCAAGAGTAGACAATTTGGTCACTTCGGTAGGCCGAGATCAAAAATCAAGTTTCCTATTTCCATAGTTTTCAATTTGCCCACTTCACTACCACTGTGGTAGTGGAGCTTCAGGTGGCAAGGCCCAGGAAATGTGCTCCCAAGGAAATGAAACTGAGTTGGGAGTCCTAACCAGATATTCATTGTAATATATATTCCCAGCATTTTTTTGTAAAGTGGTGAAGCCTGGGTAAAATTGGCAGAGTGCTTTGCTGGTCTAAACACAGTACAGATGGGTTTATTGTGCTGTTTCTATGCAATTAAGCATCATCAATATCTCTTTGCGGTGTGCCCACCTGTTCTGTGATACCAATTTAGCATTTGAAGTTCGTGTACAGAGTGGCCTACCTCCCAGGTACTTGAAACCGCGCCTAGATGCCAACGACGAGTCATGATGATTATTACTGGCATGGATTTCCTACTTGAAGAGGGACCATGCTAATCAGTGACAGCGGTTTGCATAATTGCTGTTTTGTTCCACCATGTGGCCTCGCCCACCGCTGGGTGGAATATAACACCCATTTACATAATAATGTACCAGAGGTGAATAAGAAATTATGACAAAAGAAGAAGTGAACAACATGAATGCAATAAACGTCCAGCCTATTTTTAAGGGGTAATTAAACGTTTCATATATGGATACAATGTGACACGTTTGACAATACAATAAGAACACAGAATAAAATCGAATCAAGGAAAAATATGATTACTGATGTGAGAAGAACTGTAATCAGGACGTGTGAAGGCTAAAGAAAAAATGTATATTCACCAAGCTTTAATGTTCATTAAATGCTTTTTCTAGCTTTTTTTGTGTGTGTTATATGAAAGTTGACTTACGTAAAAGTTAAGTTTGCACTGCTTCAAGTGTAGCATATGGTACTTTTTGTAGGCCTGGGAGTAATTGTAATTACACCGAAGTAATTTCGGAAATTCTGTGATACTCTTTGATGCGGAATTACCAATAATTACTGTATTAACTCCACCCCCGTAATTAAGAGTAATTTGGTGGGAAATAAGCACAGAAACAATACATTTAGCAATGGTGACCACCTGTTTGCTCTTCTTTTTGTGCAATTTTGCATTTAGTGCTCTGCTCTTAGCGCAAAATGCATCCTTGCATCCATTTTGGACTGAACGGTGCATTTTGGGCTAAGAAAATAGCACTAAATGCCATGAGTACGTGGTGGTGGCGGGGGGGGGGGTATGGGGGGGAGGGGGATTGTGCTGCTATTCATGTTCTCTTGCATTTAGCGCTATTTTCTAGGTCAAAATGCATCCTTGCACCTAGGGGCATTTTTTCACTAATATAATAACACGAAATGCTAAATTACTATCCTCACATAATTATACAGAATCTCACATAATTTTGTGGTAGTTCTGTGTAATTATGCTACAGCAATTTACATGAGTTACGCCCACCACTAATTTTTGGTTCATATTTTTATAATACAACTTACGATGCACAAAAAACGATTCACTTCTGATGATATGCCCTTCTGATGATATGCCCTTCAGAGAGGAAAAGTATAACGTGCATAGTGACTGTGTAAATATACATTTGTATAATAAACTAAATATTGCCCAACAAAAGTGCCTCAGTGAATATTTGTATTTTATCACCTTTAATCGTTTGCCGTAGAATATGCCAACGGACTGTACTGATATAGAAAGAGATGGGTGGAGCAGGTCATGTGGTAGCTAGATCGAGGGAGCAAGAGGGAAGTGTTGGAGTTGTGAAGTGTTCTGGATGTGAGATTCTTCCAGGGCCCCATTAGGTCTGGTGGTATTGCCCCCTGATTGATAACTGCATAGGGGATATTGAGTCACGACATTCCAAATAGTCCGGTAACTCTTGACCTTATAAATCTGTGCCCAGTTTTGCTGGGGGAAGTTACACATGCAGGGACACCACTGCCAGATAGGAGCAAGGCGCGTGGACAGGTGGATAGCCTGGCCCCTCACCCCGCCAATGCCCTGCTCAAAGCAGTTGGAAAATGTCAGTAGATTTGTCCCTGCAACTGTGGAATAACACTGGAAAAGCACCTGACATTCCTGGATCTGCATGGCTGTTTGACATTATATGGACAAATCTCATAACCGCCATATTTTGGTGTCACGATAACTGTATCATCACACCAAAATCTGACATACTCACAATGAGGAACAAGGGAGAAGGGCAGTTGTTTTGCAACAACCACTTTACAATTACTGTCTGTAACCTTGCATAAAGTAGGTCGCAATGAATTGTGTTATCAGTCATTAGTATTCTTTTTTTAATCAAGATTCGTATTTTAGCAGGGGTAATAATTCATGCTTTCCAACTATTTGTGTATATAATATTTTATATAGTAAGAGCTTAATTCAGGACAGACAAACACATTGTAGGAGCTTGAGACCAAACCGATTTAAAAAAAATATATCTCTTTATTGGTTTTACAAGAAAGAACATACACTTGTGATCAAGCATGAGAGCCTACAGTTAAGCTAGTCCTTATAATGGAGAGCCGCTCTTCCTAAAGAGTCAATCTCAGTGTAAAAGGTTATATTCATCGGGGCTGGAGATTGCCAGGGCTAGGCTAGATGCTTCCTGGTGCTATGTGTCTGATTAGAAAACAAGACCCTCTAGGTATCCGTCAATTGGATAGAAATGTCCCATGGGCAAGTATGGCCTTTTTTGTGTTCAACATTATATTGTGTGTCAGAAGTAAAATACTTCTTAAATGCAAAAGCAATGGCTGAACATTACCTGCCGTTACATGTTTCATTAAGTTCTGAGTTTTTACCGCACTGAAGGACCGGGTTTTAGAACCCAGCGGCGTCAGGGAGAACGCCCGATGCCTTTGAATTCCCCTGCCTTGGCAAACAGAGACACGGGATACTTCTTGATGACGTCAAAGACCAAAGTTTATTCGCTGCAACCAGGAACAGAGATATACGAAGCACACATGGGTGGTTCGCTAGAGACTGCACAAATTCAATGAGCGGAGCATGGTCTTTTATGCCAAAAATCAAGCCTCAGGCAACATTCAAAATTAGCATTGAGTTCATACAAACTGACCAAGGACAGTGTGACAATTTAAAAGTAGCGTATGACGACAATCCCACTTTCCGTTGTCTGGCCCACCAGAAATGACCAAGCACATTCCATTATCCTGCTCAGTCAGGCCGGACAAACACATCATAAAACCCGTAACCCAAATCAGTGATTATGTTGTAAAGGAAGGAACAGAAACAGATTGGAAGCAAGATAGAAAGGTGGGAGCAGTGTACTATAAACTCGGGCATGTCCTACCCTTTGATCTATATCTGACCAGCTGCTTAACAAGGAACTGGCTCAGCGATGTCAGCCTCGGGCAAGGAGTCAGTTCGGCCAGGTCATGCAGAAGTCTGCTAAGGCATACGTGTCTCAAGGACTCGTTCGGCCGCAGTCATCGGCCTATGTGAGGGCAACCATACAAAATTGCTGCCGTACACAAAATGGAACCCGAAGGTTCAAACGGAATCGCCGAATACGTAGTGTTCTCATAGATCGATTCATGCGAAAACACTCGCACACGCTACACTCGCCATTTGCGGTCTGCTGACACCAAAATCGTCTATTTCCGACGACCTTTATTGAACGGGTTCTGAACGATTCACTTCTGATGATATGCCCTTCTGATGATATGCCCTTCAGAGAGGAAAAGTATAACGTGCATAGTGACTGTGTAAATATACATTTGTATAATAAACTAAATATTGCCCAACAAAAGTGCCTCAGTGAATATTTGTATTTTATCACCTTTAATCGTTTGCCGTAGAATATGCCAACGGACTGTACTGATGTTTTAACTTATACCACACATTACAGCCGAATCCGGAAAGCTGCTGGCAGAAAACGTCTACACCTGTGCATTTGTAACTACATAATTCCAGACTTTTAAGTTTTGTCCTAGCAGACTGTGGCCAAGTGTGTCTTATGCAAGACTCCCTGCAATGGATATGCAATATATAGAACGGAGGATAGTGATATAGAAAGAGATGGGTGGAGCAGGTCATGTGGTAGCTAGATCGAGGGAGCAAGAGGGAAGTGTTGGAGTTGTGAAGTGTTCTGGATGTGAGATTCTTCCAGGGCCCCCATTAGGTCTGGTGGTATTGCCCCCTGATTGATAACTGCATAGGGGATATTGAGTCACGACATTCCAAATAGTCCGGTAACTCTTGACCTTATAAATCTGTTCCCAGTTTTGCTGGGGGAAGTTACACATGCAGGGACACCACTGCCAGATAGGAGCAAGGCGCGTGGACAGGTGGATAGCCTGGCCCCTCACCCCGCCAATGCCCTGCTCAAAGCAGTTGGAAAATGTCAGTTGATTTGTCCCTGCAACTGTGGAATAACACTGGAAAAGCACCTGACATTCCTGGATCTGCATGGCTGTTTGACATTATATGGACAAATCTCATAACCGCCATATTTTGGTGTCACGATAACTGTATCATCACACCAAAATCTGACATACTCACAATGAGGAACAAGGGAGAAGGGCAGTTGTTTTGCAACAACCACTTTACAATTACTGTCTGTAACCTTGCATAAAGTAGGTCGCAATGAATTGTGTTATCAGTCATTAGTATTCTTTTTTTAATCAAGATTCGTATTTTAGCAGGGATAATAATTCATGCTTTCCAACTATTTGTGTATATAATATTTTATATAGTAAGAGCTTAATTCAGGACAGACAAACACATTGTAGGAGCTTGAGACCAAACCGATTTAAAAAAAATATATCTCTTTATTGGTTTTACAAGAAAGAACATACACTTGTGATCAAGCATGAGAGCCTACAGTTAAGCTAGTCCTTATAATGGAGAGCCGCTCTTCCTAAAGAGTCAATCTCAGTGTAAAAGGTTATATTCATCGGGGCTGGAGATTGCCAGGGCTAGGCTAGATGCTTCCTGGTGCTATGTGTCTGATTAGAAAACAAGACCCTCTAGGTATCCGTCAATTGGATAGAAATGTCCCATGGGCAAGTATGGCCTTTTTTGTGTTCAACATTATATTGTGTGTCAGAAGTAAAATACTTCTTAAATGCAAACGCAATGGCTGAACATTACCTGCCGTTACATGTTTCATTAAGTTCTGAGTTTTTACCGCACTGAAGGACCCAGCGGCGTCAGGGAGAACGCCCGATGCCTTTGAATTCCCCTGCCTTGGCAAACAGAGACACGGGATACTTCTTGATGACGTCAAAGACCAAAGTTTATTCGCTGCAACCAGGAACAGAGAAATACGAAGCACACACGGGTGGTTCGCTAGAGACTGCACAAATTCAATGAGCGGAGCATGGTCTTTTATGCCAAAAATCAAGCCTCAGGCAACATTCAAAATTAGCATTGAGTTCATACAAACTGACCAATGACAGTGTGACAATTTAAAAGTAGCGTATGACGACAATCCCACTTTCTGTTGTCCGGCCCACCAGAAATGACCAAGCACATTCCATTATCCTGCTCAGTCAGGCCGGACAAACACATCATAAAACCCGTAACCCAAATCAGTGATTATGTTGTAAAGGAAGGAACAGAAACAGATTGGAAGCAAGACAGAAAGGTGGGAGCAGTGTACTATAAACTCGGGCATGTCCTACCCTTTGATCTTTATCTGACCAGCTGCTTAACAAGGAACTGGCTCAGCGATGTCAGCCTCGGGCAAGGAGTCAGTTCGGCCAGGTCATGCAGAAGTCTGCTAAGGCATACGTGTCTCAAGGACTCGTTCGGCCGCAGTCATCGGCCTATGTGAGGGCAACCATACAAAATTGCTGCCGTACACAAAATGGAACCCGAAGGTTCAAACGGAATCGCCGAATACGTAGTGTTCTCATAGATCGATTCATGCGAAAACACTCGCACACGCTACACTCGCCATTTGCGGTCTGCTGACACCAAAATCGTCTATTTCCGACGACCTTTATTGAACGGGTTCGGAACCACCGATCCAGACCCACAAACTCACGGAACTACAGACCCTCCTTTTGCCCTTATATAGGCAACAGACCCAAACCCATGTCAATCTGAATCCGGATCTATATTCATCAGATCATCGATTTGTTGCTGTAGCATCATCCTATTACTTAGCACCTCTCTCTGGACAGGTCTCTTTGCACACGCAGTAGCACAGAGGCCACAAATAGCAGGAGCACACTGTACACAGAGACAGAAGAGGAAAAGGATAGCTAAGACCATCCCAATGACCATCAAAATCTTCCAACCCCAAGTGGATATCAATCCCCATAACCATCCCATCAACGACCAATCTCCTTTGTCCAAATGGACAGAGTCGGAGATCTTATGTAGCTTGGAAATGGCCTAGAAGACTGACGGAGCGTTGTCTGGAATGAAAACGCAGCAGCTTGATTGAATCAGTTTACAAACTCCACCTCGATCTGCTAGTATGACATCAAGGGCAACTCTATTTTGGAGTGTCATAAGTCTATCCGACTGGAGCTCAGCAGTCAAGTTACTAAGGGCACCAGCAGTTTCGACTATGGTGGACTCAACCACTCTCGTCAACTGGCGAATATTCCTGCTATTAGCCATCGGTCCCCAGAACGGCAGAAAACCCTTAAAGAAATCTCCCAACTCTTGCCCTGCAGTGTCTTCTTGGCTAAAGACACCTCTAGCAACTCTCGTCTTATGGTAATCTGCCGCAGCTGTAAAAGTGGGGGGCAACAGGAAAGAAACAAAACATGTGCCCGAAAAATCAGGGGGCAACCATGTATATGCTTTGTCGTAGCAAACAAAGTAAGTACCCTTAGCAGCTAAAAATGCTGGGGAAGACTGAGACGTAAATACGTAGGCATCAGTACAAACGCTCTTCCCTAACTGAGCTCTCGGATTCCTGCCATTACCCTGCAGACAATAGCGACCCTGATGGGGCACTATCCAAATCGGTGGAGAACTTTTCGCTCGCTGGTTAACACTCAGACTAACTTCATATCCAGTAATATCCCAACCACTATAGGGTTGCTTCTCATCTATCGGAATAGTTTCAACGGCATTAGTCCCTTTAACCATGTCGACTATGCCTCTTGCAACAGCACTATTCTTCGGGTTGTCCTTCGGTGAACGTAGGGAATAAACACTATGGGCATAATTAAACATCGTTCTGTAAGCCCAAATCGAACCATTCAAACTAAAAGGCAAAACTAAATACAGAATACCCTTGTCAGTCGTATGGGGCATTAGACCACAGAACCAACAGTTTGTCGTGTTCATCACTAACTGGTGTTGGTGCAAAAGTTGAATAAAGGAATTATTGGCAAATTCCAATCGTCTAACTACCTCATGTTCAGGCAAAGGGTGAAAAGAATGAGAAGAAATAGTAGGTGGAGGTGGAGGTGTAGGTTGCACAGTGGGAACAAACGTTACTTTAAAAGAGAATGTCACATAACCAATTATGAATGTCATCAAACTCAATAGCAAAAATACACACGGTATTAGAAAACGTTTCTTTGAGATCAATTTACATATCTTCTTTCTAAAAATCATTGTCCGTGCAGGTCTCTCCAACTCAAAGAAATCCATCCTAAACTAAATATGCTGCTCGCGATGGTAGGGTGTTCTATGCTAAGGAATGCCTCTGTCAACCCAGGGCAACTCCCTTAGGCCAACCAGAACCCTCGACCTAGTGTCTCAGGCTTGCACTCCAAAGACTTTCGGCAACCACGACCCTACAGCTGAACCCGGATGGCGGTTCGAAAAACAAAAATGAGTAGATCCTCGGTGGAGAGTTAACCTGCAAACAAAAAAAATCATAAAAACTTTATTTGTGTTTTTATTTGTCCATGACTCTCGGTCGCAAATTATAGCGGCTTCTTCCCTGCAATTCTTGATCTTTAAACAACAAATCAGGCTCAGTAGTGTTCAATCGATTCGAAGGAGGCACAGCTTCTTGTAAAAGATCGTCACTTTGTCTCTCAGAGTTCGTACCAATCAGACGAGCATCGCTGAATGGCAAAAATCGTGGAACAGTTTCTGTTTCAGAGTCTGGAAGTCCTTCCTGGACCCACTTATCGTACGGTAAGGGCAAAGGTGCTCGCTTACAGTGTACACCGTGGATCCAGTTTTTCTTGCCTTGTACCCGAACTGCAGATCGTGTAGACAGGAGTACTTGAAAGGGTCCTGTCCAACGGGGCTGATCGTTCTTGTTCCGCTGGAAATTTTTGATGAAGACACACGAACCAGGTTCAATAGCGTGGCCTGGATCTTCTGAAGCTTGTGGTAGGCTCTCATGCACCTGTTGGTGTAAGACACGCAATTTAGTCGTCAGTTCGCGCAAACAGTCAAGCAACACAGGGCACTCAATCTCACTAAATCTAGTTGGCCTTGGCACACCCCAAATATTAGCTGGCGACCAAAGACAACTTCGTAAGGACTCAGACCCATTCTCGAATGCACAGTCATTCTTGTGGACAAGAGCGCTAAAGGCAAAGCATCTGGCCACTGTAGACCAGTGCTCGCTTCAATTTTGGCTAACTTAAACTTTAAGGTGCCATTATAGCACTCGACTAAACCAGCTGATTGGGGGTGATTTGCAGCGTGTAACTTCTGCCGAATACCTAGTCCTGCACACACTCTCTTCATGACTTGACCCACAAATTCACTCCCATTGTCACTCCAGATAATTCTCGGCATTCCAAACCTCGGGAAAAACTATTTTATCAGAACTTTCGCTGTGGACAAGGCAGTATTGTCCTTAAGGGGATAAGCTTCAACCCATCTGGAAAAGGAGCAAACAACCACTAAAACATATTTCAAGTTGTTGCATCTCTCCATATGGATAAAATCTAGCTGCAAAGCCTCGAACGAATACGTAGGAGGAGCAAAATGACCAGCTGGTGTTGGAGTTCCCTTACCAGGATTATACATCAAGCACACCATACAGTTTTTAACCAAATTCTCTACACAGTTTGGAATTCCCGCATTCTGCCAAACCGGAGCCAACAACTTACAGATTAGTCGATGGCGTCACCAGAAGACCCGTCAATCGTCTCGCTCAACAAACGTCTAAGGCTCCAAGACAGGGCGACAGTCAGGGCAGCAGTCCTTCGTAGCCGTCGGAAAGCGGGAAACCTCGCAGCAAAGACTTTCGGACCACGCCAACATACAGGGGTCGATGAAGTGGTTGGCCTTCCTCCAGAATTTGCACACGAAGCTCCTCACGATCTTTGGGCTTGGACCGGTACCGCTGAAGTCGCCCCACCGTGGGGGCCAACTGAAGGACCGGGTTTTAGAACCCAGCGGCGTTAGGGAGAACGCCCGATGCCTTCGAGTTCCCCTGCCTTGGCAAACAGAGACACGGGATACTTCTTGATGACGTCAAAGACCAAAGTTTGAGCGGAAAATCCGTTCCGCTCGCGGATTTCGCAGATTTTCGGTAAATCCGCGATCCGCGAACTCCCGCGAATTTACTGAAAATCCGCGAGATCCGCGAGTGGCGGATTTGGGGGACAAAAGTTCAAGCCTGTTGAACTTTTAACTATTTTAGGATGGCGCCGGCAAGCTGCCAGCGCCATCCTAAAATAGTTACTAGGTTAGCTTCAACAGGAAGCACTAATAGATAAAATAAAGCAGGTGCACGAGCACCTGCTTTATTTTATCTATTAGTGCCCTGATGAAGCTAATTTAGTAACTATTTTAGGATGGCACTGGCAGCTTGCCGGCGTCATCCTAACATAGTTGCAGGATGATGTGTGACTATTAACTGTTTTGTCGAGACTGGGTAGGTGTGCGTTCTCCCCATATCTATCGTCAAAAATTAGCTTTGATGCTTGATGGAGGCCTTTGCATAATTGACTTTCACGAGCTCAATCCCTGTGCAGTTCCTGTGACCACGAGCTTCTCTGATCCGTGCCTGTCCTTTTATACACCCAAGAGGCATGTGAACTCGCATATAAGCCCCGTCCGTTCGGCCCCTCCCCACACACTAGTGGTGTGTGCACCGTCTTCGCGCCCTTTACCCACTTGATGGACAGGTCACTCGAGGGACCCCAGCGCTCTTTGGTGTGATGGTAAAGTTAATCAGCACCCCCAAAAATGTGTGTTTTGTCAAGGCTGGGTAGGTGTGCGTTCTCCCCATATCTATCGTCGAAAATTAGCTTTGATGCTTGATGGAGGCCTTTGCATAGTTGACTTTCACAAGCTCAATCCCTGTGCAGTTCCTGTGACCACAAGCTTCTCTGATCCGTGCCTGTCCTTTTATGCACACAAGAGGCATGTGAACTCGCATATAAGCCCCGTCCTAACACACACTAGTGGTGTGTGCACCGTCTTTGCGCCCTTTACCCACTTGATGGGCAGGTCACTCGAGGGACCCCAGCGCTCTTTGGTGTAATGGCAAAGTTAATCAGCACCCCCAAAAATGTGTGTTTTGTTGAGGCTGGGTAGGTGTGTGTCTCCCCTTATCTATCGTCGAAAATTAGCTTTGATGCTTGATGGAGGCCTTTGTTATAATTGACTTTCACGAGCTCAATCCCTGTGCAGTTCCTGTGACCACAAGCTTCTCTTATCCGTGCCTGTCCTTTTATACACAGAAGAGGCATGTGAACTCACATATAAGCCCAGTCCGTTTGGCCCCTCCCCACACACTAGTGGTGTGTGCACCGTCTTCGCGCCCTTTACCCACTTGATGGACAGGTCACCTTAGGGACCCCGGCGCTCTTTGGTGTGATGGCAAAGTTAATCAGCACCCCCAAAAATGTGTGTTTTGTCGAGGCTGGGTAGGTGTGCGCTCTCCCCATATCTATCGTCGAAAATTAGCTTTGATGCTTGATGGAGGCCTTTGTATAATTGACTTTCACGAGCTAAATCCCTGTGCAGTTCCTTTGACCACGAGCTTCTCTGATCCGTGCCTGTCCTTTTATGCACACAAGAGGCATGTGAACTCGCATATAAGCCTCGCCCGTTTGGCCCTGCCCCTCACACTAGCGATGTGCACCGTTTTCCCGCCCGGCCATTACCCACTAAATCCGCAAAATCCGCGAATCCGCTAATTCGCGGATTTTGCGGATTGCGAATTTGCTAATTCGCAAAATTCGCAAATTGCAAATTCGCAAAATTCGCCCATGCCTAGAACAGAGATCTACGAAGCACACACAGGTGGTTCGCTAGAGACTGCACAAATTCAATGAGCGGAGCATGGTCTTTTATGCCAAAAATCATGCCTCAGGCAACATTCAAAATTAGCATTGGGTTCATACAAACTGACCAATGACAGTGTGACAATTTAAAAGTAGCGTATGACGACAATCCCACTTTCCGTTGTCCTGCCCACCAGAAATGACCAAGCACATTCCATTATCCTGCTCAGTCAGGCCGGACAAACACATCATAAAACCCTCAACCCAAATCAGTGATTATGTTGTGAAGGAACAGAAACAGATTGGAAGCAAGATAGAAAGGTGGGAGCAGTGTACTATAAACTCGGGCATGTCCTACCCTTTGATCTTTATCTGACCAGCTGCTTAACAAGGAACTGGCTCAGCGAGGTCAGCCTCAGGCAAGGAGTCAGTTCGGCCAGGTCATTCAGAAGTCTGCTAAGGCATACGTGTCTCAAGGACTCGTTCGGCCGCAGTCATCGGCCTATGTGAGGGCAACCATACAAAATGGCTGCTGTACACAAAATGGAACCCGAAATGGCAACCATACAAATGGCAGCCATTTTGTATGGTTGCCATTTCACGGAATCCCCGAATACGTAGTGTTCTCATAGATCAATTCATGCGAAAACACTTGTACACGCTACACTCGCCATTTGCGGTCTGCTGACACCAAAATCGTCTATTTCCGATGACCTTTATTAAACGGGTTCGGAACCACCGAACCAGACCCACAAACTCACGGAACTACACCACCACCTCTCTGAGGAAGTCTTGGACTAACTTGACTTTGCTACCCTGGTCCGGGATCACAACAGTGCAAATCCCGACCGGAGCGACCCCCTCAGCCGCCCTAAAGACCGGCACAGAGATCAGACGGTCCCGTGGGTGAAGATCAGCTAACCCAGGAAATGTCGGGACATCGAGAAAGACAGGGGCGCCCCAGAGAATCTGACTTGTGTTCACCGAAGCCCTTCCAACGGCGGGGTGACCAGAGCAACCAACCCCCAACCCCCCAGCTTAATCGGAGGCAAACACTCACCTTGATCCTGGGGTGAGGAGGAGCGAGCCTGGGAGCGAGCCGAACAATGGGAGGGACTCTGGCTGCTTCAGGAGCGGATCCCCCCACGGAGACGGACTTGGGCTCACCGGAGCATTGTCGACGGCGGGACGACCCCCGCTTTTGTCTGGAGTGGCGACGAGATCAGGAAACATCGGATAGGAAAGACTGCAGACTCGGAGCCCCGACTCGCTCCACTGCACTGTTGCCGCCTGTCCCCAAAATGGCCGCCCGTAACGATGCAAACCTGAAAACCATAATCTGTATATGACATGCTTATGTCCACTCTGAGGTGGGCACAGATCCTGATATCACATTCTCTTGCAGAAAAAGTACAGCCGAATGACAGTGGATCTGTGTTTATGATGAGCTTTAACTGGAGAGAAATCCTGCAAGATGGCCGCAAGGAAGGAGCTGCCGGGCTGAGCTCCTGTCCAGGATCACAACCCAAGACCCCAGATAGCCGGATCCTCATGACCCAACGACGCCAGGTTAGTGGTGACCCTCAACTAAATTGACAAGGACGGGCTGAGTCAGGAATAGCCCTCCGGGACCCAACAATGCACTAGGCGTGGGCGGAAAATCCGTTCCGCTCGCGGATTTTGCGGATTTTCGGGAAATCCGCAATCCGCGAGATTTGCGAATTTCCCGCAAAATCCGCAAATCCGCGAGCAGCGGATTTTGCTCGCACTGCTCGCACTGTTAGCGTGAGTTCGCGCCCCGCGAATAAGTGCGAAATTGCAGAAATACGATCTTGGCAAAACTGAAAGTAACTTCTTACCAGGTTCAAAAGTTCAGGCACATCATTAGTAGCCATTTCCTGTAGGGCTTCCTGAGGGGCCCCTCCAGAGTTCAGTTGCCAGTTGAAACTATTATGTGACCCTGCTCTGAACCTCAGAATAGTTACACATATGCCACAAAGGTCCTGAATTACAGCTAAGGGAGACAAGCAGGAGCCAGGCTGGAAGTTAAAATCCATTAATCAGCCCCTAATTCATTATTGTCAGTTGGGGCAGGGCAGGTGTTGTAACTAATTTTGCAACAATGAAAGCACTTAGCAAGTGCAAAAGATCACTAATCAGGGCGCACTAAGGAAGCAGGTGCCAGCTAAAAAAATATTCTGTGACACATTAATCAGCCCCAAATTAATTCAGGTCACTTGAGGCAGGGAAGGTGTGCTTTGCTTTGCCGAAAATAATGTACACTGGACAACCAGAGGGTGTAGTGATGAAACAGAGGGTGGCATGGGTGGGCCAGAGGGTGGCATGAGTAGTCAGAGAGTGGCAGTGGTGACAGAGAGTGGCAGTGATGAAGAAGAGTGTCCCAAACAGGCTGGACACGTAGAAACAACAAGTTCGCAAAACTTGCGACCCGACAGGTAAGTTCGCAAATTGCAAAATTGTAAAAACCCTCGCGAACTGGCAGAAACACGGGCGAACACAAAAAAAAAAAAAATCCGCAAATTCGCGGGAATTCGCGGATTTTGCGGATTGCAAATCCGCAAAATTCGCGGATTGCCAATCCGCAAAATCCGCTCATGCTTACAATGCACCAGTCCCAGACGCCTGACTTAAAAATGGCTGACACTTTTCTAACCCGAGTCTGAAACAAGCCCCCGAAATATCCACAGGAGGATCCCGACGCACCAAGAGCCCCCTATAACTATGGAACAGGTCAGTCGCTACCCAGGGTGCCAACCTTGATAACCTGTGGAGGGAGCGGAGCCCCTTGATCCCTCAAACCAGCAGTTCCAGTCACCTGACCTACAAATGGACACCACTTTTTCAGACAAGAGACAGAAAGGGTCCTGCGTTAGGACTTTAGGAAGATCCCGACCTACCCCATGCCCACTGAAACTATATAAAGGGCCATCTGCAACCCCAGACGCCACTTTTGTTGACCTGGGGCGGGGACTCTTTCTACTCAACATCAGACCAGAAGCCCCGATCCCTGACAAAACTACGGCCGCCACGGTCGCGGCGATTTAATCTGCAATGCTTGGCTAACAAGAACCAACACCCCCAAAGCTGAATAAGAAGAGGACCTACTTTATGATCACAAGACGACCTCAGACTGCCTCGTTTTGCATCCCAAGTGGGGAGTGAAGCCCTGGGCTACAACACGCTAGGAGCATCAGCTACCTGACCCTAGAGTGAAGCCTTGGACTACAACACGCTAGGAGCACCAGCTACCTTACCCTAGAGTGGCCACCAATGCAAAGAAAGTCCAGCAATAAACCAAAAAGAAAACCCCTGACAACCCTGGAGACCATTGCTCCAAGAACTCTAAGGTTAGTACTGACAGACGCTAAAGGCCGGTCTCTCAACTGTGTACCAGGGCCCTAACAAAGTCCGGTCGCAAGGGATCCCCAATCCCTGGACCCACACGGTAGTGTAGCCACCCTCCGGACTCACACCCAACCCCACGCCCCACCCCCCTCGATCCCTAATCCTCAATCCCCCATCACACCAAACTCACAGGTACCCGGGCCAATCTGGAGGGCCCCTCTGATGCCTAGCTAACAGCCCTCCCCCTTAGAGAGACTACCCCTCTAACTTCCCTTCCCTCCAACCCGACAGTCTGCTTTCTCTCCCCCGCACGGCACTCTCCCTACTCCATACAAGAGGAACGCCCACTTATTTTAACCTAGCTAAGATGCCACCGGCCACGCAAATGGCTGCCTACCCCGGGAACACCTAACTACCTGACACCACACGGACCAAACTCATTCGCAATTACTTTCCCCTCAGCCTCTCTAGTAAAGCGAAAAACCACTTTAAACACAGAGTGATCAGACAACATCCCAAAACGCTAGTCGTAGACACATAGCACTACTCCTCTAGAGAGCAGCTAAAAATGGACTTCATCTTCTACACTGACACCCGACAACTGGGTCACCATCCTCAACTCGCATCTCCTCGTCTCAAAACTACCATCACAGCCCATAGCAGCAAACTAACGATCTCTCTCCCGAAATATCAGACCCTAACCGGCAACATCTCCATAACCATTTTTAAGAATGGCACTATCCTAATACAGGCAAAAAGCGATAACCTTGAGGTCTTCGATTCCCTCTTCTCTCACTAAAGAAGGCACCATTACATAACTAAGCATGGGCGAATTTTGCGAATCTGGCGTTCGCGAATTTGCGTATTTGCAAACTCGCAATCCGCAAAATCCGCGAATTCTCGCGAAGTAGCGGATTATTTTTGTGTTCGCAAGGGTTTCTGCCAGTTCGCAAGGGTTTTGTACCAGTTCGCAATTGCGAACTTACTTGTCGTCTCGCAACGGTCACGACTATGTTGTTTCTACGTCTGGTTCATCATCACAGGTTCCCAGCACCCTCTGTTTCACCACTGCCACCCTCTGTTTCACCCATGCCACCCTCTGGTACATCAATGCCACCCTCTGGTTCATCATCACTGTAGATTATGGGGGGGGGGGGAAGCAAGCACACCTGCCCTGCTTCAACTGACATGAATTAATTTGGGGTTGATTTATTAATGTGTCACTGTTTTCAAATTCCAGTCTGGCACCTGTTTTCTTATCTGTAATTTGCTTTCTGTTGCAGTGCAAAAAAAATTTCCAGGACCTTTGTGGCCTACTTGTAGCTATTCTATGAGCCTGCTGTGAGGGTCAGAGCAGGGTCATAGAATTGTTGCAACTAGCAACTGAACTCTGGAGGGGCCCCAGTCAGGAAGCACTACAGGGAATGGTTACTATTACTAATGATGAGTTTGAACTTTTGCACCTGCTGAGTGCTTTCAGTTTTGCATAACTCGTTTTTCTGCAGAACAGCAACTGTAATGCCCCAAACAAACTTACTTGTGAAAGTTGATTTCTAATCCAAAAGTTATCCAAAGAAAGTCAAAAGGCCTCAAATCCCAAAAAGTGCAGGCAAATGTCAACCTGAGGAGATATTCTGATAAAAATCATCATTTTCAGAAGGTATTTGCTGCTTGCTAGTGGATTTCTTGTGCAGAATTGCAAATTTTGTAATTTCGCGAGTGCGAGATTGTTGCTGCCCGCCGCACCTACGTGTTCGCAATTGCGAACTCTCGCGATGCGTCGCCAAACTCCCGCGGGATCCCGCAGCAAGATCCAAAATGGCGCAGCACTTGCAAAATATCGAGAAAAACAACTCGGCAAATGCTGAATGACGGTAAGTGAACGCCGCACTCCGCAAAATTGTATCACCAAGAAAAAAAATCCGCTGAGTGCGAATTTGCGGATTTTCGGTAAATTCGCGAGCGTTCGCGGATTGCAAATTTACTGAGAATCCGCAAAATCCGCGAGCGGAACGGATTTTCCGCCCATACTTATACATAACACATCACACCCGGACCCCTCCCCCTAGGAGTCTTCAACAACAAACAAGGCAACTGAACCCTCTCGCGCCCTCTCCCCGACCCCCCGCCCTCCAATGGCACTTACCGCCACTCTTCCCCTCCGATTAAGGATCCCTACACCGGACAACCCTGCCCCCACCAATCACAACCATCATCCCAGAGTGGAGCCTTACCCCCAAGCACAACCTCACCCCAGCCCCTCCCTGCACCAAGTCCTAACAAAGCCTGACCCTCGACCAGAACCAGCTCCCCTCCCACCCACGAGCCCTCTCAGAAACAACAATCTGAGTAGCTTCTCCACCATCATCCAACAAGACTGGACCGCACCCCCCTCCTCCGCGCACAGCGCCATCCGTGTTGCCCTTCCCACCTCCACAGATATCATGACGCAAGGCTTCAGATTTCTAGAATCTCAGCTTGAAACCTTGATACGATCCTGAACGAAACCCTATCCTCCCTGGATGTAATCTGAATGCCCACTCAACATTCTGTCACCCCTTCAATCCCTTCACAACTCAGAAGTAGAAAAAGTCCGGCCTCCTGTCCCACCCAGAACCTGACCTTTAACCATCAAACCAGGGAATGAGATCCAATCAGAAAGACCAAGATTAACAAAATCCACTCTTTCCCCTCAGGAAGCGACAATACTTGCCTCATCATATGACCCCCCTCGAACCCCTCCCCCAAATCCACACATCCCTCCCAGGAAGCAATACCACTTGCCTTAGCATATACCCCCCCTTTGAACTCCTCCCCCAAATCCACGATCCAAATAATTACAGGAGTTGGAAGGGAACAACCCCCCCCAAGAGTCCCTATATCCCCAGCTCACCTAACCTCCCTACCTAGAGCCCAACCCGGCAAGTTGAGGAACAAAGAAGAACCCCCTATTAAATGCATGCTCATCAACTGCAGATATGGCTCAAAACATGCAACAGAACTAGCAGAAGCTAGCCTCTCCCATGACCTAGATGTAGCTTTCATCACGGAAACCTGGATAAATAACCTTTCCTACCCCAACATGGACATGCTGGTGCCTCCCGGATTTACAATGATTAACAAAGATAGACTAGAGCAGAGAGGCGGAGGCATAGCAATAATTCACAAAAGTAACTTCTCCATCACGGAAATTACATCCTGCCTGTTTAGCTCCTTTGAATGCCTCTCAGTCAACATCAAGTCATGCACTAACAGATTACTACTTTGCCCTCTCCTGTACCACCCACCAGGTAACTCCAACAAATTCGGGGAACACCTCTCTGACCTGATCGCCCACTGCGCACTCAGCAACTCCAACAGCATAATTCTCAGCGACCTCAACATAAGATGGAATGAAACAAAAAACCCGCTCATTCAAACTTTTAACAGCCTACTTCTAGAAAATAATCTAACCCAACATTGTTCAGAAGAAACACACTACAGAGGAGCAATCCTTGACGCAATCATTTCTGAAAGCAACACAGTCACTATTGACCATATAATTCCCGTGAACTGGTCAGACCCCCACATCATTCTTTTCCATATCAACCAACCGTTCCTAACTCAACCCCCCAAATAGGCCCGCCCAAATGGGTCAGGAACACAGCTCAAGTCCCTTGGGCTGACCCAGAAGAAGGACTAGGCTCGCTCCTCCCTAGCACCACTGATCACCTCTCACCCACCAAACTCGCCTCTCTCTGAAAACTCCAACATGACGCTCACCCTGGACCACCTTGCTCCCTTGAAACAAAAAAATCCCAGGACCACCCCTTCCAGGTCATGGCTCACCACTGACATCAATTACGAAATAAGACATATTAGAGCCTCAGAAAGAATCTGGAGGAACAATCCTTCCACCCTCCATTGTGATCAACTCAAGGCAGCACGCAGAAATTACAAAAAGCACATTGAGAAAAAAAAGACAGCTTTCTTCTGCTCCGCTATAGACACCGCAAAAACCGCCCCAAAGAACTCTTTAATATCATTAGGAGCCAAACTTCCAGACCGACGACATCCGCAATATTGGCATCCAAAGAACAATGTGACAACTTCGGCATCTTTTTCAATGAAAAAATCGTCAAGATCGATCTCTCTCTTAGCACAAATCTCTCCACACCCACGGAGATCAAGACACCGGCAACTAAGGATATCACCCACATGAATCCCCCTAAACACTGGTCCTCCTTCATCTCCATGCAGGAAGCAGAGATAGTCAATCTAATCTCCAACGCTAAACCCTCATCCCACTCCCTAGATCAGCTTCCCCTGAGCCTGACTAAAGACCTGAATCTCACCTTAGCACCACTATGGTGCAAGATCAATAATAGCTCACTGAGCTCTGGAATCGTACCAGAGTGCCTCACAGTAGGCCAAGTCACGCCACTACTAAAAAAAACAGGGCTAGACACTGAAGATATGAACTACTTTAGACCCGTATCTAACCTACCTCTTCTATTCAAAATCCTGGAAAGATGTGTACTCCCACAGCTAACCCAACACCTGGATAACATCAAGCTCCTAGATCCCCATCAATCGGGATTCAGAAAGGGCTGCAGCACCGAAACCACAATCCTCGATGTCATAGATGATCTACATAAGTCATTTGACTCAGACCAATTCTGCCTTCTTATCCTCCTAGACTTATCATCCGCTTTCGATACAGTTGATCACACCCTGCTCCTCAAAGTCCTTCAAGAAAGAGTGGACCTTGAAAAGACAGTTCTCCACTGGCTCTCTTCCTTTCTCCTCAACCGCCCACAAAGAATAAAAATTTAAAACTTTGAGTGCGACCCCCACCCCGTCAATAGAGGTGTTCCACAAAAGTCAGTACTCTCCCCTCAACTTTTCAATATCTACATAGAACCCCTTACCACACTACTCAGGAATTCTAACATCCCCTTCCACCTCTATACGGATGACACACAGCTTTATCTGGAAACCACCTCCATTGATGAGATACATAGACTAAACGTCACGCTCAAAGAGGTTCAACACTGGCTCACAACGAACCACCTAAAACTCAATCAAGAGAAAACAGAAGTACTCCTCATCTCCAACAGAGACGAAAACCCCCAAATCGAAGAATGGCTCAAAGCCATTGGCGCCCTCAATGGCATCCTCACCCCGGCGGACTCTGTGAAATCTCTAGGTATCACCCTAGACCCCAAACTTGACATGAAAAACACATCACAAGATCCGCCAAAAGCGCTTATCTCAATCTGAAACTACTATACAAAATAAAACACTTCCTTCCCCGAAAGACCTTCAACAGGCCACCCAAGCACTGGTGCTCTACAGAATTGACTATGGAATCGCAGCCCTCACCGGGACAGCAAAAGCACACAAAGGCCCCCTGAAAACAACCTTCAATGCTGCAGCAAGAATGGTCACAGGAACTAAGAAATTCGAGCACATCTCTCCCGCACTCAAGGAACTTAAATGGCTCCGAATTGAATTGTGAGCCAGCTTCAGAATGGCCAGCCTCACACATAAAGCCCTTCACACAGGCAAACCAGAATACCTGGCCGCCAAACTCAAAAGGGCTGGCCAGTCCAGGAACCTCAGGAGTTCCACACTCTACTACACATCCCACTGAAAACTCTGAAACACAAAACCGCAACTAAATCTTTTGCGCTACAATGCACCAAAAATTTGGAACTCCATCCCCTCCCACATCATCACGTTGTGAATTGTGTATATGCCAATAATGCTCATAATTGTACATGCTGTGAAGCGCTCTGATACCCTCGGGTCCAGCTAGCGCTATACAAAACTCCTAAAATAAAAAAATAAGCGCTCAGTTTTGGGTTAAATAGTACGCCAAAGTCCCCTTACACCACTGCTAGAAGACCTCGATTGTCAGTGTTACAATGTGGGCTGAGTAATCCCAGTGTACCCTGGAACTCTTGAAATAGATTCCACAAAGTGTGAGTTCCTACCTTCTATATATGGATATCATATGTGTTAATGCTAAATCTGTGTTAAAGTTACATATGGGTTGCCCGGAGTGATATCTTTATATTTACCTTATATGTTCATGGTCACCAGTTTTCAGAACTTGGGGCTGATATCGGATAGGGTATGGGTTTTAAAGAACCAGTAGCACAGGCAGGTAGCGATGATCGCTATTGTCAGTGTGCTCAAGTTGATGCACACACTATGGCTTCACATCAGGCAATTTGTAAAATCCTAACTGAAAAATGTAAAGGGGTGAAACAATACGTTTGACAACAATACCTGCTAGAAAAATGAAGTAGAATTTACACCTGTTAAAAGGGCAAATATGTTCACTGCAATGTGGTTATCATCAATGGAGCTGCTGGATAAGTCAACAGTAGACCCAGTGGATCATAGGATAGAGGGCTCCTTGAAAGACACTTTGGCTGCAATGATAGTTGCACTTTAGGAAATATTTTCAAAGTTATGTGTCCACAAATACTTCCGTAGGACTCTCAGTTATTTTTGATTCATCACAAGCAGGAGAGCATTGGCGAGACCTGTTGCTACTATGGGACCTATAGCACATTGAGACACTCACAGGTGAGTAGCTGCACTTTACAGCCCCCTGACTGATTGATTGATTGACTATGGGAACAATGATACAGTTTTTGTCCGCTGTGTGGTTTCTTGGCCACTAGCCCATATCAAGGTCATGCTGGATCATGATAGAAGACATAACTGAATGTACTAGTGGAGGTTTAAAGCACAACAGACAGCACTAGTTATCATGAGCAGTACATTGGGGGTGATGTGGTTGCATTGGTCACCATAACTGGTGAATTACATTTTTTTAGGTTTTGCTTTGTAACCATGACATCCCCTCACCTAAAGTCTGTTTCTGTAATTTTATAATAAATGCTATTTTCTATTCTGAGTACAGAACTATAACTAGGTGTGTGACCAGAAGGAGAACCCATTGTGTGAAGGGGTGGCCTTGCTCTGCCAGGTGCTCAAGCATCCGGCCATAGTAATGGCAGAACACGCTAAAATTGCCTTTGGTTGAACTCAGGCGCCTATGAATGTGCCCAAGACCCCACATTCTCAGAACCTCAGCACTAATGCCCCATAACATTTGGGTGTAGGGCATGACCTCTAACCACACCCAGTAGCCAGCCACTGTCTCCTTCTCTGCAGTCCCCATTTGGAAATTGAGGGCCTCATTTATGTGTTTTTGCCATAGGGCAGCGCAGAAGGCCTTCCTGCTGCGCTGTCCTACCACAAAAGAAAAGGGCAGGAATGCGCTGTATCTATGAGATACGGCGCATTCCTGTCCTTTTCCGCTGCACTGGCGCACAATAGGCTGTGGTGCGCCAACACAGGCCCCTTTGCACCATCATGCAAGGGGGCCTGCAATGAGGGGTTGATTGTTTTTGTGCATGAAGGGAAACCTTCCTGCAAAAAAACAATCACAAGAGGCTTTTTCCTTTTTCTGTGTGTGCTGCAGAATGCAGCACACATAGAAAATGGAAAACAAGGAGAAATAAAGACATTTCTCCTCATTGCGCCTCCCTTATGCCTCTCCTGGGGAGCCGTAAGTTTTTGGCGCTGCCTCAGATTTACGATTTCTCATACATCCGGGGAAGTGTCAAAATGCCATGAATGTTGCTGGGAACAACGTCAGCAACACCCATTGCACAGCCCTCTAACACAGAAAACTGTGTTGAAGGGGACAATATTTACGAGGCAGCATTAAGTCAATAAAAGTGGCTTAGTGCTGCCTCGTAAATATGGAGCAGGCTCCTGCGCCATAGAACATCAGAAAATGTGATGTTCCAATGGTGCAAGGGGCCCCATAAATGAGGCCCTGAGAGTCCACAGATCTCACTTGAGCTCTAAGGATCCGAAATGGTGCCAGCTATGATCTTCAGATTTGGCAGGCCAGTGTGGAACCTTGCTATTTGCTGTTTCCAGTTATGTTCAACAAATAAATGTTTATGTTTAGGTTTGAATTCAATGCCTACCTTTCCTATATGGTGGATCTCAATGAAATCTCGGACAATGTCAGAGCACATCCTCCATGTCTGGCCAGCAAGCAAGTCGCAAGCCTGCAGTATGCAGAAGAGATTGTCTTATTAAGCAATTCTCTGATCGGCTATAAAGGATAGTAACAGCCCCAGCTGGTTCCATACCAAAACATGGCCCTTAAATAAATATAAAGAAAACAAAGGTTTTGATTTTTGTGAGCAACCACATATGTGTGTTTGCATGTACACGTCCTTCTGCGCACTCTGTAAAGTGCTCTGATACCCTCGGTGGAAATCGCGCTATATATAAAAAAAAAACCGCAAGATAAGGAAAAAATCCCGTGGCGGTGGAAGGAAGATGTCGCATTGAGTCCACCGTAGGGGAGCACGCAACCCCAGGTGCTCCTGCTTCCACTACCTTCAGAGCTATGCCTCGAGTGAGAGATGTATGTACACCCACTTGAAACAAGCAGGATTGAGGAGAATAGAGGAGCCATCTGGATAAAATCTCCTCACTTACTTTACCGATGTTACTGCTTCGGATGAAACCGGCACCTTTTTTGGCTGAACAGTTCTGCGAAGTGGACAGCTGGGCCGATCGGCTTCACGCTCTGCTATCCTGGGCGGCTGGTGACATTTGAAAGTGGTGGGGCGTAAAAAGCTAATCACACTGCACCGTAGCGAGCGAGCATAGCGAGCGAGCCCGAACCCCCTAAGGAGGGTTCGGGGGGAATTCCCCCCGAGAAAATTTTGAAAAAAGAGTGGACAAATGGTGCATTTTCAAGCAAATTTGTGAAAGCAGGAAGGTTAATAAAGCAATTGTGAAAGTGCAGTTATTACATTAATAAAGTGGTGTCATATAACATAGGCAGCTGCTTATTCATCTTCATCATAACCACAGAGCTTCATAACAGACTTTGAAACAATGCATTGCTGAGTACCTCACAGATGTACTTTAATAACAAACAAATAAACAGGACGCACCAATCCCTGCTACAATTCACCACCTTGCAGTGCTGGATACACTGCGTGGACAAAAAACACAAGGGCACCCAGTATGCCCTGGCACTGGCAGTGCCCTTGATAGGCGTACTGCATGGCAACCTCAGAACGAAATTGACCTTTGACCAATTGTCAGCCTTGACAGAGGTGGATTTAAACACAGAAGGAGGCTGCTATCAGCAATCTACCCTTGCCCCGGTAATGACGCTAAACATCCTGCGATTCTGGGCAAATCACTTAATCACTCCATGCCTAACAAAAATGAATGTTTCCTTTTGTAACTGGTGCTCATGTAAAGCGCCATAACACTTTTTGTGGAGCATCGAGACTTATCAAACTGAGTTTAGTTATCATCTTTATTAAATGCCCTACTCTGTGGTTTAAAAAAACAGTCCTTTGGCTTTCCCGTTACCTCTTTTTCAACAGATCACCGCTAAAGTTGAGAGGGAAGACTTCTTTCATGACCATTCACTAATTGGCTTCTCTGTACACAGATCGGTTTAGGGGAAAGTCGGAGATTAGCCTCTGTGCCCACTTGTTCTTGGCCTCTTTGTCAGTATATCTGCACTAGGGACAAATGGAAAGTCTGTCTCTTTTAGGTGGGATGATAGACTCTGAGAAGAGACAGCTGGGTGAGGGGCTCCGTCTCGGGCAAGCAACGGCTGGGCTCGATATCTCTAAAGTGACAGCTAGCCAATGGGAGTATTTGACCCGAAGGTGGTAGAATAGATGCCGAGAAGAGACAGCTGAGTATGGGGCACAGAGAAGCAACAGGTGGGCTTGATGTATTTTATCTGACAGCTAGCCAATGGGAGGTTTATACAAAAAGGTGGTAGAAGCTGCATCTCGGGTTGATTACTGTAAAATGACAGCTGGATAATGGGTAATGGTGGGATAATAGAGTCTCAGAGCATGAAACACACAAATGCAGCCAGCAAGTGTTTACATTTGTCCGGGGCAGCTCTCTTTTCCACGTTACTTGAACAGGTGACACCAGGGCTCTGATTATAAGTTGCAGGGTACTTGCGTCGTGCAAACTCGGCATAAGTTGGCATTTCATAGAGGAGTAATATGGGCACTAGCATGGCATTACCTGTCACCAGGGAGATACAACTAATGTGCAAAGCTGAGCCTGTATAGTAGACTGCCTCCAGCCCACACACCCCCTAAAGTCAGCTCTCGGGTATAACATCAGTGAAAATTATACGAGCCTCAGGGTGATATCCTCAAAATTGGGGCATGGTGGGGAATGAAAGTAAACCTATCTCCAGAAGCTCAAACTGTCCCTGCCATTTAACCAATGCCATTATTTTATTCCTAAAATGCAGTCGGTCTACAGGTGCAGCTCTAGTTAGCTCCTTACCCATCCACTTACATTTCTAAAACAGAGTAATAGGATTTTTTCCAAAAGGGATCGAGAAAACGGTTTATCAGTTGCTTTATTACATTCTCAAAGCACAGACATAACCCATGAGCTGTTAATAATTTGAAAAATGCAAAGAGTCAGCTTAACCTGATTAATATCGCCATTCAATTTGCGAAAATAACTTATTGTAATAATTAAATAGACATTTCACCACTGGCACATTAATAGATGACTATTTACAGATCAGGAGGGTTGCACTTAATGTGCAAACATAAAATCCAAACGTTATGAATCTGACAATATATATTGCAATAAACTCATCAAAAGGCTTATTCCTAGGATCAGTAGCGATACAAATCAGTCTCACAAACTTCCATTCTCACCAGCCCCTTCAAATATTACAAGGAAAAATGTAGCAACATATGAAAATATATCCTCTGATTTCACAGGCATATTCATTTCGAATCAACATGCTTTAAATACACACTTAAAATTGCCACATAAGGTATTAGTTATTATATTTAATATGCCACGACTACCGTAGGCCTGCACTGTTATGTAAAAGAAAAATAACCTTGTGTGACAGTTTAACATTGATCGATGCATGTGTCTGCCAAATGCAGGGAGATAAATAAGCAGGTGTTGTGTAGATGAATAAACAACACTTCAAGTGAAGACATTACCCGGCGACGGCGTGCATAAAACGGCGCCAGACACCTAGGAGCGGTGGGTGGCCGAAGGTTAGCCATTTCATGCCCACTCAGTAAAGCACGTGCGCCAACTTTACTAAATGAGGGCCATAAAGTCACTAAAAGCAACACGCGTCTTTCATGTGCTGTGGGGCTTTCAGGTAGATGACGTCAAAAATGTAGGTTATGCCATGGCCATGCCCAAGCGGATCTTTTCACTTAATGTGCCTGCAATAGCTCCTGCAATGAGGCTGCTAATGTTTTTAATCCCTTCATAAAATAAAAATCATCACAAATATGATCACTATAACCGTTATGTTTTCGCATGAACACGATGCAAACTGCTTACAGCAGCGCACACTCAGTGGGATTATAATCAAAGATCTTGCAGAGCTAGCACTGAGCAACTTTTGCGCGGGAAAGTTTTTATGATCTGAATGTCTCTGCTAGAACAGCATTAAATGCCATTGCGTCATGTAATATGAGACCCTATATAACAGATGCCAAGTGGGAATTGTGTTTTACTGATATCTCTGTAACCTAACTCTTGTGAGGCCCAAAGATCTTTCTTTGTGGTCATGTAAGGCCTATTCAACTGTTTTAATACTTGGACACAAAGAAGTATCACAAAGAAGTATAGTGCACCTGACTACACCAAAGAGGAGCCAGAGGAATGCACAAATCACATGTCCACAGCAGGCATCAGCTAGGCACATGTGTCTCGTATGTTAACAACTGAAGCAAACCGGGTCAGCTTAAATGAAAACACCAATGCTGTGGCATGTATCTATAACACTAAACCACAGACATATACGCAATTCGTGACCACGTCGGTCCTGCGCAACTCTGGAATTCGCTCCCTGTGTCCATCCGAGCCATTCAGAACCACCTTGCCTTTCGAAGAGGCAATACAGACCTGGCTTCTCCCTGTGTAATCTTTAGCTTTCTCTGGTTCTCACTGAGGAGTCTGTGGTTGCGCTGGGACTCCTCGTCGCTGGGGCAGCTATGCGCATTACAAATCCGACAAATTTGGACATTCAGCATTTGTTGGGGAGTCACCTGGTTTCCCTACAGCCCAGCTGTCGGGAAGATTTCTGATTTCTTTATTGCCATCTGTCAAGAAGTCTCCTGATTTCCCTGTTTCCTAGTCCACATCCCTCGGAGAGTCTACAGATTTCCCTAAAGCTTAATTGGACAGTGTGAGGAAGTTGCCCGATTTCCAGATCTCCTATTCAGCCCCTTTAAGAAAATTCCCTCATTTCCCTGCCTTCCAGCCTCTGTCCCAGAAGCCCCAGAACTAATTGTCTTCCAGTTGGCACATAAAAGGGAGTCTTACGATTTCCTTTGACATCCTCTATTTTCCTTCCTCCACTTTACGGCATACACATTTACTGACTCCCTTCCTCACTATCGTCACCTTCAGACTTTTCTCAAAACTTTCTTAAAATTAATTTTCCACATATTTTTTTTACTGCTTTTCACCCCCTTCTAAGGTTCAACTGTAACCACATCTTCTCTTATCAACTTGCTGTCTGTCTCACACACACTCACACTGACTGTTTCACATCAGCAACTCACAAAACTTTGCCTACAGACACCCTCTCATAAATCCAACTTTCTCTCATTAATCCTTATCAGAAACCTCTTCCTCCTGAATCTTTGAGGCCATAACTTTTCTCAAACTCTTCCTTCTCTCTTTCCTGCATCTCTACTTCTTTTTCGCATCTCCTATTTCTCATATGAATTATCTATCCCTCAGTGTATCGGACTCACTCTGTTTCTCATGCTATCACTCCGGCATATTTTAAATGATGAATTTACAAACGTACACAGGTGAAAAAACTGTGCTGCACAATTAGATAAAACTGACCTAGTGCCTTGCTTTTGATGTCAGTTGAGCAAACCCAAGCACATGGCTGAAAATGTAAGTAATTGCAGTGATGATATCAAGCTAAAAATTGCTATTTACATGTAAAAAATAAAAAAGAAGCAAATAAAGGTTCATGCCATTTTTAAATTGCTAGACTTGTGTATTCTTCCATTTTAGGTATTAAAGGGTTAAACCTATGAGGTCGGGGCGGGGGCCATAGGGGGGCAGTCTTATCTGGAGCAGCCCAGCTACCTCCTAAGTAAATACCCTCTAGACAGGGGGACAGGGATGGGGGTGCAACAACTGGTGCAAGAGAGTCAGGCCTCAGTGGGAGGCCAATCGTTTAATTACACATTAACCTATGCAGGCTCTCTTCCCTCCCACCCATTCATGCTGCACACATCACTGTGCCCCTGGCAGCCAACGACCCAGCATGGAGGCCTGGCAGAGGGTGGCTGAGGACAATGAGAGCTTCGGGGAGCAGAGGCCCACTTTCCCCTGTGGCAGGCCTCCACTCCACCAGGCGCCAAAACGGAAACATGCTGCCAATTGCCACGGCATTCGAAAACCCCTTTATTCTTTTATATTCAATCAATGTAGACACAAACACAGGCACCTTTATGCTGGCAGGCGGCTATCAAATAGCACTGCGTGAGTTGGTCTTAAACTGTATTTAAATGCTAGACTTTACAAGCAAAGTCGAATGATGTTGCTATGGGTCAATTCAGGAAAAGTCTAATTATGTTGGCCCCAGTAAATTTTAAAGGCAAGATTTGGTTCTCAACCCACAACCCAAGCAGATAGAGTACCCCGTCTCCCTTCTGAGAATGCATTATCCAAAATAAACATTTGAATGGCCTGCCAGTGTCATCTTGCTTCACCTGCGTACATAAAATATGATTTGTGAACCTGCCAAGAAAAAAACGCAAATTAATGCTGCACGTGGATGGTGGGGTTTTAGGCCTTAAATTTAGGCCCGATTTTGGTAAAACCCAGGCCACATTGAGCAGGTGCCTGTCCAGGAGCTGAGTGAGTGCGCACATAAAATATGATTCCTGAGCCTGCCGACTTGCAGAGCAGAAAGCGCAACATAATACTGCAGGTGGATGGTGGGTTTTTAATTATGCCTAATTTCGGTACTGTGCCTGGCCAGGAGCTGAGTGAGAGCATGTGAAAGAACTAAAGATCTGCAAGCTATTAAACGTTTATTCTCATGAAAGGATTTTCTACCAATCCAGTCTGAAGCAATATACAGATTCCCAATGGAGGAAAACAATTTGGGAAACCTGTCCGTGGGGGAGGCCACATCGCGGACGAGCAATGTCCACTGTCTCACACCCGGGGTGGCATAATTACAGACACATGCCCTTAATCACAAGGCAGCCAAGCCAGTATTGTACACAAGTCGACTACAACACCAATAACCAAAAAAACCAAAGACAACCAAGGCAGCCAACACCAATAATAAATAAGGCAGCCAAGCCACCAATAATAACATACAAAATTGGAATTACGAATCATGTCCTACTAACCTCCTGCAGTCGACTCGAGTCAGTCATGGCGCAAAGGCCAGCAAGCAGCAACTGGCAATAAAGATGATGGACTGTCTCCTCTGGGGGCACTCGAGTTGGCGAGGGTCGTCTCTGCAGCCAGTGATGGAGTCCATGTCCTGTGTGACGCAGCGCCTTCCAGAAACTTTCACCAGTGCAGACAGACACGCGAGAAACAATCTGAGCCTGAGGTCAAGTCTGCGCAGACTCACATCCTCGGCTTCCCCCCTACCACACCCGTTTCCCAACTCATCACAAATGAAATAAATATGACTGAGATGCATTTTGGAACCGGGGCGGAGCCCCGACGCCCGTGGGGAGAAACCGCCACTGGAGCTCATATAATTAATATGATCCAACTTCCTCCTCTTTGGGGTTCATATGGTCTACAGCATCAGCCCTGCACAAACAGAAGCAACATCATCTACCAACCTCCATTGTTTACTGTGACAAAGAGTAATTCTTGTGTCATCAAAGCTTAGCAGATATACTATTAGAATATCATCCAAGGGTTTGCTTCAATTAAAAAAGATCTTATTAAGCACCTTTAAAAAATAGTTTCTGGCAAAGAGACTATGTTTAGGGTGTGAACACAAAATGGTCAAACACACAGCACCTCAGAATGAGTATTTTTCGTATCAACACACCTACTCTATGAATGTCTTGTGCTAAACTTTTGGCTAACTAGCAGTGATTAATTTGTAAAAGAATAAGTGGCAGGCACAACGTTTTGCTCAGAACCTAGCGACTGGTGCTACTGAAAGGCGGGCCCCACCTACAACCACTGGCTTAAATTAAGTACTATTAATAAGTAAGTGAATGAGGTCTGTCAATATTTACCATAAAGTGTGCAAACTAGTATGTGATCTCAAGCTACAAAGCATGCCTAAAAGTGAGTAGCAAGGCCCTTCTGTACAGCCCTGCTGGCATTAGGCTTGCGTTTACCTCACATTAGGAAGATGAAACCTTTAGTTTTGATTCTTTGAAATGTACATTATAGTTAAGTTGGGAGAAACAGTGAACCCCAAGTCAAGATGAGGTTTAGCAAAGAGAAGAAACAAGTGAACAGTGAATCATTTAAAATGATAGCAACCAAAGGTCTATTCATATAAAAAGGACTTGCAGATTTATTTGTATTACTAAAATCTAGAGCTCAGACATTCAGCTCAGTGATCTATGAAGAGCACAGTGGAAAACTGAAAAGACAGCTTGATGGCATCATCTGTAGTGGTTTTGCTGCAGTCTTCAACAGTTTGTAAATTAATGAACTGTTGAAGACTGCAGCGAAACCACTACATGTTAATGAATTGGTGGGATTCACTTAAGAAAAAGGCAATTCTTCCCCCAACTTAAATGTATACTCATACATTTGCTGTAGTTGAATGACACTAAATACATTTTTCACAGTGATGCAGTTACCAAGTGTGTTGAATTCAGAAAGGTGTATTAAGTCCTTTTTTTACGTGCTAGATGTGTCTTATCTTTACAGAAAAAAACATCATCTAAAGTGAAATCGCAGGAAATGAAGGTCACCACCACTAAACAATGAAATGTTTCTATCTTCTAACTACACCCCTCAATCTAGACCCCCGGATAAGGAAATAATCCTCACAAACCATCCACAATACTAATCAAGTTCCTTAAAACCTGCCCCATCATCACAAGCTGCTGATTTATGACGGGCTTCTGTCTTTGCTCATCTAGGAGCAAGGTACTCACTGCAAACGTTTAATAAACCATCGGATGCTTAGGCCTTTTAATGAAAGATGCACAATTATTTACTGAATACTGTCAGTTTTACTTTTACGTTACATTTCCATATTCCCCATGATGAGTAGCCCGTGACCTTTTATTACCCAAATGAGCACAATGCGACGTTTTCCAATTAACAGACTTCAAGAAATAACGTTCAGTCAAAGAACTGATGATTCACACACTGCCTGCCGAGCAACAAAACCTGGCGTGATATAATTAGTTGGTCCCCTTTGGATATTATAAATAAATATGGGCCTGGTAAGGACACATTTCAAGGCCCGCTTTTCTTAGAACCTAAATCATACATCCCATGAAAACCCTCTCTAAGCCCCCACCCGCACTTGCCTGGGATACTAACTGCCAGCCTCTCTGGTCCGAGCAACTTTGCTGCTTGCTTTTAAGAAGCGCACGAGTGCAGCAGCAGATCAGGTCGCCTCAGACAGCGTCGTGTCCTGAGCACCACAGGCCTTTCCCAGCTCTTCCCAGGGGGTGGGGCCATGGAGTCTTGCTCCCACCCCATGCTGACGTCGTGATAGAAAATGGGTAGGGTGCAGTGACGTACGTAGTGCACCCTCGCTGATTGACAAGCAGACTTTGAAACCCAGGGCTTCTGCTTAAAGCGCCCAGGCTGCTTGCAATCAGCGAGGCTGCATTACGTCATCAGAGGGCAGCGACTTCGATTGTTGGAAGCCACCGGGACGGGGCTGAAATAAGGCCAGCTCTTAAAATCCTGCGACGCCCGGCACATGCGCTCTAACACCACATGTGCCTGGTTTTGCCTGATCATTGCGCAGAGCGAGGGTCGTAGGTGTAATGGACTCAGAATTCTTCGAAATAAAAAGGAAACACTAAGAAGCAGAAATTTAAGCAGGGCGGAGCCCTGCCGCCCTAATAAGAAAACCGCCACTGGCCATGGCTGAATCCCGCTACACAGGTCTCGGGGGCTCCACAGGCACTCCAGACAGGCATGGCTCCGCAGCGAGGGGGCCGTAATCTGCGCACTCTTACAACAGCCTCTGGCCCTGGCTTGGGTAAGGAGAAGGAGAATCTGCAGGCAGCTCATGCTGAGCGGCAGGACGTCGGGCTGCGAGCACGGCAAGAGGGCAGAACTCTCTAGTTGGCAAGCCTATGCTTAGACTTCTTCAGTCAGGGAGAGCTGCTGATTTACTACAAACGTGTGTCACAGGCCCTCCCCCCCCCCCCCCCCAAGTCCCCCGCAGGAACAAATAATGGCAGCAGCTCTTCTTGAGGCAGTGCGACCGGACCGAAGGCGAGACAATGCTGCAGCTCCTGTTCTTGATAGCTGCCAAAGCGAAGATGGTTCGAGTGCTACAGTGTCTCAAGGTATTCAAATTACTTCTTTGCCTGCAGGCTCAGCCTGCTCGGTTAGTGTTTCTGAACAGATGGATACTTTCCTGCATATTGCTATCACTGGTCATACTGCAACTACACTTTTGCTGAGCCCAGTGAGAAATGATTTCATGGAAACTTTTAGCGTTGTGAATGCTTTAAATCCATCGAGAGTTTTTTTTTTTATTCTGATCAATTGATTTTATGGGGAGATTCTTTGGAACATGTGAAAGATCAAGTCAGTAGGAAAGAGGTATACTCTGAGAGCAATGACAGAGACTTAGGTCTAATGGGGGGACACTCAGATTGCTGGGTGTCAGATATAAGCACTGCTTCAGCAGGTAGCAATTCTGCAGCAGAGGAAGAAGTTTTAACCTCCTTTACTCCTTTATCTACTCCGCTGCCTACTCCCTCATCTACCCTGACTCTGGAAAGCTTGATAAATACAACTATTGTTCCTAATATTTCAATTGACACTCAGGTGGTAAAGCAGACAGTTGTACTTCATACAGCTAGCAAAAAAGTGAATATCAAAAAGAAACATATTAAATATGTAGGTAAAACAAAAGAAGGCTCAACAACTCCATGCAGCACTACAAGATCACAGGCTGATGGTAAAGTGGCTGGCAAAGTGAGCCCTCTTCGGAAGTGGGTTACTACTAAGGGGGAAGTAAGAGCTATAAACTCCAGGCTATCAGGCTCACTACCCAGCAGCGGCACTCCGTCCCCCGCAGATGTAGGTCCAGGCTGTGAGATCCAAGACCAGGGGGCACTCAATAGCCTCCAGCCGGAAAAAGAGGTGGGGGTTGCTGTGTGCTTCTGCTCTAATAATATCACTTCCCTTACAACAGACATTGGTGCTGCCTCTGGCGATGAACACTCGTTTTCTACAATTTTGCAGGTGCTCTGCGATCAGAGTACAGAGACACAAGGATACTTAAGTCAAGCTAGGGCAGACAGCAGCCGGATACAGAAAGTCTTGTCGGAAGTCTCGGGGAAGCTAGCCAGTCTAGCGAAGGATATTACTGAACTGCAGCAATGTGTTGCAAACACTGAGGACACAACAGTAGCCACAGCAAAAATAGTCAAACAGCATGACGAACAGCTTCAGGTACTTAAGTATAAAGTTGAAGACCTTGAATATAGGCATCGAAGGAGTAATTTGCAAGTTTTTGGCATTCCTAAGGAAAAAGAAGGGGACCGGCCCCTGTGCATACATTATACAGCTGTTCCAGCAGACATATACTGATCTTTCTGACTGGGACTGAGACTCTCGGATACAAAGAGCTCACAGGCTTCCACTATTTTTGAGCCACGAATCTCAAGACAATCGATAACACCCATGTCCAGTGATTATTTATTTTGGGAATTTTTTGTTACGGCAAGCGTTTTTATTTTCATGCTCGTCCGGGTATGACAAACTCACTGTCATTCTTTGGCAGATCAGATCTTTGCAAAGAGACAATGGAGAAACAATGGCAACTTTGTCAGCTGATTGATCCTATGAAAGCAGCGGGCGTGCAAGTGTTTCTCCAGGAGCCAGCACGCCTAAAAGTGATACGTCGTGGACATACTTGGAATAGACAAAGGGCAAGTGAGGCACAGCAGATTCTTAACTCTTGGAAGCCCTCGGGAAAGAATGCCCTTGAGATCTGTACTGGGTAGTGGTTAATGGCTTCTGTTTGCTCAAGCTTTTGTTGCAGGCGCTTGTTTTTCTTTTTCTTGTCTCTTTTCCTTAGGAGTTAAAAGTTAAAAAAAAAGGAAATAATCTCTCAAATAATACTTAAATCCTGAATTATCTGGGGGTCACCTGTGACACCAGCTGTAATTTGTTTCCTCACTTGTACACAATAAAAGTCAAAGCGAGAGCCTTGTTATTTGGTTTCAAATCATTGCACAACAAATTGCAGGCTCCTTCTTTAGAGCCTATCTTCAAATTATCATCAACGATTTGCTACGGATAGGAAATCATGAGTGGGAGAGATGCTAAGACACTGGACATAGTTGTTGAAAAGATTTGCAGGGGCTGTTCAACCTCCAAACCAATACAACCCAGGCACAGATTTGTCTGGAGTTTGGGCTTGAAAAACAGGATGGAGGCTGTCATGGAGCATTTATCAAAATTCGAAAAAAGCAGCTAGAATCGACACAAAACTCTGTGGGTCTAATTAGTATGGATAGAAATCACCAAGAAGAAAGAGCATAACCCATGGTTAATGTATTTGGAAGTATCTATGTTAACCGTAACCTTAAAACCTGGTGGTATCTGGTCAGTCTGCAACCTTCTTCTATACAGACGTGTAAATTAAGTGGTAAAAAGACTTTAATTCCTGCAAGATAAAGGTCACTTAACAAAAAGGACCATGTCTGAATGATATTAAATTCATATAATGAACCGATCCAACAGCACTATCTGAAAACTAACTTTCCACCTTACATCAAACTAAAGTTACTCTCTTACAGACTGGGCAATTTCCCAAGTAAGGAGCTTATTCCACAGTGGAAACAAACTTGGACTACTATGAATTGTAGAATTGGCGGATTTAAAGAGGAATCTTTACTACATATCTGTGTATATGTTTTGAAGACATTTTAACTTTCTGCAAATACGATCTTGCAGCTAACCTATAATACAGTCTCCGAATGGTATGCACACACAACTGAATTGTAAGGTTGTGAAATTTATGAATTATGCTGTATGTGCTTTAACTGCCAAACATCTGAGTTTTGCTACCATCTGAACAAGGGAGTAGCCCGAAAAATAAAATACACCCCACTATGAATCTGTCCCAAAATGCTTTGTGCGAGTGGATGAGGCAAGCGAATCTGGCTGTTGTTCAAGGAAATGCTCACCCTGAGGGAGTTCTGGAACTCTTACATTTCCTACCTTTCTTATTAACATCCTTCGTTTGCAATTTTCAATCTTAGTTTCCTTTCCATATTCTTTGTACATTTTTCCATCTGTGTGTCTGTCTTCATGCATCCATCATTCCTGCTTTTTATTCATCCTGCCTTCTCTTCAACCTTTTTTTCCCCTTCCGTCTTTTGTCATCCATTATCCATCCTTCTGTTTCGCCATCCATCCATCCATCTTTTATCACCATCATTCATCCTTCTCTATTGAACCAATACCCATCCTTCTCTCCATCCACTATTTTCTCAATCCATTCTTACATCCTCCTCTCCATCCATCCAACTACCGCTGCTTCATCCACCTCTCTAGTCATTCATCCTCTCTCCCTCCTTCTCTCTCTATCCTTTTCTCCATTGATCACTCATCAATGCCTTCATCCATCCACCCATTCCCCCCAGCCCTTCTTCTCTACAATCCTCTCTACCTCCCATCTTCCCTGCCACTGCAGGAGATCAAAACTATGAGCTATTTGCAGATCAGAGTCTCTAACCAAAGTAAAAGAAGCCACATATTCTAAATTGCTCAGTGGCACGCACCTCCGGCTCATGCTGCTAATGTGGGGCTTAATGACGCCCCTGCATCTGAAACCTAATTGTTTTTTGCACACGCTTGGCTATGTTTTTATAATACTGGTATTGAAGTACCGGGGTTTAACCCAGCGGCGTCAGAGGCACGCCTAAGATCTTCGAGTTCACCTGTCTTGATATACAGAGACACAGAATACTTCTGGATGGCATCAGAGACCAATTTTATTAGCTGCAGCTAGTAACAGTTATCCTAGAAATACATCACGGTGTAAATTCTCAGGAGACTGCTCATTTTACTAAGGCGAGACGTCTCCTTTTATACCCAATATCCACATTATAAATGTCCACCCAATGCACAAAATTCTAGCCAATAAGGTACATTTTTAAACAAAGTATCACATAACAAAAACTCAATTTACAGTATCCCAACCCAAAAGTTAAATATTAGGAAAGTCCCAAATTCAATCTCCACAAGCCGGACAAAACTATAAATGAAAGCATAATCCAAGTAAGGAAGAAACATAAAAACGAAACAGTAACAGATGCTGAACAAGATAAGGCATGTGCAAGGAAACTAAAATGTAACGATGTCCTGAACATTGATTGGCAATCTCAGACAAAGATCGATCAGGGAAATTGCTTTGCGAGGTCAGTTTCAGGTGAAGAGGTCAGTTTCTTACCGTTCATTTCAGAGTCAAAAAGAAACCTAGTTAATGTATACATGAACTAAGAAGGCCAGGCCACTTAGTTCGCCAGGCTACCTTCACAGGCCTCTAATAAAAGAGAGAGGGACCCTCTACCAAAGGGATGGGGTACCAACTAATGACTTCGTCAAAAAAGAGATTCCCTTTGGGCACATTAATGAGAACAAAATGACATGACGTACAACAACCTTACAGGCAAACTCAGAGCAATATAATGGTAAACCAAATTCTGAAACAACAAATAAATTCAATATGCACAGTTTTATTATATAAATTAAAAATAGAGTTAAAAAACAGATTAAAACATATGTCAATCAAGGGAAAACAGACAATATATGGAAACAAATTATACTCTAAAGTTCATCAAATGAGTTCCTAAAGCTAAATCAAGGGAGATACTCAAAAAGGTATATTCAGCATAGTCAGAATACTCCTTTAGTTGTTATAGAATGGATTCTCTCCCCCAATCCTCAACGCGTTTCGACGGACCAAATATCATACAGCCGTCTTCATCAGTAAAAATATTAACTGTCTTCCCCAGATAACTGTAATTTAAAGTAAAAAATATCTCAGCAACAATAATGTAACAGATTAAAAAACTGAACATAAAGCAACAATCCATCTGCTAACCAGAATTGTTTTTTTTTTACCATTGCTCAACACATTACAGCACCTTACATCATACATATATAGATTTGATATATCTCACATTATTAAAATAAAAACAGACATTTTATCGTCAACATTGGATGTTTCCTCAATGTCATTCACATTGCAAACCATACAAAGTATGCTCTGTATACAGCGTGGTCACTCAATTACATTTCACATGATTATGTTTATCAATTTGAGCATTTCGCCTACATCTCAGGATGGTGATTGTGGTTTCAAGGTGGTTTAAATTGTTAATATTCAGGAGCTTCATGCTCCTAGGCCATCCCAGATAATACTTGCTATACAACATCTAACTCATTTGTCATGTCCCATACTGACCTTAAAATGAGGCGTGTTAAAAAAGTGTATAGGGGATAGATATCTCCCTTCTTTCTGATAGGACGTGCTTCCTGTTGTTAGCAGTCTTTTATAGGTCGTATTGCCAACTGAAATGTATAAAGGAACACAAAAACGACTTATAAGATTTTAGCGGACTAAGGGCTCTCCGATAAAGCCAACACTTCACCTGATGTTCGCTTTCTAAAAAAGTTCTCTTATAATACCATGTCGTCTATGGGGTAACTATGATGGCTGTCTATATTAACAATAGTTAACTTAAACACAGAAATATACTCACATCTTATTTGTGCGGTCCTATTGATAGATGTTAGACATATTCACTGCAGCGAGTAGGTATATCACACTCCTGCAATGTGGGGATATAGTTACCACTCTATGGTTACCACTCTATGCTTTCAGCTTAGCTGACAGATTTCTAGCAGATGTATAATGCTTAATACTTACTGACAAGGGCAGATGTCCCGTTTTTACACGCGGTAACTAGGTTCCGATTTGTTACAATTCGAAACCGGGGTATCACTGGTGAAAGATAAACAAATGGGATATGTTAAAATCCCATGTTGTATTTTATATTGTCATAAGCGTTGATTATGCAGGGTTCAGGCAATACTCACATTATAAAGATTTATTTATCAAGCCTTCAAAAGGATGCCTTCGTCTTCCCGATCTCTAACAAATGCTGCTTCTGAAACATATTGACAGCGTTTTTTTTAAAATTGTTAATGGGGCGTACTAGGCAAGTATATCGCTCTGGAGACTATCTACATATAGCGCATTCACATACCTTAAGGGACAGATACAACCGCCTCCCGCGTGTAGTCTCCGTAGTGTTCAGTAGACAACACGGCTGGAAACCGCGCGCCGGTTATATACTTTTCCGCTGGCGTGTAAATGCGGAAGTAATCTAGCGCCCTTGAGTTTTTTACATGGAGCTAGAAAGCGGACTCCGACATAATGGTACACGGGCCGCTCGGTCGGCGCCAGGCTATGGGCACTTAATGTTACAAGCTGCACTAAATTAAAATATGTCGCATATGCTGACCATCCAGCATTTATATATTACATTAATTCTATAATTTTGGGCGCGCTTGATCCAAAATTTTTTAGGTGTTTTCCTGACAATTTTACAGAGACTATTCTTTTTTTATATAAAACGAGATTCCCTAATCTTATAAGGTATGATTGAGACAACATCTATATATTTTTGTTTGGTTAACTCTTTATAAGGAAACAGGATCAAAACAAGTGATGGACTCTTGCAAATATACTCCTATTGTATATAATTTTTTCTTTCCAACCTATATCCAAAGGGAAGTACTTCAGAGGTACTGTGCTAGTCTTATAGTTCGCCGACCTATTTGACAGGTTTTTCAGTAGTCTCATATAAATGGAAGTCCCTATACTTTCGGTGGGATCTCACTACTAACATTCAGCCTATAAGCCTCTCCCATTCTTCACGGGAGTTGAGACCATTTCTTACAGTGTTTAAATAAGAAATGTACCATTGTTCTCTTTGTTTTCGTTTACTCACAATGTTTCCACCTCTCTTTCCTATTTTGACTCTTTCCAAAATAAACCGCTTTAATTCACATTCACCATGTTTCTTTTCCAGAAAATGTGATACAATTGGGGCAGTTGTTTTTTTGGTCCTGATCGCTGATCTATGCTCCTGTAGTCTAGTTCTGGCTTCTCTCCCTGTCTCTCCAACATAGTAAAGCCCACAGGGACATTCCAGTATGTAAATCACATTTTTGCTTTTGCAGTTATTTTGGGTTTTACACCTAATAGTTTTGTTGTTACAAGAGATTTCAGAGGCTACAATACATTGATCGCAGATGTTACAGCTTCCACACCTAGTGGTACCCACTACTGTGGTATTATCCAGAGTTCTCTGGTTCTCTCTTCCCTTATCCTTATAGGTGTGTACTAGTAAGTCTCGTAGATTTTTGTTTTTTTTAAAAGCAAAAAGTGGCTTATCTAGTGCTGTTTCTTCGTCATGATTAAGAATGTGCCAATGTTTATTGACTACATTCTTAATCTGGTTACTAATATGGGAAAATTTTGTTACAAACACTACTCTGTTTAAAGGGCTTTTTTGAGTGTTGGGTTTATTGATCAGGGCATCACGGTCATAAAATCTGGCCCTTTTCAAAGAGTTAGACAGGAGTTTTTTAGGATAGCCTCGATCCCGAAACTTGTTCTTGAGAACTGCAGCATGCTTGTAGTAAACTTTAATATCTGAACAATTCCTCCTGAGCCGGAGGAATTGACTGAAGGGAATGCTTTCCCTTTGGGATTTGGGGTGGAAGCTGGAAAAATGAAGGAGCGTATTCTTGGCCATAGGTTTAGTGAATAGCTCAACCGCCAGCACACCCTCTGAGCTTTTTATGGAGATATCTAAAAATTCAACCTTAGTTGTACTGTACGTTGAAGTGAACTTAAGGTTGGGGTCGCCAAGATTAATCCAAAGTAAAAATTCTTCCAAAAGGTTGGTGGTCCCTTCCCAAATGAAAAAAATATCGTCGATGTAGCGGTACCAGCCCGCTACATTCTCGAAGAAAGGGGCCATTTCGTTGTAAATGTGCTTGCTCTCAAAATTGCCCACATATAAACAGGCCAGACTGGGGGCACATGTGGCCCCCATACTGGTCCCCTTCAATTGCTTAAAATAGTCGTTTTTAAAGAGGAAGACATTGTTGGTTAGAATTAGTCGGACACAATCTACAATAAAGTCCTTATTGGCCCCTTCAAGATCCTGGCTTGATAGAAGTTCGTCAATAACTTCGATGGTATTCTGTTGAGGGATATTCGTATAAAGAGACTCAATGTCTAGGGTGACCAGACACTGAGTCTCTTCACAGAAAGGCATTCCCTCAACCAGAGAAATAATATGTGCAGAGTCCCTCACATATGATTTTAACCTGCACACTAATGGCCTCAAAAAGTGATCAACATATTTGCTGATAGGCTCAAGCAGGGAGTCAATGCTGCTCACGATGGGCCGCATGGGGGGGTCTGATTTGTGTTTATGGACCTTTGGTAGGCCATAGATAGCTGGGGTTTTGGGCTCAGTGTTATTTAAAAACTTAAATTCCTCCTCACAGATGTAGCCATCATCCCTAGCATTGGTAAGTAAGTTTAAACATTCCCGGGAGATCCCCAGAAGGCAATTTGCATTAGTTGGGGCATAATGTTCCCCTACTTCAAGCATCTTCCTAATTCTCGTTTCATAGTCTAGGGTGTCGAAAATTACAACTCCACCGCCTTTATCAGCTGGTTTAACCGTTATTGAGTTGTCATTTTTCAACTTTTCCAGTGCCTCTTTCTCTGTCTTAGAGATGTTGAATGAGGGTATTTTCTTCTCTTTGTCTAAAATCTTATTTATTCCACTTTCAACTGCTATCTCGAAAGCCTCAATCTTTTTGCCAACCATGCCAACAGTTGGTGTGAAGGTCGATTTTGGTTTAAAACCCGAGATGTTTTCGGTAACTCTACTCTCTCTATCTTCAAAAAAGCGTTTTAATCTTATCTTCCTAAAAAATGCCTTAAGATCTTTCTCTAATTGGAATCTGTCTATAGTAGTAGTGGGGACAAAACTAAAGCCTCTACTAAGGATGTCTAGTTCTGTGTTACTGAGTTCTCTGTTCGATAAGTTAATCACTGGTAATTGGCTGGTCTCCAGTACTGTTTGCTCCGTGTGCTCATGTACTCCTGCTGTTGAGGTGCACGGTTGTATTGAGGTTTGCCCCGGTTGAATTGTCCTCGCCCTTGGTTCCCATTGAATCGCTGGGTTCTCCTTGGGCGGGACTCTAAAAAATTCCCCTGCTCTCGTGCATTTCTACCGGTTTCATTGGTGTTGCATTCCTCCTCCTCGCTACTGTAGCCTGATGTTTCCGAAAAAGTGACATGTCTATTGCCACCTCTGGAGTAAGTTTGTTGAATATATGGTCTATCCCAGTTACCATCATTCTTATTTTGATAATAGTTTTCTCTGAGAAAAGGATATACATTCTCTACAGAGAAACGTTCAATATCTTTTTTAAGTTTGTTGGTCTTTTTATTTAGCAGATATTCACTGTAACCTTCAACATCCTTATTTATATCGGCCAATTTCTTTTTAGCCTCTTCTAATGCAGGACAGCTCTTCAGCTCAGTTTCTAGTTTTTCAATCTCCTCCTGCTCAAGTATGATTAATCCTTGAGCAGTTTCTATAATGAGGAGCATCCAATCTCTACTGCACCTATTTGAGATCAATGTCCATGTTTCTAAAAACTTTCTATTATCTGTGAATAGACCCGGTTCATTACGAACCTGTAGTCCAATGGGGATAGTACCTGATTTTACATACTCTGCTAAGAAGTCCGCGTGTGCTTCAGTGCGGATAAGCTTCTTTTTTAGATTTAATAATTTTCCCCAGTTCTCTCCCTTGCCTGATACCAAGGTGATTTTATTTCCTCTCTTAGTATTAATAATCCGGTGCAATTGGTCATCGCTAAACCCAAAGGTCTTAATTTGATCCATCACACAAATAGTCAGTACGTCAGTTGAAAGTCTAATAGACAGAGAAACTCTCCAGTCCACCAGGGCCTGTACACTAGATCTCTAATAAAAGAGAGAGGGACCCTCTACCAAAGGGATGGGGTACCAACTAATGACTTCGTCAAAAAAGAGATTCCCTTTGGGCACATTAATGAGAACAAAATGACATGACGTACAACAACCTTACAGGCAAACTCAGAGCAATATAATGGTAAACCAAATTCTGAAACAACAAATAAATTCAATATGCACAGTTTTATTATATAAATTAAAAATAGAGTTAAAAAACAGATTAAGACATATGTCAATCAAGGGAAAACAGACAATATATGGAAACAAATTATACTCTAAAGTTCATCAAATGAGTTCCTAAAGCTAAATCAAGGGAGATACTCAAAAAGGTATATTCAGCATAGTCAGAATACTCCTTTAGTTGTTATAGAATGGATTCTCTCCCCCAATCCTCAACGCGTTTCGACGGACCAAATATCATACAGCCGTCTTCATCAGGAAAAATATTAACTGTCTTCCCCAGATAACTGTAATTTAAAGTAAAAAATATCTCAGCAACAATAATGTAACAGATTAAAAAACTGAACATAAAGCAACAATCCATCTGCTAACCAGAATTGTTTTTTTTTTACCATTGCTCAACACATTACAGCACCTTACATCATACATATATAGATTTGATATATCTCACATTATTAAAATAAAAACAGACATTTTATCGTCAACATTGGATGTTTCCTCAATGTCATTCACATTGCAAACCATACAAAGTATGCTCTGTATACAGCGTGGTCACTCAATTACATTTCACATGATTATGTTTATCAATTTGAGCATTTCGCCTACATCTCAGGATGGTGATTGTGGTTTCAAGGTGGTTTAAATTGTTAATATTCAGGAGCTTCATGCTCCTAGGCCATCCCAGATAATACTTGCTATACAACATCTAACTCATTTGTCATGTCCCATACTGACCTTAAAATGAGGCGTGTTAAAAAAGTGTATAGGGGATAGATATCTCCCTTCCTTCTGATAGGACGTGCTTCCTGTTGTTAGCAGTCTTTTATAGGTCGTATTGCCAACTGAAATGTATAAAGGAACACAAAAACGACTTATAAGATTTTAGCGGACTAAGGGCTCTCCGATAAAGCCAACACTTCACCTGATGTTCGCTTTCTAAAAAAGTTCTCTTATAATACCATGTCGTCTATGGGGTAACTATGATGGCTGTCTATATTAACAATAGTTAACTTAAACACAGAAATATACTCACATCTTATTTGTGCGGTCCTATTGATAGATGTTAGACATATTCACTGCAGCGAGTAGGTATATCACACTCCTGCAATGTGGGGATATAGTTACCACTCTATGGTTACCACTCTATGCTTTCAGCTTAGCTGACAGATTTCTAGCAGATGTATAATGCTTAATACTTACTGACAAGGGCAGATTGTCCCGTTTTTACACGCGGTAACTAGGTTCCGATTTGTTACAATTCGAAACCGGGGTATCACTGGTGAAAGATAAACAAATGGGATATGTTAAAATCCCATGTTGTATTTTATATTGTCATAAGCGTTGATTATGCAGGGTTCAGGCAATACTCACATTATAAAGATTTATTTATCAAGCCTTCAAAAGGATGCCTTCGTCTTCCCGATCTCTAACAAATGCTGCTTCTGAAACATATTGACAGCGTTTTTTTTTAAATTGTTAATGGGGCGTACTAGGCAAGTATATCGCTCTGGAGACTATCTACATATAGCGCATTCACATACCTTAAGGGACAGATACAACCGCCTCCCGCGTGTAGTCTCCGTAGTGTTCAGTAGACAACACGGCTGGAAACCGCGCGCCGGTTATATACTTTTCCGCTGGCGTGTAAATGCGGAAGTAATCTAGCGCCCTTGAGTTTTTTACATGGAGCTAGAAAGCGGACTCCGACATAATGGTACACGGGCCGCTCGGTCGGCGCCAGGCTATGGGCACTTAATGTTACAAGCTGCACTAAATTAAAATATGTCGCATATGCTGACCATCCAGCATTTATATATTACATTAATTCTATAATTTTGGGCGCGCTTGATCCAAAATTTTTTAGGTGTTTTCCTGACAATTTTACAGAGACTATTCTTTTTTTATATAAAACGAGATTCCCTAATCTTATAAGGTATGATTGAGACAACATCTATATATTTTTGTTTGGTTAACTCTTTATAAGGAAACAGGATCAAAACAAGTGATGGACTCTTGCAAATATACTCCTATTGTATATAATTTTTTCTTTCCAACCTATATCCAAAGGGAAGTACTTCAGAGGTACTGTGCTAGTCTTATAGTTCGCCGACCTATTTGACAGGTTTTTCAGTAGTCTCATATAAATGGAAGTCCCTATACTTTCGGTGGGATCTCACTACTAACATTCAGCCTATAAGCCTCTCCCATTCTTCACGGGAGTTGAGACCATTTCTTACAGTGTTTAAATAAGAAATGTACCATTGTTCTCTTTGTTTTCGTTTACTCACAATGTTTCCACCTCTCTTTCCTATTTTGACTCTTTCCAAAATAAACCGCTTTAATTCACATTCACCATGTTTCTTTTCCAGAAAATGTGATACAATTGGGGCAGTTGTTTTTTTGGTCCTGATCGCTGATCTATGCTCCTGTAGTCTAGTTCTGGCTTCTCTCCCTGTCTCTCCAACATAGTAAAGCCCACAGGGACATTCCAGTATGTAAATCACATTTTTGCTTTTGCAGTTATTTTGGGTTTTACACCTAATAGTTTTGTTGTTACAAGAGATTTCAGAGGCTACAATACATTGATCGCAGATGTTACAGCTTCCACACCTAGTGGTACCCACTACTGTGGTATTATCCAGAGTTCTCTGGTTCTCTCTTCCCTTATCCTTATAGGTGTGTACTAGTAAGTCTCGTAGATTTTTGTTTTTTTTAAAAGCAAAAAGTGGCTTATCTAGTGCTGTTTCTTCGTCATGATTAAGAATGTGCCAATGTTTATTGACTACATTCTTAATCTGGTTACTAATATGGGAAAATTTTGTTACAAACACTACTCTGTTTAAAGGGCTTTTTTGAGTGTTGGGTTTATTGATCAGGGCATCACGGTCATAAAATCTGGCCCTTTTCAAAGAGTTAGACAGGAGTTTTTTAGGATAGCCTCGATCCCGAAACTTGTTCTTGAGAACTGCAGCATGCTTGTAGTAAACTTTAATATCTGAACAATTCCTCCTGAGCCGGAGGAATTGACTGAAGGGAATGCTTTCCCTTTGGGATTTGGGGTGGAAGCTGGAAAAATGAAGGAGCGTATTCTTGGCCATAGGTTTAGTGAATAGCTCAACCGCCAGCACACCCTCTGAGCTTTTTATGGAGATATCTAAAAAGTCAACCTTAGTTGTACTGTACGTTGAAGTGAACTTAAGGTTGGGGTCGCCAAGATTAATCCAAAGTAAAAATTCTTCCAAAAGGTTGGTGGTCCCTTCCCAAATGAAAAAAATATCGTCGATGTAGCGGTACCAGACCGCTACATTCTCGAAGAAAGGGGCCATTTCGTTGTAAATGTGCTTGCTCTCAAAATTGCCCACATATAAACAGGCCAGACTGGGGGCACATGTGGCCCCCATACTGGTCCCCTTCAATTGCTTAAAATAGTCGTTTTTAAAGAGGAAGACATTGTTGGTTAGAATTAGTCGGACACAATCTACAATAAAGTCCTTATTGGCCCCTTCAAGATCCTGGCTTGATAGAAGTTCGTCAATAACTTCGATGGTATTCTGTTGAGGGATATTCGTATAAAGAGACTCAATGTCTAGGGTGACCAGACACTGAGTCTCTTCACAGAAAGGCATTCCCTCAACCAGAGAAATAATATGTGCAGAGTCCCTCACATATGATTTTAACCTGCACACTAATGGCTTCAAAAAGTGATCAACATATTTGCTGATAGGCTCAAGCAGGGAGTCAATGCTGCTCACGATGGGCCGCATGGGGGGGTCTGATTTGTGTTTATGGACCTTTGGTAGGCCATAGATAGCTGGGGTTTTGGGCTCAGTGTTATTTAAAAACTTAAATTCCTCCTCACAGATGTAGCCATCATCCCTAGCATTGGTAAGTAAGTTTAAACATTCCCGGGAGATCCCCAGAAGGCAATTTGCATTAGTTGGGGCATAATGTTCCCCTACTTCAAGCATCTTCCTAATTCTCGTTTCATAGTCTAGGGTGTCGAAAATTACAACTCCACCGCCTTTATCAGCTGGTTTAACCGTTATTGAGTTGTCATTTTTCAACTTTTCCAGTGCCTCTTTCTCTGTCTTAGAGATGTTGAATGAGGGTATTTTCTTCTCTTTGTCTAAAATCTTATTTATTCCACTTTCAACTGCTATCTCGAAAGCCTCAATCTTTTTGCCAACCATGCCAACAGTTGGTGTGAAGGTCGATTTTGGTTTAAAACCCGAGATGTTTTCGGTAACTCTACTCTCTCTATCTTCAAAAAAGCGTTTTAATCTTATCTTCCTAAAAAATGCCTTAAGATCTTTCTCTAATTGGAATCTGTCTATAGTAGTAGTGGGGACAAAACTAAAGCCTCTACTAAGGATGTCTAGTTCTGTGTTACTGAGTTCTCTGTTCGATAAGTTAATCACTGGTAATTGGCTGGTCTCCAGTACTGTTTGCTCCGTGTGCTCATGTACTCCTGCTGTTGAGGTGCACGGTTGTATTGAGGTTTGCCCCGGTTGAATTGTCCTCGCCCTTGGTTCCCATTGAATCGCTGGGTTCTCCTTGGGCGGGACTCTAAAAAATTCCCCTGCTCTCGTGCATTTCTACCGGTTTCATTGGTGTTGCATTCCTCCTCCTCGCTACTGTAGCCTGATGTTTCCGAAAAAGTGACATGTCTATTGCCACCTCTGGAGTAAGTTTGTTGAATATATGGTCTATCCCAGTTACCATCATTCTTATTTTGATAATAGTTTTCTCTGAGAAAAGGATATACATTCTCTACAGAGAAACGTTCAATATCTTTTTTAAGTTTGTTGGTCTTTTTATTTAGCAGATATTCACTGTAACCTTCAACATCCTTATTTATATCGGCCAATTTCTTTTTAGCCTCTTCTAATGCAGGACAGCTCTTCAGCTCAGTTTCTAGTTTTTCAATCTCCTCCTGCTCAAGTATGATTAATCCTTGAGCAGTTTCTATAATGAGGAGCATCCAATCTCTACTGCACCTATTTGAGATCAATGTCCATGTTTCTAAAAACTTTCTATTATCTGTGAATAGACCCGGTTCATTACGAACCTGTAGTCCAATGGGGATAGTACCTGATTTTACATACTCTGCTAAGAAGTCCGCGTGTGCTTCAGTGCGGATAAGCTTCTTTTTTAGATTTAATAATTTTCCCCAGTTCTCTCCCTTGCCTGATACCAAGGTGATTTTATTTCCTCTCTTAGTATTAATAATCCGGTGCAATTGGTCATCGCTAAACCCAAAGGTCTTAATTTGATCCATCACACAAATAGTCAGTACGTCAGTTGAAAGTCTAATAGACAGAGAAACTCTCCAGTCCACCAGGGCCTGTACACTAGATCTCTAATAAAAGAGAGAGGGACCCTCTACCAAAGGGATGGGGTACCAACTAATGACTTCGTCAAAAAAGAGATTCCCTTTGGGCACATTAATGAGAACAAAATGACATGACGTACAACAACCTTACAGGCAAACTCAGAGCAATATAATGGTAAACCAAATTCTGAAACAACAAATAAATTCAATATGCACAGTTTTATTATATAAATTAAAAATAGAGTTAAAAAACAGATTAAGACATATGTCAATCAAGGGAAAACAGACAATATATGGAAACAAATTATACTCTAAAGTTCATCAAATGAGTTCCTAAAGCTAAATCAAGGGAGATACTCAAAAAGGTATATTCAGCATAGTCAGAATACTCCTTTAGTTGTTATAGAATGGATTCTCTCCCCCAATCCTCAACGCGTTTCGACGGACCAAATATCATACAGCCGTCTTCATCAGGAAAAATATTAACTGTCTTCCCCAGATAACTGTAATTTAAAGTAAAAAATATCTCAGCAACAATAATGTAACAGATTAAAAAACTGAACATAAAGCAACAATCCATCTGCTAACCAGAATTGTTTTTTTTTACCATTGCTCAACACATTACAGCACCTTACATCATACATATATAGATTTGATATATCTCACATTATTGAAATAAAAACAGACATTTTATCGTCAACATTGGATGTTTCCTCAATGTCATTCACATTGCAAACCATACAAAGTATGCTCTATATACAGCGTGGTCACTCAATTACATTTCACATGATTATGTTTATCAATTTGAGCATTTCGCCTATATCTCAGGATGGTGATTGTGGTTTCAAGGTGGTTTAAATTGTTAATATTCAGGAGCTTCATGCTCCTAGGCCATCCCAGATAATACTTGCTATACAACATCTAACTCATTTGTCATGTCCCATACTGACCTTAAAATGAGGCGTGTTAAAAAAGTGTATAGGGGATAGATATCTCCCTTCTTTCTGATAGGACGTGCTTCCTGTTGTTAGCAGTCTTTTATAGGTCGTATTGCCAACTGAAATGTATAAAGGAACACAAAAACGACTTATAAGTTTTTAGCGGACTAAGGGCTCTCCGATAAAGCCAACACTTCACCTGATGTTCGCTTTCTAAAAAAAGTTCTCTTATAATACCATGTCGTCTATGGGGTAACTATGATGGCTGTCTATATTATCAATAGTTAACTTAAACACAGAAATATACTCACATCTTATTTGTGCGGTCCTATTGATAGATGTTAGACATATTCACTGCAGCGAGTAGGTATATCACACTCCTGCAATGTGGGGATATAGTTACCACTCTATGGTTACCACTCTATGCTTTCAGCTTAGCTGACAGATTTCTAGCAGATGTATAATGCTTAATACTTACTGACAAGGGCAGATTGTCCCGTTTACACGCGGTAACTAGGTTCCGATTTGTCACAATTCGAAACCGGGGTATCACTGGTAAAAGATAAACAAATGGGATATGTTAAAATCCCATGTTGTATTTTATGTTGTCATAAGCATTGATTATGCAGGGTTCAGGCAATACTCACATTATAAAGATTTATTTATCAAGCCTTCAAAAGGATGCCTTCGTCTTCCCGATCTCTAACAAATGCTGCTTCTGAAACATATTGACAGCGTTTTTTTTTTAAATTGTTAATGGGGCGTACTAGGCAAGTATATCGCTCTGGAGACTATCTACATATAGCGCATTCACATACCTTAAGGGACAGATACAACCGCCTCCCGCGTGTAGTCTCCGTAGTGTTCAGTAGACAACACGGCTGGAAACCGCGCGCCGGTTATATACTTTTCCGCTGGCGTGTAAATGCGGAAGTAATCTAGCGCCCTTGAGTTTTTTACATGGAGCTAGAAAGCGGACTCCGACATAATGGTACACGGGCCGCTCGGTCGGCGCCAGGCTATGGGCACTTAATGTTACAAGCTGCACTAAATTAAAATATGTTGCATATGCTGACCATCCAGCATTTATATATTACAATAATTCTATAATTTTGGGCGCGCTTGATCCAACATTTTTTAGGTGTTTTCCTGACAATTTTACAGAGACTATTCTTTTTTATATAAAACGAGATTCCCTAATCTTATAAGATATGATTGAGACAACATCTATATATTTTTGTTTGGTTAGCTCTTTATAAAGAAACAGGATCAAAACAAGTGATGGACTCTTGCAAATATACTCCTATTGTATATAATTTTTTCTTTCCAACCTATATCCAAAGGGAAGTACTTCAGAGGTACTGTGCTAGTCTTATAGTTCCCGTGAAGAATGGGAGAGGCTTATAGGCTGAATGTTAGTTGTGAGATCCCACCGAAAGTATAGGGACTACCATTTATATGAGACTACTGAAAAACCTGTCAAATAGGTCAGCGAACTATAAGACTAGCACAGTACCTCTGAAGTACTTCCCTTTGGATATAGGTTGGAAATAAAAAATTATATACAATAGGAGTATATTTGCAAGAGTCCATCACTTGTTTTGATCCTGTTTCCTTATAAAGAGTTAACCAAACAAAAATATATAGATGTTGTCTCAATCATATTTTATAAGATTAGGGAATCTCGTTTTATATAAAAAAGAATAGTCTCTGTAAAATTGTCAGGAAAACACCTAAAAATGTTTGGATCAAGCGTGCCCAAAATTATAGAATTAATGTAATATATAAATGCTGGATGGTCAGCATATGGGACATATTTTAATTTAGTGCAGCTTGTAACATTAAGTGCCCATAGCCTGGCGCCGACCGAGCGGCCCGTGTACCATTATGTCGGAGTCCGCTTTCTAGCTCCATGTAAAAAACTCAAGGGCGCTAGATTACTTCCGCATTTACACGCCAGCGGAAAAGTATATAACCGGCGCGCGGTTTCCAGCCGTGTTGTCTACTGAACACTACGGAGACTACACGCGGGATGCGGTTGTATCTGTCCCTTAAGGTATGTGAATGCGCTATATGTAGATAGTCTCCAGAGCGATATACTTGCCTAGTACGCCCCATTAACAATTTAAAAAAAAACCCTGCCAATATGTTTCAGAAGCAGCATTTGTTAGAGATCGGGAAGACGAAGGCATCCTTTTGAAGGCTTGATAAATAAATCTTTATAATGTGAGTATTGCCTGAACCCTGCATAATCAACGCTTATGACAATATAAAATACAACATGGGATTTTAACATATCCCATTTGTTTATCTTTCACCAGTGATACCCCAGTTTCGAATTGTAACAAATCGGAACCTAGTTACCGCGTGTAAACGGGACAATCTGCCCTTGTCAGTAAGTATTAAGCATTATACATCTGCTAGAAATCTGTCAGCTAAGCTGAAAGCATAGAGTGATAACCATAGAGTGGTAACTATATCCCCACATTGCAGGAGTGTGATATACCTACTCGCTGCAGTGAATATGTCTAACATCTATCAATAGGACCGCACAAATAAGATGTGAGTATATTTCTGTGTTTAAGTTAACTATTGTTAATATAGACAGCCATCATAGTTACCCCATAGACGACATGGTATTATAAGAGAACTTTTTTTAGAAAGCGAACATCAGGTGAAGTGTTGGCTTTATCGGAGAGCCCTTAGTCCGCTAAAAACTTATAAGTCGTTTTTGTGTTCCTTTATACATTTCAGTTGGCAATACGACCTATAAAAGACTGCTAACAACAGGAAGCACGTCCTATCAGAAAGAAGGGAGATATCTATCCCCTATACACTTTTTTAACACGCCTCATTTTAAGGTCAGTATGGGACATGACAAATGAGTTAGATGTTGTATAGCAAGTATTATCTGGGATGGCCTAGGAGCATGAAGCTCCTGAATATTAACAATTTAAACCACCTTGAAACCACAATCACCATCCTGAGATGTAGGCGAAATGCTCAAATTGATAAACATAATCATGTGAAATGTAATTGAGTGACCACGCTGTATATAGAGCATACTTTGTATGGTTTGCAATGTGAATGACATTGAGGAAACATCCAATGTTGACAATAAAATGTCTGTTTTTATTTTAATAATGTGAGATATATCAAATCTATATATGTATGATGTAAGGTGCTGTAATGTGTTGAGCAATGGTAAAAAAAAACAATTCTGGTTAGCAGATGGATTGTTGCTTTATGTTCAGTTTTTTAATCTGTTACATTATTGTTGCTGAGATATTTTTTACTTTAAATTACAGTTATCTGGGGAAGACAGTTAATATTTTTCCTGATGAAGACGGCTGTATGATATTTGGTCCGTCGAAACGCGTTGAGGATTGGGGGAGAGAATCCATTCTATAACAACTAAAGGAGTATTCTGACTATGCTGAATATACCTTTTTGAGTATCTCCCTTGATTTAGCTTTAGGAACTCATTTGATGACCTTTAGAGTATAATTTGTTTCCATATATTGTCTGTTTTCCCTTGATTGACATATGTCTTAATCTGTTTTTTAACTCTATTTTTAATTTATATAATAAAACTGCATATTGAATTTATTTGTTGTTTCAGAATTTGGTTTACCATTATATTGCTCTGAGTTTGCCTGTAAGGTTGTTGTACGTCATGTCATTTTGTTCTCATTAATGTACCTTCACAGGCCTACGTGAGGGCAACACAAAATGGTGGCACAGAACAAAATGGAGTCAGACTCGAGAATTACAAAACCTCAGACCCCACCTTTGCCATTACGTAGGCAATAACCTAAGACTCATGTTAATCTGAATCTAGGTCTATATCGACATTCATTAGGTCATCAAGGTGTTGCTGTAGCATCATCTTATTATTCTCTACTTCTCTCGGGACTGGTCTCCGAACATACATAGTAGCACAAAGACTACAAATGGCGGGATCACTCTGGATGCAAAGACAACAAGAGAAAAGGATGGTTAAAACCATACCAAGGAATGTCAGAGTCTTCCATCCCCATTTGGACAGCAGTCCCCAAAATCATCCCGTCAATGACCAGTCTCCTTCATCTACATGGATAGACTCAGAGATTTTATACAACCTAGAGATGGCTTGGTACACTGTAGGGGCATTATCTGGTATGTAAACACAACAACTGGATCCAATCAATTTACATACTCCTGCTTGATCTGCTAATGATGTCTAATACCATACGGTTCTGCAAAGTCATAAGGCGGTCCGCTTGAAGCTCAGCTGTAACATTACTAGGAGCACCTGCTGTCTCATTAATAGTAGCTTCAACAACGCGGACAAGCTGTCGAATATGTCTACTATTGATCATAGGACCCCAAAAGGGCAGGAAGCCCTTGAAGAAATCTCCTACTTCGTGTGCTGCAGTATCTTCCTGATTGAAGACACCTTTACCATATCTCGTTCTATGATAGTCTGAAGCAGAAGTGTATGTAGGGGGAAGCATTAACGTCACATAACACGTTCCTGAAAAATCAGGTGGCAACCAAGTGTAGGCTCTGTCATGACAAACAAAATATGTGGCTTTAGCTGGCACAAACGGTGGAGAAGTCCGAGATGAATAGACATAGGTTTGACCACACACACTCTTACCTAGCTGAGCTTTCGGATTCCAACCATTACCTTGCAAACAAAAATGGCCTCGGTGGGGTACAATCCAAATAGGGGGAGACCTTTTTCATCTCTCCTTCTCTGTCAAGCTGGTACTATATCCAGTCACGTTCCAACCAATGTAAGCCTGCACCTCATCCTTAGGGATAGCATTATATGCATCAATATCTCGGATCATAGCTACTATTCCCCTTATCAAGGCACTATTGCTCGAGTTATCTTTAAGGGAACGTAAGGGGCGTACCTAATTTGCATAGATAAACATGGTCTGAAAAGCCCACACAGACCCATTAAAAGAAAAAGGCAAAACCAAATATGGCATACCTTTATCTGTCGTATGAGGCATAAGACCACAAACCCAACAATTAATGGTATTTACTACTAACTGATGCTGATGCAACAACTGTATGAACGAGTTGTTGACAAATTCTGATCTCCTTGTCTGTTCATGTTCAGGCAACGTATAAAACTAGTGCAAAGAAACAGTAGTGAAAGAAAGCATAGGTTGGGAGGTGGGAGCAGATGTCTGTTGTGTAGCATAGACAGTCCAACCCACACAAGCTAACATGATACTTAAAAACATCAAAAAGCACAATATTATAAAACATTTGCTATGTATCAATGTACAAAATCTTGTCTTAAGATCTATTCTCTCAACATCTCTTTCAGTTACAACAGACTCCATCCTCTAACGTGCTGCTCGCGGCAATTTTCCTTCTTCACTCAAGTGTGCGTCCAGGCGTCCTAGACGTCCCTAGAACCGCAGACCTTTCGTCAATACGCGGGCCACCCCTTAAGTCTTATACCGTGACCCTGCAGCTGAACCCGGATGGTGGTTCGAAAAAAAAAATAGTCTCTTGTCTGAAAGAGTGTAATTCACAAAAAAATTCAGATTTTATTTGTCCTTTTTAGACCTTAAGTTGTAGCTTTCCTTACCAGGCACAGTTTGATCCTGAATGATTGTCTCTAGGTAGTATCAAGTCTCCAGCACGGCAGCACAGCTTCTTGCAAGACTTCATCTTCCGCACGTTGTGACTGAGTCCATTCCAGATGTGCATTGCTAAAAGGTACAAATCTCGGAACCCTTTCACTCTCGGAATCGGCAACACCTTCCCGGACCCACTTATTGTACGGTAAGGGCAAAGGTATCTTCTTGCAATGGGTACCATGTACCCAGTTTTTCTTGCCGAACACCTTAATAGCAGTCTGAGTTAATAACAGGACTTACGGACCGGTCCATCTTGGTTCCAAGTTCTTTGACCTCTGGAAATTCCTGGTTAGAATCCAGTCGCCAGGTTGAATTGTGTGGCCTGCGTCTACAGAAACTGAAGGCAAAGTGTCATGGACCTGTTGGTGAAGAACGTGCAATTTAGCAGTCAAATCATGTAAGTAGTCAAAAAACATAGGGTACTCGATATCACTGTACTTCTTAGGCCTCAGCACACCCCAGAGATTCGCTGGACGTTCAAAAATAATCTTGTATGGGCCTAGTCCCATGCGAGAATGTACTGTCGTTCTCGTGGACAAAAGTGCCAATGGTAAGGCATCGGGCCATGTAAGACCAGAGCTCGCTTGCACCTTGGCTAACTTCAGATTCAGAGTGCCATTATAGCACTCAACCAGGCCTGTTGAATGGGGGTGATTTGCAGCGTGAAATTTCTGTTTAATACCCAGACCCGCACATACTTTCTTCATAATCTGACCCACAAATTAACTTCCATTATCACTCCATACCATCCTCGGCAAGCCATATCTGGGAAAGAATTCTTTGAGAAAACCTTGGCTGTAGACAAGGCAGTATTATCCTTTAGGGGTAGGCTTCTATCCATCTGGAAAAGGCACAAACAACCACAAGGACATACTTCAAGTTATTGTATCTTTCCATATGAATGTAGTCTATCTGCAGCACCTCGAACGGATACGTTGGAGGAGCAAAATGACCCGCTGGAGTTGGGGTTCCCTTTCCAGGATTATGCATCAAGCAAATCATGCAGTGTTTAACCAAATTCTCAGCACACCTAGGAATTCCACCATTCTGCCATACCGGAGCCAACAACTTACATATCCCTTTTGAACTAATGTGAGCCAACCTGTCAGAGTCCACGAATTCCAACTCTTGGGTCTCTCTTGTCGACTTGCACAGGAACAGATGATGCTAACTTTCCGACTCCCTCTCTCCAATCGGTCGGAGTCAGAATGTAATCGTAACTCCAAGCAATCAGAAAAAGGGAAGGGGAAAAGTGGAGAAGATAACCATAAGAAAATAAAGCACAGAAGAGACAGGTCCTGGTCCCTCGATACTCCAGCGAATCTTCCTCAGGCTTCTAGCCAGCCTACCAAGATTCCTGTGAATACTAAGCACATACAAAAATACTATAAGTTTTTATATTTCCTCCCTGGTCTACCTTTTCTTCCAATGTCTTTTTAACATACCCATGGGACTGTGATGACCTGCTTCTCTTCTTATTACTCTGGGAGGTTCTCTTTCTGGATTGCCTATTGTGTCTTAATCTCACTGTAACGAAATCAATACCTTTATTAGTAACCTGCTCTACTCTTTCTCTTTCTTGGCTCAAGTATGGAATGAGGTATTTTAGCCTACCACTATTTGCAACTCCATATCTTTAAATGTTTCTCTTGTTATGTCGTGTCGGTATAACCTCCTCAGATATATTACTGTCTCTGTTCAGAATGGAATTCAATTCAAACACTTATGAGTTCCTCCAGAAATGCAGTCTTTTCTGTTGAAGTGATTCTTCTCACTACTTTCAGGTATGAGTCTATATTTTCTGATTTCTTGCTTCTCGGTATACTTATCAACGACAAACTTTCTCTTGTAGACTTGAAAAGTTCTTATAGACAATAACCAATAGAGAATTCTCTGTCTGAGCTTTGACCCAGTCTACTTATTGCTTATAACACTTGTACAGTACAGTTCTACGATTAATATCACTTAGCTCTCAAGTTCTGCTTCTCTCCGACTCGCATGCCTTCTTGTAGTCTTTGCGGCAAGCCGGCTCGCTCAACGAAGTTCCTCGGTCACGCTGCTGACGGTGCTACCTTGTCGGATACGATGACTGAATCTCTCTGACAGGTTTTTCCAGTCAGGACTTTCTTCATCCAAAACAACGTTAGTCATTATAGGGGAATAGCATATAAATCTCCTATTCTCTGATAACCTCACGAAACTAAAAACCACTCTTAACTAAACGTTCTTCGACGTTTTCTGGGCTCACTAAGATTCCTCAACTGACTCGGGCAAGATTCACTGTGAAGTGCGCAGTTCTGAGAGAACGCGCGCCTCACCTGAACTCCGCTCTAGAATGTCCTGGAACACTAGACTGCTAACTTCCCAATGCCGTTCACCCATGAATTCCATGCTTTAGACCAGGAAGTGATTGGGTTCCAATTCTGTTTTCTTGACCTTAGCACACCTGCTGATCTTGTGTTAGGGAGGATCCTGACAGTACCCCCCACCAAGGTAGGCCCTCCCAGTCTGGGCTTGGTTGGATACCTCTGATGAAAAAGCCTTACTAATCTGGGTGCATGAACGTCTGACTCTAACTCCCAGGAACGCTCTTCTGGACCATAGCCCTTCCAATCAACCAAATAGTACAGGCTCCCTCTCGCTATTTTGGAGTCTAGGATTTCCTTTACCTCAAACTCCACCCCAGTTTCCAACTGCACAGGAGGTGGAACACTCTCGTCTCAAACCTGGAACTGCCTTCTTTAATAAAGACACATGGAAAACTGGGTGAATCTTGAGTTTTGTGGGTAGTGTCAATTTATAGGTTACTGGATTAATCTGTTCTTCAATCGAATATGGACCAATGAATCGAGGCTGGAACTTCCTATTCCCCTTTAATCTCAAGTGCTTAGTTTTTAACCAAACCTCACTCCCAATTTCTAATTGCGGGCAATCTCTCCTTTTCCTGTCTGCATAACCTTTATACTTATTCTTGGCCTGTTCTAAATGTTTTGATGCAGAATCATGTACCTTACACAGATGAGTAACTAAATCCTGAACTGCTGGTACGGGAAGTGAAATATCCAGCATGGAGAAATTTGGGTGTTTCCCATAGTTCAAATCGAACGGTGAGTAACCTGTGGACACATTTATGGCGTCGTTATGAGCATATTCTGCTGCCCACAAATAGTCCAGCCATTCCCCACCCTGTTTTAAGGTGAATAACCTCAGGTACTGTTCAACTTCTTGATTTACTCGTTCAGTCTGTCCATCCGTTTCTGGATGGAAACTGGTGGAAAATCGTGTCTCAGTTCCAAGTGCCCTCATAAAGACCCTCCAGAAGTGAGACACAAACTGGGTCCCTCGATCTGAAATGACTACCTTGGGAATTCCATGCAACCGCACCACCTGTTCACTAAAATGAGTTGCTAGCTGTTTGGCTGTTGGAATTCCTTTCATGGCTACAAAATGCGTCATCTTGGTGTAAGTATCAACCACTACTAGAATGGTATTGTAACCCTGACAGGAAGGAAGTTCTGTAATTAAGTCTAAAGTGATTGTGTGCCAAGGACTAGGTGGGGTGGGTAAGGGCTGTAACAATCCTTTGGGTGCCTGTCGTTATGACTTTCCCTGCGCACATATCTCACAAGTTGTTACGTATTGTTCAATGTCCTTATTCATATGTGGCCACCAGTAACTCCTCCTCACCAATTCTGTAGTCTTCAATTCTCCGTTATGGCCAGCCAGTAAGTGATCATGACATTCTTTCATGACCTGGTTCTGCAATGTGCATGTTGGTACATACAAGGCTCCCGAGTGGTAAGGTAGGCCATCTATTATCTCTCTGCCATCTTCCTGCTGAATCCACTTTAACATGTCCTCTGCGGACAAGACTCGAGTTATCGGTTCCTTCACACTCAGAGTTTCCACGACGCCTATAACCTTGGATTCAGGGATGATCGGTTGTGTCTTAATTTGGTTCTTTTCTTCTCCTGTTCCCATCCCGGACAAGGCATCCGCCTTGCCATTCTGTGCTCCTGGTCGATACGTGATGACAAAATCATAGTCAGCAAAATACAACGACCAGCGAAGTTGCCTCGGAGTTAAAGTCCGGGCGGATTTTAAAAACTTTAGATTTCGATGGTCAGTGAATACCGTGACAACATGATGAGCACCCATCAAATAATGCCTCCATTCCTTGAAGGCATCTTTTATTGCCAACAGCTCCTTTTCTGTGATCGTGTAATTGATTTCTGCAGGCGACAACTTCCTTGATCTATAGGCCACCGGATGTAATTGCCCAGTCTCCTTATTTCTCTGAGAAAGTACTCCTCCAACTGCCAGATCTGAGGCGTCTGTTTCCACATAAAAGGGCTCAGATGGATCTGTATGAAGAAGGATTGGAGCTGATGTAAATTCTTCCTTCAGAGCCTTGAATGCTGACTCGGCTTCTCCTGTCCACTGAAACTGCACCTCTTTTCTCAATAGCCGTGTAAGAGGAAGAATTCGCCGAGAAAATTCGCTGATGAATCTTCTATAAAAATTTGCAAAGCCAATAAATGCTTGTACTTCTTTTACACTTGTTGGAGACTTCCACTCCAGGACTGCTTGAATCTTTCTTTTATCCATGTGTATTCCGGCCGGTGAAATCACGAACCCCAGGAATTCCACTTCGGTGACATCAAAGGCACATTTCTCCAACTTGACAAACAACTTATTTTCTCTCAGTTTTTGTAAAATTCTTCTCACTTGCCCCTGATGTTCTTTTGTGTTGGCAGAGTAGATCAAAATATCGTCTATATAAACGATAGCACATTGGTCTATGAACTCACTGAGGACATCATTGATGAAATGCTGGAACGCAGCTGGGGCGTTGCATAACCTATAGGGCATCACTTGGTATTCAAATAGTCCAAATCGAGTCCTGAAGGCTGTCTTCCACTCGTCACCAGCTCTTACTCTAATGAGGTGATAGGCCCCCCTCAAATCCAATTTGGTAAATATTTGAGCCCCTTTCACCTGGTCAAGCAAAACTGAGATGAGAGGAAGTGGATATCTATTCTTCTTTGTGATCCGATTAATTGCGCGATAATCAATGCAGGTTCGTAACTCGCCTTTTTCCTTTTTTGGCACGAAAAACAAAGGCGAGGTACCGGGGATTGGGATGGACGGATAAATCCATTAGCCAGGTACTTGTTTATATATTCTTTCAAATGATCATGCTCCTTCTCCGTTAAGGCATAAACTCTGCTACATGGCATAGTTGCTCCTGGTTCAAAGTCTATTTTACAATCGTACACCCGATGAGGTGGCTATTGCTCTGCTTCCTGTTCATCAAATACATCTGCAAAAGCTTGATATTGCGATGGTATGGACTGTGTATTAATTACGCACACTACAGCATTCGCGGAACACAGGGCTTGAGCTGGACTTTCCTGGTCATTTTTCTTCTGATCTCCAAAACAACAATTCTTACAATAGTCTGAAGACATCTCTATTGTTCTTGCTGCCCAATCCACAGTCGGATTATGCTCGGTGAGCCAAGGTAGCCCTAAAATTAACTGGAATTGAGGTGCTTCAATTAGGTTAAACTGAATTTCTTCTTGATGTCCATCTTCCCTCACCATCTGCACCAATTCGGTATGACTAACGATTGGTCCTGAAGATAGGTTTGTTCCATCGATGGCTCTAACTGGTTCGCTCTTCGCTTTTGGTATCGCTCTCAAACCAATCTTGGCTGCAAATCGTTGGTCACAAAAATTTCCTGTCGCCCCTGAATCCACCATCACCATTACTCCTTTCCGAACTTCCTGGCGGAATTTTATGGTCATAGATAACACAAGGTGAGGAGACGACGATTGCAGGGTATTGGCCAGCTGATGTTCTTGTGGAGTTGATTCTTGACTCGCATCCACCTGTACAACTCCTTCTACAGGTGGTGCAACTAGTTTTCCTTCGGCCTGTATGTTCCTTTAGGCTTCTTTGGACAATTTCTCACAAAATGTCCGCTCGAACCTCAATACATACACAAATTATTGGCTCGTCTCTTCTCTTTTTCTTCTTTAGTAAGCGGACCCCTTATTGCTCCTATCTGCATTGGTTCTAGGCCGTTAGACCCTTCTGCAGCCTTTCCAACCTCAGGTTTGGCTCTGTCATAACGAGGCACGGTGCTTCGAAATTCTCGTCTTCTCTCTCCTCATCTTTCCCCTTGCCAGAAATCCAACTCGAGAACCAAGTCAACAAGGGCTGATATCTCTGTCGGTCGGTTAGGAATTTGTGCCAATCCATCCTTTAGTTCATCTCGTAAACCTCGATAAAAAATTGCTGTACTTTTATTTTCCGGCCAATCGGTTTCCATTACCAACTTATTAAATTGGGCCAAGTACGCCACCAGATCTCTGTTCCCCTGCTTTAGTTCCAGAAGTTCATTATCTACTCATCAATGCCTTCATCCATCCACCCATTCCCCCCAGCCCTTCTTCTCTACAATCCTCTCTACCTCCCATCTTCCCTGCCACTGCAGGAGATCAAAACTAAAAGCTATTTGCAGATCAGAGTCTCTAACCAAAGTAAAAGAAGCCACATATTCTAAATTGCTCAGTGGCACGCACCTCCGGCTCATGCTGCTAATGTGGGGCTTAATGACGCCCCTGCATCTCAAACCTAATTGTTTTTTGCACACGCTTGGCTATGTTTTTATAATACTGGTATTGAAGAACCGGGGTTTAACTCAGGGGCACGCCTAAGATCTTCGAGTTCACCTGTCTTGATATACAGAGACACAGAATACTTCTGGATGGCATCAGAGACCAAGTTTATTAGCTGCAGCTAGTAACAGTGATCCTAGAAATACATCACGGTGTAAATTCTCAGGAGACTGCTCATTTTACTAAGGCGAGACGTCTCATTTTATACCCAATATCCACATTATAAATGCCCACCCAATGCACAAAATTCTAGCCAATAAGGTACATTTTCAAACAAAGTATCACATAACAAAAACTCAATTTACAGTATCCCAACCCAAAAGTTAAATATTAGGAAAGTCCCAAATTCAATCTCGACAAGCCGGACAAAACTATAACTGAAAGCATAATCCAAGTAATGAAGAAACATAAAAACGAAACAGTAACAGAAGCTGAACAAGATAAGGCATGTGCAAGGAAACTAAAATGTAACGATGTCCTGAACATTGATTGGCAATCTCAGACAAAGATCGATCAGGGAAATTGCTTTGCGAGGTCAGTTTCAGGTGAAGAGGTCAGTTTCTTACAGTTCATTTCAGAGTCAAAAAGAAACCTAGTTAATGTATACATGAACTAAGAAGGCCAGGCCACTTAGTTCACCAGGCTACCTTCACAGGCCTACGTGAGGGCAACACAAAATGGTGGCACAGAACAAAATGGAGTCAGACTCGAGAATTACAAAACCTCAGACCCCACCTTTGCCATTACGTAGGCAATAACCTAAGACTCATGTTAATCTTAATCTAGGTCTATATCGATATTCATTAGGTCATCAAGGTGTTGCTGTAGCATCATCTTATTATTCTCTACTTCTCTCGGGACTGGTCTCCGAACATACATAGTAGCACAAAGACTACAAATGGCGGGATCACTCTGGATGCAAAGACAACAAGAGAAAAGGATGGTTAAAACCATACCAAGGAATGTCAGAGTCTTCCATCCCCATTTGGACAGCAGTCCCCAAAACCATCCCGTCAATGACCAGTCTCCTTCATCTACATGGATAGACTCAGAGATTTTATACAACCTAGAGATGGCTTGGTACACTGTAGGGGCATTATCTGGTATGGAAACACAACAACTGGATCCAATCAATTTACATACTCCTGCTCGATCTGCTAATGATGTCTAATACCATACGGTTCTGCAAAGTCATAAGGCGGTCCGCTTGAAGCTCAGCTGTAACATTACTAAGAGCACCTGCTGTCTCATTAATAGTAGCTTCAACAACGCGGACAAGCTGTCGAATATGTCTACTATTGATCATAGGACCCCAAAAGGGCAGGAAGCCCTTAAAGAAATCTCCTACTTCGTGTGCTGCAGTATCTTCCTGATTGAAGACACCTTTACCATATCTCGTTCTATGATAGTCTGAAGCAGTAGTGTATGTAGGGGGAAGTATTAACGTCACATAACACGTTCCTGAAAATCAGGTGGCAACCAAGTGTAGGCTCTGTCATGACAAACAAAATATGTGGCTTTAGCTGGCACAAACGGTGGAGAAGTCCGAGATGAATAGACATAGGTTTGAGCACACACACTCTTACCTAGCTGAGCTTTCGGATTCCAACCATTACCTTGCAAACAAAAATGGCCTCGGTGGGGTACAATCCAAATGGGGGAGACCTTTTTCGTCTCTCCTTCTCTGTCAAGCTGGTACTATATCCAGTCAGGTTCCAACCAATGTAAGCCTGCACCTCATCCTTAGGGATAGCATTATATGCATCAATATCTCGGATCATAGCTACTATTTTCCTTATAAAGGCACTATTGCTCGAGTTATCTTTAAGGGAACGTAAGGGGCGTACCTAATTTGCATAGATAAACATGGTCTGAAAAGCCCACACAGACCCATTAAAAGAAAAAGGCACAACCAAATATGGCATACCTTTATCTGTCGTATGAGGCATAAGACCACAAACCCAACAATTAATGGTATTTACTACTAACTGATGCTGATGCAACAACTGTATGAATGAGTTGTTGACAAATTCTGATCTCCTTGTCTGTTCATGTTCAGGCAACGTATAAAACTAGTGCAAAGAAACAGTAGTGAAAGAAAGCATAGATTGGGAGGTGGGAGCAGATGTCTGTTGTGTAGCATAGACAGTCCAACCCACACAAGCTAACATGATACGTAAAAACATCAAAAAGCACAATATTATAAAACATTTGCTATGTATCAATGTACAAAATCTTGTCTTAAGATCTATTCTCTCAACATCTCTTTCAGTTACAACAGACTCCATCCTCTAACGTGCTGCTCGCGGCAATTTTCCTTCTTCACTCAAGTGTGCGTCCAGGCGTCCTAGACGTCCCTAGAACCGCAGACCTTTCGTCAATACGCGGGCCACCCCTTAAGTCTTATACCGCGACCCTGCAGCTGAACCCGGATGGTGGTTCGAAAAAAAAAATAGTCTCTTGTCTGAAAGAGTGTAATTCACAAAAAAATTCAGATTTTTTTTGTCCTTTTTAGACCTTAAGTTGTAGCTTTCTTTACCAGGCACAGTTTGATCCTGAATGAGTGTCTCTAGGTAGTATCAAGTCTCAAACACGGCAGCACAGCTTCTTGCAAGACTTCATCTTCCGCACGTTCTGACTGAGTCCATTCCAGATGTGCATTGCTAAAAGGTACAAATCTCGAAACCCTTTCACTCTCGGAATCGGCAACACCTTCACGGACCCACTTATTGTACGGTAAGGGCAAAGGTATCTTCTTGCAATGGGTACCATGTACCCAGTTTTTCTTGCCGAACACCTTAATAGCAGTCCGAGTTAATAACAGGACTTGGTATGGACCGGTCCATCTTGGTTCCAAGTTCTTTGACCTCTGGAAATTCCTGGTTAGAATGCAGTCGCCAGGTTGAATTGTGTGGCCTGCGTCTACAGAAACTGAAGGCAAAGTGTCATGGACCTGTTGGTGAAGAACACGCAATTTAGCAGTCAAATCATGTAAGTAGTCAAAAAACATAGGGTACTCGATATCACTGTACTTCTTAGGCCTCAGCACACTCCAGACATTCGCTGGACGTTCAAAAATAATCTCGTATGGGCTAAGTCCCATGCGAGAATGTACTGTCGTTCTCGTGGACAAAAGTGCCAATGGTAAGGCATCGGGCCATGTAAGACCAGAGCTCGCTTGCACCTTGGCCAACTTCAGATTCAGAGTGCCATTAAAGCACTCAACCAGGCCTGTTGAATGGGGGTGATTTGCAGCGTGAAATTTCTGTTTAATACCCAGACCCGCACATACTTTCTTCATAATCTGACCCACAAATTCACTTCCATTATCACTCCATACCATCCTCGGCAAGCCATATCTGGGAAAGAATTCTTTGAGAAAACCTTGGCTGTAGACAAGGCAGTATTATCCTTTAGGGGTAGGCTTCTATCCATCTGGAAAAGGCACAAACAACCACAAGGACATACTTCAAGTTATTGTATCTTTCCATATGAATGTAGTCTATCTGCAGCACCTCGAACGGATACGTTGGAGGAGCAAAATGACCTGCTGGAGTTGGGGTTCCCTTTCCAGGATTATGCATCAAGCAAATCATGCAGTGTTTAACCAAATTCTCAGCACACCTAGGAATTCCACCATTCTGCCATACCGGAGCCAACAACTTACATATCCCTTTTGAACTAATGTGAGCCAACCTGTCAGAGTCCACGAATTCCAACTCTTGGGTCTCTCTTGTCGACTTGCACAGGAACAGATGATGCTAACTTTCCGACTCCCTCTCTCCAATCGGTCGGAGTCAGAATGTAATCGTAACTCCAAGCAATCAGAAAAAGGGAAGGGGAAAAGTGGAGAAAATAACCATAAGAAAATAAAGCACAGAAGAGACTGGTCCTGGTCCCTCGATCCTCCAGCGAATCTTCCTCAGGCTTCTAGCCAGCCTACCAAGATTCCTGTGATTACTAAGCACATACAAAAATACTATAAGTTTTTATATTTCCTCCCTGGTCTACCTTTTCTTCCAATGTCTTTTTAACATACCCATGGGACTGTGTTGACCTGCTTCTCTTCTTATTACTCTGGGAGGTTCTCTTTCTGGATTGCCTATAGTGTCTTAATCTCACTGTAACGAAATCAATACCTTTATTAGTAACCTGCTCTACTCTTTCTCTTTCTTGGCTCAAGTATGGAATGAGGCATTTTAGCCTACCACTATTTGCAACTCCATATCTTTAAATGTTTCTCTTGTTATGTCGTGTCGGTATAACCTCCTCAGATATATTACTGTCTCTGTTCAGAATGGAATTCAATTCAAACACTTATGAGTTCCTTCAGAAATGCAGTCTTTTCTGTTGAAGTGATTCTTCTCACTACTTTCAGGTATGAGTCTATATTTTCTGATTTCTTGCTTCTCGGTATGCTTATCAACGACAAACTTTCTCTTGTAGACTTGAAAAGTTCTTATAGACAATAACCAATAGAGAATTCTCTGTCTGAGCTTTGACCCAGTCTACTCATTGCTTATAACACTTGTACAGTACAGTTCTACGATTAATATCACTTAGCTCTCAAGTTCTGCTTCTCTCCGACTCGCATGCCTTCTTGTAGTCTTTGCGGCAAGCCGGCTCGCTCAACGAAGTTCCTCGGTCACGCTGCTGACGGTGCTCCCTTGTCGGATACGATGACTGAATATCTCTGACAGGTTTTTCCAGTCAGGACTTTCTTCATCCAAAACAACGTTAGTCATTATAGGGGAATAGCATATGAATCTCCTATTCTCTGATAACCTCACGAAACTAAAAACCACTCTTAACTAAACGTTCTTCGACGTTTTCTGGGCTCACTAAGATTCCTCAACTGACTCGGGCAAGATTCGCGGTGAAGTGCACAGTTCTGAGAGAACGCGCGCCTCACCTGAACTCCGCTCTAGAATGTCCTGGAACACTAGACTGCTAACTTCCCGATGCCGTTCGCCATCTTGGAGTTCCATGAATTCCATGCTTTAGACCAGGAAGTGATTGGGTTCCAATTCTGTTTTCTTGACCTTAGCACACCTGCTGATCTTGTGTTAGGGAGGATCCTGACACAACCCATGAGCCATAGTAACCCCCGGAAGCACATATGCATCCGGCAACAACCATTGCTGGTGCTCTGACAACTCAACCCACCAGCCTGTTGAATCCAAAATTCCCGTACTCTCTCTCCACATACTCAATTCTTTCTCAGTAGCTTCTGCCTGAATCATCTTCACACTTTCTGTTGTATCTTCACACATTCCTCCTTCCACAACCCATCTAGAAGGACCTTCAACTTATATCCGACTCGTCACATCTTTCGCAGTTTCCCTCGCTACTTCATCTGCAAACGCATTCCCTCGACCCACATCATCCGTAACCTTCTTATGCGCACTACACTTCACTATCGCAATTTGGGTCGGCAAAGTAAGTAATTCAAGAAGTTTACTCACTAATTGTCCATGCTGAATTTTCGTACCATGGGAAGTAAGAAATCCTCTCTCTTTCCACAAGCGACCAAAACTGTGAGCCACGCCAAATGTATTGGCTATCAGTATAAACATTCACTCTCTTTCCTTTTGACAACACACACGCTCTAGTCAATGCTATCAACTCCGCTGCTTGCGCTGAATTCTGTGCAATACGTGCTGTTTCAACAATCGTGTGCAAAGTTGTAACAGCATATGCTGCAGTCGTCTCTCCATTCGGAAGCTTAAAGCACAAACCATCTACCCATAGGGTACGATCAGGATTCGAAAGAGGAGTATCTTTCAGACCAACTCCACCCTTCGTTTCCTCCTCTGTCCGGAGAAAACAGTCATGCTGTTCCTGAGCATCTATCTCTACAAAAATCGGCAACAATGTAGCTGGATTCAATGTGTTGCACCGCTTGATGTGCACATGGCTAGCCAAAAGTGTCAACTCATAGCCTGACAAAAGCGCACTGGTAAGATGTTGAGTCTTCGTTCTATTCAATAGGGTATCCACTGCATGTGGGACCATCACAATCAATGTATTATCCACCTCTCTCTGTGTGCATGGCGCAGACATTTGGCCAATCGCTTGAATACGCTCTGGGGTCAATTGTCTTCCCTCCTTCGACAAGAGATGACCTAAGTAGGTCACTTCTTGGCGGCAATACTGCAACTTCGAAGGTGACACTTTATGATGAAGGTCAGACAGGTGTCGCAACAAAGAAAGAGTAACTTCTTTACAAATCTCTTCATCGTCAGCAGCAACCAACAGATCATGAACATACTGGATAAGAGTAGCACCAGAAGGCAATGCAAGAGTATCAAGCTGAGTTTTCAAAGCCTGACTGTAAATGGAGGGACTCTCACAATAACCTTGAGGAGCGCGCTTAAACTGGAAACTGGGGCCTCCTAAAGAGAAGCCCAAAATATCCCTACTTTCCTCAGCAATCGGAATACTGAAGAAAGCGTTCTTCAGATCAATAACAGAAAACCAAGCAGCTGAGGCAGGGATCATAGTCAATAAAGCAGTAATGTCCGGGACAACAGGAAACTGTGGCACAACGATCTTATTGAACTCTCGAAGGTCGATCACAAACCAATACACAGGTGGCTGAGAAGAGTCAGTACGCTAAAGTACAGGCAGAACAGGACTGTTACACACATTACCTCTCGTTTCTTCAACCACACCTTTCTCAACCAAATCATAGATAATCGCTAAAAGAGCTCTTTCGCCATCACTGGAAATTTTGTACTGAGGAATGCAAGGTAATTTAGCATTCGACTTAAGGGTAACAACGTAGGGTGGAATCTGCAAGAGACCAACATCATTGGGACCTGTAGCCCAAAGTATATCAGGGAGAGAACGCAGTTCCAGTGGAAGGCGATCCTTAGACAGATACATCAGGGAAATCACTTTCTTACCCACCGTAAGATGTACTCCAGAAGGAGAACAATGTAATGTTGCATGCAATCTTTTCAACCAGTCCAAACCCAACAGATTCTCGCCACAGCCAGTCGTTAGAATAAGGGGAGCCTCCAATTCACAGGGACCAATAGAAAGGGGCAAAGGACAAGAAACCGGGGTACGAACTGGGGCGCCAGAAAATCCTACTGAAACATTGGTCAAGCCAGACAAAGGTGCGCCAGGGAGTTTAGAGTGCATGATAGAACTCTTTTCTGCACCAGTATCCAAAAGAAAAGGTTCTGCCACACCTGATGTAATCACTTCAACATAAGGTCCACTCTGCTCTACTGGAACTGACACTACTCCCTCCCTTTGTCCTTGGCTGTCCTAACTATCATTAAAACCAGCACTCTCACTTCCAACATAATAATCAACAGTGTAGTACTGAGCAGACTGGACGGTCGAAACATTCTGTTGGTCAAAATAATTCATAGAATTCTGAGGGGGAAAGGACCGTTCATTCTGGGGAAACGTACCACGTCCCCTACCCCTAGGTCCTTGTTGGAAACCACCAGGACCTCTCAGACCAGACATACCATTCGCACGCTGTAGCAAGATCGGGCAACTATTCTTGAAGTGACCTTCTTCTTTACAATAAGCACACTGATTAGGGCCTAGTGGGAGTCGCGAAGCAAAAGTCTCAGACTTCTGCAACAGTTTCTGAAACTGTGGGGGTTGCTGAAACTGGGAAGGTTGCTGAAACTGACGCTGATTAGGGCGAGGCAGATAAGCCTGCTGCAGAAGACCTTTCGTTTTTAATTCTCTAGTCTTCTTCTCTACTTTATCCTTCTCATCTTTATCTCTATTCTCATAGTATTGTGCAGTAGCCAATATCTGGGCTAAAGAAGAAACAGTCCATGAACTCTCAGAGTCCTTTAACTTATTAGAAAGTTCAGGAAGTAAATTAAAAACAAACTTATCTACAAACAACCTCTGACCACCTTCTGTACTCATGTCCTGACCACTATGATCAATGAATGTTTCCTCAAACCTAGTGAAGAAATCAGACACACTCTCGTCTTTCTTTTGTTTGCATGCTGCTAACTTGTCCCAATTCACCCGCAGAGGAGGCATCACAGTTTTCATTAAATTAATAATCCTACCAGGTAGTTCTGCAACTAAGGGTTCAGGTTTCACCTCCTACCTGCCGACCATCTGAAGCAGTAATATTAACCCACGTATCTCCTAACTCTGGTGCGTGATCCTCGTGACGGTTCTTTGCCCCAAGGGTTGAGGAACTACATTACCCATCAACATATCTGTGTCAGCTAAATTCATAACACATGCATCAACTGTCTGAGACAACTCCTTGTAATAACTAGCAGGATTTTTACGGGGGTCAGGCAAGGTCTGCTTAAGAGCCAGGACCTCAGCTCTCTTCCAAGGGACATGTACCCACACTCGCTGAAAATGAGCCGGTGCAGCCGCAATACCATGAGCGGCATCAGCCACAACTGCCTCTCTCCATACAGCGGGAACCTCTCTCATAGGATACTGCTTCACTTTTCTCCTAACAGAAGGGTCAGGTTCGAACAATGACTGAGGTGGAAGTCTAGACCTAAAAGTCAGTAGTATCTCTACCGCTTCCTCAACATCGGAACCCACTATCGTCCCTTTAGCAAATTCAGACTGAACATTAAGCAATTCGAATGGATTTTAACCCAACTCATTATCTTCCCACTCCTGATGAAGGAAGGTACACATGATATCAAGAACATACCTTTGTTTTGGTGCCTCCCACTGTAGGAAGATATCCATCACCACTTGTGGGCTGTACTTGGAGGTATTCGAAACTCATCTACGAGCAAGGAGATCTAACACTGCCCGGTCTTTGGGACCAGGGAGCTGACTACGTCTCTGCTTACGTTCAGAAACAGGGGTCATATTCAGTGACCCAAAGAAAGGAGACAAAAGACTAGTGACAGTCTCAGTCATTCGTTGCCGAGCCGAAGGAGAAGAAGTTGACATGAGGTCAGGAGACAAAGTGTTTTGAGGCGACAGAGACGTAGGGACAGAAATAAGAGAAGTCGAAGATAAAGGAGTGTAAGGCAAAGGAGTTTGAGGCAAGGCTGGTGGCAAGGCTGGCGGCCCTGGAGGGGGCTGCCCCGGAGAGGAAGAACCACTTGTGAAGCAACGGGTGGCTGAACAACAACTGGGGGTTGAACGACAACAAGGGGTGCAACAACTGGAGGTAACGGAGGTGCAGTAGCACCCTGCACATAAGGGGGTGGTAATCTCACTAATGTGACATCAAAGGATCCTTTTCAGGGTCTTCAGTCACATTTGAATGGGGGGTTAGAAAGTCGGGTAAAATTTGTCAATGGCCATGCAATGTTGTCTATCTGACAATTCAATCGCACGATCTTCTTCATTTTCCTTAAACTGCTTAGCAGCTTGCATTACCAATATATTCCTTTCCTTCCTATCTCTCTTAGCTTGCTTAATTTCTCGCTGTTTGGCTTCCTTACGCCAAAGGCGGAAAGAGTCAAACATCGCCAGCCAGGCTTTCTTCTGAAATAGCGCAACTTCTAGGTTATCTAAAACATCTGATTCAAAACTACCATGTTGGGGCCATCGTAAAACACCATCTTTCCTTGTATAACGGACCCATACTTCATTAAAGGTAATGGGACCTACACCATGCTTTGAATAGAGCTCATAAGTTGGAGTTCCAACCGGAGGTATCGGACACGAGTCCTCCAATCGGGAATCCCTATTACAACTACAACAAAACCATTTCCTAAATTTGCTAAAACCAGGCATCTTTTAGCTCACTAGTCTTGCTTCAAACTTCAAGGGGTTATCAAAAATGATACACTCGCAAATATACAAACCCCTCGGCTTCGACTATTGCAATGGCCGAATCAAAACCAAGAAACAAAACAAAGTCGTGGGAGCGACCCACTTATACTTAACCAAAATGTCTGTCACGCCACCAGAAGACCGTCTAACGTCTCACCTTACAAATCATCACAAGAGGGTCCAAGACAGGGCGACAGTCAGGGCAGCAGTCCTTCGCAGCCGTCGGAAAGGGGAAGCCTCGCAGAAAAAAACCTTCGGTCCACGTCGACATGCAGGGGCCGATGAAGTGGCGGCCGTCCTCCAGAATTTCCTCATGGGGGTCCTCACAATCTTCGGGCTTGGACCAGTACCGCTGAAGTCGCCCCACGAGGGCGCCAGTTGAAGAACCGGGGTTTAACCCAGCGGCGTCAGGGGCACGCCTAAGATCTTCGAGTTCACCTGTCTTGGTAGACAGAGACACAGAATACTTCTGGATGGCATCAGAGACCAAGTTTATTAGCTGCAGCTAGTAACAGTGATCCTAGAAATACATCACGGTGTAAATTCTCAGGAGACTGCTCATTTTACTAAGGCGAGACGTCTCCTTTTATACCCAATATTCACATTATAAATGTACACCCACTGCACAAAATTCTAGCCAATAAGGTACATTTTCAAACAAAGTATCACATAACAAAAACTCAATTTACAGTATCCCAACCCAAAAGTTAATTATTAGGAATGTCCCAAATTCAATCTCCACAAGCCGGATAAACCTATAATTGAAAGCATAACCCATGTATGAAGAAACGTAAAAAGAAACAGTAACAGATGCTGAACAAGATAAGGCATGTGCAAGGAAACTAAAAGTTAACGATGTCCTGAAAATTGATTGGCAATCTCAGACAAAGATCGATCAGGGAAATTGGCTTTGCAAGGTCAGTTTCAGGTGAAGAGGTCAGTTTCTTACAGTTCATTTCAGAGTCAAAAAGAAACCTAGTTAATGAATACATGAACTAAGAAGGCCAGGCCACTTTGTTCGCCAGGCTACCTTCACAGGCCTACGTGAGGGCAACACAAAATGGTGGCACAGAACAAAATGGAGTCAGACTCGAGAATTACAAAACCTCAGAATACTATTTGGCTTTATGGTTAGCTGACGCTTGTGGTAGGGTGGGCTTGAGAGCGGCAATCATAGGCAACGCCACTGGAATTATGCAATTGTGCGGCTGTGGCGATATTCACATAATTATAACCTAGAAAACCCACACATTTCCAAAAACTAGACACCTGGAGGATTGCAGGGAGGTATGGCTTGCGTGGATCCCCCAATGTTTTCAAACCCAGAATCCCCTGCAAACCTGAAATTTAGCTGAGAAAATCTAAGGTTTCCCTACTTGGGCCTCCCACAGGAGTGAGGGGACATTTTTATTGGGAGACCTGGGGAAATGCAAGGTGGTAGGACATCTGTGTCAGCAAAGTGATGCCACAACTTTCCCACATAAAAATGTGTGAAAATAGTGAATTCTTCAGCTAAATTTCAGCTTCGCAGAGAATTCTGGGTATGAAAACGTTGGGGGATCCACACAAGCCATACCTCCTTGGAATCCACCTGGTGTCTAGTTTTCAGAAATGTGTGGGTTTGGTAGGTTTCCCTAGGTGGTCGACGAGTTCCGGGCCAAAATGTTATGGGACCCCCCTTGCAAAACCAGGTTGTTTTGTGATAGGCAATTTTGATGTTACCTCAATATGGTTTGGGCCCTTTCCTGTCACGGGTACTTGGGCCTCCCACACAAGTGATGCACCATTTTGATTGGGAGACCTGGAGAAATGCTGGGTGGTAGGAAATTTGTGTCAGCCCGGTGATGCCACAACTTTCCCACATAAAAATATGTGAAAAAAGTGAATTTATCAGCTAAATTTCAGTTTTGAGGGAATTCTGGGTATGATAATGTTGGGGGATCCACACAAGCCATACCTCCCTGAAAACGAACTGGTGTCTAGTTTTCAGAAATGTGTGGGTTTGGTAGGTTTACCTAGGTGGCCGACGAGCTCCGGGCCAAAAAGTTATGGGACCCCCTTGCAAAACCTGGTCGTTTTGTGATAGGCAATTTTGATGTTGCCTCAATATGTTTTGGGCCCTTGCCTTTCGTGAGTACTTAGGCCTCTCACACGAGTGAGGCACCATTTTTATTGGTAGACCTGAGGGAAAGCTAGGTGGTAGGAAATGTGTGTCAGCTCGGTGATGCCACAACTTTCCCACACAAAAATGTGTGAAAAAAGTGATTTTTTAAAATTTCAGGTTTGAAGGGGATTCTGGGTAGGAAAACATTGGGGGATCCATGCAAGCCATACCTTCCAAGAATTTCCTGGGATTCTAGGTGTTAGAAATGTGTGGGTTTGATAGGTTTCCAGGTCGATGAGTCCAAGGCCAAAAAGTTATGCGACCCCCCTTGCAAAACTAGGTTGGTTTGTGATAGGTAATTTTGATGTCGCCTCAATAGGTTTTGGGCACTTGCCTGTCGTGGGTACTTTACTCACCCACGCAAGTAAAATACAATTTTTCTCGCAAGACTTTGGGGAACACAGGGTGGGTGAGATTTTGTGGATCCACGTAGATTCCAGAACTTTCCACCACAGAAATGTGCAGAAAATGTGTTTTTTTTTACAGGTGATTAGGTTTGAAAGGGATTCTGGGTATCAGAACCTGGTGTGAGCCAGTCAAGTCACCCCATTCTAGATTCCCCTGGGTGTTTAGTTTAAAAAAATATATCGGTTTGCTAGGTTTCCCTAGGTGCCGGCTGAGCTAGGATTAAAAAACTACAGCTAGGCACTTTGCAAAAAGGTGTCATTTGTCGCCGTGAAAATGTGGTGTGTCCACGTTGCGTTTTGTGCTGTTTCCTGTCGTGGGGACTAGGCCTACCCACACAAGTGATGTGCCATTTTTCTCAAAAGACTTTGGGGAACGCAGGGTGGGATTTTGTGGATTCACGCAGATTTCAGAACATTCCACCACAGAAGTGTAAGGAAAATTTGTTTTTTTGGACAATAATTTAGGTTTGCAAGGGATTCTGGGTAACAGAACCTGGTGAGAGCCAGTCAAGTCTATCCAACCTGGATTCTCCTGGGTGTCTAGTTTTCAAAAGTGTATAAGTTTGCTAGGATTCCCTAGGTGCCGGCAGAGCTAGGGTTAAAAAACTACAGCTAGGCACTTTGCAAAAAAAGGGTGATTTTTCACTCTGAAAATGTGGTGTGTCCACGTTGCGTTTTGAGACGTTTCCAGTTACGGGCACTAGGCCTACTCACACAAGTGAGGCACCATTTTTATCAGGAGACTTAGGGTGAGACAGAAGTTTAGAGCAACTTTTATTACCTATTGACTCTCGATGCATTTCTGCCTTCCGAATTAAAGACAATGTGTAAAAAAGAAGTCATTTTGAAAAATTACCTAAAATTCTCATGCTAGTATGGGTACTCCCAATTTTGGAAATGTCCCAATATCCACTATTTCTAAACTCTATTTTGTTCCCATTTCAGAAATACATAGGTGTCTTTCATACCGATTTTCCCATGTATACATTTTCCCAGAATAATTGCTACATACCCGATACATAATAAAAAAACATTGCAAGACGCTGCTCAGTTAATGACTCTGGGTTCGTCGGGTTCTTGGTGAACCTACAAGTCTTATATATCGCCACAACCAGAAAGGTCCAGCGGATTTAACTATATATTTCTTTTAAATAGCTGTCATAATTAAAAGAAGTTACAGGTGAAAACGTTGACACGAATGGCTGCTTTTTTCAACTAATTTTCAAATTTTCCTATATTTAACTGTTTGTTTCTATAAGGAAACCTTAAAGGACCTACACAAATGACTCCTTGTTGAATTCAAAATGTTGTCTGCTTTTCAAAAACGTATAGCTTTCCAGGATTCATTATTGCTTTCATACCAATTTCTACCATTAACTGGAAGGAGGTTGAAGGCACAAAAAAGCAAAAATAGGCTATGTCCCAAAAAAATGCCAAATCTGTGTAAAAAAGTTTGGTTTTCTGACAAAAGTCTGCTTGTACCTGAAATCTGGGAAGATGGCAATTTTAGCACCACAACTCCTTTTTTGATACCAATTGCAGGGAAAAAACAGACACTTTCATCTGTAGCCCTTTTTCGCATTTTTCCCCCCAAAAACTAAATTTAGCTGTATTTTGGCTAATTTCTGGGTCGCCTCCAGGGGAATTCACAAACCCTGGGTACCTTTAGAATCCCCATGATGTTGGAAAAAAGTACGCACATTTGTCATGGATAACTTATGCGGTCAAAAAGTTACAGGGACCTAAGCTCGAACTACCCCAAATAGCCAAACTACCCCAAATAGCCCAAAAAAAGGCTTAGCACAGGAGGCGAAAAGGCCTAGCAGCAAAGGGGTTAATACGTATTTACTACATATGCTCCTGCAGTCATCTTCTGTGTTTACTGCTGGCCTCACTGGAAAGGTAGAAACAGCAAGGCAAGGTCCGTGGGCTGACAATGAAGGCCTGCAGGGCCGCTGGCAACCCGCGGGCCGTACTATGAGTACCACAGGTCTAGAGATATCCCACTAGTTCCAACTTTTAGCATTGCTTTTTATGGGATCCTATGAAGTTTAGGGAATTGTTAGAATCCATTTTAGTGCATTTTATAGTCCACCCCTGATAGGGTCTCTTTAGAAGTCCCCAAATAGATTTTATGATTTCGTTTTTTGGAATTTCATGGTTAAAAAGGGATCAACTGCATGTCAATTGGGCAATTCACACTATATCTTTCTTTGTCTTCTAATTTTGTTGTACACATTACTTTGCCTCCAGAGAGCACTGGCCACAATCAAAAGATACCAATGTAACAACATGTTCACTAGTGAACAGCCTATTCTCGGTTTTCGTGAAAACAATGTTCGGAGAGGCAACACAAAAGGAACAATTTTTAGTACATTAGTAATGCCTCAGAATGAAGTCAGGAGTCTTCGTTGATGCTTCTTTTATTTTAAAAAATACTGGAATATAGGACAAGCAAATGCAGCCAATGCGCTTCACCCTGCATAGGGCTTCATCAGGGCAGTATTTCTTGCAAAAATGATTTGAGAGAGCATCAACTTCTTAAAGTCATCTAGACACACTCAATTTGGTTAACAGTCTAAATATCGAATTCAAAATATTGAGTGTTAAATATTGAGAGGACAGAATATCAACTCTCAAAAATATAGTGGTACAGAATATCGATATGCAGGTAAGAAATATCATTTGTCATAATATCGAAGTCAATAATATTGTCAGTCATATTATCGTTGTTAAAAATATCGATTTGTTAGTGTTTTAAATGTTATTATATGTGTTGAAAGTATATCAGATTTTTGTAATGTATGTTTGAATTTGTTACAAGTAATTAATTTATGTTAAATTATTTTTGCGTATTTTTGCTCTGTAGCAGGTTGTGGGTTTATAGGGGAATAGGGTGGCAACTAATTTAATGATAATATATTAAGATTTTTTTAAATGAATTAATGAATTTTATGTTAAATTATTTTTGCGTAATTGTATTCCGTAGCAGGTTGTGGGTTTACAGGGGAATAGGGTAGGAAGTTATTTAATTTACATTAATTAATAAATACATTAATTAATATTTTTGAATATTTGTTGTGTCTAATAATTATTAATTAATTATAAATCGATTCATAATAATTAATATTGTATTGGTAAATATGTTAATTGTGTTTACAAACTTATTAATTAGTTATTAATTTGATATCAATTATTAATAATTAATTTGTTAATTGTCATCGGTAATCAGAATGGTTGTGCTGCTAAAAACTTAAATTGCTGTTATCCTTTTTAATAATCATGCACTTGGGGAGCTGTGTTGTAGCTCGGGTGGAGGGTAGACTGGGGAATTGGCTACACCAGGAAATGGCTCACGCAGGGACAGGTGCTGTGTCAGCGGTCTAGTTGCTGGACCCGAGGCCCTGCTAACGACCTTAAAAGCGCCAAATGATGCGACCGTGCAGTGGATGCTTGCAGTGGGCGTGCCGCTGGCATGCCAAAGGAAAGACAGTCTGCGCCCGTCTGCGCCAGACCGGGCCTAGGGGCCAGGAACCCTGCTTTATCTTCCCCAGATGGCCATTACTATTCCAGTCTGCAGCTTCAACTGATAAACATACCGGTGGGCCAAAATGTATCCATACCATTCACCCTGAGTAGTGCCAGGTGAGCTGCCATCACTGTCCTTTCATCCTCCCCCCTCAACTTACCCCCACCCGCTGCCCCCGACAGGAAATCCCATAAATTGTTACTATTAAATTGCCGGTCACTACCTAAACATATGACTGAAATCCTAACACTGCTAGAAAACACAGGCCCAGAAGCTCTGTTCCTGACAGAAACCTGGCTCACATCCAATTCTGAGCCAGATATCATACACTCTCTTCCTCCTGGGTATCTTATCCAGAGGAAAGACAGACTTGGGGGTGGAACTGCCATTATATATAAAGTTTGCATGACGTGTCATGTACTAGGCAGCAGGTATCAGACTGTGAGAACATTCAATTCTCAATTGAACTGTCTCCTTCTTTGTCCCTTTCTGGTATTCTGATCTACCATCCTCCAGGGAAGATGGGGCTCTTTTGCAACTCCTTGCTGGAAACAGCCATCAATCTTGCCAGCAATTCACCTAATTTTATTCTTCTCGGAGACCTCCACATGCACTTTGATGACCCCTTAGCAGTGATAGCAAACGAGCTAGTTCTCGATCCTTTGGTCTGCCTAACTGTTTCAGAAAGTGTTGGAACCTACCCATATCAAAGGGCACCTCCTTGACCCTAATTTCTCGAACCTGGATGGAGACACTTAAAGGGAAATCCCCATCCCTATACCCTGGTCTGACCACTTTCTTATTCCTTTTACTTGGCTCCCCCTTCCTAAGGCATTACCTATCCACTCGACTCGCAGGCTCATTCGTCAGTGGCCCCAACTCCCTCTGGAGCGGTGGATTCAGGAGCTTGAAAAGACTAAACCATTCCTTGATCCCAATCCTGTGACTGCTAATAAAAGTGTTGATGACTGGATCAAAGGATCCCTGAACACCGTACTCCCTAAGAAAACTATCCATAAGAAATTGGGACCTAATAAGGCCGCTTGGTTCTCCCCTAGATTACGTATCCAAAAACAGCAATGTAAAAAGCTTGAAAGGATCTGGAGAAAAGATTTCTCACCCAGCAAAAAACAGGAATATAGGATAGCCATTTACCTGTATAAGTCAGAAATAAGGAAAGCCCAGGCTACCTACTTCAAGGAAAATATCACCTTTGCTGCAAATTAATCGAGAGAAACCGTCCTCATAGCCAAAAAGTTATTTAAAGTCCTCAACCCCCAGGCAGCACCCGACCCTTCGGGAAACCAATGTAACAAGCTAGTGGAATACTCCTCTAAAGTACAGAACATCCTCAAGCAACTCCCACAAGCCCATAGTGACACTACTACACCTCCTCCAGACTTGAGCCAGGGTCAAAATAAACATCTCCTGGAATCCTATGCCCCGCTGACCAATGAGTCCCTTTCATCCATTCTCTCCTCAGTCAAATCAGTATCACCACTTGACCTGTCCCACCCAATATATTAAAACTGGCATTACCCAAAATTGCCCCTCTTCTCATGGGTCTGATTAAGGCCTCCCTTGCGTCAGGAGTAGTTCCTCTGGTGTGGAAAAAGGCAATGATAAAAGCCCTGCTAAAAAAACGCACCTGGATCCGGCGGACTTGGGCAATTAGTGCCCCATTTAGTTGCTCCCAGGCATCAGCAAAATTGCTGAGAAACATGGTAATCATCGACTCTCCACTTTCCTGGAGTCCCACAACCTGCTCCACCCTTCACCATCGGGCTTCTGCCCCCGCCAGGGCACAGAGACCGCCCTACTAATGGTTGTGGAGGAATCACGGAAGATTCTAGACGCATGAGGCTCGGCTACCATAATTCTTCTCGACCTGAGCCCAGCCTTTGACACGGTGAACCATCAAATTTTGATGCACCGTTTCAGGAATATTGGTGTGTCCAGGACCGGCCTACTCTGGCTCCAGTCCTTTTCAGAGGACAGACATTTCCAGGTCTTTGAAGGCGACACCTGCTCTAAACCCGTCCCCCTCCAGTGTGGAGTCCCGAAGGGCTCCTCCCTGAGCCCAACTCTCTTTAATATTTATGTGTCCCCACTGGCAGATATCACTTTCCCCTTTGGGATCCACACAATGACATACGCCAACGACGCTCAGCTTGTCGTCGCACTCAACCAGAACAACAAGACGCCCACCGATCTCTGCTCCTGCCTCGAAGCTCAATGGCAGAAAAAAACAAACTGCTGCTGCTGGGCAACCACTTAAATTTTAAATCCAACAGCATGTGGCCATCATGTATGGGCCCAGCACCATCACCTAAAACAGAGATCAAAAGTCTTGGCGTTTGGTTAGACCAAAAACTTTCATTTAAACCCCAAGCCAGGAAGACTGCAGCATCGTGCTATGGACTGTTAAAAATGATAGGCAAGGTGCTTCCACTTTTACCTAGACAAGCCAAAAAACTGCTTCTCCAAGCCCTAATTCTGTCCCAAATAGACTACAGCAACACCCTCTTCTTAAGTGCCCCCAGTTCAGCAGTCATGAAACCACAGATCGTACAGAACTCGGCTGCAACAGGGACTTCCAATCGCTGCTCAGCAAGACCTTCCTTGCGTGCCCTCCATTGGCTCCCGGTACAGGGAAGGATCCATTTCAAGTCCTTGTGCGTAGCCCATAAGTCTCTGAGATGAACCGGACCACCTATCATTAAAAATCTGATCCGCCCCTACAGAGCCAACAGAAGACTACGCTTAGATGAGCTTCATCTAGCAGTGACACCCAGGATCAAGAAAGCTAGAAGCGGGGGTGGTTCTTCTCCTACAACGCTGCTGAACTCTGGAACACCCTCCCTCTTAGCCTCCGTAAAGAACCCAACCTCCTCATGTTCCGAAAACATCTAAAGACCTGGGGGCATATTATCAAGAAATGGCTTTAAAATGATCGCCGCTTTAGCGACAGGAAACTGCCGCTAAAATGGCGATAATGCGCTTGATAATATGCCGAAGAGAATTCCAATAGATGCCCATGTTAACACCAGAACATGGTCTTCTATTGGAATTCTTTATGGCATATTATCAAGCCCATTATCGTTGTTTAAGCGGCAGTTTCCTGCCGCTAAAGCGGCGATAATTTTAAAGCCATTCCTTGATAATATGCCCCCTGGCTTTTCCCGTGGAGGCTGACTCCCTCTCTAGTCACCGCCATAGCGCTGGGATGCCTCCTGGTAGCCATGCGCTTTATAAAAACTCTTTTCCTTTCATTTAATTTCATTTCATTGTGTACTTATTTTCGGAGTGGTTTTTTAAGGTAATTTATAGTGTTAATTGTGTGATTTCATTTATAATTGATGGTTATTAATTGTATCGTTAATTATTATTAATTAATAATTGATAATTAATTATGTTAATTGATTACTATTTTAAAATATTGGTGGTGACGTTTATAGGGAATATGGTGGGAGGTAACTTTTTTTAAATTAATTAATTGTTAATTAATGTTTATTATATTACAGGAGTGGGAATACTAAATGAATCCCCTATGCTATCCAACACTTTCCCGACTGTTATACTTGGTGGAGCGGGAATAGTAAATTATTCCCAACCAATATCCATCACTTTCCCTACTGCTGCACTCGCTGGAGTGGGAATAGAAATTTTTACCCACCTACTATCCAACACTTTCCCTACTGCTACAATTGGTGGTGTGGGAAAAGTAAATTATTCCCACTTGCTATCCAACACTTTCCCTACTGTTGCACTCTCTGGGATGGGAATAGTAATTTTCACCCACCAGTCATCCAACATTTTCCCTACTGTTGCACTCACTGGAGTAGGAAAAGTAATTTTTACCCTTCGCTATGCAACACTTTCACTACTGTTACACTTGTTGGGGTGGGAATAGGAATTTTATCCCCTACGCTATGCAATGTTTTCCCTACTGTTATTAATAATGCAGTGTGAAATATTAATTAAAAAATAATAATAATCTTAATAATTAAATTTATTATATATAAAATACATTTTGAATTTTTATATTACAGGTTTATTTAGATATATATGTAATTATAATTTAAATTATGTTTTTAACATTTTATAATTAAATGTAATAATTATTTATGAATATTATGACGTTTATATATATATATATATATATATATATATATATATATATATATATATAAAAGTTTCATTATGCATGTTTAATATTTTTTACATTAAATTTGATATTTATACATTTGAATTTTTTTTAAATAATTCTAACTATGTTAATTTAATTATATTTATAATGTAATTAATTTTATATTATTATTAAGACATTAAACACAATCGATATTTTATACAATTATATCTTTAATAACAATATTTTGTTTTGATATTTTGGTACTTACCTTTATAGAGATAGGAAGTCGATATTTTGTCCATATGTTGGACTCAATATTCTGCTACCTCCATATTTTAACTGACAATATTATGTCAGTCATCCGCTCAATTTGTAGGCACATGACGTGTCCATATTGATAGAATATTTGAAAAAAGAAGAAGAAAACGTATGTGGTAAGATAGAATTCACTCTGATAGGTCAAGTTATAATGGCAGTGTCCGTCAATGTCTTACTCTCAGAATGTCGAAAGACCCCCAACTGCGGTGTGAGCAGTTCGCCTCCTGAAGTTGTGTTGGTTTTCCCCCATTGCTGTGCATTTTCAAATTCCTTTATCAAACCAACTGCTAACTCTCTTCCTCTCTACCATTGTGCCATTATGAATAAACCAGCAACTTTTGTCCTTTTTGGCACATCTATTATTTTTCAGAAAATGAAAAGGAAGCTCCAAATGCCTACTTACAAGCGAAAATGCAGAATGACTTGATTATATGGTCCTGATTACCCACAAAATACTTGAGTTTAGGCCCTGAATCTTCCATAACATGTTCAACCAGATTGCAATCAAGTACCAGTAGCACCTACCCAATACAAAAAGATATCTTAGAATTAGCAAGCAGTAGCTAATAATGGAAGGCCATTAAAACATGGCTGTTTGTTCAATTCTTTCCCTTGGTGGCTTTTTGCTCTTTTCTGATTCACCTCAATTCTACAGCAAAGTAGCATTTAGGAATTAGAGCGCTTTATATAACTCAATCTAAATCTAAATTCAGAGCACAAATGTTTACTAAACTCAAGTAATACAGAACCTGCCTATTTCTGCTTATAAGCAGGGGTCAAGTAGAAGACTGCCTTTTGCACCACGTTATGGCATGCCAGGTATTGAATTATTCCATTTGGATTGTGGAATGCTCCTGCTATAGACTAACGTGAATCATTTTGTGCTGGTCTGTCTTACAACATCCTGATATTATGCAAGTTACTACATGAACATAGGAAAATGATTTACATTAGCATCATTATATCAGCAACATCAGCTGTCTTGCAAGGTCAAAAAAGTGAATTTGAGATGTTAAAGGTAGAAAACCTAGACTTCATGCCCAATTCTTCTGATTTGTCAATGGATCACAAGATAATACCCGCCATTCTCAAATAACCTTCTCTGTAAAATATAAACGCTTGGCTTTTTAAACTTTGAACACCAATTTATCAAGGTTTACTCACATCTAAGCAGTGATATCACCCACAGCCTAAAGCAGAAAAACATGAGGAACGAGTTCTACTGTCATTCTAGTGCACTACAAGAATTTGTTAGCCCTAAAAATCTGTTTAAAGTACATCCAGTGGCATGTTTACTAATGTTTGTCACAATGTAGGACAGCAGGCAAAGTTGCTGTGATGTGTTGCGGGAAACAGAGAGAGCAGAAATGTATCATATCTACTAAGATACAGAGCATGTTTGCTCCTTCATAGCAATGGTGCACTGTGTGATGGTAAACAGCCTTTACAACGGAAGCGTTACAATGCATGCCATTACAATGCATGTTGTTACAACGCAAAAGTCTTGTTGCAGGGGGTAGAAGGTGTTGGAATTTACTCCAACACCTTCCCTACTGTTGCACACACTAGAGTTGGAATGGTAAATTATACTATTCCAACTTCCAGCATACCCCCAACAGCAAGTTGGGATAAAGGTATGCGTTGTAACGGCATGCGTTGCAATGGCATGCGTTGTAACATCATGCAACCCTGTGTGATTAATGCCTAGTGCCAACACAGGCACCCTTGTGTCATGCTGCAAGGGTATCTGCTTTATGGGCAGGACTGTTTTTGTAGAGCAAGGGATACCTTCCTGCACAAAAACAATCCAAAGATATATTTTCCTCTATCTATGTGCGATGAAGAATGCATCATACAGAGGGGCTGATTTTGATAGTGAGCGGTCGTACTGCCACCCACTATCATGGCGGTCACAGGAATGACCAACAACCAGAAGGTAGTCTGACTTTTGCTTTACGATGTGACCGTGGAGCTGGTGGTCACAAAGTACTCCTTTACTCAGATGATTGTGCTACACCCCAGGAAAAGGGCCACAGCGCAAGCCGCTGTGCGAAGGAGAACTTTGTGCACATCCATGCACCATGAGCCATGCACCATTTGGTGCACGGCACACGGTGCATGAAGGTGAGTGGGGGAACTACATGTGCCCCCTGGGACACTTTACATTGGCCCACAACAGACAGGGCCCTGTTTGGGGCCCTCAAAATCATTTTCTGACAGCCTTTTCATTGTAGTCTTTCTGACTTGAAAAGACTGTTGGATAGGGATATCATAATCCACGTGGCGGAGCCTACCTCAGCGCTGCCACCATTCAGGATTGCAATTCCCGAATGGTGGTATCAGATGACCCTGCTAGCAACGCCGGTTGCTCGACTGACACCTCACCTGCCTCCCGTGCCCTTCGCGGGCACTCCAGTGCCCGGGGACGAAGTTCTGCTGCCTGCTCCCTCATGCTCTCCCCCCTCCGCCGCAAGACTTTGTCACCTATCTGCGGTTGCAGTGCAGGGGAGGGCTTTTGACACCGGGACTAGCTGGGACTACAGTTCCCAGCCTGCATAGCGGCTGGAAGCCGCCAACCGCAGCAACAGAAACGTGCCAGGAGGTGCTACTTAATCTGCCTCTTCCCCCGCGTCACGGGACGTGCGCGGGTGACGCGGGCGAAGCCCGGGCAAAGGGCGGGCAGTCTGTGGCCGTCCGGGGCTGAACGAGGTTGGGCTGTGCTTCATCCCTTGGCTGTTGCAGAAGAGGCGAACTACGGACTAAAGTGAGACATTTGATTTAACTGAACCCCATGACCGTTCTCAATCAATTAATGTTGATTTACTTGCTGGCTTAAATCTTACCAGTATTTAAAATTCATGATAGCTTTTCATTATATTTTAAGTTACATGTTTTGTGAGTTTTCATCTTGCTTTAAGTTTTATAATGTCTAAACAAAAGGCTACCAAAACCCCCCCAGTGTTGGCCACTATGGACAATTATTTGGTGAAAGTGGTTAGCAAAATCAATAAGGAGCGAAGGATGTCGCTAGATAAGGAGAGCTCCCCAACCAAATGTCCAACACTGCCCAATTCACATGCTGTTTTACAAATAGATGACTATCCTGAACCCAATAACCCTGATATTTCGATGGAAATAAATGTCCAATCAGTAGATACTCAGGATATTCAATCAGTAGATACTCAGGATATTTCTGATGCACCAAGTGTGACCCCTGTCCAGTGCTTGCCGGCACCTAGAGTGCTGAGAGCATGTAGGAAAGCACCAATTAACCGGGGGGGGGGGGGGGGGGGGGGGGAAATCGTTCCCACAACAAAAGGAGAGCAGAAACTTTACCCAAAAGTACCGTAGGGGACGTGGAGTCAACATCCAAGAATGGCACAACAATAATGAATACGGAACAATTTGATCTTTTAATCAGTATTATAGATGCTAAGGTTGATAAGATTATCAAACCCCTTGTGGCAAAATTAGACCAGATCTCAACCGAAGTAATCAGATTAGGTGGTCTCCTTGATACCCATATTGCCCTGGTTGAAAAGTATAGGCCTGTCGATAAGGGTTTAATACCCACCAAAGTAGTTCCTAAGCAACCAATAGGGGAGAGATCAGTAAAAGATGCTGTTACATCCGCCCCCCCGCCCCCCACTTTCTGACCTACCGCTCACCATCTGTCAGAATAAGCAAGTTGCTACTGTAGTGGTACCAACTAAACCAGCTGGAGTTATTGAAACAAGGAGAAAACGCCCAATTATTCTCCCCCCAGACTTTGCACCATATGTGGTTGTTCTAACTAATGTTCCACCTTTTGAGAAAGATCCTATCCGGCCCCAGCAGGAATCCCATGATTCTTTAAAAAATAAAACTGTTTCATGGCTGCATAACCACTGCGGATTTCCAACTACCTACTCCGATCAAATTTTAACTACCAGAAGGGTAGACTGGATTGGTACTTCTAGCAAGACATGCAGGGGTGATTGTGTAATTGTTAATTTTAAAAACCCCCAGCATGTGGCAACAGTTTTGTTAAGGGCAGCTTCTTTAATCCCCAGCGAAGATAGCATATGCGTTCGCCCACTTGGCTTTTTCTATAGCCACTTAGCTAAAATGCCCCCGCATAATAATGGAAACAGAAATTCCCCACCCACTCATTACCTGGTGTTCGGGGTCTCCACGCAAAATAGATTCCAAGCCTTAAGCTCTTTGGACTCTAATGACTGACTCGCCCAGTTAGGTGAATCCGCTCTATGTGTGCCCGCAATTGACCAGGTGTTTAATCATAGTGAAATGTATTCTAACTCTGATAAGATCATGGTGGAGAGCCAACACCTGACCAGTGGCACTAGTCTTACAACAGCTGGGAATTCTAATAAAGGGGATGATTTGGGTGGTACTATTCCCCCCGGATATTTTAAGTGTTAGGGCACACAAGGGTATATCGATTGTCAGCTGGAACGTCGCCGGACTAAAATCTAAGGGGGATGTCCTGGGCTGGAAGGATTTTATTAATACCCACGACATACTATGTTTCCAGGAAACATGGAGTAGGGAGGAGCTTAATTATGAGGGGTTCGTATCTTATAATTTGCTGGCACAAAGTTCTACATCAGGGAGAGCCAAAGGGGGCCTTCTGATCTTGGTCTCTATCAATAGGCGGATCAAGGTTCTAAAATACCTGACTTTGGGGTCACATGTACAGATGTTATGGCTTCGTAATGACCAAGGCCGAAATGTTCTCCTAGTTAATTACTACAACAACATTTTTGATGATAGTAGGACGTCTGTAGTTAAAAACTTAGCTAGCACTATTGATCATTTAATTGACCAATCTAATGTTTTTTTGTATTATATCTGGGTGGGTGACTTTAATATTTCATTATGTGAATTGTCATCTCAGAAAGCCTGTGGGGTTGTGAATAATGCTGGTTGTGAAGATCTTCATTTTAGGCATAACAGCTATGGAGAAATGCTGTATAAATGTATTAGCAGCAACGACCTGGAAATCCTGGATTTTGCTAAAGATGTAAATGGGCAGACCATTCCCACTTTTAAAAACTGGAGGACTAGCTCAGTAATCGATCATGTAATTGTCTCCTCCAGCATCAGTTCTTATTGTGTGGCCCCTAGGATCGAAGTTACATCTCTGAGCGACCACAATTATATTATTCTAGAATGTTCTCTTTGGAGTGAGAGTCCCGTAGCTGTGGGTCATACTGTCATTAATGTGGAACCTCACAGACCGAACGGAGTTAGAGTCAGATGGATAGGGAAAGAGCTAATGAATTAATAGGCTCTATTGTCACAGAATGTCTGTTAGATATTACCCTTATCCTTGAAAATAATACTGACTGTGAACTGTGTTACAGCAGGAAGCATGGGACTCTCTTAACCAAGCTGCAGAGCTACATAATAATACATTATTCTGGGCTATGGTTAATTCCCCCTTTCTTAAAGAGGATAACATACCGGAATTAACCTCTAATGTCCCTAATGACTGCTGGGTTACACATTTTTCAAATATTTTTGGTTCTGAATGTGGCCCAGTTACTACCCCATGCAGTTGGCCCGTACTACCTCTGGATATCACTGTCGCCGAGGTCGAGCTTGGAATACGTGCTAGCAAGGAGGGGAAAGCCCTGGGACTCAATGGGGTCCCCATTGATGTTTATAAAGCTGTCCCGAAGATCTGGAGTCCTCTCCTTGATAATGTTTTCAATACAGCTGCATGTCTGGATGCTCCAAATACTTGGGGGGAATCTATTATTATCCCGATTTTCAAGAAGGGTAGTAGGTCAGATGTCAAAAACTATCGCCCCATTTCCCTCCTTGACTCCTCGATAAAGATCATGAGCTGAGTCATGCTGGCTAGGCTTGAAGAGTGGGTTGATGAAAAGGGCATTCTGGCCGATAGCCAGTATGGATTTAGGAAGAGACGGGGTACACTAGACCAGTGTCTAAATCTTGACCTTATAATTGGTAAATACGTTGAAGCAAAAGGTGGTGCATTATATCTATGTTTGCTGATCTAAGCAGCGCCTTTGATATGGTTGACCACGCCATTTTATGGCCTATCTTGCTACGGATGGGAGCCACTGAGGGTATAATTTTCTTCCTTGTGTGTATTCATCAAGGACCCCCTGAGTAGGTGAATTATGAAATTCCTAGGTCAGGGAAAATAGTACATTTGAAAAAAAAAAACCTAGGCAATTAAAGGATAAAAATACCGTAATGGCAGGAAATTAATAAGGGGTTGACTACAGCTTGCTAAAAAAAATAACTTTATTTATCAATTGACACAATAAAAAAGATCATTCATATAACACAGAGTTAAGATTAAAAATTCATAGCACATATATGACACGCGCGTTTCGGCGGCCAGCGCCTTCTTCCTGGAGCAGCCACGTAATATCTATAGAATAAAAGTACATATAAAATACAAAATTATATCGTTTCACGATTGCATAGTAATAAAAACAGGTTCTAACAGTGCAAAAAGATCTAATTTTTTAGCAGCTATAGTTCTATAAAAACAATTTAGTTTACATTTATTTGTAGTTGTCATTTCTTTGCGTTATTCTGTCCAAGCAACAATGGAATTTAAATGAAATGAAGGGGGGAGTTTACCATGGATGGGTAAGGGAATGGGGAAAGTTATGGCGCCATATTTAGGCTCAAGGATGACTCTCTACGGGGCGCATTCTTAGACTTTTGTGAGAGTCCTAAGGTTGTGTGGGTGATACGTCAACCCGTTAACAGTTAGTTATAGTGTAATTATTTATTCGAAGCCTATAATTCATCAATAGAACGCCGTCTAAAATAAAGGCTACATCCCAAGATTTGTAAAAAGATTGACAAACCTTTTAGGTAAGACAAATGCAAGTTACTGATATATTGTGAATAACTTCAATTAGCGAACTAACCATAATCATTCCTGACAATATGCTCCTTTAATATCAGAAACCGAAAACAGTTGTGGAAGAACCTATTATGAAGTCTATTCTAAACATATTCATATAAAGGGATCCGGTTGGCGGGCAGCAATCATTTGACTACCAAGTTAATCAGGTAAATCCAACGCAACATGCCAACATTCTATAACCGATGCTAGTCTGACTATCTTTAAAATTTATTAGTCTGCTTATATCCGCTTTTTATCCCCTTTTTAAGTTTTACCCTCATTGGATGTTGAAAGAATTTTAATGAGAAACTGAAATTTATCCTGAACTACTGATTAGAAAATACCTTTCTACAAAGTGAGTATCCCACTCCTACAATAAAACTAGAATAAATGATCTCCTCCATGTCAGAGTATTCTGAATTAAATACATGAAACTCTTTACACTATAACTAACTGTTAACGGGTTGACGTATCACCCACACAACCTTAGGACTCTCACAAAAGTCTAAGAATGCGCCCCGTAGAGAGTCATCCTTGAGCCTAAATATGGCGCCATAACTTTCCCCATTCCCTTACCCATCCATGGTAAACTCCCCCCTTCATTTCATTTAAATTCCATCGTTGCTTGGACAGAATAACGCAAAGAAATGACAACTACAAATAAATGTAAACTAAATTGTTTTTATAGAACTATAGCTGCTAAAAAATTAGATCTTTTTGCACTGTTAGAACCTGTTTTTATTACTATGCAATCGTGAAACGATATAATTTTGTATTTTATATGTACTTTTATTCTATAGATATTACGTGGCTGCTCCAGGAAGAAGGCGCTGGCCGCCGAAACGCGCGTAGAGACCCATTTTTTAGGCCACTCATCCCCCTTTATTGTGTATTAACTTTTATGTTTTGATGTCAATGTCATATATGTGCTATGAATTTTTAATCTTAACTCTGTGTTATATGAATGATCTTTTTTATTGTGTCAATTGATAAATAAAGTTATGTTTTTTTAGCAAGCTGTAGTCAACCCCTTATTAATTTCCTGCCATTACGGTATTTTTATCCTTTAATTGCCTAGGTTGTTATTTTTCAAATATAATGTTCTTCCTTGCCAGGCTGTACCAAAAACTGCAAACCTCTGTATGCTATGGAACCAAGGGAGAATGTACCCCCAAATTTAGCGTTCGACGCGGCATTAGACAAGGCTGTGTTTTAGCCCCGTTATTGTTTATTTTATTTATAAATGAAATTGATGAAATTTTAAAGAGTGTCCAAGCTGATGCCCCTAGGTTAAAAGGCGTATCTATGCCGGTGTTATTATATGCTGACGACGCCGCGCTTCTTTCCAGAACCCATTTGGGTCTCCAACGCTTGATGGACAGATTTTCTTTGTTTATTAAGGGCAGGAAAATGTTCATCAATAAGGAAAAAACACATACTATGACTTATGGGTCCAATAATAAATCTAATGCCTTTTTTATTGAGGGAAACAAGGTGCAACCAGTTGATACATTTTGTTATCTCTGAATTACTTTTTCTAATGACAGAAAATGGACCAACGAATTTAACAATATTAGCAATAAAATGGCAAAAAGCGTCCATGGTATCTTCAGATTTGCAGCAAAAATTGGGGACAGGCGAACCAGGGACATGTTGAAAGTTTATCAAGCTAGATGCGCTACTTTTGCATTGTATGGGGCGGCTATTTGGGGTTACAGCTGTGACCATAAATTACAGCTGGAGGAAAATTACCCACCTCTGCCACCACTGTACTGATCCATCGGGAATTAGACATCAACTTTCTGATTGATCTATTATCTTTAAGACCACTTATGTTATGGCGCTCTATATGGCTCCAGGACAAAAAGTCCCTTAATAGATCTATAATTGAGGATTGTCTTTCATTGGACAAGTACAGGAAAATCCCTTGGATAAAATATGTCGCTGATTGTTTTTTGCAAATATTTAATCTTAATGTTCTGATTGACCCTAAGGCTGCTTCGACGATACCAACAGCCGAGCTGAAAGCAAAATTTCTGGATAATTTTGGTAAGGAAGAGAGCTTTTGCCAGTGGTTCCATGTTAACTGTCACATTTTTCAGTAGATATTCCCTCACTGAAGGTTTTCCACCTTACCTAGCCTTGGCGACTAGGCAATCCCACAAGTTTGTCCTAACCAGACTAAGGTTTGGAATAGTACATCACCTGGTGGCCCTACCTAACCTTAAGCAACATCCCAAAGGTCCATGTCTGTGTGACGGCATATCTAAACATAGCACCTTGCACATTCTACTAATATGTAAACTGTACATGAACTTTCGTATTACGTTTTTAAAACCTATGTGTTGGGGTTCAGGGGGGGTGGGGGCCTTCTGTCTAGATCCCCGGTCACTGGTTTTAGCGTGTAGTGCCAAGTGCATATGCAAATTTATGGACACTCTCTCGGGCTCGCTTTAAAAGGGCTTGCCCGCAGGAAACCGGTGCTTGGTTTCTTTGATGGTCCCTTGCCGTGTGTTTCCAGTTCCTGTTTTCCTACCTTGTTCCCTCTCCATTGCGGTCCTTTTCAGCGGGCCTTAAGAGAGCAGGCCTTTGGCTCCCCTTTTCCCATTTAGCCTGTTTTCTAAACTTTTGGGCTATTTTGAACCCTTAGTGGGGACCTGTTTTGTATTCGGTGACGCTTCGGGATACGCGGCTGCATTTCCCTTGAGTTCTGGCATCCCGTTTTTTCTCTCTTTTGTACGCAAACCATCTTGTTGTGTATGATTTGGGTGGTTTCACGAAGGAGCTGAATAACGGCCGTTTTTTATGCTACCTTCATGTTCATTTAAAGACAGGGGTTTTTTGGGTGTCTATTTTATTTCCTTAGACACCTTTTTTCCCCTATCCCTTTTTAGTCTTTTATTTCACTAATTCCACCCCGTTTGTCATTCTCGGTGTTTCCCGAGGGGGCGTGGTTGGTCTGGGGTTACACAAGAAAGATCCAATACGAAACAGTAGATTGTTTCCTGATTCGTATCAAGCTACTCCCAAGTTTTGACTGGGGTAAGCAGGGAGGTCAGTGGTTTGTGTATGTACTTGGCACTAGTTTTGTTTATGGGGTGTGTCTAATCTTGTCCCCCTTTTCTTTTTCAGCGGTCTCGACTGGGTTAAGCAGTCTGCTACCAGGAAATCAGAGGAGACGCGCTGTGTTCCCCAAGACTTTGAGTTCCCTTGTTTTGTTTACCCACCTTCCCTCGGTGTCGTGTTCTCCACCACCCGGAATACATCTGTGGGGGCTGGGGGTCATGGCGAGGGCAGGGGATTGGGACGTTCTTGGCTGGTTGGCAACGGAACAGAAAACCAAGCCCACGAATTGATACACCGCCCGAGTGAAGAATGGTTGAGGAAGCAACAGGAGGGGCGTCTTTGATGCAGGAACTCATGCAGGCTTTAGCACTTATGCAGGGTGAGGTCCAATCCCTTAGACAAGAGAATCATGAGTTAGGGTTGACACTGAGTGAGGTTAGCTTTAAGTATGAGAGGAGTGGGGTTCAGAGTGGGTCTCCTTTGTCCGTTACTGTTAACACTCCTGTGCCGGTGCCTTTGGCTGCTCCTGAGAGGTTTTCGGGGGACAGTAGTGGATATGCTATCTTTATGAATCAGTGCCATTTGCACTTCATGTGTCGACCAGCTGCTTTTCCTGATGACACTACTAAGGTAGTGTTTGTGATTTCATACCTTTCAGGTACTGCTGCTGGTTGGGCGGTCCCCTTAGTCGAAAACAATGACGCCGTGTTGAGTAGTTTTCCGGCATTCAAGCTCCAAATGCATAGTCTGTTCGCTAAGCATGCGTTTATGCAAGCAAGCGATGCAGAATTATTAAAGCTAAGGCAGGGGAAGCAGGACCTTCTGGCTTATGTGGCTACCTTTAACCGCTTAGTAGCGGAAACTCAATGGCCTGTTGCAAAAAGAACTTCTTTGTTTTATCAGGGCTTGTGTGAAGACTTAGAGGATATAGTCTCACAGGTAGTAGACCCCCCGAGGATTGTGTTGAGTTCATCGATTTGGTGGTAAAACTCAACCATAGATTGAGTGAGAGGAAGGGGGAGAGGACCAGGTTTCAACCCTCGAGGACCACTGTAACCAAGAGTGAGACACCGGAAAGTGGGGAAGTATAGACATATCCTGAACCAATGCCGTTAGGTGGGGGAGGGGTGGGCACTTTGCTCGAGAGTGTCCTGTGAAACCGTCCCGGTTAACAGTGAACTAGGCTGTGGCTTTCGTAGGAGGGGGGCGTGAGAGGCCTTCTGTCCTTGAGAGTAGCAGTTGCAATCCTTATGATGTACAAGGGGCAGTGCAAAGAGTCCCGCACCATTTCACGGTGACAGCTTGCTTTGAATATTCATCTAGTGGTAGAGCATCCCTGTCGGTGTTATTGGATTGTGGGGCCACAGGGAACTTTATGGATATCGGTTTGGCCGACAAGTTGATGGTTCCGTGTGTGATGAAAAGACAACCTGAACCCGTGAGGGCCATTGACGGGATGGAACTGTCCTCTGGGTCAATCGTACGGCAGACCAAACCTTTGCTGATGACATTCGATAATGGGCATTCTGAGACTGTTTGTTTCGATCTTATAGCCGCTCCAGCATTTGGGGTGGTACTCGGGGTGCCCTGGTTACAGGCCCATAATCCTAGGATCGATTGGGCGCGGAGGTTGGTCACGCTCGATTCAGAGTATTGTCTTCTGCACTGTTATTGTGAGGCGACTGACTGGGTGTCTCCGTTGTCTTGTGCAGTGAGTGGCTGTGTTCAGAACAGCTTGCCTTCTTCGTTTGTGGCATACAAGGAAGTATTTGATAAGGATCAGGCGTGTGTTTTGCCTCCTCACAGGGCTTTTAATTGCCGTATCGATTTGGTTCCGGGGGCTATTTTGCCCTGTAGTAGGGTTTATGCGTTGTCGGAGCCGGAGGAGAAACATCTACGGCAGTACTTGGACGAAATGTTGAAGTATGGGTTCATTCGACCATTCGCTTCGCCTGTATCTTCCTCCATCTTTTTTATACCTAAGAAGGAGGGTGATCTCCACGCTTGCGTGGATTACAGAGCGTTGAATAAAGTTACAATAAAGAACAAGTACCCATTACCTCTCATACCGGTGTTGTTAGATCAGCTGCGACATGCCAGGGTGTTTACAAAGCTTGACTTGAGAGGTGCTTACCATCTCGTTCGCGTCCGAGAGGGTGACGAATGGAAAACGGCGTTCCGCACTAAGTTTGGTTTATTTGAGTATTGTGTTATGCCTTTTGGTTTATGTAACACCCCTGCTGCTTTTCAATTTTTTATAAATGAGGTTTTGCGTAAGTTTTTGGACATCAGTGTGATTGTTTACATTGATGACATTTTGGTTTTTTCCCAGTCCTTTGAGGATCATGATGCCCATGTTTCGCAGGTTTTGTCTAAGTTGTTGGAACACCGTTTATTTGTCAAGCTGGATAAGTGCATGTTTGGTGCGACACATGTTGAGTTTTTGGGTTTCTTGATTTCGGCGGATGGTATTAAGATGGATCCCCGGAAAATCGAAGCCATTATCAACTGGCCCATCCCCACATGTGTCAAGGATATACAGGTACTACTTGGATTCGCCAACTTCTATAGGCGTTTTATCAGCCATTTCTCAGAAATTATTTCGCCTTTGACTTCTTTGCTGAAGAAGGAAGTGGTTTTTGATTGGACGCCTGCAGCACAGTTGGCATTGGAATGTTTGATTGGGCAATTTACATCTGCTCCTGTGTTAAAGCATCTTGATCCTGCCCTTCCGTTTTATGTAGAGGCGGACGCGTCCCAGCTGGCAGTTGGGGGTGTGTTGTCTCAGCGTGACAGCGTGACTAGGTTGATGCATCCAATTGCGTTTTTCGCGAAAAAACTGCTACCTGCTGAGCAGAATTACACCGTGGCCGAGAGGGAGCTATTGGCCATAAAGCTGTCATTTGAGGAATGGCGACACTATCTTTGGGGGGCTCGTCACCCCATTACGATCTTTACGGATCATAAGAACTTGGAGTTTTTCCGTTCTGCCAGGGCTTTGACTCCCCGGCAGATGAGATGGGTGCTGTTTTTCAATGAATACGATTTTACCACCACGTATAGGCCAGCAGCTCAACAGGGGAAGTCTGATGCTTTATCTCGGATTTACACTGATCCGTCACAGGAAGGACGGGTAGAGGAGACCCGATTTATGATACCAAGTGAAAGGATTGTTGGTTGTGCCTCCATGGATGACTTTTTGGTTAAAGTACAAGAAGAAATGAAACAGTTGGACCTGGCTCCGTGGCTGTTGTAACCTGGGTTTACGTTAAGGGATGGGTTGTTGTATCAGGCTAATTTTTATCAGCTGTTTGTGCCCCCTGAGTTGCGTACACTAGTTCTTACTTATTGTCATTCTTCGTCTTTGGTTGGGCATCCCGGGGTTAATAAGACCAAGGAGATGTGTTTGCGTTGGTTCTGGTGGAAGACTTTAGCCCACGATGTGCAGGTATTTGTAGGCTCATGTCCGGTGTGTGCTGTTAGTAAGTCCTCGCACATGTCACCATCTGGGTTGTTGCACCCTTTGCCAGTGCCTCCCTCCCCCTGGCATATGATCAGTATGGATTTTGTGACCGTTCTGCCGCCTGATTCAGGGTTTACGACCATACTTGTCGTAGTGGATTTATTCACTAAAACGGCACACTTCGTTCCCTTTCTGAGGTTACCCACGTCTAGGGAATTGGCTGATGTATTTATGGCACAAGTGATCCGATTACATGGGGTGCCTACTGCCATCGTTTCAGACAGAGGGGCACAGATTGTATCACACTTTTGGACTGCCCAATGTCGGTCTCTAAAGATGGAGGTACGGTTGTCATCAGCTTACCATCCACAAAGCGATGGGCAAACGGAACGCACCAACCAAACCATGGAGCAGTATTTGTGATGTTTATTAATGTCACGGACGGGCAGTTGGGTACAAGCCCTTCCTGTGGCTGAGTTCGCCTATAATAACAGTATGCACTCAGCATTAGGTATGTCGCCGTTTTACTGTTCAATGGGGTTCCATCCCAAGACTATTCCCATTCACCCATCTGAGAGGGTGCCTGCAGTGGACTCCCTTAGTAGGGATTTGATTGATATCTGGAAGAAGGCTCAACAGCAGCTGTTTGAGTCCTAGAGGGTCATGAAGGCACAGGCGGATAGGCATAGACGACCAGCTCCCCTGTATGCAGTAGGGGATAGGGTTTGGCTTGCAACGAAAAATCTGAGGTTGCCGGGACCGAGGAAATTACAGCCTCGGTTTGTGGGTTCCTTTCTTGTCCAGAAGGTGGGGAATCCAGTGGCGATTAGGCTGACCTTACCGGTTGAGCATAGTATCCATCCTGTGTTTCATACTTCTTTATTGAAGCCTTATGTCACCACCACTCAAGAGTTGCCACCTCCTCCTCCTGTCTTGATTGATGATAATGTGGAGTATGAGGTTAATGCTGTATTGGATTCCAGGAGATGGAGGGGTACGTCTGTTTCATCGCCTGCACCCTGGGAAGCCTAGGCCGGTGGGAAGGCTTTTGGGGGGGGGTACTGTTGGGGTCCAGGGGGGTGGGGCCTTCTGTCTAGATCCCCGGTCACTGGTTTTAGCGTGTAGTGCCAAGTGCATATGTAAATTTATGGACGCTCCCGCGGGCTCACTTTAAAAGGGCTTGCCCGCAGGAAACCGGTGCTTGGTTTCTTTGATGGTCCCTTGCCGTGTGTTTCCAGTTCCTGTTTTCCTACCTTGTTCCCTCTCCGTTGCGGTCCTTTTCAGCGGGCCTTTAGAGAGCTGGCCTTTGGCTCCCCTTTTCCCATTTATCCTGTTTTCTAAACTTTTGGGCTATTTTGAACCCTTAGTGGGGACCTGTTTTGTATTCGGTGACGCTTCGGGAGACGCGGCTGCGTTTCCCTCGAGTTCTGGCGTCCTGTTTTTTCTCTCTTTTGTACACAAACCATCTTGTTGTGTATAATTTGGGTGGTTTCACGAAGGAGCTGAATAACGGCCGTTTTTTGTGCTACCTTCGTGTTCATTTAAAGACAGGGGTTTTTTGGGTGTCTTTTATTTCCTTAGACACCTTTTTTCCCCTATCCCTTTTTAGTCTTTTGTTTGACTAATTCCACCCCCTTTGTCATTCTCAGTGTTTCCTGAAGGGGCGTGGTTGGTGGGGGGTTAAACAAGAAAGATCCAATACGAAACAGTGGATTGTTTCCTGATTCGTATCAAGCTACTCCCGAGTTTTGACTGGGGTAAGCAGGGAGGTCGGTGGTTCGTGTGTGTACTTGGCACTAGTTTCGTTTATGGGGTGTGTCTAATCTTGTCCCCCTTTTTTTTTTCAGCGGTCTCGACTGGGTTAAGCAGTCTGCTACCGGGAAATCAGAGGAGATGCGCTGTGTTCCCCAAGACCTTGGGTTCCCTTGTTTTGTTTACCCACTTTCTCCCGGTGTCGTGTTCTCCACCACCCGGAATACATCTGTGGGTGCTGGGGGTCATGGCGAGGGCAGGGGATTGGGACATTCTTCACTCCTGCGGTGTTTGGCTGGTTGGCAACGGAACACTATGTCTGTCAAATATGGTGTACGTACAGTTGATGAGGCAATGAGTCTTTAACATGAAATCGGCTGATATCTGTTTTTATACTGCTGTGTTTTTAAACAAGTCTATCAGTGTGCGAAAAGGCATGATATTTTAATGTATTTGGTCTGTATTCCATAATATTCTTTTTATTAACTGTTGATTCATGTATTTTTTTACTATGTGCTTTTATGGTCATTTTATATGTTCCGAATAAAGCTTCATGAATTGAATTGAATTGATCCTGTTGTAGGCAGTGGTATTCCCCGCCGCTTAGGGTCCAATTGCCTGCATTGAAATGCGGCAGTCAGACTGCCACCAGCGGTCTGTCGGTGTTCAGTCTGACCTGCATCACAATCAGGGCCTTAGTAAGACGGAGGTCCTCATCCTGGGCTCCTCTCCCTCCGCCTGGGACGACTCCTGGTGGCCTCCCGCCCTGGGCACCGCACCCAAACCGACAGACCATGCACGCAACCTGGGCTTCATCCTGGACTCCTCCCTCTCCATGACCAGGCAAGTCAACAACGTCTCCTCGGCATGCTTCAACATCCTACGCATGCTACGGAAGATCTTCTGGTGGATCCCCACCGAGACCAGGAAGACCGTCACCCAGGCCCTCGTCACCAGCCGACTGGACTACGGCAACGCCCTCTACGCCGGGACCACCGCCAAGCTCCAGAAGAGACTCCAGCGGATCCAGAACGCCTCAGCCAGACTCATCCTCGACATCCCACGAACCAGCCACATCTCCGGACATCTGCGAGACCTTCACTGGCTCCCCGTCAACAAAAGAATCACCTTCCGCCTCCTCACCCACGCACACAAAGCCCTACACGACCAAGGCCCGAGCTACCTCAACAGCCGAGTCAATTTCTACGCTCCCAAACGCCACCTCCGATCAGCCAACCACGCCCTCGCCGCCGTCCCCCGCATCCGAAGAGCGACTACAGGAGGAAGGTCCTTCTCCCACCTGGCCGCCAAGACCTGGAACTCCCTCCCGACCGACCTGCGCCTGACCCAAGACCACCTCTCCTTCAGGAAGAAGCTGAAGACCTGGCTGTTCGAGCAGTAGCGGCTCCCCCCCCCCCCAGCGCCTTGAGACCCCACGGGTATGTAGCGCGCTTTATAAGTGTCACTGATTGATTGATTGAGTAAGAGGAAATAACAAGGAGAAAAAACATTGGGGCATATTAAGAAGATGTGCGATAATAAAAGCACATCGCACATTTCCATATCACCGGCTATCGCCGGATTTAATCGCCGTGATAGCGCGTAATTATCAACGCGCAACACGTAGGCGAAATTAAATCCGGCGATAGTCGGCAATAGGGAACATTAGCGCATGAAAACATGCGTTGTTTTCACGCGCTAATCTGTGCCTTGATAATATGTGGGGGGTGGATTCAGCTTTATGAATCACACCCCATGTTATCAATGCCCAACACACGTTGGGAGACCTGAGATAAACAAGTTTATCGCAGGTCTCCTTCTCTCAACGCCTGCCTTGATAATAGGGTGTTAACACCTCCAACCACATTTTACATGTGGTTGGACGTGGGAATGCCCACCCTGCATCCCATTAACATTATCTATATCCCCCAGTGCGGGGCGATAGATAACACCAAGAATAGATCTCTAACTCAGGTTAGAGACGTATTGGGAATAGTGCGATAAAAATAAAATATGTTAGCAACTTTAAAAAGTCGCTAACACATTTATCGTGGGCTTGGTAATATGCCCCATTGTTCTATTTCTCATGCCATCTTCTGACAGGTGTACCAATGTGACTCAATCCCAAGTGTACAAATCTTTGAAAATCTAGAATTGTGTCATGTTAGAAATGGGGATCTGAATAGTATGTTGTTGCATAATGGTCTGCACTATACTAGTAGTGTACACCAATTACTGTAAGTAAGGCACAAATGCAAGTCCGGATCCTCACCGCTGACAACCAATGTTAGAAATGAGGGTCTCTAGTAGGCAATTGTTTTCAACTTTGTCTAAGTAGGGACCCTTCTTCCTAGTCAGGGTAAGGGGGATACACTTCTAAAACAACCCCTGCTCACCCTCTTGGTGGCTTGGCACGAGCAGACAGGCTTATTTATTTATTTAGTGTATTTTGGTATCGCGCACAGCTACCCCAACGGGGTGTCCCGGCGCTCCTGTGTGAGTACATGCTGGTTGAGATGTTTATTTCAAAAGAGAAAGGATCAGCAGAACAGGCAGGTTTTTAGGGCTCTCCGGAAGGGTTGTTCATCCTGGATCAACCGGATGGCATTTGGTAACTTATTCCAGAGGGCCGAAGTCAATACTGGAAAAGTTTTTCCGCCTGAGCGAGTTTTCCTGAATCTGGGAACGGTAAGGAGATTTTTTTGAGGAAGAGCGTAAGGTCCTGATGTTATTATAGGGAATCAAGCAGGTGGAGAGATAAGCAGAGCCCTTGCCGCTCAACGCTCGATGGGCCAATACCAGAGCTTTGAATTCTGCCCTTTTGTGTATCGGCAACCAGTGAAGTTCACGACGGTGTGGAGAGATGTGCTCACGTAAAGGAATACCACTAACCAGTCGAACCGCAGCATTCTGGACTGTCTGGAGGCGATGACAAAGACCTACAGACAGGCCAGTATAGAGGCCGTTGGCGTAGTCCAGGTGTGAAGTAATTAATGCCTGGACTACGATCTTCCTGGTATGGATGGGCAAAAAATGGATGAACTTTTTTACCATTCTAATCTTAGCGAGACATGCCGCGGAGACTGTCTGAACTTGATGGTGAAGTGTGAGATTGGAGTCCCATTTAACTAACTAAATTTTTCACAGAGTCCTTAGGGAGAGGGGGGGCACTCAAATCGAGAGGCCACCAGATGTTAGGGTCAAGTGGGGTCGGCTGATGGAAAAAGAGAACCTCCGTTTTTCCTGCGTTCAGCCTTAGGAAGTTATTATCCATCCACAGGGCAATTGTGCGGCAATTGTGCGGAGGCAGTTTTTTAGGGGATCAAAGGTTGTGGGGGAAATACTATTAAATGAAAACAAAAGCTGGATATCATCAACATAGGAGGTGACCTTTATGCCAGTTTGAGCGATGATATCAAAAAGGGGGGAAAAATAAACATTAAATAAAAGGGACTCAGAGAGGAGCCCTGAGGAACTCCCCACCGAAGCGGATGACTTTCTGAGGTAAATGGGGGAGTGAACACTGCCTGAGACCGGGTGGACAAAAAAGATGAGATCCATTTTAAGGCCGTACCCTGGATACCCTTTGATTGGAGGCGTTCAAGGAGGAGGGGGTGGGAGACGGTGTCGAATGCTGCTGACAAGTCCAGCAGCACCAACACCGCTCTTGATCCCTCGTCCATCCTCCATCGTACTGCATCTGACATCTCAATTAGTGCAGACTCGGTACTGTATCCTGGCCTAAAGCCGTGCTGAGAATCATGATAAGCACCTGATATTTCTAGAAAGCTCGCTAATTGTTGTTGAGCGAGTCTTTCGAGTACTTTAGCAGGGGCTGGTAGCAGGGAAATTGGCCTGTAATTGGAGGGCTCATTTGGGTCGGCACTAGCTTTCTTAATTATAGGGACTAGACAAGCTTGTTTCCAAGAATCTGGGAATACTCCCAGCTGTAAGGAATCATTCCAGATCCTGTTCAGAGTGGGGTTAAGAATGGGGGCTAAGGACTTATATTGCTTAGCAGGCCATGGGTCCAGAGGAGAGCCGGATTTACTTTTAAGAAGTTCCATAAGAGATTGTTCCAAGGTAATCTCTGCAAAGTCAGTGAACACACACAGTGTGGCAGGGACAGGTGGGCTGATGGAGCTTTTATATACATGGGTATTGCTGGGGAAGGAATCATAGATAGAGGCTATTTTGTTCTCGAAAAACACAGAAAGGTTATCGCAAAGAGTCTGTGACACCACTGGAGGACGTTTTAAAGCTGGGGGATCCGTAAAAGATCTAACTGTCTCAAATATTTTCCTAGATGAGCCTTGTGCCCGATTAATTTTTTGTTCAAGAAAAATTATTTTATGGTCAATGATCTTCTTCCTGTAGTTTTTTAAAGCAGACTTATAAAGGAATTTGCAGTCGGGTGAGAAGGTGACTCTCCAACGTCTTTCAAGATTAGAGTACCATGGGGCCGATGGGGCAGAGGGATACGTTTTTATGGGTCTGACTGGGGCAATAAGATCGATCACCGAGGTGATCCGATCGTTAAAGTTAGTCAGGCGAGTATCGAGATCTAAACTCATATCTAAAAGATCAGTAGGATGGAGATGAGATGCAAGGTTGTCAGGAGAGATTTTGCTCCAGTTTCTGCCCTGTTGCTTGGCCGGGCAGATTTGTCGGTTCATGCAGGGGCAAGGAAATGAGAAAGGGGCAAGCAGATGATCCGACCAAATTACTGGAACAGGATCAAGAATGGCTAAGCCGTCCAGATTGGTACAGATCAGATCAAGGGTGTGGCCCGCTTTATGAGTAGGGCAACTAATAAGTTGATTCAGTCCGCCATCTGCTAAGGTGGACAGAAAATTAAGAGAGGAGGTGTCCAAAGTATTGTCAACATGGAGATTAAAATCCCCAAGGAGAGTAAAATTGGCATATCGCAGTGAGGCTTGTAGAACGTAATCTAGGAATACAGAGAGATGAGATAATTTAGAGTTGGGGGTCGATAAACCAAGAGACCCGAAAAGGTAAAATTGGGTGAAATTTTAAAACAAAAAGGCTTATCTCAGATGCAGTGTGTAAAGCATTTGTGCATGCATACAGTAACACAGTGAAAACACTGCAAATGGACACCATACCAGTTTAGAAAAATAATAAATTCTTTATCTAAACCAAACAAGATCAAAATCCACAATACAGTTCTGAAAAATATGCAGTTTGCAAGAAAACCTTAACACTGTAGAGTCGGTCAGGGCAACTGTTGCAGTTGCGTTGCAAAATGGAAGCGACGCATGGTGTGGTGCCCTCACGACTGGGTACAGGCAGCGGCTCAGTAACGATCATTCACACAGCGTCGGTGAGACCAAAGCTTACGGTGCTGTGTGAGGTGGTGCTGCCACGTTGCGATGCAGGCGACAGAGCCGGTTGATGTTAAGGTCATGCTCAACGGTGTCGGTGAGGTCCAGGCAGGATGAAACGAGGTGGTGCTGAGTGTGATGCCCACAGGACGCGGTGCAAGCAAAGTGTCAGGTTCCGTAGCCCTAGACCGCTCCTGCCAAACAAGTTTGGGAAAGGATTTAAGAAAGGATTGTTGCTTTATCCCTGGAATCGGCTTCGCCGATTTTCTAAGTAGGGATTTAGTATTCAGTTAACCGATCTTGGTAGGTCAAATAGTATCCTTTTTGGCCGTCCGTTTGGTGCAGTTAGCATTCTAGTGTTTGTCTGGTTGGACAGGTGCTCGCGCTCGCTCTCCTTGAGCCTTGCGCACTTCAACCGTCATTTCGAGGCGTTCGGACGGTTCTTCCTGTCCACGCTTCATTCAGCATTGGGAACACCAGTTTTGGGGAGGCTTTAGGTCATGTCTCCGCCCTACTTCTTCAGAACATTACAGCGCTCAGCTTGCGAAGGGATTATTTCAAAGTTCCAGGCTTTTCCCTTGCTTGCTGCATTTCTGATGAATTGTTCTGCGCTCTTCATCTTCAAGCCTTCAAGTTAGTTAGGGGTAGTTCTATTTCCATCTGTTTAAATACTGGCTCCTGTCAACAGTTCGGTTTCCGCAACTTGGAGCTCCATGTATATGTGAACTTTGTTATTGAGTCCTTAGAGTCAACAGAAGATTTTATTTGGAGATATTATCGTTTGTTAACCCTCTGAAGTCTAAGAGGGATTAAGGACTACTGAGACTCTGACAATTCTTTGAACTTACATAGGAGAACAGTACTGAGTTATTTGGTGGCTTTTGATTGATTTAATTCCTTATTTACCAAATTCATTGCCACTAGTACGTAGCAATTTATATATATATATATATATATATATATATATATATATATATATATATATATATATATATATATTTTACCTAAAACCTTACCTACCAGTCATTTTGACTGCTTATAATTTGGACCATCAGTAAACTCCATTCCAACGGTCTTTGGCCCAATAGAGAGTTGCTAAGTGCTGCGAAGACTAAGGTAGGAGACACGACAGGGAGGCAGGGTGGTCCTAGAAAAGGTATGATTTGAATTGCATTTTGAGTAATGTTGTTGTTGTGTGTGTTACAGGAATTTAGCTAGACAGAAGCCTTATTCAAGAATAGAAGAGGTATCAGCAGCAAAGTCTCTCTTTATCCCATTCCCCTTTCCCCCCCTCGCTCCTGGGAGAGGACATTGTTCGTTCGCAGGGGCGTGTGAGGAGTTTGGGCCTAGTCATCTGCGCATGCGGAAGATTAAGATTAAGGTGCATTTACTTTGACAGATTGAAGTGCCACACTTAAACTTCCGCCTGGGCAGGATGGCAGAGGGTTTAGATGTTAAGACATTAGCAGCCCTATTAGAAGGGATACAGAAACAGTTGAGACCATGGAAGATAATAAGAGTTTGCAGGAGGAGGTTAATAGGTCAAGACAAGAGACTAGTTTTTTCAGGCAGCGTTTTGAGGAATATCTGGCAGGTCCCAATCCAACGTCCAAAGATCCTAAGCCCCGTGTCTTTTCTCCCTCGCCTTCAGCCACTGAGTTAACCACTCAGGTTATTCATGCCATGTCTCCAACCATTCCCTTAGCAGCCCCAGAAAGATTTACGGGAGACCCTACGAAGGCCCAAGTGTTTCTCACTCAATGCTCCCTACATTTTTTGTGTAAGCCTATCATTTTTAAAGAGGATCAATCTAGGGTGGCCTTTTTATTGTCTTACCTGAGTGTCGATGCAGCGGCATGGTCTATGTCAATGGTTAATAGCAACAATCCCATCCTATATGATTTAGAGAAATTCAAGGCTGAGTTTTTGCGGATTTTTGATCGAAGGTTAGTTTCGCAAACTACTGACAATGAGCTCTTAGATTTGCGTCAAGGCAATCGAATTTGGTGGCCTCCCTTGCACAATTTAACAAGTTAATTGTGGAAACACATTGGCCAGAAGCTAAGCGAGCCGCAATCTTTTATAGGGGCCTCAAAGATGAACAAAAGGATGGATTGTTGCAGATTCCGAAGAGGCCGACTGAAGTGTCGGAGCTAATTGATTTAGTTTTGCAAATTGATTAACTGCAAAATGAAAGAAAGAATGAGCGTCATAAAGAAATTAAGGTCTTACCACCACGTTTTTATTGAATGAAAGCTGAACCAGGAAAGTCTAGTGAGGTCGGGGGCGCGGAAGAGCCTATGCAGATCGGATCAGTGAGAGGTCCATTAACCAAGGAAGAGAAAGTGAAGCGCAGGTCAGAAAAGTTGTGTATGTATTGCGGAGGTTCTGGACATTTTGTCAAGGAAGGTCCAAAGAAACCCAAAGTCAGTGCATGGGTAAAAGACAGGCCCCACTAGTAAAGGGAGTTGCTCTGGTGGGTACGTCAGAAAAGACAACTCCAGATACTCAGTTAGTCGCTAACACGTTGCAATCCGCTGCTCTGCATTTAATCCTCCCCAGTCGAATCAAGTTTATCAACAACAGTGTTGATGATATCTCTGTGATGATTGACTCCGGGGCAACTGGAAATTATTGTGATATTAAATTTGCTCAGTCCATCGGCATCCAGTTTGTTAAGAAGGCTAAGCCTGAAGCTGTGCGAGCTGTGGATGGTACAAATCTGTCTTCTGGTCCCATTGTGTATGAAACTGAAGAGGTAACTGTGGAAGGCCCAGGAGAGCATCTAAGGTATTTGAAATTCAGTCTCATCGATGCCCCACAGTTTCATTTGATTTTGGGTCTTCCTTGGTTGACCGAACATAACCCCAGCATTGATTGGGCAAAGAGAACTATAGATTTGAATTCGACTTATTGCAAAGAGCATTGCTTCCATTCTTGTGGGTCCACTAATCCATCTTCTCAAACCCGTTGGATGGCGGATTCTCCTTTGTTGATTTGTGCCACAGAAGCTCCAGAGATTCCAGTGGAGTACTTTGATTTGAAGGCAGTGTTCGATGAAGTTGAGGCTGAAAAGTTACCACCTCACCTGGAATATGATTGTAAGATCGAATTAGAGGCTGCAGCCTCTCTTCCCTGCAGTCGGATCTACGCTCCTTCAGAAAATGAGAATAATCACATAAAAGAGTATTTAGATCGATACTTGACCAATGGGTTTATCCGACCCTCTCAGTCCCCTATGTCCTCACCACTTTTCTTCATTCTAAAGAAGGAGGGCACCCTTAGGATGTGCATTGATTATCGGGCCCTGAATGCGGTCACTAAGAAAAATCGTTATCCGCTACCCTTGATTTTTGAGTTATTGGATCAAGTAAAAGGTGCACGCGTGTACACAAAATTGGACCTGAGAGGCACCTATATCTGGTTCGCATGGCTGAGGGAGAAGAATGGAAAACTGCTTTTAGAACACGGTTTGGCCTATTTGAATATCAGGTCATGCCCTCTGGCTTGTGCAATGCTCCAGCCGCCTTTCAGCATTTTGTGAATGATGTCCTACGGGAGTTTTTAGATCGTTGTGCAGTAATTTACAGTGATGACATACTAATTTTTTCATCCAATACTGAAGACCACCTTCAGCACATGCGAGCAATTCTACAGAGATTGATGGATTATCAATTGTTTGTGAAGCTGGAAAAATGTGTTTTTCACACCACTCAGGTGGAATTTTTGGGATTTGTGCTGTCCCCGGAGGGTGTGTCGATGGATGACTCCAAGGTGAAGGCGATTAAGGCATGGCCTTCACCACGTTCAGTGAAAGAAATTCAAAGTTTCCTGGGGTTTGCAAATTATTATCGACGATTCATCCTAAATTTTTCTGCCAAGGTAGCCCTCATTACTCAGCTTTTAAGGAAGAAAGAGAAGTTTGTTTGGAGTCTGGAAACTGAAAATGCCTTTCAAGAGCTAAAAGAATTGTTCACTTCTGCTCCAATTTTACAGCATCCCAATCCCAAAGAACCTTTCTTTGTTGAAGCTGATGCCTCCAATTTTGTGATTGGAGGCATTCTCTCCCAAAGGCACAAGACCACTGGGCAGTTACACCCTGTTGCAATTAGGTCCCGGAAGTTAACTGCAGCAGAGATCAACTATTCCATTGCAGATAAAGAGTTGCTGGCAGTTAAGGATGCTTTCCAGGAATGGAGACATTACTTGATGGGTGCCCGACATGAAGTCACTGTTTTTACCGATCATCGAAACTTGCAGTTTTTAAAATCAGCACGTATTCTGACTCCACGACAATTAAGGTGGTCTTTATTTTTTGCTGACTACAATGTTGTGTTAACCTACAAGCCGGGAGCCGTAAACGAGAAAGCTGATGCCTTGTCTCGTTTGGTTGTTGGAGAGCAAGAAGAAAGAAAAGAGAAAGAGCACATTATTCCCACAGAAAAGATCATAGCAACAATCTGGTTTCCAGAATTAGAGGGCAAGATAAAGGAATCTATGACCAAAGAGGAAATGCTTGTTTGGAGTCAAGAAGATGATAAAAGAGAAATCAGGGATGGCAAACCTTATTATCAGGATCAATTGTTTGTTCCAAGAGGAGATCTTCAAGAGAGAATTATGGCGCACTTCCATGATGATCCTATGGCCGGACATAAAGGAGTAAAGAAAACCATTGAATTGATCAGGCGTGAATTTTGATGGCCTAATTTAGACACTCAGGTGAGACAATATGTGGCCTCTTGTGAGCTATGTGTTAAGGAGAAGGCTTCCAGACAGGCCCCACAAGGGTTACTTTTGCCATTGCCCGTAGCCCCATATCCTTGGCCCACGGTTTCAATGGATTTCATAGTGGACCTCCCTTCTGGTCAGGGACTTTCCACTATCTGTGTGGTGGTAGATCACTATTACAAAATGAGTCATTTCATTCCGCTTAAATCTCTTCCCACTGCTGTTCAGTTGGCTAATCTCTTTACTCAACACATAGTCAAGGCCCGTGGTATTCCTAAGGTAGTCATTTCGGATAGAGATCCCCAATTTGTCTCCCGCTTTTGGAGAGCCTTTTTGGAAAGATTGGGAGTGGATTCTCGGTTGTCCTCCAGTTTCCATCCGGAGACTGATGGCCAGACTGAGAGGGTCAATCAAGATTTGGAGCAATATCTACGCCTCTATTTGATGAATCAGGAGGGAGAGTGGCCCGAATTGATCTGGGCAGAGGAGGTTTCTTATATCAATGCTGTCTACTCGTCTACGGGATATTCCCCATTCTATTTAAATTCGGGTAGACATCCTAACATGTTAATGGGCAAGACAGAAAGCGAAGTTCCAGCAGTAGAGGAGGTGGTCAGGGAGTTACAAGAGGCTTTTCAGACAGCTACCAAGAATTTAGTAAGAGCTAAAAAAACACAAAAGAAGCAAGCGGATAAGAAAAGAAGGGAAAATCCAGGGTTTGAACCGGTAGAGGAAGTTTGGGTTTCCACCAAGAACATGAGATTAAAGGGGAATCGAAAATGTCAACCCCGGTTTGTTGGTCCCTACCCTGTTGATAAAATGCTGAATCCAGTTAGTGTTAAAATCAGGCTCCCTGCTAAATCCAAAATACATTCCGTTTTTCATGTGTCACTAGTCAAGAGAAATTCACCTAATTTGAGGAAAGTGCTCCCACCTGATCCGATTTCAGTCCAGTCTGGGGAAGAGTTTAAGGTGAAGCGTATTCTAGATTCTGAGTGGAAGACAGGGAAGCTGTTTTATTTGGTGGATTGGAGAGGGTTACAGTCCTGAGGATAGGTCTTGGGAGCCAGCTTCAAATGTTGATGCTCTTAGAATGGTCAGAGAATTTCATAAAGCTCACCCACATCAACCCAAGGAGGAGGGAAGAGGGGTTTTGGTGGGGGGTACTGTCAGGTTTCGTAGCCCTAGACCGCTCCTGCCAAACAAGTTTGGGAAAAGATTTAAGAAAGGATTGTTGGTTTATCCCTAGAATCGGCTTCGCCGATTTTCTAAGTAGGAATTTAGTATTCAGTTAACCGGTCAAATGGCGGCCTTTTTGGCCGTCCATTTGGTGCAGTTAGCATTCTAGTGTCTGTCTGGTTGGACAGGTGCTCGCGCTCGCTCTCCTTGAGCCTTGCACACTTCAACCGTCATTTTGAGGCGTTCAGGCGGTTCTTCCTGTCCGCGCTTCGTTCAGCATTAGGAACACCAGTTTCGGGGAGGCTTTAGGTCGTGTCTCTGCCCTACTTCTTCAGAACATTACAGCGCTCAGCTTACGAAGGGACTATTTCAAGGTTCCAGGCTTTTCCCTTGCGTGCTGCATTTCTGGTGAACTGTTCCGCGCTCTTCAGCTTCAGCCTTCAAGTAAGATAAGCGGGGTAGTTCTAGTTCCATCTGTTTAAATACTGGCTCCTGTCGACAGTTGGGTTTCTGCAGCTTGGAGCTCCATGTATATGTGAACTTTCGTTATTGAGTCCTTAGAGGCAGCAGAAGATTTTCTTTGGAGATATTATCGTTTGTTAACCCTCTGAAGTCTAAGAGGGATTAAGGACTACTGAGACTCTGACAATTCTTTGAACTTACATAGGAGAACAGTACTGAGTTATTTGGTGGCTTTTGATTGATTTAATTTCTTATTTACCAAATTCATTGCCACTAGTACGTAACAATATATATATATATATATATATATATATATATATATATATATATATATATATATATATATATATATATATTCACTGAAAAAACCATAGGTTTCACACCAGTTATAGTTAGGAATTAGCATTTAAAAAACCTATTAAATTCACTGACAAAACCAGTTATAGTTAGCTGGAAATTTTACTGACATAAAACCATTGAAATTCCCACGTTATAGTTAGTTGGACTCACTATAACTTGCGCGCCTGCAATGCACTGCTGATGACGTCACATATTACATCACTCATGACATGGTCAGTGACATCACTCATGACATCACTGATGACACCATCCTTGTGACAGAGTGACAGACCTAATTTCAGTGTAATGTAACGCTTGAAACAAATATTCAAAAATAGAAACAAACATTTTCAAAAAAATGGAGATACCCAAACCAGTAACAACAACCAATTCAGTAATTCCACCATCTATATACTCATCCACTCATTCACCAACAGTTCTATATAGTCACTCATATATATACTCACTCATCATATGTAGTGATACACCTATACATCCTGTTACACATCAGCAGTCATCCAAAAGTTACTCACACACATACTCACACATGCACATAAACTATTGAACATCCATTTATTTGCATATACATTTATACACACACTACCACCTTACTTCTAAGGAAACTTACACATACTTACTCTCTTAAACAATCACTTATAGAAACACATACTTATTTAAACAGGAACTCCTACAATCTTTCACTATATATACTATACTCACTTATATACATCAATACTCACATATACTAGATTAAAACATATGTCGTTAGTAATGAAGACACTAGTGAGACAGTCATTCACTCACTAACACACACATATACACACTCGTCCACCCATACAGTCCTGCACATATTCTGTCTTCAAAACACATACAAACAGTGAGTCAGTCACCAACCCCTGCAGCCACTTATACACAAAGAGAAACACTGATACAAACATTTAAATATTTAAACAATACTCGCTAATATATGTATTCACTAAGATACACTTAATAAGCCAGTTAACCAACCAATTTTTTTTAAAAAAAACATCCATTACACACTTATTTAAACATTTATTCTTCCATCGACCTTTACAAATACATATATAAAACAAATTTATTTTTCAGAAAGACACACATTCACTGGATGGTGTCATCAGTGATGTCATGAGTGATGTCACTGACCATGTCATGAGTGATGTAATATGTGACGTCATCAGCAGTGCATTGCAGGCGCGCAAGTTATAGTGAGTCCAACTAACTATAACGTGGGAATTTCAATGGTTTTATGTCAGTAAAATTTCCAGCTAACTATAACTGGTTTTGTCAGTGAATTTAATAGGTTTTTTAAATGCTAATTCCTAACTATAACTGGTGTGAAACCTATGGTTTTTTCAGTGAATTTCAAAGGTTTTTTAAATGCTAATTCCTAACTATAACTGGTGTGAAACCTTTGGTTTTTTCAGTGAATTTCAAAGGTTTTTTTAATGCTAATTCCTAACTATATAAGACCTGAAAGCCCACCAGGAATCTCCAGTATGCGCCAGGGGACTGCATTGCAGAGAGGTGTAATGAAGCCACAACCCTTTTTACACCTCTCTGCAACGCAGCCCCCGTGCATGTTTGTAGAGGGGGGACTAATTCCCCTTGCATACTGGGGGTCCCTGGATCATATCTGCCCAAACACCGATATTCCGAACGATTGTAAATGACTTTTCTTGAGAAACATTTGGATTTGGATTATCATGTCCTATACTTTGGAATTTTTGAAAGACTGACTTTGAGGATGCTATAAATTACTCAAGTCTGCCCGAATTGTGTGGGTAAAATTGATACCTAGTCACTTTTAATAAGAATATACTTATGTCTCGTCTAACATTTGGAAGAAATATCTAGTTATATGACAACGGGATACCGACATAACTTGAAGGAAATAAGAACGCCCTGAAGAAGTTCTGTTGTACAGAACGAAACGTTTCGGCTGGCGGTGGTACATAAACTTAAGGAAAATAAAAGCATTTGAATATACACCAAGATTCAGCGCTTCAATAAGTACTCTAAGTGATATGATTTGATTGGACTCATTGTGAAAGTGGTGCTGTGCCAAACTTTGGAATATTCTCCACTACTCTCTACTACTTACTCTCTCCTACTCTCTACTACTCACTCTCTACTGCTCTCTACTACTCACTCTACTACTTACTCTCTACTACTCTCTACTACTCACTCTCTACTACTCTCTACTACTCACTCTACTATTCACTCTACTACTCTCTACTACTCACTCTGCTACTCTCTCTACTGCTCTCTACTACTCTCTACTACTCACTCTCTACTCTCTATTACTCACTCTCTACTCTCTACCTCTCTACCTCTCTCTTCTTCTCTCTCTACTAATCTCGACCTCTCTACCGCTACCTCTCTACCTCTCTACCTCTACACCTCTACCTCTCTACCTCTCTCTACACGCACACATATAGACATATATGCATATATATATGTGCATATGCATTTATATATATGTATGTGTATGTATAAAAAAACAACTAAACATTTTTTTTTCTAAACAGCTACTTTTAAAACTGTCATTCTTTTTTCCCATGGTACGCTCCCGGGTACGCGCACCCGTGCGCGTACCGGGCGCTCCCCCCGCGAAAATCAAAAAAAAAAAAATTTTTTTTTTTGCCTTGCGGGGCCCTTTTATGGCCCCCACATCAAACCTAGGGGGTCAGGGGGGGTCTACTCTGCCCCCTTATGTTCATTTCCCTCTTTGTTTTGGCCACCTCTTGTGTCTCGATTTTACCGAGACACAAGATGGCGGCCGCTCCGGACTGTTTAGAATGTTTACAGACACCCGAGAGCCAATCAGCTTTCCTCGCGCAAGTCGCGTGGCGCGCACGGTACGCGCACCCGTGCGCGTACCCGTGCGCTGCTATAGATATATATATTTTTTTGAACCTTAATTACTCAAAATCCACTGGAGCACATATCTTGAGACATAGCAAAGGCACATCGGGCTACCAGTCCCTACAATTTTGCCAAGTTTGGTGGAAATCCATTCAGCCGTTCGGGCTAAAAGTGAAATCGACCGCCCTATGGAAATTAACATGGGGAAAACGCGTTTTGGGACCCCCCTTTTATCTCGGCCCCCGCTTGACGAATCCCCCCCAAACTTTCAGGGAAGGACCGGACCGCCATGAGACCATTTTCCTGAAAATTTCAGGCAGATTCGTCAACCGGCGCCAAAGTTATTCAAAATAGAATGTTGAGATTTAACATTGAAAATTATCCTAACTATAACTACCTACTGGCGACCGCCAGTAGGTAATATATATATATATATATTTACCTAAAACCTTACCTACCAGTCATTTTGACTGCTTATAATTTGGACCATCAGTAAACTCCATTCCAACAGTCTTTAGTCCAATAGAGAGTTACTAAGCGCTGCGAAGACCAAGGTAGTAGACACGACAGGGAGGCAGAGTGGTCCTAGAAAAGGTATGATTTGAATTACATTTTGAGTAATGTTGTTGTTGTGTGTGTTACAGGAATTTAGCTAGACGGAAGCCTTATTCAAGAATAGAAGAGGTATCAACAGCGAAGTCTCTCTTTATCCCATTCCCCTTTCCCCCCTCGCTCCTGGGAATGGACATTGTTCGTTCGCAGGGGCGTGTGAGGAGTTTGGGCCTAGTCATCTGCGCATGCGGAAGATCAAGCTTAAGGTGCATGTACTTTGACACAAAGATCGGACCATACGGCATCGGTGAGACCAAGGATGCGGTGCAAAGTGTGCCGTGACCTTCTACAGTGCTTTCACGACACGCAACCTGCGACAGACTCGATGACAGAGTCGGCTGCTCCTCTCTTCTGTGGCAACTAAAACCAGCGGTTCCAGAGACTGTGCCCAGAAGTATGGTGAGGTCTTTGCTGTTCCTGAGACCTCTTGAACAGGGGGCAAACTCTACCTCAAGCCCTTAGAGACACATTACCAGCAGGATACAGACAGCCCTCTCCTTGACAGGCAACAGCTACTGCAGACCAACCCCAGACAGCACACAGCAAAGGGGCAGTAATCCTCCCTCAGTATTTCCAAGCTCTTGTCCTTGGTAGAGGTTTCTCTTGAATTCCAGAATTAGACTACAAGTCTGGGACCTGGGCTCCACTTTTAATAGTACAAATTCCTTTGTTATCGGGAAGCAGAGAAGCTCTTAGCCCAGCCAAAATGAGTTCTGTTCTCTCTGGTGCAGCTGCCCGGCAGGAGGTGGAGACAGCAATGTCCAAGGCAGACCAGGCCCATTCAGGTGTGAAGAAATCTCCTCCCCCTACTCTGATTAATGCCTAGGTCTATTCAGCCTAGCCCTGACTCCCCCTGGAAAGACAGAACACACTTCACCCCCAAGTGCCTGTCTAAACAGAATGCAAGTCCTCAGCCCGTCTCTCCAAAGCCAGACAGTCAATAAACAAACCTAGAAGAGGCACAAAGGATGGCTAAGTAGGAAAATACCCACTTTCTAAAAGTGGTATTATCAAGCACTGAATGTAAAAATCATCCTTACTAAAAGATGTATCTTTATATTCTGAGTTCGGGCATACTAAACTCTATTTTCTTATCTTGTTCCCATGGGCAGTTATACTTATGAAATGTTATAAGTAAACCCCCCATACTATCATATGGGACAGATTGCCTTTCAATAGTGAAAAACGAAATTGGCCAAATTTCACTATCAGGACATGCCACACACATCAAGACATGTCCTAGCTTTCACATACACTGCACCCTGCCCACAGGTGTACCTTGATCCTACCTTAGGGGTGACTCACATGTAAGAACTAGAAGGTTAGGACCTGGCAAGTGAGTGCACTTGCCAGGTTGATAATGATATGGCAGTACTAGACTGCACACAGATACTGCACAGACACTGCAGTCGCAGGTCTGAAGTACCTTTGAAAGGCTGCTTGTGGTGGTGGCACAATCAGTGCTGCAGACCCCCCAGCTAGTTGCAGTCTCCATCACCCTACTGGTTACCGCAGTGTACAAACAAGGCATTCTGCCTGGTGTATTTGTTGTACCAGCTAGCTATGTATGGCAGGCTGTTAGACAGTAAATACGCAAAAAACACGACCGCCATTATTCCTGTCTTAAGCATAGGACCGGTCAATCTTGTTGTTTGTTAGTATTTGTAATGTGTTTACTTTTGGTTATTTATGTGCTGAATAACATGTGTTGTGATTACTGTTTGATGCAGTGTTGAATGTCACAAAAAATGTATTGTCTTTCTGTATGATATGAAAAATAAAAAGGTGAAATTAATACGCCCAACCACTTTAGTTGTCAAAGTGGCTTGTAGAATACAATAACTCTCAACGCACGACCAAACAACCTTTTATCATAACGCAGACCCACTAGCAGCATTTGATTTACGGGCCCTGGGCACACAGAGTGCACTGTACTAGGGTCCTAAAAGTAAACCAAATAAGCCAATTATGGAAACACTATTCCATGACAACAATTTACAGAGGGTGCCCTTGCACTTTGGAACTTTGCATTTTGGCACTAAATGGCAATGGTAACGTGCCTAAAGCATAGATACCAGCAAAAACGAAGTCCAACACACAGTAAAAACACAGGAGGCAAAAGGCAAAAATACAGGGGAAACCCAGACCAATGATGCCAGGTCTAACACGTCACATCTATGAGTTAATGCATTGGAACACCCCTGCTCCACCAAGGAAAACCGTACCAGCTCCAATTGGTATATTTCACAGCGCAAGTCATTGAATTAAGGAATTTGCTGTGCCTTGCATCAACTTGAGTGATGTAAGAACAACGCAACTCCTTCATGCATCTGGCCCATTGTGTAGCAGCAGGAGGGGAAATGCACCAGGCACATACAAGACAGGCGGTCCACAGTCATATTTCATCCCTTTGTCACCATGTCACTAGAAAACTGCAGCAGTGCACCTGGAATCACTGTGGCACTGTATATTCTCTCCAGCGAGAGGGAGTTTCAGCACTGTCTCTATTGCTGCCTGGGTCCTGAACCCGTAAGACTGGTATTTCCTGTGCTCTGACAGTCATTCATGCACCGAACCATTAATCCCATCATCTATCCATTTACTCATCAGTCATTACTTATAAAGTCAGCTATTTACTCACCAGTTCATTCAACCATCGCCCAGTAAATCATGCATTTTCCAACTCACTAATCCACACAAGCTCAATGAGAAGTACTTTCCTTTTTCCCTTATAAAATAGTCGGACTTAATGCTTGTTTTTGTCATATATATTACTGTTATGTGAATAGCAGGATTAGGCTTCAGAGAGCTTTGAAAAGAGGGCCCATTCTTTTTAATGCTTGCATCGCTGCATGTGTTTTTTGCAAGTGGCTTTTACAATCGTGAAGTGATTATGTTGCATATATTGTCACAGTCCAACTTTTCAAAGATATTGACACAGTTCATGCACACTTTGTTCATTTTAACCAGCCTACACATCATATTTCCCATGGTCATGGAGAGGATGCCATGAATGAAAACATAATCACAACATGATGGTATTGAATGTTGCTCTAAGATCTATTGCTTATTCCCACATACCACTGGCTGCTTCCAGGTTCAGGGTTCCGGATTACCCCAATTGTAACATGTTGCAGACCATCAATAAGCTGATCACGTGTGACATTAGGCTGTATTTTATGTGAGAAATTGGGTTGTTGGTTGAATGGGGTTTTAACCCTGCACAAGCAACAGCCACAATACTTATCAGGGTGAACCACAAAAGTCACTAAATTAACCTGTGCTTAACCATCTGGTAGTTTTGGACAACAGCAGTCAAGCTTAACTTAGAGGTAATTTGTAAGGTATTTATGCAGCAAACAAACATCAAAAAAACGTAAACACACCATAAGAAAATCTCACACCAATTTAGAAAAACAGAGTACATTTTAGAAAGAATTTTTGACATCAAAATCACAAAAATCCAATCAGTTGAAACAGAGTTTTGAATTTTTAACGTTTAACGTAAAATCTTGCGCCTGAAAGATCAATGCGCCAACTGTGGACATTTAGTCACTAGAAACAAGGGCAAAATTGAAATATATGGCAGACTGCAATGGAGTGCGGGTAAAATGCAAGAAGTGGATTGGGCCTGGTGGGCATTTACCTTCGGACTTAGAAGACATATCATGGAAAAATAGCTGAAAAGGTAAAGTTCAGCGGGGCAAGGCTGCGGGCGATGTCTGAGGAAGAGGCGTGGTCATTATAAGCTGCTGTATGAAGGCACGGTGAAGACTTGCATGATCGGATTTAGTCTCTGTTTTGAGAGTCTGAAATCTCCAGTAGGAGACGACGAGGACTTCACAAGACCAGATACCCTTCTGCAAAGAACCACTGAACAGGATATGCTGCTGTTCTCAAAAAAGATGCGGGAACTGCCGTGAGGTCAGGAAGACTATGATGCACCGGGGCAAACATACGGGCAGGTGGGTCTTGGTCTCCTCTCAGTTCTCAGAACACATTTTAACCAAGTTTTGGATTTTAGCTACCTGGGCATCTTTAGAACCACTTCCAAGTGTTCAGGACTGGTGAAGCACCACTTGGAGAGTAGGGACTCACTCAGGTTGGGTCCAGGGAAGTGTTCAAGATAGTTGGAGCCTTTTTTGTCCCTCAGGCTCTGACTAGGAGGCTAACCAATTAGATATTGGAGTCACTCTTGTATTCGAAAGGTGGGACAGGGCTTAACCAGCAAGGTAGGCCTCTCAGGGTTCAAGGCAGAATTCATACAGCAAAGCAGTCCTTCCAGGTGGAGCAAAGTACACGTCTGAAGAACAAAGCAGGTGCCACAGCAACAGGCAATCCTCTGAGAGTCCTTCTGCAGGTCCAGAAAGGGCACTGAAGAGTGGGTCTAAGGGTGCCAATTTGATACCTGATGCCATTTCTGTAATAGGAGAAGTTTTTAGAGAATTCCCTTTGAGGTTCTTGCAATGTCCTGCCTCTTCTGTCATTGCTCCTGCCAGCTGTAGGCACAATGCACTAGTGTGACACTCTCTGTGTGAAGGGAGGGCACAAACAATCGATTTGCAAGTAGGGTCGTGCCCAACTCCCCCTTCTTCATGCCAGTGATGGCCCATCTAGGCCCACTTATTCCCCCTATTGTGTGGCTGCCTAAGAGGAATAAACAAAGTCAAACTTCCAACTCTACCTAGCCATGTGACCCGGAAACAGGCTGCACAAATGAAATAGTCAAGGCAGAAACATGCCAACTTTCAAAATAGTTAAATCAAAGGGAGGATATGCCCTTGGACAGTGGCCAGGTAGGGCCTATTTAAATAATGATACCAATGGGGAGTTACCTAGCTACTACTTTGGACACCTGTATTTTTACTTAAACAGGTACAAATAACAAACTCCAGCACTGTGTCTTGCATGGATCCAGTTATTTATTTAACTTTGGTTTCTTTCACTGAATTTTTTACCTTGTTTAAATCCTTAACAAGGTCTCAAGATAAGGATAACATTCTTTTCTGACATACATTCACAAACAAATAATACAACATTACACAAACAAATAAACCATGGAACATAAATCAAGGGCTTGTACATTTTGCATATAAAATACAATTATATGGTGAAGCACCAATTACCACACTATAATTCCACAAAACTTGCGAAATTTCCATTTCATTATAAGTCAATAATTCAGTTTCTACACAGAAACACTTTCATAAATGCCAAATACTATTTTGAAAATGCCGACGCGTTTCGAGTTCCAATACCACTCAAGGAACTCTCATCAGGGCTTCTGTTGTTTCAGAATTGACTTTGGTGTGGATTTTTTCGAAATAAAATACAAACACAAGCTATGTGTCAAAGTGTGTAAAATAACCTCTTATCTCACAGTGCCATCAGCCTTTATGTTAATGAGTTTACCTTAAACTCTATGATTATTGTGACTGTGACGGACTACAAGGGGGTACACTGCTTTCTTCCCCAAACGGGACGCTGTGGGAGTTTTAGATGAATCCTACAAATCAACATTGTAGCAATTAGAAGTCTATTGGTTCTCTGTATATACAGATTTAGAATTGATCTGGAACAGCAAAAACGGCACCTCGTACCTCTTTACTTTGTTTCTTGGTTTGTCAGTTCATGAATTTGTCTGATTTCTAACTTTCAAAATAGGGCTTTTTGAAAATTGTTATTCAAAATCCAACTTTAACAATAAAGAGGATTTTAAATTACAATTTCTCAGACACCAAAAATGAATGCCCAGCTTTCTCCTAATCAAACATTAGTGTGAGGATTTGGGCATAGTCTATGATATAGCTGTGGGGCCTTATCATGGAGTACACCTGCAAATACTGTCCTGGGTCTAGTCAGTCTCATTTACTTAACACTAGCTCAACTCAGGGGAGATGTGGCTGCGAGCAGTAAAGATTGGCAAAGGAACTTGGTATAAAGCATTTAACAGCACCAAACAATGAAAGAAGAAAGTCACACAAGAAAGAGGCACAACAACAATTTATAACAATAGAGCATATCTTATGAATCTTTAGAGTCCTTGATCATCTAAATCCACAAGAGGTTTCCAGAGATACAGATGTTTGAAGAAATAAATACTTTTAAATGCAACCGCACCCAAGCATTGGTCAATAAAAGCTTTGCAAAATTATGAAAAGTTTTAAAAAGTTAGTTTGGCGACTCTAGCCCAGCTTGGGCAACCAAATCCAACAGGGTGGAGGGGTAGGAGTCCAATAAGATTAGTTTGGACATCTACCTGTCCACCAGAGCAGCTTTTTAGACGAGTTCCAAACTTTACAAAATGACCGCTGTAGACATCAATGGAGTGGCCATGATGCTGAGGATGCCCAGGGTACTGTAGTCAATGGGGGTGAGGTGCGGTTGACCCACAGGTTTGTTGAGACAACTTTGACCACAGTACTTGGGGTCCCACAACGTCCTCTTTGCAACAGTAGAATGCCAGCTGGGGCTGGGCTACTGTTCTCGTGAAACAGGGGTCACAGTTAATTTCATTGGCGGTGGCTAGTATGGTCTCTGATAGCACTTCTGGGTCCGGAAAACTCAGGTGCAACTTCTGACTATTTCGGATTTGTCCCTTGGCAGGCCCACAATAGAAGTGCTTACTGATTTTCCAGTTTGAGCTTCTTCACCTTTTGATGTCCCTGAAGCTGTTCTAGGGTGCCAGCCAACAGACCCTTGGAATCACTTCTTCAATCTGGGGCCGGGAATCAATTTTTCTCTGAACCAGGAGCCACAGACAGAGTCCAAACTCACTAACCCAAAATGCAGTGAATGCAGTCCTTATGACAATGCAGCTTCTCTTTGTGCAGCTTCAAAGGCAGCAGGGCAGCCCTTTTTAGGTCCTCTCTCCAAATCCAGCAGTGACTGAGGTTCAGGGTACCAGTGGGGCCTGTTTTAACCCAGGAAAGTAACCCATGGGGACAATACAGTCACTAGCCAATGGGCTTGCAGGTCCCTTCCTGTTTGGTGACAAAGTTCTGTTAATGTGTTGCATTTGGCAATCATAGAGTGCAATATTCTTTCCACTCTCAAGATGTCTGAACCTTCTCTTGACTGGGAGGAGCTTGGTGACCCACCCCAAAGGTTTTGCTACCTAAGGGCTACACACCCATGGGAAAATCTGTTTGCAGATGGGTTTTCCTTCTCTGTCCCTGTCTCTAGCTTGTCTGCAGAAACAAAAGCCATCCTGCTCTGGTGTATTGTTACAGGCGGTCCTTCACAAATGGCTTCCCATTTGAAGCTCACCTTTTGGCCAAACATTCACAGCGGCCTTCCTTGGAGAGGAGGTCACACCTCACTCTGTGGCAGCTTCCTTTGTTCCTGAGCCTGCAAGTCCTTCACATGTCTCCCCAGATGACCAGGAAGCTGTCTGTTGGCCAGGGTTTGTGCAAAGTCGCTGGAACAGCTGGGACACAGAGTGGCAACTTTCTAAAAATTGCTCACCTTCAATAGTGACATTAATCTAGAATTAGGCATTAAATCTGATTTAATGCCACAATTAATTTGATACCTTACAGTACCCCAGTTAGGTTCTTCCATTCGCAGGTTAGCCAGGCTGGAATGCCAGGTGGTAACCCTGTGTCAGCCAATGGGGCTATTAACTTTCCTCAACAAAACAACAACTTTAAGGGTTTTGATACTAATATATATACACACCTATATGTCTTGCTTACTAATATGCAGCTTCCTGACATAGGGCTCAAGAGGCATTCCTTAGGGGAGACATACATATAGTATGAAGGAAATGGTGAATTTCCCACTAATGGTACATGGCAAAGTTGAAATAGCAGTGTACACACTGCTCTTCCAGAATACAGTGGCAGTCTGGTGCCCATTCTGTCACTTGTCACACTCAGTGTGGCACAAACAGTGCTGCAGCCCTTGATGGACACTCTGCCTTACATGCCCATGGTACAATATACTAGGGACGTATATGTAAGTCAGTGTTAGACTTGGCATCTTTGGCGGGGTTTCCCCTGATTTTTTGCCTCTACCTCCTGTATTTTTGATGCTGTGCTGGATTTTGTTTTTGCTGACTTAGATGCTTTGGCGGCACTTTGCCTCTGCTGATCAGAGTCAAAGTACAAGTGTTCCCTGTGTAAATCGTTGTTACAATTGGTTTTCCCTGATTGGCATATTTGATTTACTGGTAAGTCGCTAATAAAGGTCTGGAAGGTGTGCCAGAACCTGTAACTCAAAAGCTATTAGTGGGCCTGCAGCACTGATTGTGCCACCCACATGAGTAGCCCTGAAAAGTATCTCAGACCTGGCACTGCAGTGTCGGTGCGCCGTTTGTTAACTGCTTTGGAGAGCGGTGACACCGGGCCTTGTGTGTTTTACATTAGGCTGGCATGTCAACTTTAGACTTAGTTAATTACACATACTGTGAAAATCCAAATACTAATGCAGGATAAGTATAAACAGTTTATTATTTTCTTATTAATCTTCTTATCTCTTTTTTTATAGAATTAAAAATATATATATATATAGACAAAGATAAATATATATTACAGTGTTAGTGCTAATCTATGAACCACATGTATTCTCTCCCTTTGACAGTTGATACATTTCATATGCTTTCATGACTATATTTCAAGTAGCAGGATGGTCATAATTTCAATTCATTTGTACACACATAATTTTTTTATTTTTCAACTTTAGTAAAAAGAAGTGTATATTAAAACAGATAAATCACAAAAAACTTTATGCACAGAGACTGGCGGCTTGTTGACAACGCGTTTCGGCTAGGCCTTCGTCAGAACTCCGTCACAGTGGTTACTCATAGGCGTCTAGGTAACACTGTCCTCGAGTAATTTGAGACATATAAAGTCTCTATCCTGGATTTATGGTGGCTTCTCTTTAAATCTTCTTTTTGTATGCCACTATATAGATATCATTGCGATGCAGCTACAGGTACACCTCGTCAAGATGATATCAGTGAGTCTTTCTTCCTCTCAACAGGTGTTCAGAATCTTCCTGCCAGGTGGTTGCTCAATATTGATATATGTAAAGTAGAAAAAACGAAGGTTACCATTATCCTGATAGTGTTGGGTTGAACTTTGCACTATTACAGTGTATTTTTTGATGGGTCGGGATAAGTTCTCTATTTGAGTCACGATTGTGTGCTGATGCTATATTTTCTTGCATCCGTGCTGCTCTCTGCTTTCCCAAATTGTCTATAAAAAAGAGATAAGAATATTAATAAGAAAATAATTAACAGTTTATATTTATCCTGGATTAGTATTTGTGTTTTCAATGCATGTGTAATTGACTTAGTGTAGAGTTGACATACCAGCCTAATGTAAAACACACTGTGCCTGGTGTCACTGCTTTCCAAAGCAGTATTTTCCCTGTCTGGGTTTCTTTATCCTAATTTTAGGGGCCCGATCTTTTTCCAAAAACGCAGTTTGTTAACTGCCAGGCCTTTCCTAACATGTAAGGCACCCCTATGGTAGGCACAAGGTACCCCCATGGGAAGGGTGCAGTGCATGTGAAAGGTAGGACATATACTGGTGTGTGTGACATGTCCTGATTTTGAAAGACCATCTAGCACCATAGGATAGAATGGGAAATGCTTTGTTACGTCTTACAAGTATAACGTTCCATTGGGACAAGATAGAGGCTCTCTGAACTCAGAATTTTATAATACATCTTTTAGTAAAGATGTTTTTTAAATTGTGTGTTTGAAAATGCCACTTTTAAGAAAGTAGGCATTTTCTTGTTAACCATTCGGTGTGCCTCTGACTGTTTTTGTATTGACTTGTTTTGTAGTAACAGGGTCTGGGGATGTGCATTTACAAAGACAGCAATTGGGGTGGTTGAGGTGTGCCTAGCCCTTCCTACATGACTCAGAGCTGAGCTGAATGGGGCTTGGCTGCATTTAGAGTAGTCGTAGAAGATTTCCTTGCACCTGAATGGGGCCTGTCTCCCTTGCACAATGCTTTCTCCACCCCTGTGGTAATACAGAAGAAGTGAGGACAGAACTGGTTTGGACTGGGCTCATAGACCATTGCACAAAAAGAACAAAGACATTTTGGGGTATAAGTATTAGACCTAAAACTCCAGAACTTTAGATTACTTCTGGTCTTGAGAGAAACCTTTGCCAAGGAGAAGAGCTGAAGAGTTGTGAAAAAGGAGTCCTGCCCCTTTGCTGTGTGCTGTGTGGGGTTGCTGTTTCTGCCAAGGGAAGGAGTAATGAGAGTGGTACTTCCACACCAAAATATTCCTAAAAATAACTTTCAATGGGTTGCAAAGTTCTGCGTACAGTTTAGGTATCGCTCACTGGTCCACAAGCTTGTGAGTCAATTGAAAAAAGACTAATCTCAAGTGGCACTACAGACCGTTCGGGTCGCGCTCTCAAACTAAGGCACATAACTGCTTGGGTTTGATGGAACGGCACTACTTTTGCGACCATTACTGGTAATATGCGCACTGTATCTATTTAACGCACCATGTTTACAGTAGGTTGCATGAACTTCCCTCACATCTAAATGCCACAAGATATTTACACTTGCTTGTGTTATCACACTCAACGGCGAGCACGCCTCACATTGATGGCGTTTTTTTGTCTAGTTAATTTTCTACACTTGTTTGGCAGTCACTAGCAACCACACATTGAACTCTATCTTTGGGACTATTCTCTTTGCATTACTTTTGGTTTTTATCACATCCAGTGGTTCTCGTACAATGTAGATAGTTTAGTTTAGTTTATGTTTATTGCACAGTTAATTAAAACCAATGCGATATAGTACACAATAGAAAAATTAAAATACTCATAAAAACATGCGTTTAAGATTGATTCTATTCTATGTTGCAGAAAACAACAGTTCAGCATACAAGTTGATTTTGTTTGCTGGCCACCCACGTTAGGCCTTCTGTAATTCTCATCCACTTTGTAGCCTGTTAAACTATTCATGTTTTTTCCACAGTTTCTTTACAGTTTTCAGGCAATTCGTAAATTAAACCATATGTCCTGTTTATAAATAGTTCATGTGTCAATTTTTGGTAGTTTTTTTTCCACTGCTTTTAGAAATTTCACAAAACTGCAACTGAGCTGAGGATCCTGTGCTGAGAAGCAGGTTAGCACTGCACTCCTTCGTGTGCGTACCCCCTGTAAAATAAAGTGGCGTTTCAGCAGGAGCTTTCTTTCTTCTTGTAATTCTTCACACGTGCATAACAAGTGCATCATGTCTTCTGCCCCAATGCCACATAACCTGCATAATGTTCCAGCTTTCGATCTCAGCCAATGAGGGAGGTATAGAATACATGGTAGCAGGCCCAGTCTATATCTTAGAAAGGACAATTTGTTTTTTTTCGTATAACCTAGGCCAAGATAAGGCTGGGAGGCTTGTGTCAGGTATGCATTTAATACCATCCATGCGTGAGATCTTTTTGATAGGGTGGCTTTGTCCTGGACCCATGACTGAAGCTTGATTGATTTCTTCACCAGTTTGTTAAATGATTTGTGATCTACCGGGGACGCCCAGAGTTCTGCCAGTCCAGTGTTCACTATACTCTTTGCCAAATAGTTTGCTGCTGGTGAATTTTGGGTCTGCTCTAGTTCTTTCCATAAGTATGCGTTCAACGTTCCTTCAGTCGTTTTTCTTACTTTGTCCCATGAGCAGATATATGCCCCTTGTCTTGCAAAAAGCTGTGACTGAATACCAAACTCCAATCTGATCTGTGCTGGGGAGGATCGCTTTAGAAGGCCGAAGATGATTCTGTATGCCAACACGATTGTACTGTCAAGTGTTGCGGCATCTCTGCCTCGGTGGGCCTCACTCCCATAAGTTAGTGTTGGTAATAGTTTTGCACGTATGACATGTAGTAAAGGAGTCAGAGAAGGGCCCGAGAGGTTGTTATTTAGTGTTTTTAAGGCGATTGCCAGAGCAAGGCCTTTGCCTCTTATACTGGCCCTTTGTTCACTGAATTGGCCACCCCTATCAATCTTCACACCTAGATATTTATACGACGAGGTGTCTTTGATGTGGATGTTGTTCCAGAACCACGAGAAGCTTTTCTTGTGTTTGTTCTTGCTGATTGTCATTATTTGCGTCTTCTCGAGGTTCGCTGTTAAATCATTTAGCTTAGAATATCTCTGGGTTGTATTTAAGAGATTTTGAAGCCCTACTTTAGTATGGCTTATTAACACCAGGTCGTCTGCGTATAGGAGGCATGGTAGATTTAAGCCTCCTAATTTTGGCGAGTGTGAGTTGCAGTTATTTAATAGGGGAACCAGATCCGCCAGGAACAGATTGAATAGTGTGGGTGCCAACACGCAACCCTGCTTAAGGCCGTTGTTGGTTTGTATCCGCCTTGACAGCATTGAGCCGTCCCCCACCTTGATCTGAATCCAAGTGTCTGTATGTAGGTTAATTAATGGCTCCAGCAGTCCTTTTGGGATACCCCAATCCTTGAGCTTTGTCCATAGTAAATTGCGGTTGATGTTGTCAAATGCTGCCTTGTAGTCTATGAAGCAGAGGTGCAGGGGCATTTTTTTCATCTCTGCCTTGTCTATAAGCATGCTCATTGTCAGTATGTTTGTTGTTGTCCCCACGGCTTTAACAAAACCTGTTTGGTTGACAGGTATTAGAGACTTCCTCATGGCCCATATCTTTAGATCTTCCAGTATTAGACCTGCAAAATACTTCGCATCATTATCGATTAGAGCAACTAACCGATAATTTTGAGGAATACCTCTATCCCCTGCTTTATATATGGGGGCAATAACGGAGCCCTTCCAAGTGTCTGGTAGGATGTTAGTATGCCTGATCTCCCGAAAGAGGGGTTACAGTGCCGCTGCCCAATAGTCCATGTCTTTTTTAAAAAGGACAGGCGGAATCCCGTTTGGACCCGGCGCACCTTCCCTTCTTCCTTTCTTTATTTGCCGCTTTATTATGGGTTCCAAAGATGTATAATCTGCGTCTCCTGCCATGTCCTGATTGATTGGGTGCATTTGTAGCCTATCGCCGACCTCGTGGCCTCGTACCTGGCAAGATTTGCTCATGATCTGATTGGCCGACAGATCTCGGTTAAAGTGGTTTTCAAGATATGCTGCCCAAGTTGCTTCTGCAATGTTAGATGTAATCTCCATTTTTGCAGGGTGCGTTAATGAATTTATTTTCTTCCAAAAGTTTGCACCGTCATTCTTTTTTATGTCCTCATGGAGTGTTGCCCAAAGTTGTTCCTCTTTAGTTCTATTTTCTTCCCATTTTAGTTTTTTTAGGGAAGCTTTTAGTTTAGAGAGTTGATGCAGCATCCCTTTGTTGTTCTGATCTTGTTGTACTGCTCTCATTAACTTTGAGATTGAATATTTCATTTATTTTACTTTCCCTCTATATGCTTGGGGAAGGGTGCCCAGGTTGTTCCTCCTTGTGTGCGCTTTTGGCTTTGTTGCATATTGCCCCAGAATAGTAGTGAACTGCACCCATTTTGCTACTTCATTGATGCCTGTGCGCTCCATGTAGTGTTTTTTTGCCTGTTCAATCAAAAGTTCACCCATTGCAACCGAATACTTGATCTTTTTGAAGTTTACGGTATAGATGGACTCCTTAGGAGCCGTTGAACGCTCGTAATTTGGTTTGGCAAGATCCATAGTAATTTCCTGAGGGCAATGGTCACTGTCTGTTTGATTCCCTATCCGATAAGATGTTATAAATTGAAAAAGTGGTAGTGATACGAAGGTATAATCTAACGTGCTACTCGCTGTTCCCGAGTGAAAAGTTAAGGCTGGCGGGTTATCCCCTATAAACCTGCCGTTTAGTGCCCTGATGTTAAAGTTTTCTAATGCCTCAAGTACCTTCTTTCCCAGTTTTGCTTTGTCGGCTCTTTGTGGCTTGCCTTGTTGTGGTAGTGCCCAAATAGTATTTTGTGCCATAATGCCCTCCTCTTGTGTTGTTCCCATGAGATTGAGGTTAAAGTCCCCAGTGAGTACTAGATTCGCTGTTTTTTCACCCATGATACACTCTTCTATATATCCATATAACTCCTGCGCTGCTTTTTTCTTTTCTTTGGGGTGTATATAAGCATTGACCAGGGTGCAGGTGTTAATTGTTTTGCCTTGTCCTGTAGTCAGAGTCAGATTAACTGCAAGTGCAGCTGTCGCCGAGGGCCCGATTTCTTTGCCTATCACAAAGCTGGTTGTAGCTACATATGTTACCAAGCCTCCTCTTAAATGACCATACTTGGCTAAACTCTTTGCGCCAGAGAAAAAACGTAGGTATCCCTGAAGGTGCGGAGGCTCAGGAAGCCAAGTTTCTTGTAGCGCGATTAAGTCAAAAGATCGTATATAAGCTATGAAGTCCAAGTCAAGCATTTTGGATGCTTGGCCATTTATATTCCACGAACATAGGCACAATTGATCCTGTAGGTGCTCCATTGTTGTTCGCTGCATTTATCAATTGCTGTTTGTTATGGTCCTCACGAACCGTCTATGTTCCTGCCACCCGTTAGGGGCTTGTCTTCCATTCTGCTCCCCTAGAGTGAGTTCAAGGAACCCATTTCTATCTGTACAACTAGGCCCGACAGCGCCCCTGAGAACTGAGATAATTCTTCCTTTTGCCTGCTCCCTCGGGTTCAGGCTTCTCTCAGAGCACAGTACATCCGGGTATCGAGGCTTTGAAAAGGGCCTCAACATGATGCCCCAGTTTTTAAAAGTCTCAGATTCCGTGAGGATCTTTTGTGCCAGATCTACCGAAGACCAAATCGTCTTCGTCGCTTCTTTTCCTGTGCCTTCCACGGCTATGAATTCAATGGACTTCAGGTCAGAGTTTGCCACAGTTGTTAGTGAAGGGATATGGCCCAATAATCGCAAGATGTTGCCTCTGTTAAGGATATTGTGTCTCCCTTTGGAGGTATAGTCAGGGGTGAACCATATGGCATCCGAAGCTTCCCCTTGGTTGATAACACCTCCAACCACATTGTCCATGTTTAATCTTGCTGTTAGATTTTTATATTACTTGTTATGTTTGCTGATGCCCCAGAGCCCTCTCGATGGTGCTCCCATGCTGGGATTTGATTACTTGCGCATACAGTAGGATCAGTGATTTCACGGCATGGAAGCTGCTTGTTTAAGGTCAGGTCTACATGTGCAATTTTTGACTTTGGCTGTTCCGCTTGTCTGTAAGTTGGCACAGTTTCTTTCGTGATGGCTAATATTTGGTTTTCAGGGGGTCCTAGATCTTGTCTTCCTTTTTTTTCTCCCCTTGGGTTTATAGAAGCTTTCGGGCTTGTGCGAGCCTTCATATTGTGCATTAGCCCGCTCCGTACACCAGGGTTGGCCAATGAAGTGATGGATCCAGAAAGTTGGGGCACCACAGCTTGGTTACTTGATGGAACAGCTGCTGTTTCCTCTGAGCTTTTGTTTATTGATTGTGGAATGTCTTCAGGTGAGCCACATCTTTCGTCGTGTTCACGATCTAGTGATAATTCTTCCACCAAGTTGCTCATGCTTTGTTCTGCAGTCTTTGTTTGCCCAAAAAGTTGCCTAAAACCTTCACGTTTTGAGCAGAGCTTTTGTTTTCTTCCTTTACGTTTTTTCGCTCTCCTCTGTTTGGCATTTAATCTATAGTTTGTATCCGTGTCGTCTTCGACTCTTGCCAAAAGAGGCGTTGGTGGCTCCGTCCTGTTCTCCCCTGTATCCTCAGTTTTCTCTACCGTCCTTAGATGATCATGCCGTTTGGCATCGGAGTCCTTGCCACAGGTGGCGTCAGTCTCAGCCTCCTTTGTTTGTACTATAGACACTTTACCGGGACCATTTGTTTTTGGGCAGCCCAGTGTGTCACTGTCGATCCTCTGTCTATATCCGGCAGATCTTTTGAGGTGTCCACATAAGTCTGACATTAGTGTTGGCAGGGTGGCCAGTTTATCAATTATTGGGCCACATTCACACTCAATGCCGTTTCTCCTTTTGGAGTCCTCAAGTTGATTTAATTTGCTCTGAAGAAGCGAGTTTAATGTGCCCAGCTTCCCATCTATTGCAACTACAAATACTGCCAACGTGTCTAACAATGTTAGTTGGGCGTCCATTTTCTCCGATTGGTAGTGTGCTGCGTCCACCAGGAGTTGTACTGTATTAAGAAGACTGGGCCATGCGCTTTCTTGCCTGTCCTGAGCTGGAGTTGCCTGAGCCGGAATTGTATCCTGATTCCCGTGGCGCTCTTGGGGTCCCGCTTCTTGGGGCACCGGTGGTTTTTTTTTGGGTTGCGCTGTTCCTGGCCCCCCTACGTCTACTATATTTAACTCCAGCTGTGCCGTTCCACTTTTTGTTAACTCACTGGTCAGCCTGCTTGCGCTCAGGTCTTTTGGATAAGCCGCCATGAGTTCCTCCCACTCCTCTTTCCTTAAATAGGAGGAGATTTCGATCACCTCTGGTGTGCAATTCTTCTGACTTATATCTTTATTTCGCATCCCTTCTGACGCCTTGGATACTTGTATGGATTCGTTATTTGTTGTATCGAGGACTATTAATGAGGGTTCCATCTTCGTTAACCATGCTGGTGGAGTTGCAGTTTTCTCTTTTCTAGTGCCCTGCTCATTATTACTTATGCCCTCGTTGCCCTCATGGCCTAGTTCGTTAGTCATGCTGGCATTCTCGGTTTTACCGTTGATGTTTGAATTCTTCTTCTCCATAATTGATGGCAGCAAATCCATAGTTTCCTTTGGCCCATGTATTTGTATTAGGTTGGCATCTATGATTTGTTCCCGTCCTACCGGGGTACCTGTCATCTCGAGCTTTTGCCCGAGCTTTTCCCCCATTTTGATGTTATTGCGCTGAGGTGTAGAAGTTTTTTGGGGTGGTGTTATAGATGTTGTACTTTTGTCTCCTCTGCTGTTGCTGATACTATTGCTGTAGCTATCGTCCAATCGGGGCCGCTTATCTCTAGGATGATTGTTAGAGGCTGATTGAAATGATTCAAAAGGCGAATGAAGGCCTGATGCTTTGTTAATCTTTGAAAATAAAACGCCCCCTGGACTCTTTAGAAAACAGAATTTTGTATAAATTTTTAGGCTGAACCAGAGTTATGTTCATTTTATTTCCCCCTTCTGTTTTCGTTGTTTTTCTTGTTTGTACGGTCGCAGCAATTTGGTCCTGTATTTGTTCCATTGTCCCACTTGCTACCGTCAGGTCAGTTGTTTCTGGTAGGGGGCTGTTCCCCCTAGCTGTAGGTGTAGAGACGTCCGTCTGAGCCTCCATCCCCTCCTTAGCTAGCTTGGACCTTTGTTTTCGCTTATTTTGCCCTCCTTTGTTCGTTTGGCTCCCCCGAATCTTGCCAGATCTCATGTTTATCTATTGGTATTTAAGATGCGGCCCACCAATAGACAGACAGTGGAGGGTGGACCGTGATATTGATGTTGCTGTCCCAATGGGAAAAAACACACTTGTCCTTTTTTTGTCCCTTAGCACCCCCCCCTGCACCCCTGCACTAGCACGCAGCACACCAAGCCCGCCGCTCACTGTTTTTTGTCCTGTTATGTATCTAGCACCCGGGATAATCAAGTTCTACTGGCAAAAGTCAGCGGCTTCACGGGCTCGTCCACGTGGGTTTTAGAGTTGCAGAGGAAGGTTAGTTAACCGATTGTCCGATGACCTTGCACCCCTCTGCCCGGCTGGCTATCCCCTCCCACGTAGTCTGTGCTGTGCTGTGCTGTTGCTGTTGCTGTGTATACTGTGGCTGTGGCTGTGGCTATCGCTGATAGCTCTCTTTACTGAGATGATGGGTTTGTTTGTTGGCTAAAATCACCACACCTCACTGCGTTTTCAGTTCTCAGTTCAGCCCAGCCGTAAATGTGCTGATGCTGATAGCTGCTCCGTGCCCCCGCGCCCCTGCGCCGAGCTGTCGCTGTCGCTGGGAGAAAACAGTTGCAGTTCTTTTCAAATGTCACTTACTTTGTCCCTTTTGTCCCTTTTGCTCCATTGTTTGCCGGTTGCCAGTTGCTGATTGCCGGTTTGCCCCTTCTGACTCCGTTGATGGCTGAGGTCTTCCGTGCAGCCCTGCTCCGCTCTGCTCTCCACTCCACTCCACTCTGCCCTCAGAGCAGTCGGCAGTCAGGCGATCAGGCAGCGCGCGGGAGTGGGAGCGTGGGTCAGCCGTACTGTGATGATCAGCAGCTGCCCTTCACTCTTCGCTCCTCACCCCCTCGCTCCTCGCCTCTGCTCCCAGTGTACCGCTGCTCGCACCTCCCCTCACACTCTGCCCTCGCTCGTATTCCGCAGGAGGAGAGCGCGGGAGGGAGCACACCAAGATTTCAAGATTTCACTCGGTGCGGTCCGATGGTCCGGTGATCTCTGGCGTTCTCGGACCGTTACTTCCGCAGCTCCACTGCTCCACTGCTGCTCTGCTGCTGCTCGTCACTGCTCTCTGCTGACCTCTACTGCACGAACACGCAAAGAACCAATGTAGATAGTGATGTTGGGCATGCTGGCACTTACACAGTGATTAACATGTATTTTTGTCATCAACATGTCTTTTTTGGTTTATCCAGGGTTGGTAACCCAGCTTTCTTTCGTGCTTCAACCTTTACAGATATTAAACAGTTCACCCTGATGATGGGCTTATCCAGCCCAAAATGCATTGGGTTTGAACAGTTGGGACCCTCATTTCTCTGCCAAGGAAAGAACAAAGACTGGAACTTTGCTTTGAACCTACTTGAAGAAGATCTTCCAGGGCCTGTGTGTGCAGGCCCCATGTTCTGAAGTCTCAGGGACACAAAGACTTCACCCCTATCACCCCTGAACTCTGCTGCGGAGTACTGACCTGTAAGGAGGTGCCTGTTCCAGTTCTGGGGCTCTGGTGGTTGTGCTTGTATTTATTTATTTTATTTTATTTTTGCAATTTTTAAAGCGCAGAAATACCCGTACGGGTGTCTCGGCGCTGGTGATCTCAGAGCTCACTAAAGTATGACGGGGGAGTTAGGAGGAGGAGAACAGCCATGTTTTGAGGCTTTTTCGGAACTTAAGAAGCGTGGGAGCGGTTTTGATATGGAGTGGGAGGGTGTTCCACAATTTAGCTGTGGCCGTAGTGAATCATCTGTCTCCCCAGGTGGCCTTTCTTGTCCGAGGGACGTTCAGCAAGAAGGCTGCGGAGGATCGTAGAGTCCTGCGTTGCTCCACTGGGCGAAGAGCTTCTTTTAGAAACTGTGGTCCTGTGTTATTCAGGGTCTTATAGGCTATGCACAGAGCCTTAAATTTGATTCGACTCCTGATTGGGAGCCAATGGAGTTTTTTGATGTGCTGGGAGGTGGATGTGAATTTAGGGATGGAAAGTAAGGTTCTGGCCGCCGCGTTTTGTACGGTCTGTAGTTTGGTGAGAACCCCTTCCTGAGCATTCAGAAGAAGTGAGTTGCAGTAGTCCCTTCTTGAGAAGACTAAGGTGCTGATGAGTGTTTTGCCAGCTGACTGTGGTAGGTAAGGAAGAAGTTTCTTGATTTTTTTGAGGGTGTAGAAGGCGGATGATACAACGGCATTGGCGTGATGGTGGAAAGTCAGCTTATTGTCAAAGGTGACTCCTAGGTTGAGGACCATTACCACTGGTTGGGGGGGAGAACCCAACTCAGGTGGCCACCACTGCGGGGACCATGCTGGTTGTAAGCTCCCGAACGTCATCACCTTCGTTTTATCGGAGTTAAGTTTGAGGCAATTTGATGACATCCAGGAGCCTATCGCCTTCATTCCCTCCTGAAAGTTGGCTGCGACGCTTGTCCGTTATTGTGCACCAATAGTACTAATTGCGTGTCATCGGCGTACGTGGTAAGGGCAATTCCATATGATTTTATCACCCTCGCTAAGTCCGATACATAGATATTAAAAAGCGTCGGACTTAGCGAGGAGCCCTGAGGAACGCCGCAGGGGAGTGAGAAAGTCTGGGAGGTGAAATTGCCCATCTTGACAGTCTGGGGACGATTGGCGAGGAATGAGGCAATCAGATCTTTAGCTGTGCCTCTTATTCCTAGAGCTGAGACACGGTCGATCAGAGTGACATGATCGACCGTGTCAAATGCAGCGGAGAGATCTAGGAGTATCAGGACAGCCGCCCCTCCCTTGTCCATGGTTGTTCTGATTTCGTCTGCGGCTTTTAGGAGTGCTGTTTCCGTCCCATGCCCCTGTCTAAAGCCAAACTGGGTATCATCAAGCAAATTGTTGTCGTTAATGAATTTCGAAAGTTGGATGTTCATGGATTTTTCGAAAATCTTTGCTGGGAATGAGAGACAAGCGATGGGTCTGTAGCTTGCGGGGAAGAGAGGGTCCAGAGTTGGTTTTTTCAGAAGTGGCTTAATGATAGCCTCCTTCCAGACTGGGGGGTATATGCCTGTTGAGAACATGGCGTTGCAAATGGTAGACAGTGCGGGGGAGATTGCTTCAGGGATGAGATTCAGAATAGAAGGGGGGCATGGGTCAAGGGGGGATCCGGATTTAATGTTGGCTACCAGGCGTTGAATGTGATCCTGATCAACGGGGTCGAAAGATGATAAGGTGGGAGGAGTGTCTGTAAGAAGTGCCACCGGGGGGGGAAGGGGGGCAGAGTGAGAGAAAGTAAGGAAAATGGAGCTGACTTTTTCCTCGAAGAAACTGGCCAAGGCATCTGCCAGTGACTGAGAGCCTTCTAGGCGCGGAGTAGGGGGGTTGGATAGAGTAGTGACTACCCGAAATAGTTCTCCTGCCGAGTTTTTTGCCTGGTCGATTTGAGTGGTAAAGTAGTGGCTTTTCTCAGTGGTTATCAATCTTTTATAGATGGAGAGGGCATTTTTATAGTTCATTTTGTCTGCAGGGCTATAGTTGCGACGCCACTGTCTTTCAAGATTCCTGCAGTATTGTTTTTGCATGCGTAAGGCTTCAGTGAACCATGGGGCTGAAGGTACTTTCCTGTTCCGGTGTGAGGTTTTAATCGGGGCTAGCTTATTACAGGCCATGTCTAAGTTTGTCAGATAGTTGGAGGACGCTTTAGTAGGGTCTTGCTCATTAGGAATATGATTATCCTGCATCATCTCTGCTAGTTGAGTTAGATTGATATTTTTCCAATCTCTGTAGGATGAAGGAGATGGGGCAGTGAAGCTAGGTTTGCTGGGGTTTGTTTGAACTGTGAAGCAAATGGCTGAATGGTCTGTCCAGATGAGTGGGATTGTTTGGGTGACATTTACAAGAGGACTGTTGGTAAAGATACCATCTAATGTATGGCCTGCCTGGTGCATAGGGGAGATTATCAGTTGCATTAGGCCTGCAGCTGATAGGTCCGTGAGAAGCTGCATAGTATCGTGGTTGTTCAGAGTCTCTAGGTGAAAATTAAAGTCACCTAGTAGCGTAAAGTGATTGGCGTCTGCAGCTGCTTCAATTAGACTGCCTATATTGGCTAAAAACTTTGCTCTTGACCCAGGAGGGCGATAAATCAGCATGACCTTGAAGGATGATTTGGCCGAGAGGCCTAGTGTAAAGATGAGAGACTTGTATTCTGGCCAGGCAAATTGTTTCGTCGTGAGTTTGAAGAGGTCTTTGTAAATTATGGCAATGCCGCCACCTCTTTTTATTGGCCTATCTAATCTACATACATTGTAGTTAGTGGGGGTGGCTTCTCTAAAATCGGGTCCTGAGGCATCGTCGCTCAAGTCTCAGTGATGAACAAGAGATCCAGTTTTTGCGCGTCGATAAAATCGGCAATTTCTACTTTGTGTTTGGGAAGAGATCTGGCGTTTATTAGCGCTGCTTGGATCAGTGGAGGGTCATTTGTAGAGGGTTTCACCATTAATTTGTAGCAAGTAGGACATAGGAGTGGGCCTAGGATGTGATTAGAATAGCCTAGATAAGGGGGTGCATGATGTTGAGCAGCAATGTGCCTGAGTTTTAGTAGTTCGGCAGTGGAATAGGTCAGTCTCACCGTTTTAGTGGGTGGTCGCGATGCTAGAGTCGCAGGGGGGATGGCCGTTGGCCCGGCCTCGGCGCGGACGAGCGCAGGCGAGCTTGACTTATGCACGCCTTCGGCGCGCATTCGTCGTGCCCGCTGCGCTCGTCCGCTGCGCTTCCGGTTGCAGCACATGATTTATTGAGCTGAAAATGACATGGGGAGGGGGTGTGTTCAGCGCGTGTGGGCGTGTCCGCCGGTTGGGAAGGCGGCGTTGCCCTGGCAGCAGTGTGCCGCGTCAGCCCAGTATCGGCTTGGCGGTGTGCTGCTCGATCGATTTCAAAACAGGGGAATTAGCGGTTAAAATCAGAGTTAAAAAGCTAACTCCCGGCTTTCCGCCTCAGGAGTGGAGTTCTGAGAACGCTCGCTCTTGCTCAGCGCGCGCTCTAAGTAGTGAGAGGGGGCGTGGTCAGCGTGTGTGGGCGTGTCCGCCGGTTGGGAAGGCGGCGTTGCCCTGGCAGCAGTGTGCCGCGTCAGCCCAGAATCGGCTTGGCGGTGTGCTGCTCGATCGATTTCAAAACAGGGGAATTAGCGGTTAAAATCACAATTATACAGAGTTAAAAAGCTAACTCCCGGCTTTCCGCCTCAGGAGTGGAGTTCTGAGAACGCTCGCTCTTGCTCAGCTCGCGCTCTAAGTAGTGAGAGGGGGCGTGGTCAGCGCGTGTGGGCGTGTCCGCAGGTTGGGAAGGCGGCGTTGCCCTGGCAGCAGTGTGCCGCGTCAGCCCAGAATCGGCTTGGCGGTGTGCTGCTCGATCGATTTCAAAACAGGGGAATTAGCGGTTAAAATCACAATTATACAGAGTTAAAAAGCTAACTCCCGGCTTCCGCCTCAGGAGTGGAGTTCTGAGAACTTGCTGCTAGGAGCTTAAAGAACTGAAAAAAATCAACACATTGCTCTTCTTGCGGCTGTTTTTCCAATGCAGCACCGCTGTGCAAAAAGAATCCCCACCCATGGCCGCCCACTGCCGAACCCATGCAGCACCCGTCGCCATTGCAAGAACCAATGCATTGAAGGATCGTGGCTGAAGAAACCAACACAGCACCGCTCAACACTGGTGCATCAATCACCCGATTGCCACACATCGTACCTGCGTGGCAAGTCTTCCAGACACATCACCCACAGACCAGCATTGTCTTGGAGTCGACGTATCACTTCACCCTACAGACTGGATCCGATGCATCACTTCTCCTGCATGCAGCAGAACTGTTGCTTCGTCTCCCCATGGTCTCAGGAGCTGATGCCGCTCTTTGTTTCTAGAGGCTTCTCATCTCTGCGGCTGGTTGGTCTTGTGAAATGTGACAAATCTACAGGTACTTTGCGAGAAATAACAAATCCATAATTTTCTATTGACCAAGTGGTTTGAAACGACTCTCAAGTCATATTCTTATTACATGTATGTTGGATTTTTGTTGTTTTGATCTTAGTGAGTTTTGATGAAGATACCTTATTTTTCTAAACTGGTGTGGTGTCCATTTGTGGTGTTATCACTGTATTACTCTGTGTTTAGAGTACAAATACTTTTCACATTGCCTTTGGGATAGGTCTGTCTGCTCGCGCCATGCTACCCACGAGGTGAGCAGGGTTTAGTGTGTATCCCCCTTAACCTGACTAGAAGCAAGGGTCCCTATTCAGACAAAGGTACTTACCTCTACCAACTATAGACCCCCATTTCTAGCAGACAGTACTTGCCAACTGGGGACATACAATTCAACATACCTTTTATAATGGGTCAGAACACTGACACTGGTGTCTGCTTAGCAGGCCTCGGTTCACTGGTTTCTTTACAGTTAGCACTTATAAAATGTAATAAGGCAACCCAGTGCTATCCTATGGGAGAGGGAGGCCTCAAAGTGGTGAAAAACAAATGTAGGAGTTTTTCACCACCAGGACATGTAAAATTTAAAAGTACATATCCAACATTTTAATTACCATGCACCCTGTCCTATGGGCTAACTAAGGCCTACCTTAGGGGATACTTATATGTAAGAAAAGGCGAGTTTAAGGTTTGGTGAGAGGTTTATTTGCCAAGTCGAATTGGCAGTTTAAACTGCCAACTGTCTGCAATGGCAAGCCTGAGACATGTTTAACTACAACCAGTAGCATTTAATTTACCAGCCCTAGATATATGGTATACCACTTTACTAAAGATTCATAAGTAAATGAAATATGCAATTTTTACAATTTTCTAAGGAGTGCGCACAAGCACTTTAAGCCAACAAAAATGAATTCAGGAAAATAGGAGGATGAAGACAAAACGTTTGATGGTGACCCTTTGGAGAGGGCCAGGTACAACACTTGATGCATTACTTTTGCAGATGTGTGGATCCCACCAATAACCCCATTATCCAGAAGAACAGCTACATTTCATGTGCCACAGAGAAATGGCATCATCTCAGGGCAAGATTACTTAGTGAGTAGATCATAACACCATATAATGCAAATTGCACATTGATGGACATATTTGGTTGAGTATCATGTTATGATATTCTTCTGCAAAGACATTTCCTGTTGCACCAGTGTATAGGCATCAGTGCCATCTCAATTGTGAAATGGCAACACTCATGTATCCTGAAGTCAGATATGTATTAAAATGAGTAAATATATGTACTTATATACACCGAACTGTTTACCTCTCGAAGGTGACTCCAGCTCAGAGCGTGCTTAGCCCCCCAATTCAAAGACTAGAGTATAATGAGTAATATTGACCATATGAATATGACATTCATGTTTGTTGGTCTACTTGATGGTCTTTACATTACCTCTATGATATCAATCCAATCTGCATACATCCCAATGATTCTATTCTTTAATTCTTTGTACTTTGTTTCTAGGGAATTGCTTACTTTTAATAAAAGCACACATATGTGCATGACATATGTATTACATGTAAAAAACTTTCTGGAGATTGAACAGTTCTGTTGCCTAATTTGACAATATTTTTGGCCACACTTTCGTTCCTACGCAACACATGGAAAACCTTTATAATTTCTTTCATCATACAGATATTATGATCATTCTTTTTTATCATTTAAAGACCATAGTAGATACCACCACAAGGCTTGTTAATCTAGGATTGCTGCTATCAAATTCCAATCTGTTGTATAATGTGGCATTTAGCAGACATCCCCTTCTATAATCTACACCTTCTTTCTGTCTCATTGTCTTCTGCATCAGTTATTCTGGTAGAATAATCTTCCTATCTTGCAGAAACTTGCTTTCTACCTCACTAAATTTGTCTCTCACTTGTTAAACAGACAAGGCAGTGTTTGGAATTTAATTTTTATGAGGTCATCAACTGCACAACCAACTTTTAAGTAATGTCAGCTCCTCACCACTGCCCCCCACTATTACACTTTTCAGTACAGACACTATCCTGTACAGCTGCTACTAAAACTTCCTTACACAGTTCTTCTTCATCCTCGTTATTATTTAAAGGTATTCTAGAAAGACCATCAGATTTTTCCCTTAACAAAAACGTGTGGACAGTTAAAATGGAATTCGGTAACACAATAAGGACCCCATGTCGACTGTAAAGGAATGATGAGGCAGCAGAAGACTCAGGAGTCCATTTGTCCACTAATGTCAATTCAATTCTTTCTTTATTTGGTCATCATAACCATCAAAGTAACCTTAAAAATAATAGTTAAAAATACACAATTGCATAAATGCATTAATACATGATTTCATTGATTGGACACAAAACACGGTGGAAACAAGGACTACCTGTTAAAGAAGTGTTCAGGGTGAGAGAACGAGCCCCGTGATCATTGTGCGCTGTGGACTACCTGAGGCGCCATATAGCCCGCGCCTGTCATCCCTGAGTGCTGAAAAGCAAACACTGTGGAAACATGGACTACCTCACCCAAAAGTGCTCCGCGACAAGAGAAGGAGCCCTGTGATCCTTAGCTCCTGTGAATTCCCTGAGGCACTAAATATCACAACCCCATCATCCCCGAGTGCTGACCACCAAATACCATGGAAGCAGGGACTACTTGTCCCAGAGGTGCTTGGGGGAGAGAGCAAGATCAATGTGATTCTTGGCAACTGTGGACTTCCTGAGGGACTATTAAGCACAAGCTCATCATTCCACAGTGCGGCGCACAAACACTGTGGAAACATGGCTTCCTGTCCCAGAAGTGCTTGGGAGACAGGTGGATCCACGTGATCCTTGGCAGCTGTGGACTCCCTGAGACATTAAGTAGCACAAGCCTGTCATTCAGCAGCGCAGGGAACCAACACCATGCAAACAAGGACTACGTGTCCCAGAAGTGCTCGGGTGAGAGGAGGAACCACGTAAGGCTTGGCAGCTGTGGAATTTTTGAGGCAATATATGGCGCAAGACTATCATCCCACAGTGCAGGGCATCAAACACCCTGGAAACAGGGCTACCTGTCCCAGAAGTGTTCGCGAGAGGAGGATCCATGAGATCCTGGCAGCTGTGGATTCACTGAGGCATTATCACCTCGTACGTCTTCCTCATCCCAGTCCTTACCATGTGAGGCAATCCTGCCTCACGACAGCCAATAGAAACACTAGTTTGTTATTCATATACTATAAGCCCCTCCCAACCCCTGCTATGCCTGTTTTCTTTGCTGTCCAACACGTCTGCTGGAATGCTGGTATGCTGTGCCATGTTTCCTGTTTCTGCAAACGTTATCTTGATGGGGACATATGGTGACATGAGTTTTCTTTTACTTAATGTTCGTGTTACTTACTTTGCACGCTGCTGCACCAGTGTTACGGTCGGTTGCGTACCTGCTCCGTTGCGAGAACGCGCTTGTGCTTGACTGGGTCAGAGAGCTTTCCTTTGCCTTCTGGCCTAGGGTCATTCCGGTTCAGGGGTCTGCTAGTGGAATCTAGCTCCTGCAGCCATGATTTTAATTAAATGGCTATGGGGGAGGAGGCAGGGCTGTCCCTTCGGTTTGTTCCAAGTCTTGTGTTGATCGGGATTTGGTTGCTTGGTGACCGTATTTAAGGGGAGTGACTGGATACTTCCTGGTGTTTTCTGTGGCTTCCTGATTGGTTTGCTCTTCCTGCTTGTGACCATGGGTGATGAGAATTACTCTCCAGTGCTTGTGAAGTCCTTATCCAAGCAGAATAGGTTTCAGAAGATACAGGAAGATGACCTGTTGCAAATTTGCAGGTTTGATTTGCAGGATTTGATTAATTCTGCTGTGTAGGCTGCGCTGCTTGAACCTTCTGCTATGAAATCTAAGGAGGATGATGAGGACATGGACAATACCCCTAAGGGGAAGTATATCCAGGGGAAGGTTTTTTCAGACATGTTGATCCATATTCATGAGGTGCTGGGGTTTGATCCTGAATTATTGTCTGATGAGGGGTTTTACTTCCAGTATAGTGCCTCGGTGGCGGATGACCTGCTTTTTTTCATGATGTCATTAAGGATATTCTGGCTAAGGAATGGCTTGAGGTTGACACGCAGGGGATTCCTCAATTTCTGGAGAAGCGGTATCGCATGGCGGAGTTTGATGCCCAGTTTCCTCAGGTTCCTAAGGTCAATTCTATTTTGTCCTCCATGGCTTCTTCTTCTTTATCTTTGACTTGCTGACCCAGTTGAACGGAAAGTGGAGTCCACTCTCTAGCGTTCTTATGCTGCTTCTAATTTTATGGTTCGTGCTAGCACTTATTCGGCCTATGCTTCAGAGGTCCTTATCAAGGATTTTAAGAAATTGTTTGACTGTTTTCAGGATCATTGGGATCCCACTCCTATCCTGGTGCAGATGGATGTCTTGGCTCAGTTTCTCTCTGATGTGACTTTTGATATCCTGTGGACCTTCTCCTTGACTGCCGGGGCAGTGGTATCTGGTAGGAGGTCTCTCTGGACCATGCCTTGGTGTCTTGATGGTGCTCAAAAGTCCTTGGTTCAGAAACTGCCTTTTGAGGGTCCCCTGCTTTTTCGTGATGATTTGAACACGATGGTGCAGCGGTCTGCGGAGGAGAAGAAGTTGTTGAAACCATTTCAGACTGTGCAGAATAAGAAATCTCTTTTCCACAAGCAAGGGTTTAAAGGTGCTCTTTCCTCTTCTCAGCCCTTTTGTGGTCGGGCCTGTTGTCAGGGGGCTGAGTTCCATTATAAATCTCAGCTTCAGCAACAGCAGCAATCCCAGGGTGCTGGACAAAAATGAGTATGCGAAGGTGGTGACTCATCTCTATTTGTTCCTGGATCGTTAGTCAAGTCTTATTTCTGACCAGTGGACCCTGTTGATCATCGCTCTTGGTTACCGGATTTCATTCTGGGGCCATACCCCTTTGGACTGTTTTCAGTTTACCTCATTGTCAAAATAACCTGTGAAATGGTCTGCCACATTGACCTGTTGTTATCAGAGAGTGCTGTTGTGCTGGTTTCGGGGGTGGAGCAGTGCTTGGGGTTCTATTCCACTCTGTTCCTGGTCCCTAATCCTGATGGTTCCTTCCACCCGATTCTGAATCTCAGATCTTTGAACAAGTTGGTGTGGCTGGATCATTTTTGGATGGTCAACTTACAGTCCGTCATTCCCCTCATCCAGGAGGGACATTTTTTGTCTTCTCTTGATTTAGAAGATTCCTATTTTCACTTTCCCGTCCATCTGGAAAGTCAGCGATTCCTAAGGTTTGCAGTGAACTGGACCTATTATCAGTTTTGGGTGTTGCCTTTCAACCTCTCTACTGCTCCCCTGACTTTTACCAAGGTATTGGCTCCTGCTGTGGGGGGTTTGCAGCATCAGGGTTTCTCTGTGTTTCCCTATATTGATGATTTCTGGTCTCTGCTTCCTCCCTCCCCAAGGCTCTTCTGGCGATGGAAGCAACAATGCCATGTTCCAGGGTCTGGGGTTCAAGTTAAATCTGTCAAAGTCTCATCTGGTTCCTGTTCGGAGACGTAAGTTCATCTGGGGACTTTTCAGCACCTTGTAGGGGCTGGTTTTTCTTCCTCCTGTTTGTATCCTTTCCCTGCAGACTCTGTTTCGGGACCTACTGTGTCGCCCTTCTGCCTTCTGGGTTTGGTTGTGGGTCCAGGGCTTTGATGGCTGCCACCACGGCGGTGGTTCCTTGGGCTCGCCTGAATCTCAAACCCTTGGTGAATCATCTGTTGGCTCAGAGCGACCCCTCCCGGGAGGATTACGAACCTCTTGTTCCTCTCTCCCCTGTCCTGGTTCAGGATTTGGACTAGCAGCTTTACACTCCCAATCTGGAGAAGGGAGTGCACTTTCAACTTTCTCCTCCCCGCTTCTTGATGACGGACGCCAGTCTTTGGAGTTGAGGGCCACATTAGGGTCCTTGGAGGCCAAGGGTCAGTGGTCTCAGAGGGACAGCACCCATTCCTCCAACCAGCGAGAGTTGGCAGTCATTTGGCAGGCGATACTGTTCCTTCAGGTTTCTCTCCAAGGGGAGAATCTGTTGGTTTGTACCAACAATGAAATTGCTCGTTGTTACTTTACCAATCGGATGAGATCCAGGTGAGCGTTTCTGAATCTGCTGGCTTCTATGATTTGTGCCTGGGCAGAATCTCACCTGTTGGCGTTAGGGGCTGTTTACATTCATGGGAGTCTGAACTTTCATGCGGACAGCTTGAGCCACAACCTTCTGTACTCTGTTCTCCACCATCTGTCTGTTTCTCTGTTCAAGCACCTTTGTCTTTGGTTCGAGACTCCCTATATCAATCTTTTTGCTTCCCATCACAACACTCTTCTCCCCCGGTTTTGTTCTGAGGTGGATTATCCTCAGGCTTACAAGGTGGATGCTCTCTCAATTCCTTGGCCTTTGGGCCTTCTGTATGCCTTTCCTCCAATTCACCTCGTCCCGAGGGTGCTGCAGAAGACTGGGGGAGAGGGTGCCTGTCCTTTTTTGGTCTCACCACCTTTGGTTTCCGCTCCTGAATCAGCTGGCGAAGGCAGGTTTTCCCGGCTTTCCTTGGTTAGGGTTCTACTTCAGTGTCCGCTCCTGTCTTTGCCCAGTCTTCGTCGCTTACATTTGATGGCCTGGCTGTTGAGCGGCTGACTTTGAAGTCTTTGGGCTGTTCTTCTGCGATGGCCTGCGACATTCAACAGTCTTGTCAGCCTTCAACTCTTAAAAGCTATGGAAAGCACTGGGGCTCTTTTGTCTCATAGTGTTTCTCTCATAATACAGATCATGTGGTTGGGGATCCAGCTTCTATTCTCGATTTTCTTAGAGCTGGTTTTTTGAAAGACGTTTCCTCTTCTACCTTGTCTGCTCAATGGGCTGCAGTTAGGGCATGTAGGTCCTGGGACCTCCTTGGAGATTGTTGCTATTTTGCTGAGTTGGCTTCTGCGTAGTTTTTGGCATTGTCATCCGGTCACCTCTGTGATTGTACCTTCTTGGGATTTGCCGACTGTTTTGAGGGGTCTGCAGGTGCCCCCCTGTGAACATTTGTTGGAAGCAGATTTGTTGTGGTTGTCTGCTAAGGTGGCTTTTCTCTTGGCCATCATCTCCGCTAGACAGTTGGGTGTTTTGCTTATCTCCTACCCTTATTTGCAGTTCCTTCAGGATAGCGTTGTTTTGCGGCTTGATCCAGCTTTTCTCCCTAAAATGTCTTCCAAGATCCATTTGCAGCAGGAGGTGGTCCTTCCTTATTTTCCTGTGGATGGGGACTAGTTTGTTCCTTCGACCTTGGATGTTCACAGAACCCTTCAGGTTTACCTTCAATGTACCCTGGGGTTTCGACTTCCCCCTGCAAAGTTTGTCTCCTGTGGGGGTGTGGCTAAGGGGACAAAGGTTTCTAGTTCCACCTTCAGTCAGTGGGTGCATTTGGTGGTGTACCAATCTTATAACTCTGTGGTTCTCCCTCCTCCTTCTCAGGTGCAGGGACATTTGACACGTTCTGTGTCAGCTGTAGTCTCAATCAAGGAGATTTGTAGGGCGGCCATTTGGAAGTCCCATCACACGTTTGTACGGCATTATCGCCTTGATGTTTTACATGCCTCTGTTGACATTTTTGCTGTTGGAGCTTTGAACGCTGCTGTGGTTTAATCATTTGTTTGATTACATTCTTGTACTTTGCATGGATGCCTGGTGTCCTGCGTTTTTCTTCTTAGTTTCATGCTTGTGGGTTTCTAGCACAGTAAGGACTGGGACAAAGAGGACATATGAGGGGATAATATCTTGTTACTTACTGGTAATCTATGTTACCCTGATTATGGTCCTCCATCCCAGGCCTGTTCCCTTCCTCCCTCTTGCTGTGTTTGTAACTGAACTTATTGATAGAAGGCATAGTGGTGGGTGGGGAGGCTTATATTATAAAGATTTAAAAAATACTGGAGTTTGTATTGTCTGTCTTGAGCCAGGATTGCCTCAGATGGGAAGGACTGGGATGAGGAGGACCATAATCAGGGTAATGAAATTACTAAAAATTATGTAGCGCAAGCCCGTCATATGGCAGTTCAGGACACCAAACACCATGGAAACTGGGACTACTTGTGACAAAGTGCTCAGGTGAGAGGAGGAGCCACCTGATCCTTGGCAGCTGTGGACTCCCTGAGCCACTATATAGTGTGAGCACGTCATACAGCAGTGTGGGACCCATGCAAAACGCATCCAGGCCAATTCTGCTCCCGTCAGCATCAGGAAGAGACAGGGCAGGACCACCTCCTTGGTTCTGTGACCTGGTGTTGTCTATTGAGTTTCCTGTTTGGACTACTTTACACCACCACTAAGGAACTGATGCCTTTCACTTATTCACTTGGCTAATCTTGTTGTGTGCATGGCCTCTCTGGGATGTTACCTGGTTGCGGCGAGCCAACCAATAATCCTTGTTGGACCTGAACCCAGGATTGCTGCTGTATTCCTGCTCTACGCTGCCTGGGGGTCACAACTAGCAGCACGATTCCCTGTAGCTTGGCAGCTACAAATTTTATGTAGAGCTGAGCGTCTGAGCCAAATACCTCTTGGACTTCTACTTGAGTGACTCTTTATATCAATTTGTCTGCTCGTCCCTTTCCGGACTATAGGCATTAATCTGCCTTGTATTTCCCTAGGGTCTAGATTAGGCTGTTTGCCCCCTTGTTGTGTTGTGCCTTAAATTGCAGGGACTAACCTCTACTTCACTCGCATTATTTTCTTAGTTCATTGTTGTTTTCAGGCTTACAGGGTTAGCCTGTCTCATTTTATTGGGGGCTACAACAGGGATTAGCCCTGCCTACGACCCTTCTAAGGATTGGCCTAGGGACAGAATCCTCTTATTTCTAACTAGGCTGTTGGTTTCTGATCCTTTGACCTTATAACACTATTACGTGGAAGGTGCCCCCTAAAACTACTTGCTATTTACCACTATCATTGGATCCTACTATGTGGAGTACATTTACATTACATTCTGTGGGAAGTGCACTCTGTTTTTCATGATGTGGGGCAGGAGTCGTTAGACCCGGGCAACAGGAGACTATTGTTCTTTCTAGGCTCCCCATTGGGTGTGAATAGGTTTGTCTTCATGTTTCCTCTTTAATGATTGCCAGCCATGGGTAAGCGGAAAGCTGTTCCTTTTGTCAACAAGCCCAACAATTGTGCTAGGAAAGTTGGAGATTCTAGCACCCTCAACCAAATTAATGATTTGATTAAGTCGGTTGAGATGATAATGAACCCGCCCATATCCACTGCTACCCGGAGTCCAGGGAAAAATGTGAAATCAACTCAACCTGACATTTTTGGGAAGGAGCCAGAGAAGGTACAGATGGGCAGGAGTAAACCACCTGCAAGCTCAGACCCTGTGTCTAACTCTTCCACAGATGGTTAAATGCCCATTGCTTCCTTGGTGTTCCAACTGCCCTCACTTGATCATGTAGTGCTCTGCTCCAATAAGCTTAAACCTCTGATGGAGAGTGCTATGGGAGGGTTACCAGTGGCTGTTTGTTGGGTGTGGAGGCTAGCATTACCACCTGTTGCATGACACAACAGCCAATGTGTGCGTGTTTGTACTAGCATTGTGCAATGAAGTATTTGGTCTGAAAGAAGTTGTTAAATCTTTGGAATGTAAATGCAATACTGCTACACAAATGTTAGCTCAGACTACTACACCACAGGGTAATGCAGTTAGCTCAACCCTTTCTTTGTCCCTTGCCATTCCTACTTCTGAAATACCTCAGCAGCATAGACTCAGGGTTTCTTTGAATATTGGTAGGACACCGCCAGCTTGCCCTGTTCATCTATCCCAAACCCCAGGCATCAGGAAAGGCAAAAAGGATTAATCTTTGGGCAGGTTCATAGACGTGGCTACAACTTTGCTGACCATTATAGCCCAGTATATTCTAGTAGAACATTTGCTCCTGCTTTCTCTGGAAGGAACAACAGCAGTAAACACAGGATAGTTTTCCAGGTAGCGGCATCTGTGGTTTTTAGTGCGTTGAGAGACTCACCCGGACAAAACATTGTGAAGGCTATTATAACTTCAAGTTAATTAATGTGCTTAAAACTGGGGAAGGAGTGTTTTGAGGGAACCGACACTTTACACAACAAAGTTCTTCTCTGCATATGGTGAAATTATCAGTTTACGGCAATCATTATGGAGGATATCCTGAGTTCCAGCAGACATTGCTCAGAACTTGAGTTGAGGTATTGGTGGCTTCTAGAGGATTCCTAGGTGGCCTACTGGCAATTGAAGCTCATGATATCCGCACCACAGAAACCTGGATCCACTTTGCTATCTGTAGCAAAAGAGGGCATAGTGGTCATCCATGGCTGGGCGAGGGTGTCTCCTGGAAGGAGTGACCCTTAACTGGTGTTGGTTGACTACAATTCAAAAGCGCGCCCACAGCACCTTTGTCCCAGTGCACATTGTTGTGGCCCCTGAAGTCTTGACATCTCAACTAGTAGTAAAGGATAGTAGTAAAGGAAGATTCTATCCTCAGGGCAAGGACTGTTTTTTGGCCATCCCACTGGAGCAATGTGGAGCCATGGGTTAGCTGCAGATCTTCTCCTGGAACTTGGCTGGTTTAAGCAGTAAGTCGGTGGACCCATCATAGGGCAACTACGTTGATTCCTTCCATCTTTGCCTTTTATAGGAAACCTGGGGCTTAGAGCCATTACCCTTGTCTGGTTTGGCCCTTTTTTAGTAGATGAGCTCACTTTTTATGTCGAGTCATACCTCAAAGGGCCTCCTCATATGGGTTCAAATCTCCCTCAACTGAGTTATTGAGCAACTAGAGATAAAGTTGCCAGATATGCAAGGGTTATCTATAAGGGTTAGCAATGGGCCTTCTATCAATATCTATAACTTCTACAATCGTGGTGTGGTTTCCAATTGTGCTTGTCCCACATCAAGTATCCTCGATAATCACTTAGAGTTCTTGCTTTCTAAACCTAAGAACATTCTCTGAGATGACTTTAATACCACCTTCAAGCAGATGGATTATATTACGCTGGCAACCAAAGCAGAAGATGCAGCCCTGGCTATCCCCAAATTGAATACCACCCCCTTTAAAAACCTGTTCGATATTGGCCATACAAATGTCTCTGTGTACAATTGCCAATAGGGTTCAGGCATGGAATGGCAGAACAGATTCCCATCAGACCAGGGCTTTCACTTTCACTAGGGGTTCATTATATATTGCTCTCGATGTATAGAACTGGAGGTTTTCTGTGTTACTGACAGGACAGAGAATGACCATAACCCACTGCACCAATCGCTCAAAGAAGGGCTATTTGAGCTTTCAGACCATATCAGGCCAGAGGTGGCCCCTCTGCTAATGAGGAGGAGTTTTAACCCACTGCTCTCCAACCATTTCAAAATTAAAAATAAAATTATAATTGTAGGAAGCTGGCTCTGTATATACTGTACCAAAGTGAGGTATAGTGTACACAGAATCCAGTGAAACCCAAAAGGTAGGCAGAGGTAAAGTAGATAGCACCTCACTCTCTATTTGTAGTAGTGTAGTTGAGCAGTACAGCTTTATCAGAGGACAGTGTTAAGCATTTTTTGTACCCACTCAGTCAGAAAATAAATTCACACACTCGAAGACTGAACTTCAGACCAATTGTTTTTGTATAAAATATTCTTTTAGTTATTTTATTTTCTAGAACCAAGCAAGCCTGGCACAGGTGAGCAATACATACTTTACAGTAGTAATGCAGTTGTAACACATTTTGGTTTGCAAATGTATATGCACTTTGTTTTGGTTACAGTATTGTTACTGAAAATGCAATGCATTGTAAATACAAACATATACTTTGTATAGGCTTTTTAGTGTTTAGTGAAATGACCAGTAGATTGCCTTGCAGATTACTTTTCTTTCACAGTACAGTATACCTGGATACTGCACTGGAACATCTCCTGTAAACAGGTGAGTAAAAGCATTTTTGTTATTTAGTACAATTTTAAAAGGATTTCTTGTTTTCCAACTCCACAATTTAGAAACTTTTCATAGAAACACAGTCAATGTTATCCTATGGAGGAAAATAGCGTTATCGGTTAGCAAGTAAGTATTTTGTTGTGGGAGCTGGCATTCTGGGGTTAGACTTAGGTGTCCCCCTCCAGGGCCAAGGATGCACTCTTGTTACACCCTCAGTGGCACTAAGGCGGCCGGGTGCAGAGTGCTGAGGCCCAATGCTATCCAAAAGGGGATAGGGGGTCTCTGGTTGGTGGCTGCTAACGAGCAGGCCACTGGGTTGTGGGAGCAAAGCTCCTAGACTTAAGCTCAGGGCAAATGGGGATTCGAGCCAGCACAAATTGTGCACCCTCAGCGACACTGGGACAGCAGGGTGCAGAGTGCTGTTTTGGCGTCAGGTGCCCTGTAGCTTTCAATGGGGAGTCTCAAGTTTGCAAACACACTGCAGGCTCGGGGATGAAGGTCTTTTGGGTGCGACCACCACTTGGAGAGGTAAATTGGAATGTTGGGGGTTGGCTAGGCACCGTTGGTTGGGCCACTCATGGCCGTGGGGCGTCGGGTGCAGTGTTGCCTTTATGGGTTGGATCATCTTACCAGCTCCTGGTCGTGGTTGGGGAACCTTCTGGTTTGAGGCTGCAGGTGTCAGCTGGGGGCTTGAGGCAGGTCAGTGGTCAGCGAATATCAGGTCAAGATTGCTGGGGAGCCTTCCTCTTAGTGTTGGGCCTCTCAAACTTGAACCATGGGCATCGGGTACAGAGTGGTGCAGACTCGCTGACTTTGGCAGACCTGGAGTTTGTTGGTGAACAAATCCGGTGTTCACGGGAGACAGAGTCTTTTCTTTTGAAGGCAGGGCAGGTCTTCAGAGTTCTTGAAGCTGCAGGTTGCAGGACGCACCAGAGTTTCTCTTCTGCAGTGTCGAGGTGGGGAGAGGCCGGAAGGGCTAGGGCCAAGTCAGTAGCGTAGTCCTCTTATTACTTTCGGCATGACTGTTCGGTCCTTCTTCTTCTTTTCCTCTTCTGGTTTCTTGTCTGAGGAAGCAAGGTTCAGGGTTGCCCCTAAATACTAGATTGAGGGGTGTTACAGGTAGGTAAAAGGTTGGGACCAATGAGTCTCTTCCCTGGGGTGAGTATAGGCCCTATTATGCCACCCTCAGGGTGGGAGAGGGGAATACGCCTTTCCCTGGCTGGCCGGGTTCCCCTTCATCTGCAAGATGGCAGGGACTGAGAGTTGTGCTTCACCTCGCCTCCCCCACGTGAGGGGTGGAGTTCGCAGCGGTGGGCACACCTCTCTTCCTCACTTGTTTTTCCCGCTGGTTTTCCCACCGAAAGTGGGGGTAAGAACCAGTGGGGACCAGTTGCTGAAAGCAGCAAGTGGCCTGGGAAAACTCATAAAGGCGGCAAGCCTTTGAAGCTTCCCCTTCATGGATCCTGCCCATCCTGGGGAGGAGGCTTTGCACCTCATCCCAGGATGTGCAGTGTTTCAGGCCCCTGATAACAGCAGGCTCTCGACCCAGGGGTCCAGAATCATGTCTGGTAGGGGCAGCTGAAAGCAGCCACTCAGCCTGGACACTAGTGGTAGGTTGTTTTTCAGTGGGATTCTCTAAGATGCACTCTGTGTGCATTTTTCATGAAATCCCACACTGGCATCAGTGTGGGTTTAATGTGGTGAGAAGTTGTCAGGGGGTCCCTACCTGCCACGGGTCGGGTGACGACATTAACCCGTGTTCCTTTCCGCCACAGCCTTGCTTCGGACACGGTCCCTTTAACACTGCCTGGGCTTTCCCGGAGGAGGGACCGCCGTCACTGTCGTCACCACCTTCGTCACCACCCTCCCTCCAATCAGGAACGACGCTGGCGCTCTTAGCGCGAGAACCGGAAGAGAACGCCGCGAGCGGACGGGGAGAAGAGGAGCTGTCCAGGGAACCTCGTCAGGACCGCGGTGTTCCAGGAGAAGAGAACGTGAGAGCGGTATCGTCCCCGGAGTCCAGGAAAGACGCCGGAATCATTTCGCCCCAAGAAGAAGGAAAGCCGGGAGGCCAACAGAACCACGCTCCGCCCCGCCACACTTCAGGAGGAGAAGTGTGGCTCCACAAGGTACGGGCCAGATTACGGGGACTGGTCTTTTCACAGGGAGGGAACGGGTAGGGGTGGTCGGCGGTCACCGGATCTGTGTGACTCTGAGGCGTTCTTCACATCCCCGCTTGTTTTCACTCAGACACTTGCTGTGTTTTCACACTGGTAATGGTCCCTGGTGATCCCCCCACTCCCCGCTTCCCCCTCCTTCTTATTCAGTGGCCCAGCAACACCAGTAACCCCGAGTGTTTTCTTTATTTGTTTCGAGTGCCGTATGGAGCCGGATGTCATTGCTACTTGAGAAGTGGACCTCTGCAGTAAGATGATCCACCCCGGCCGGACCAGGAGGGCATAACTATCTAGAACTGTGGACATATTTGGATTACCAGATCCCTGTTACTGTGCAAGACCTTGTTGAATATAGAGAATAAAACAATACTCTACATCCCTTTGCGTGGAGCACCTTCTGTTAAGGGTAGCACCCTTTTAACCCCCAGCACGTGTTCCACAATTGGCGAGCCAGATAGGAGCATAACCGCCCTCTGATACAAGATGGAGACGCTTATACAGCAAATGAAAGAAGGCCAGGATAAACTGGAGTGGGCCATAGGACAGACATCTAGCCAGGCTGAAGCTGACCGCACAGCCTTTTCCACTGCCATACAAGCCCAAGCGGACAGTCTCTTGAAGTTGGCTGAGGGCCAAAATCAACTTATGGCGGTGCTAGGACAGGGTAGAACAAACGCCCCAACCCCAGGAGCGGTTGTCCCTCTCCAAAAGTTCACCCCCGGAGACGACCCTTTGGCTTTCTTTTTAAACTTCGAGAGAGCAGCTAGGGCTAGTGCATGGCCTGGTGACAGGTGGCCCTTTTACCTCGCACCTCTCTTAACGGGTGAAGCACAGGCCGCCTACCATATGGTTAATAAGGACGGTACCACAGTCTACGCTGTAGTTAAACAGTATATCCTTGACCGTCTTGGGGTGGATGAAGTGACACATAGACTGAAGTTCCGGCAGGAACGCGGAAGCCCAGGAGACCTTCCCAAAACCCTCTTTTACAAACTAAAAGCAGCAGCTGACCTGCGGCTCAAACCACAGGAAGGGAACATCAAAGCAGTAATGAATAAAATCTATCTCGAACAGTTTTTGGAGGCCTTACCATATGGGACACAGCGTTGGTTGAAGCAACATGCAGGCCTGACTCTTGAACACGCCATCGAAATGGCTACTAGCTATGCTCGGGCCCAAGGTCGTCCCCCCTTAAGGGAACCAGAGAAAATCAATAAAAGTATACCTGGGAAACCCGATAAGAATTATCCAAAGGCACCAATAGAGCCTCCACGACCACGTCTGCCTAAACCGGACTTTCAGCCCAACCCTGGTCCTCAATGTTATGACTGTGGTGAGTGGGGGCATATTGCAAGGTATTGCTGAAAAAAACTGAAGGAAAAAGAAGAAGAACCTATGGATGTGAGCTATGCCCCACATTCTCTTCTATACGCCCAGGAGACAGGACCAGTCTTCTATGTGAGTGTGAACATTTATGGGAGGGTGGTTAGTGCCTTACTCGACTCGGGGTGTAGACATTCAGTAGTTAAACAAGAATTGATTCCCTCTACTTGCCTGCTACCAGGGAAAGTTGTTCACATCAGGTGCGTCCATGGGGACGTTAGGGAGTATCTGTTAGCTAAAGTAGGCCTCTCTACCGCCGCAGGGACTAGAACAGAAGTAGTGGTTGGAGTTGTGGATGCGCTCCCTGAGTCAATGATAATAGGGACTGACAACCCGAGCTTCACCACCCTTATGTCTGAGGCCCTACAATATACTCTAAGCAATAATCTTCTTGCTTCTGAACCATGGGCTAGGGTCACCCAATTCAGAACCGCCCAGTTAAAAGATGCCTCTCTCACCAACGCCTGGCACATAGCCCGATCAGCTCAGGACCCTGTCAATAGAACCTATCCCACCTTCATCGAAAAAAATGGCTTGTTATATAGGGTAGCTAAACCGGATGCGGTACCCCAGTTCTTGGTTCCTGTTGCCTTTAGGGACCAGATACTGTTTTTTGCACATGCACATTTGCTCGCAGGACATTCAGGCGCAGAAAAGACAGGGCAGGCCATTCTACAACACTTCTTCTGGCCAGGGGTGTATGCACAGATACAGCGCTATTGTCAAGAATGCCAGATCTGTCAATGGCAAAACCCCTATATTCCCCCTGCGGTTCCTCTGAACCTGTTACCCATAATAGGGAAACCATTTGACAGGCTAGGAATGGACCTTATAGGGCCATTGCCTAAATCTGCGAGAGGTCATTTATATGCGTTGATCTTAGTGGACTATGCCACTCGCTATCCCGAGGCATATCCCCTTCGGGCACCTACATCATCAGCCATTGCTCAGAAGCTTGTTGAGGTCTTCTCTAGGATGGGGTTTCCTCGAGACATTATTACGGACCAAGGAACGCCTTTTGTTTCGCGTTTAATGGCCCAAGTTTGTAAACAACTCAGAATCACTCACATCAAAATCTCTGTTTATCATCCCCAGACAGACGGTTTGGTTGAGCGATACAACGGTAGCCTAAAGCTCACCTTAAAGAAACTCCTAACTGGGGATGGGAAGAACTGGGATCAGTTATTACCCTTGGCTCTCTTTGTCCTCCGGAGTCAAAAACAAGCGAGCTTGGGCACCTCTCCTTTTGAGCTGTTATTTGGTCAAACCCCAAGAACCCTACTCGAAATAACCAAAGACAGTTGGGAAAAGGAGGGAGTATAGAAGGCAGAGGCTCTACTGGACTATACCCAACAGCTCCAAACCAGACTTCACAAACTTAGAACATTGGCTCATGATCATCTCGCCATAGCCTAGAACAGACAAAAGACCTTTTATGATAAGGGAAAAAAATGGAGGGAACTTGACGTTGGTGATTGGGCTTTGGTCTTGTTGCCTTCGTCAACACATAAGCTCAGGAAGGAATGGCAAGGACCTTTTGAGGTATGCAGGAAAATCGGTAAAACCACGTATATCCTGCGCCTTAAGGGCAATAAAACCCAGATGTACCACATAAACTTGTTAAAAAAGTGGTTAGGAAAACCTCCCCAAGCAGTCCATACCCTTACAACTGTCCCTCATACTGTTCATGACACCCCTATAAACCCTGACTTAACTGAAGGGCAACGGAAAGAAGTGTTATCTCTTCTGCTCCGCTTTTCTGATGTGTTTTCCGACCAACCAGGAAAGACAAACATAGCAATACACTCCATACCCACTGCTCCCGGGACGGTAGTAAAACGAAAGCCTTATTGTGTCCTTGCAGCCAGAAGAGCAGCCTTTGAAGAAGAGGTCAACCAGATGCTGCGTTCTGGGGTGATTGTACCCTCACACAGCAACTGGTGTTCTCCGGTAGTACTAGTCCCCAAACCGGATGGTAGTATTCGTTCTTGTATTGACTTCAGAGCTGTGAACAGGGTCTCTAAACAAGACGCATACCCTCTTCCTCGCGTGGACGAGTTGTTAGAACGTCTTGGTGAAGCTCGGTATATCACAACTATAGACCTCACCAAGGAGTATTGGCAGATTCCACTAAACCCGGCAGATCAGGAGAAAAACTGCTTTTTCCACGCCCTCTGGTCACTACCATTTCACTGTTTTTCCGTTTGGACTGCACGGCGCCCCGGCGACATTCCAAAGGGCAATGGATAAAGTCTTGTCTTCCCATCAGCAGTATTCGTCAGCTTACTTGGACGATATCGTTGTCTACAGTAAGACATGGGAAGACCATACAAGACATCTTGAGAACATACTCTCTAGTCTCAGACAAACAGGCTTCCACATAAACGCCAAAAAGACAAGGGTCGCCTTCCAAAAGGTGAAGTATCTAGGCTATCTCCTAGGCAATGGGTTGATAGAACCACAAACGGAGAAGGTGAAAGCTATCCTGGAAGTTCCCTATCCAAAAACCAAAAGGGACATGAGAGCATTCCTCGGCCTAGTGGGATACTATAGGCGGTTTATTCCTCAGTTTGCGAATATGCCTGGACCTCTAACAGATCTGTTGAAGAAAACCCAGTCATCCCCTAGGTTACCTGCCCCTACCCCCAAAGAAACCAATGCCTTTCAGGCATTACAAACTGTCCTTACCACCGCACCTATCTTGGTATCACCGGACTTCACAAAAACATTCATCATCCAGACGGATGCTTCAGGGGTGGGTATCGGGGCAGTTCTTTCTCAAAAGGACACTGATGGGCTGGAGAGACCGATTTTGTACATCAGCCGTAAACTGTTCCCCAGAGAATTGGCCTATTCTACTATTGAGAAGGAAGGTTTGGCGGTCCGCTGGAGTGTGGACAAACTCAGATACTATCTCGAGGGAAGGCCCTTCATTTTATATACGGATCATGCCCCTCTGACATGGCTTCAAAGGAACCGGGGACACAATGACCGTATCCTCAAATGGTTTTTGGCTCTGCAACCATTTCAGATTGAGGTACGCCATCGCAAAGGTTCGGAGCAGGGGAATGCTGACTTTCTCTCCCAATTTCCTCTTTCCCCCGATCGGGGAAATCCTGGGTGAGGGATGTGTCAGGGGGTCCCTACCTGCCACGGGTAGGGTGACGACATTAACCCGTGTTCCTTTCCGCCACAGCCTCCCTTCGGACACGGTCCCTTTAAGACTGCCTGGGCTTTCCCGGAGGAGGGACCGCCGTCGCTGTCGTCACCACCTTCGTCACCACCCTCCCTCCAATCAGGAACGACGCTGGTGCTCTTAGCGCGAGAACCGGAAGAGAACGCCGCGAGCGGACCGGGAGAAGAGGAGCTGTCCAGGGAACCTCGTCAGGACCGCGGTGTTCCAGGAGAAAAGAACGTGGAAGCGGTATCGTCCCCGGAGTCCAGGAAAGACGCCGGAATCATTTTGCCCCAAGAAGAAGGAAAGCCGGGAGGCCAACGCAACCACGCTCCGCCCCGCCACACTTCAGGAGGAGAAGTGTGGCTCCACAAGGTACGGGCCAGATTACGGGGACTGGTCTTTTCACAGGGAGGGAACGGGTAGGGGTGGTGGGCGGTCACGGGATCTGTGTGACTCTGAGGCGTTCTTCACATCCCCGCTTGTTCTCACTCAGACGCTTGCTGTGCTTTCACACTGGTAATGGTCCCTGGTGATCCCCCCACTCCCCGCTTCCCCCTCCTTCTTATTCAGTGGCCCAGCAACACCAGTAACCCCGAGTGTTTTCTTTATTTGTTTCAAGTGCCGTATGGAGCCGGATGTCATTGCTACTTGAGAAGTGGACCTCTGCAGTAAGACGATCCACCCCGGCTGGACCAGGAGGGTATAACTACCTAGAACTGTGGACCTTTTTGGATTATCCAGATCCCTGTTACTGTGCAAGACCTTGTTGAATATAGAGAATAAAACTATACTCAACATCCCTTTGCGTGGAGCACCTTCTGTTAAGGTTAGCACCCTTTTAACCCCCAGCACGTGTTCCACAGAAGTATGATACCAAACTCAGTGTTTCAGTGTAGCCACTATGGTGCTGTAGTGTTCGTAATGACAACCTCCCAGCTCCATATACTCTTAATGGCGGCCCTGTACTTACAATCTCTTTAGAATGGACGTAGACACTGTAGGGGTAGAGGGCTCATGTACCTGTACCCTCACCACTGGTATAGGGCACCCAGCTAGAGGGGTGACTGATCCAGGGCAGTGGGCTGTAGGCATGGCTCACAGGGAATTGTGCCATTTTGACTCTTCACCTTGTTCTGCACCGAGACACGTATCCTGCAAAGGCAGTGTGTGAGTGTAAAGGTACAGGACCTCAAAGGGTGGCACAATAAGTGCTGCAACCCTTAGAGGCCTTCCCTGGTCACTCTGCCCTGGGTACCTGTGGTACCATTTACCAGGGACTGACCTTTGGCCAGAGATGCCAATTGGGCCCAAGGTACACTCAGTCAAAGCACATCTGCAATTCAGCACAAAGTGGGGGCTACCATGCAGAGAAGTGTGGAGAAGTGTGGCTCACTGGTTAGAGGAGGCAGACCTGGAAGCAGAGGTCAGCCCGGGACCAGGGTTCAATTCCCGGCTCGGCGGGGTCTTGAGTCCTAAAAATGTCCATGGACTCGACAATTCTCGCTCCGGTGCCTACTCGGTTCATGGGTTCACACTCTGCGACTCTGGGCAATAGCTTGCTTAATCTCCACAACGGCCCCTCACGGCGGGATGCCTGGCTTTCACCTTGCGGATACCCTGCTGGGGTTATCTCACAGGGGAATACCATGACGGGTTGGTGGCACTCTCTAAGTATTCATGACAATTTGGCCAGCTGTCTTTATGAAACCAAACTGTCATGCGCACTTTACATGTTCTCCACTGGCTGTATTGTATATTCTGGGCAGAGAACCTGCACAGGCTCCCTTTCCCCGTCTAAGTGCCGACCCATAATGCTCAGACCAATCACAACGCTGCTGTCATTGTCACTGCAGCATCGTGATTGGCTTCAGGGATTCCGAGTGCCTCCTGCTGCCGGGAGTCAAGACAGGAAATCGATGAAGAGGAAGGAGGAGAGGAGGCAGCCGGCCGAACCTGGGTACGTGCTTTAAAAAAAAGTCATTCCACCAGCCCTCCCCATGCCCCCACCCTAATCCGGTAGCAGTTGTTACTGAACCAGGCTACCTGGGGATGTAAATGCTGGAAACTCCAGGAGGGCTCTTAAGTGGCCAAAAATCTATTCTTGCCCTATGCAACCTACCCCAATTTCCAACTTTTTTGACACAGTCTTTTGCCCATACAAGGATGTTTATTTAGATACCATTCCCATCTTTATAATTCATGATCATTTCATTGGCTTTTTAAATTGCCTCTTCAAGCTGGAGGTTAGTACTGGCAAAAACAAATGAATTGTCTCAGAGTTTGCCCCTTGGTTTCCTAAAGGCTGCAAATAGGCCAGAGCATGCTTGCTGCTATTAAATCTTTATGGCCTTTACAGATTTGTGAGGCAAGTAGTTACTATAAAAAATATACTAGAGGCTAGCAAAAAGAACTGGGATGGCAAAATTGGCAGGATTTGTTAGAAGCTTCCAAAAGAAAGGATGTTTCTTTTTTTGGCACATTGTGGCACATGACAGTTCAGAAGCTCGCACTTCTACTGCACACCACATTTAACAACAGACTTGGGTTCAACATTTTGGCAATATTTATTCTTCTCCCCCCTTATGTCCAGTTGCCATCTAGTATTGATCTGCACACCCAAGTTGATGTAGATTCTGTCAAGCTCAGTACTGTCATCTTCTCCTCAGACAACACAATTAAGCAATCTTGTCCGAGAAAGCACCCTGACTAGATCTTAATTCCAGGTGACTTGTATTGCTTCGAGATCTAGACCCCATTTATTGATATTCTGTCCAACTCCATCATGTCAGGTACTCTCCTTCCTGGTTCATAGAGATTAGCAGTGATTATACCAATCTTTAAAAAGGGTGCCATGTTTGATCCAAATAAGGCCTATTAGCCTCATTGACATTTTATAGAAGGTGTTCTCTCATAAAGTTTTGGCCATACTCTAGGCGTGGGCCACTAACTTTGATGTCCTTTCCCAATTTCAGCCGTGGTTTAGATTCAATGTGGGAACAGTGGATCAAATATTTAGATTCATGTTGATACTCTGGAAGTATATCAAGATCCTGAAGGATCCTCTCCATGGTGCTTTCATTGATCTGAAGGCAGCCTTCGATCTGGTTCTCAGAGCTTATCTCTGGGACTCCTCCAGGTCAATGGGAGCTCCTTCCACCTTGGTAGGGATCTTAGTGAGGCTGCACAACAATATTTATGCCCAAGTGTGGTGGGGCAAGGATGGGGTGTTAACTGAGAGGATCAACGGCACACAGGGGTTGCGACAAGGATTCATTCTCTCACCAGCACGGTTCTCCATGTGTATCAATGATGCGTTTAACTACCTCCAGGACTGTATTAATGATGCCCATAAACTTGGTGATGTTTCTATCCTGCATGCTGTTTGCCAACAGCATGCTGCTCATACCAAGAACCCCTGTAGGAATCCAGAATCGACTAAACAAATGTTGCGATATCTGCAACTACAGGGGCCTAGAGGTCAATGTGAAGAAAACTACATTTATAACTATTAGGCTGCATAGATCTTTCAGCAGAAACTTGACACTGGGGACCATAGTACTCGTGGAAGTCAAGCACTTTGGTTTACTGGGTACAAGAATCAACAGCTCCATGTCGTGGTCACCCTACATTGAGAAGTCCAGGGCTATTATACTACACAAATCAGCCGCTATTGAAAGGACGCATAAGGATTCCAGCCAGAAGGCAGTATACCCAATAGTTTAGGTCTATAAGGTTGCTGTCCGGTTGTCTGCACTTTATGGGTTCGAGGTTTGAGGTACAGGTTCATTGGACACCCTTAAAGCCAGAAAAAAATCATATTATAAGGTCCTTACTTTCCCTTCCTCAATCCCTCCCTCAATCTACATCAATCATAACCTTGTACTTTGACTTAGCTTTGAAGTGGATTGGTGAACTTGTGGCTTTGAGACCTCTGGTCTACTGGGTTAGGATTTAGTCTTGTCCAGGGCTCGCATGATATAGGCAAGGCATTTGCGAACTTGCCCAATGGGACAAGGACTCAGGTAGCCGCACACGATCCCCCTCGCAGGAGCAGCAGCAAACAGGGACTCAGGAGAGGGGAGAGAGGTCTCCAACTCCCAGCTGCCCCTGGTTCTTCCATCGCCCATAAAGTGCCAACACAGCCCCGCGGCGTGGGACGTGCGCGGGGACGCGCTCGGGTAAAGCCCGGGCCAAGGGCGAGCCCATCAACGTCCGGAGGAGCCCGGAGGAGGCTGGGCTGGGCCCACCCTCTGAGAAGCAGCAAAGACAGTTAAGGTACCAGTACATTCATCCATTCTCTCCTTTAGTATCCTTGTTATTGCCCTATCATTGGTGTATAAAAGACTAAAGTTTTTAACCAGATAATAACTCTTAGTGTTGCGATGACCAGGCGCAGGGGCCACAACGACCAATTGGGGGAAGGGATCGTGGGAACACTCGATTCGTTCCAAACCAGAGCAACATCCATTCTAGCCCATGAAATTGAGATTACAGAACGCCGTCTATCCCTGGAACCGGTCTCTCAAACTACCTCCGCTTTGACGGCTGAGATACTTCTCCCTACTACAAACCAACCCTCATACCAAACTCAGAGGGAGAGGATAGAAAAGGATGTATCCCATAATCAATCTGCAATAACATTAAACCCTGGAATATCTGTCAGGGGTGCAGGGGGTAAAAGGGCCACTGGAACACATTTGGAAAAAGTAGGGAAAAGAAAACGAGGAAGTTGCCCACAGAACCAAACACAAAACCAAAAACCGGCGAAGGCACCCAGACAAGCCAGACAAGCGAAAATAAGTGGGAATTGTGAGGAGGGGGAGCCTGCACAAGATATACAGGAAGAAGAGAGCATTTTGGCAACTTCTAAAACAACTGTTAGGCCCCTGGCCAGTGAGGAAACGTGGCAGAGACTAGAGACTTTAGTAGCCACAATGCTGAATCCCATTATTTCTACATTGACTTGGATGGAAGGGAGGCTAGTGGCCCTGGAGTCACAGATGGAAAGAAACAAACAGGCATTAGGGACATTAGTCCTCGCACTGAATTTGGGGCCGCTGGGAAGGGAAAGGCTGGAACAAGGGCCCCAACCCCAATGCTCTTTTGATAGCACAGAGGAGAGGGTTTATTTTCAAAACACCGACCCCCCAGTTAATCAGCCCAGAAATGGCCCATCAGGGATTTCAAAGCGGCAGGGGAGAGCTGACCTGAGCAAACCTAGCAGTATCCAATCTTATCAGCTCCATTTAAATGGTATGGATGCTGTAACAAATCACCAAACTCCACCTTCGGACATAGTTACAAACACTCGAGGAGGAATGATGCCTGTTAATCAATTAAATCTCCCCATGGAGGAAAGGGTGAATTTCCGCCCACTATTTAATGGAACACGGTCATTACATCTTTCCCCCTCCGGCAGCCGCACCATTGGTACTGGTATTAAGGAATACACCTTTGATGTTGGAGGGCCAACCAGAATCCACAAGACAATTGATGTTTAAAGCATTACACTGGTTGACAGAAAAACTGAGTGAGAGGGGGAGAAGAGCCAGAAATCTCTCAAATCAGTTGATTATGGCTAGAAGGGCAGCATGGGTGGGCCCAGCGAGGAAATGAATGGTGGGAGACTGTGTGGTATTACATTTTAATAATGAATTCATAGTCAGATACATGTTGGATAATGTAGGTAATATTTCTTTAACCCTTTCGAAGCTCATGACGAGCTCAGCTCGTCATGATGCACAGTTGAGCTGTGCTGATGACGAGCTGAGCTCGTCATGAATAATGAATATCAAGGATCTCCAGCACAGGAGGGGAAAACACCTAGCAGCCAAGGTGTTAAACAATTCTGAAATTGTGGTTTTACCGTTAGGCTATTTTTATAAACCGAAGTCCATGCTATCCCAAAAGAACTATTTCCATCAGAAAGGGAATCAGGCTTGGAAGACCCCAGTGGCTCACTCTAGGTCGCAGAGCTTAACTCTTGAGAATCGTTTTGCCGCACTGTCTGACCTAGAAGCTTGCGATTGACTGCATCCATCCCCTCAAAATCCTCAAGGTAATTGTAAAAATCAGATTAAATTAATTTGTCAAATAGAAGAGGCTTCTTTTTTATCTGATCCACAAAGGGGGGCCTCCAAAATGGTCGGTACGATAGCCTCATGGAATGTGGCTGGTATTTCCCAAAAATTAAGTGATGAAAACTGGTTGAAAACATGGCAGGGCCATGATATTGCATGTTTTCAGGAGACATGGTCTATTGACCCAATTTTTGTAAATGAATACTGCACTTATCAAAATCCAGCTACACCCTCGTCCTCAGGACGGGCTAAGGGAGGCATTTTGACTCTGATTTTGAATAACTTTCTAGGGAAGGTAACAAAATCTGAAGCTCCAAACGCAAATTTTCATATTCTTATGCTGGAAATACATCAAGAAGGCAGATGGCTTCTAATTAATACCTATAACAACGATTTTGGACTAAATAGACATGCTATTGTTCGTGAAGTTGACAAGGCACTAGACCAGTCTGTAGATAAGAAGAGGAATTATGATTTTAATATTGTTTGACTGGGTGACTTAAATATACATCTGTGTAAGTACAATGCAGCCCCCATATGTGGATTAAAGGATTTGGGGGGTAACAATATAAACCATTTTGAACATAATGAATATGGTAACTGTTTAAACAAGATGGTAAAATATGGTAATGTCTAGCGACTTAGAGCCAGCATCAGGTTATAAGGCGGAACTTTCTATAGAAATGGCCTAGAGTCAACCATTGATTATATGCTGGTTACTACTCCTATTAGCTTTAGAGCCAGTAGAGTGCCAAACAAATTCACAACTTTTAGTGATCATGCTATTTTATCACTACGGATAAAAGTATCCAGAGGGCACATATTATAAATGTTGACACCCCAGTAGTGGCAAAAAGAAATGGCATACAATTAAAATGGGCTCGTGTTGACCAACCAAAATTAACTGCAGAAATCGTATCAACCACAATGAATAAGATAGCAATTTGTCTAGAGTGGGAGGCAGATCAAAAAGAAACCGTGAAGGCTTTTAATGACCTTCTATAGGAAGTAAAAATGGCTCTTACATGTTCAAAATAAATGAATAAGAGTCCAGATAGGGGTTGGTTTGACTCCCCCTGTACAAATTAAACAAAAAACAATGGTTCTGTTGCGAACACACTTCAATTGAACACAGTATTCAATACATAAATGTAACCATATACCCCATGGATATATACGAATAATGGATACTGACCACAATAGGAAAAAAGGTAAATCTTTAGTATTCAACCTTTTATAGATTTGAATTCTACAAAGCATTAGGCATGCTGTCCAATGCAAACAAACACATGAACTGTGAATACATAAAGTGTGTGGGTCGTGACTGGTGACTGAGTGTTACAGGTGTTTGAACATACATACATTGAAATAAAAACATTCAAAATATCCACTGTAAATCACAATAGTCTCAGGAAGTTAAATTGTTTCTTTTGTTCGGTGGGACTCTGTGCAGACGGATATATACATAGAACGTCGACGTTTCGACCCTAGGAACAATGTGCTGATTTATGTGCATCTAGAGCGGGTCTTCATCAGGACTGAAATATGGTAGGACAGGCTTATTGATAGTTGTGTGATTCGTCTGATCTTCAACTTGTGACGGGGCTTGTCAGCCGGCAAGAACTTGTGGCATGTTTGACTTACTTGTTCTTTTACTTCATGTTGATTCTTCTAAACCAGCCAGTGGGAAGGTTTTGAGGGTCTGGGCCACCCTGGCGAGCCCCGTCAAACACTTTATGTATTCACAGTCCATGTGTTTGTTTGTATTGGACAGCATGCCTAATCCTTTGTAGAATTCAAATCTATGAAAGGTTGAATACTAAAGATTTACCTTTTTTCCTATTGTGGTCAGTGTCCATTGTTCGTATATATCCTTCATGGGATATATGGTTACATTTAAGTATTGAATACTGTGTTCAATTGAAGTGTGTTCCCAACAGAACCATTGTTTTTGTTTAATTACCCGCCTAGGTTCTGAGGGTTACTGGGTTACCCCAATACACTTAATGGTCCCCCTGTACAAAAGCAAGGAGAGCCTTTCTGAGTGCCCTGAAAAGAAAACCCAGAATCCCGAAAAAATCAGGGAACTGCGGATCACATACAAACTTAGCACGAAAAAGAGAGAAAAAACTATAAAAGAAGAAATGTGGGAGGATCTCAGCAAAGCAGCAAAAATGGGTAATAGCTGTGAATTCTGAGGGATTGTAAATGCACCACATTTTAAAAATCCTGCAGATCCTACACTAGATAACAATGTAGGAGATGAGGCAGAAGTTGCTCATTTTGAGCACATTTTTGCTGTAAAAACAGATCCCAAAATACCACCTGCTAACACAGAAACAAGCGACCAAGCTCCCCTTTCATTCTCACTCATGGAAATAAAAGAACTCTTAATGTCATGCAGTGCAGGTAAGGCCAAAGGACCGAATGGCGTCCCAATTGATTTTTTTCAAGGAGTACCAGACCTATGGGCACCCCTATTAACTAACGTTATGAATAGTATAGCCAGAGTAGGTCCCCCACAGTCCTGGTCAGCAGGCGTCATCGTGCCAATTTACAAAAAAGGAGACAGGGCAGATCCAAAAAACTATAGGCCAATCACCCTGCTGGACACAACAGCTAAACTTATGGGCCAGCTCCTTCTTTCCAAGTTAGAGGGCTGGGCAAAGGAAAATAACATCTTAATCCAGGCCCATTATGGATTCCAGTAGGGAAGGGGCACCATAGATCAGTGCTTAAACCTGGCGCTTATAACAGAAAAATATACCAAGATGAAGGAGGGGAAAATATATATGGCTTTCATGGACCTGTCGGCCGCTTTGACTGCGTGGTCCATGAAAAGCTATGGCCTATAATGGGGGAAATGGGGGTTGACCAGCTATATTAAACTTCATTAGACAATTGTACTCCAATGCGATGGCCTCGGTCCGACACACTAAAAACGGGGACTGCACACGCTCATTTAAAATCGCCAGAGGAGTAAGGCAGGGATATGTCCTTGCTCCATTTCTCTTCTCCCTTTATACAAATGGAGTAGAAAACACACCAATCAAGACTACAAGTTCCCATGTTTAATTCACAATTCGTACCAATCCTGGTATATGCAGATGATGCGGTGTTGATGGCTAGGACATGCCGCGGTCTACAACACCTGATATCTTCATATGTATCATTCATGGATTCAATAGACCTTAGAGTAAACCACCCTAAGTCCTTTGCAGTAATAGTGGGAGCAAGAAAACGAGATAGAACTCCCTACTTACACATGGAGAAGGAGAGAATAGAGGTGGTTGACTCCTTCCCTTATCTGGGGGTACTCTTTGATAAGGACTTATCGTGGTCAAGGCTAGCTGAAGGAAAAAAACGGGTGATGGAAAGAACCCTCTCTGCTGTAAAATCATTCGCTAAAAAACTAGGGGCCAGGCCACTCGTGCCGATAAGAAATATTTATCAGGCTAAAGTCAAGGCAGCAGTAACTTATGGGGCAGGGGTGTGGAGCATTGTAAATACAAGCGCACTACAAACTATTGAAAATAAGTTTTTTAAATCTCTAGTGGGCCTCCCAGCCTCCACCTCCAATTATCTTTTACATATAGAACTGGGTCTTCCTCACATATCAGATACATTACGACAGGCCCCTATTCTTTTGTGGCACTCAATATGGAGGAGGGATACAGTGCCACTGGCACAAATCATAATAAAGAATTGTTTAAAAATGGACAACTCTAGGATGTCAAGATGGTTGGGTTATGGGGACACAATTTTGAACAAAATTGGCCTCTCGCAACTGTTTCAAGATCCACCCTCATGTAACAAAGTTTCAAAGCAAAAGATTAAAAGCATGTTTCAGGATATGATGGAGTATGACAGAATGGAGCAATATAGAAAGAATCAGGCAGTTGTAATATATGGTTTAAACCCCCCAGTGTCTGAGAGAAGTTTCTTTTATCTGGCAGACGTCACCAATCCACAACATATGTTTATACTGTTGAGGTTTCGACTGAATATGATTCTGCTCATGCTAGGTTACCCTGACAAAACATATAAGCACGCATATCTAATTTTGTGCCCATGTGACAATTTGTCTAGACATACTGATTTGCACTTAGTTTTATTCTGCAGCCTCTATAAGAAGTAAAGGAATGAGTACCTAAAGCTGTTATTAGAGAAAATGAATTTTAATCAATGCCGGGTGGCATTATATTTCTTAAAAGGCCTATTTGATCCTTTAACGTGTTTTTGATAACTTAGTTTCTGTGGGATAGCATGAAAAAAAGAAAAAAGAGGGAGATGCTAACAATAAATGGGTTTGTAGCTTGAAAATTGTTTCAAGCTTTTTGGGGCCTGACAATACAATAATGGATTTTATATTATGAAAAGCCTTGATTGTTTTTAACTTTTCTTACTGACAGATGAAATGAATATAATATTTCCAAGAAAGATAATGAATATTGTAAATAGGTTTTATTCTACTTTCATCTTGTAAATGTATCTTGTACTTTTATGATAATTTTTGCATTTGATCAAATAAAGTTTTTGACTATGACTATGAACGGTTCCTTGCCTAGCTCATATCAAACAAGCATTGTCATAGCCAATAGGTCTCACTTTTGACTTTTGACCTTATAAGTAGTTAGTTATGCAGCACAATATCCTTGGTACAACAACAACAACTGTTGCATGGCTAAATACTTATAAGGTCCCAAAGGTGAGACCTATTGGCTATGCCAATGCTTGTTATTTATGTGTTTGGAAAACCTACAAGCAGTGCGTAAACACGTTCTTTGTAGTGATTACTAATGAGAAGCAAGGCTGGCAGTAACTGCATCTCCTTTACTGCCTTCCTTGCTTCTTGTAAGCAAGGACTATAAGTACAAAGTGGGTGTTTACACACCGCTTGCAGATTTTGTAAACATAAATAAAAGGCATTGTCATTTACAATGCCAATAGCTCAAACTCTCGCAAATTACGAGACCTATTGCATTGCAAATGCTTGTTTTCCTTTTAGTGGGACTGAACCTTAAAACCAGTGAGTGATTTGACAATATGAATAGGTTGGCGAATCCGGAAATGTGTATAACAAGAAAGGAGACTCATTGAAAGACCTGTGCCCTGGATACTTCAGCTAATGAGACGAGTTTGCCTTTAGTAGCTAAAGCTTATAAAACATGTATTATATCCTATTTTTAGTCGGTCTCAGGAGGTAAGAGTTGTTATGGCATATACTCCAAGTGTGGATTAGAAAGTAATACCATTTTGTGGCACAATTAAACTTGATGCTTTATCATATTAATATCTGCCCTCCATCCAGCTTCTTTGAGATATTCAACTTCAACCTTCCCTCTTTCTACAATCTTATTAATGTGTGTTTATTTTAGGCGTGCAGGCAATGGAGGAGGACTGAGGTGAAATAAAATGTTTAAAAGGAATCCCAAAAATGGTGCTGAAAGTAAGTACAAATTGCAAAGAAGATAAGCTAAAGGAATCAAAGATTACAGGGAAACAATTGGAACAATAGTACTTAATGCAAAATTTAAAGCTGAAGACGCTGACAAAGTTGAGTTGCAAAAGCATGCAAGTAGAGGGAGACTGTTTGTACTCGGAGGTAAAGAACTGCTTCCGGGTTGTATGTCTCTGCGTCAGCAGCACCTAACTGACATCTTCTGTTCTATGGCATTTAAATAAAATGTGAATAACTGCAACAACAACGACAAAACAATAAAGTGTACTACTTTTTTTTCTTTCTTTGTAGTTTGGACTCCAATTGCACTAGCAGTTTTACTCGTTGCGGTGGCGACCATGTGTAAGGAGCAAGGCATTACAGTTGTCGGAATATGTTGCGTCTATGAAGTGTTCATTGCACAAGGGGTAAGGATCGATTGAAAGTTTACTGCGGTCCTGTTTCTCTACCTATACTTATAGCATCTTCATATTTTCTGGACATTTTTTGTGATCAGGTTGCGGGAGGGCTGTATGAGAAACCCTGTTTCCTTTTAATTTTCGTTATTACTGTCTGCATTCCTCTCAATTCTGATGCCGGTTTCCGATACAGGCGGAGAACAAGCGATGTGTTTTCTCTTGCATGTGCTGGCTGACGCTTGGCGGAAATTAAGGTTGTGCTTTAGACAACTACATTCAAAAATCAAACCATCCAGCTTTGTTAAACAATGTAGATGTAGTTATGTGTTTTTTAACTGTAAACAAAACTTGAGCCCTAAAGCCTGCTTGTTAAATCTCAAGAATGAAAGGAAGAAGCTCTATTTGTCCCCTCAGAAAGGGTTTGTCCATTGCTCATGGCCGGCGGCCGCCGCTGGCTCTGCTTTAAATGGAAGTGGATTTCTGGTTTTACTCTCATTTCTAACAAGCATTGGCCGCGCGGCCGGGCTGAGAAATGAAATAATATATTTTTTTTTAAACAGGAGTTGTGTGCACGCACGCGGCGAAAATGCTGTGCACGTCGCGCGCGTGCTTGTGTGCGTGAGGGTAAGCTGGTCGCAGCTTTTGAAGCACTTCCAAAAGCGGTTTACTAAATGTTTCGCTAGACTAGCGCATGCGCTGGGCTCTAGCGAGACCTAAAAATGGCTCTTTATTCTGGGTCTGGAAGCCTTATAGACCATCCGCTCAATAATTCTTCAATGACGGTTCTTGTGAAGAAAGTATTCTGGGGGCACATTAAAACAGAATGCACCTGAACATTGAACAGTTACACAGAAAAATGAAACAAGATGAACCCCTATTGATCAATAAACAATAGTATTCCATTTGTTTGGATCTGATGGAAACCATAGAACATATTTTGTTTTGGACGCCACAGAGGAAAGAGGGGCAAGATGGCGTCCGTGTGAGAGGTCGCTGCTTGAGCCTGCTCCTGAGACCTGGGACCTGGGACCTTGGAAATGCATAATATAGTGCTCTGATTGACAACCTTCGACCTCTAGCCTTCAACCTTCTACATCTTCGACTGCCGGATTCCAAGACTCTTTGGATGATGACTACGCTAGTGTTTGCCAGCGGGAGACTATTACAAGGCAAGCAAAGTTAAATGTAAAACTGTCACCGCTGCTGTAGCTCCTAGCTGCAGGGCGCTCGTCACGGTCCTTTTCACTGTGTTTTTTTTTTTCTATCGCTTTCCTTTGCTTCTTGTGGCTGCTGTAAACTGTGCTACATGAGCTACATGAGCTACATGAGCTGTGTATGACTAACTGCTCCGTAGTAGGGAAGAAGTTAAGGCTCGAGTGGTAGTGCATCTTAAGAAGAAACATGCACGAAGACGCGATCACACGGAGTACAGTTAGAACTGTATAATTTCTAATGATCGGCTGCCATCTACCGATTACTCCCGGATTCTCGGATTACTGCCTCGTGCCACAACCCTTAAAAGCCTTGACGCTTGACGCTTGGATCCCTACCTGCTTTCTTGCTTTTTTGTGCTCCACTCAACGCTCGATCCCTTCCGATCCAAGCAGAGCTAAAAGCTTCTTACTCTCTGCATCTCCGCCACCTCCCGTGTCCCGCACCAGCTCGCGTGTGCTCACCGCCTCACGTCTGTAGTTGCTCTGATTGCTGTGACCGCATTCGTCATCTGCAGACAAGGCGGCAGGGTGTAAGGAGGCTGGAGACCGCGTCGTTGTCAAGGGAGACGACGGGAGACGACGCTGTTAGCCTGGAATGCCCCGTCGAGAATAATTGAAGAATAACCGAAGGGAAAACTGAGTGCAAGAATACAGCACAGAATACAGAATACAGCAAAGTACAATACTAGAGGGGGAAAGGGGCGGAGAGAGAGGAAAGAAAGGGAAAAAAAAAAATTGGTAAAATATTGGATAATAAAGGACAATAATAATGGGACAATAACGGAAAAGTAAAGTAAATATAAAAAAAAAAAAAGTAAATACATACCAGGAGCAAAAGGAGGAGCAAAAGGAGGTGAACCACGCATGGGCTCTCTGGTGGTTAGCCAAAACTCTCAGCTGATCTATTCAGACATACAAGTGGGTAAAAAAACAGGTCTAAACATTAACATTCTTCGGAGAAAGAGAGTGTATGCTGGATTCTTAAGCCTACTTAAATCAACTATAAGGTTCAGAGGCGGAGGCTTTGGGACCAGAAGTAACGCTGTACTACTAGTAAATATAACGCAAATTACCATACAGGCTTTGAGCGCAATCATGGAGAAAGACATGGAGAAAGACATGGAGAAAGATGAAAGTAATAATAAGGATGAAACCAGTGACTTTGATTCTCAAGATCAAATTCAAAACCAGAATCAAACAGGGATAAAGAATGATGCAACAATCGATACAATCGATACAAAAAGCAAAAGCAAAAGCAAGAGCAAGGCCCAGGCCCAGGCCCAGGCCCATGTCCAGGCTCAGGCTCAGGCCCAAGGAGGTGAGGGCGATCAAGAAAAACAAGAAATTCAAGAAAGTCAGGAAAGGGAAGAGAACTCAGACGACAGTAACAGAGGAAACACCAAAGAGATCCTTAATTCACAAGGATCTCAGAAGATAAAAGAAACACAGAGGCGACCCGAAACCAGGGGTTATAAGGCGATGGAAAATATCGACGAAAATAAAGACAATGGCAAAATAAGCACTATCAAGTCTGATCGAAGAGACAGAAACATCGAGAATGGACAGATGGAACAGAAACTGCATAAGGAAGCTGAGAAATCAAAAAAGAAAGCCAAGGAAAAACAGAGAGTTAAAGAAGCAGAAAAGGAACTGGCAAGCAGAGAGAATCTTGATCTATTGGAGAAAAAGGCCAAAAGACTTCAGACGATCAAAAATTTAAAAGCTGCGGCTAATATAACCGGTCATTCAACAGGTTCCCAACCCAGAATTTCAAACATATTCAGCCCTGCAATTAAAGAAAGACAGCAGAATTGCCCTCCTAATGAAACTGCACCAATTACAATGGATCAACAAGGATTACAAGGATTACAAAATAAGACCATAACTGCAGCAGCTGAGGTTTTAGTCCCAGTAGAACATCTAGAACATGAAAATATGAGGGAAGAAGGCGGAACTGGCCCTAACACAGATGCAAACTCAAATATTAATCCACTGGTGAAAGGCAGCACTTTAGTAGAAGTCTCTAATATAAACCAAGCTACGGAGGGGTACGCTTCAGCAGCAGTTTCCGATAGCTCTGAATCAGAGATTTATGAAACAGGAATATCAATTTCCAGTGAATCTAGCAAATCCAGTGAAGAGACGGATCTTGGTAAGAATCCCAGACAGGAGGAACTGGACAAAAAAGTATCTTCATCAATAGAAATTGGATCTAAAAATGCCCCACAATACGATTATACACCAACAAAGAAAATGGTGAGAAAAAGAAGTAAACACAAAAGGCATCCAAATATAATTTATGATGAAACGACAGATCCTGGGAGTAACCCAGAACAAACAACAATGAGAACTAAACTCTCACGCAAAAGTCCTCATCGCAAAACAAATGCTGAATCTGAAAGAAATAAGAACATCCTTGACAATCCGGATGATGACGAGCAGCTGAAGCATAGAGAACCTACACTTAGCGAAGTCTTCGTATCAATCAAAAATTTCCATCAAGATGTAAAGAAAGATAGCCAAAGAACCCATGTTGCTATTCAAAAATTGGAAGGAGCTATCAATAAAGTTGGCAATACATGCCAGGAAATCTCAGATAGAATGTGCTCGGTAGAAGTTCGTGCAGAAAACCTGGAAACAGACGTCGGCAGATTACAACTCCAAGTTAAGGAGCACGAGGGAATAATCAAGGACTTAATGATAAAGGCAGAAGAGCAAGAAAATAGAACAAGAAGGAATAATCTTCGATTTCTTGGAATTCCCGAGGGCTCGGAAGGGAGTGATCCAAGAAACTTCATGATCAATCTGTTAAAATCTTCTTTTCCGGAACTCAACTCCTGGGAAATGGATAAAGAAGTATGCCGAGCACACCGCTTTCCACTAACATTACCAAAACGGTTAGAGAATTCTCCAAAATATCCTAGAGCTTTTTTAGTTAACTTTGGAAACTTTCTGGTACGTGACACTATATATAACTTGGCCAGGCCAACGGCTCAAAGAGAATATAGGGGCTTTAAGTTTTTTGTAAGACCAGATTTTGCACACGCAACAGTAGAAAGACGATGGCGAATGCGACAGCTTTTTGCCCCTTTCGAAAAGCTAGGAGCAACGGTCTATTTGCAAAATCCGGCACGGTTAAAAATAACATACAAAGGCTCAACGAGGAGCTTCACAAGTGAAATCCAGGCGGAGGCCTATCTTAAGGAGGTTGAAGAAAGAATGAAACAAAACAATGGTAACTGAATAGAAGAAGGCATTTAGTGCCGACCAACTATTAACTATTGTTATTTGATATAAGGTTGACACTCAGAATGATCATGTAGTATCAGGCCAGGTGGTAGGTCCAGGCGTGCTGAACACACGGCCATCAACAGCTGGGTGAGTCTAAACCCAGGGTGCCTCTAAGGGTGGCAAGAGGGGGGGGGGTAAGAGGGTGGGGAAGGGAGGGGGGGAAAGGGGGTGGGGTGGCGGTTGTGGGGGGAGAAAATAAAAAACTGAAGAGAGTTCGTACTGATAAAGTGATTTCGAAAGAAAGAGTAAATTTAAAACAAAGGATATGTTCTTATTATGTATATTGTGTATGCATTAGGTATCCGGACAGGTTGATGTTATGGAAATATTTAAAAATTAGGCATGCCTAAACTAAGGATTGGATCTCTCAACATAGGAGGATTAAATGATTGGAAAAAGAGGGGGAAGCTTGAACAATATTTAAATATGATAAACTTAGATTTAATATGTCTACAAGAGACCCACTTACCCTGGAGTAAAAAACATTGGTTGAATTTTAAAGGTTATGAATTATTGTCATGTACATCCCAGACTTCTATGATAAGAGGTGTGGCCATAATCGGCAAAGTGGGGTTAGGGGGGGCCATAAGGGGCAAGGCGGACTCACTAGGAAGATGGGCAATCTGCGAAATGAACTTAGGTTTCACTATTTGCTCAGTATATGGATCCAACGTAGACGAGCCAGAAGTCTTTAGTCATATTGAAAATGAACTAATTGATTGGCATACACCCATAGTATTATGTGGCGATTTTAACATCTCTGCAGATTTTAGGGCTGGTAGCGCATACAAAGGCAGGAAGCCAAGGGTGTTTAGAGCAATCACGTCAATAATGCAATCACATGGCTTAGATGATGTCTGGGGAAATTTATTGACTGGAGATCCAGGTTTTACTTATTTTTCACATCCTTTTAATAAATATTCGAAATTGGATTACTTCATGATCTCTACTACCCTACTCAAGAGCGTTCAAATAAATAAGCTTCCCAAAATCATGTCAGACCACAATCCCCTAGTTTTAAATATGGTCATTAATAAACCATATAAGGCTCCCAGACCTTGGTCATTTGATAAAAAATTATTAGCTGATGCCGACTACATCACTCATATGAAGATATGGTCCCAGTCCTTTTTTGACGCCAATAGGTACAGTGCATCAAGGGGAGGGGTGTGGGACAGCTTCAAGGCAGGAATAAGAGGAGAGACTATAAGCTATACCACCAATATATGGAAAAAGGTTAATAGGGAACGGGTAGCATTGATGGAAAAACTGATTGAGGCAGAGATACAACATAGACAAGACATAATTACAGGTGCTCAATCTATCGAGAGCCTTCATAGAGTAAACTCCCTAAAAGCTGAGATACAGAAACAACTAGCAAGAAAGGCGGCAGCAAATTATCAGGCACAGAGATCACGCCTTTATGAAACTGGTGAGCAAGCAGGTAGAGCACTTGCCCTGCGAATCAGGCAGGTGGCAAGTAAGAACATCGTGACACAAATTGAATATCAGGTCCAAATATATGATAAACCTGGTGAAATTTTGGAGGGGTTTAGGAAATTTTATCAAGAATTATATCAGGAAGAAGTAGCTGGAGAGCCCCCAAATATAAGCTGGTTAGACATGGGTAGTAAGTTAAAATCAGGCCAGATCGAATCACTGGAACAAGATATTACAATGTCTGAGGTATTGGAAGCTCTGCAAGATCTTGCAAGCGGAAAGGCGGCGGGCCCAGATGCTATACCGGTAGAACTATATAAAAGTCTAAGGGAGGAAACAACACCAATGCTCTTAGATCTATTCAATGGTGTTATGAATACCGGAATAATACCTGAGTCCTGGCAAGAAACTAATATAGTAATCTTTCATAAAAAAGGGAAACCAAAGACCAACCCGGGCTCCTACAGACCAATATCATTGATTAAAAGTGATAACAAGCTATATGCCAAAATCATGGCCACGCGCATGGGAAGGATCATTGCGTCCTTGGTTTCCCCCTGGCAGCATGGGTTTATCCCAGGAAGAGGAACCACAAACCATATTAGGAGAGCTATCACCTTATTTGACATCGGTGCTGCTAGGGGGGAGGAGGTCGCAATGATCCTCCTCGATGCAGAAAAGGCATTTGATCGCGTCAGATGGAGTTTCCTATGGAAGGTTATGGAGGCAAAGGGATTTGGCCCTAGATTTTGTCAAGCCATTCAGGCTATGTATTCATCACCTACTGCAAGAATTCAATCAATGGGGGAAAGATCAGATAGGATCAATATCACAAGGGGTACGAGACAGGGCTGCCCATGCTCTCCTATCTTGTTTGCGCTCTACATAGACCCGCTAATCACACAATTAATGAACAGCACGCTTATTAAACCAGTAGTATCAAATGGGTTTCATACTAAACTTCTCGCTTACGCGGATGATTTAGCAGTCATTACAAAAGATCCAGAGCTAGCTATGAGGGAGGTAGTTAGCATAACTGGCCAGTTTGGAGACGTGTCGGGCTACCGACTAAATGTGGATAAAACACAGATATTATGTTCTAAAAAAATAGTCAAGGTGGACGGAAGATATGTAGGATCTGTAGTTTATCTGGGTATAACTATAAATGCAGAACCAGGTAAAACAATTGATGATAATTATACCCCTCTTATCAAATCTATGGAAACAGATCTAAAAAGAATGGATTCACTACAGCTATCACTGATTGGGAGGGCAAACGTTATAAAAATGACAATGTTTCCTAAGGTGCTTTACAAATTAAGATCAATCCCATTTAAAATAGACGAGAAAATTATTAAGAAGATTGAGGCCACTTTTATGAAATTCTTATGGCAATATGGAAAAATAAGGCGGTCAAATAGATATATGTCATTACCACAAGATAGAGGTGGGTTGGGACTGCCTGATATTAAGAGCTATCATCTTGCATGTCTCCTCACAGACATGGCTATTCTATTCCATCCAGGGGGCCCTACCCTCAGGCAGACGGAGATACCATCAATTTTTGAGCTACTGGTGGGAAGTGAAGCCGTAGGGCTTCTATTAAGGAGAACTCAGAGGAGCTATTACAAGGAATTAGGATACAAGACGCTTGAAGGTCTATGGTATATATGGAAAACGGTTAAAAAAGTTCTAGATATACCTACTATCCATCATCGTACACCACTTTGGAATTCAACACTCTTTCCAAATCTTAGTAGGGATGGAACGTGGCGCCATTGGGAGAGTCATGGTATTGTGGAGTTGGGGCAAATAATGATCAGAGATCAGTGCAGAACACTTGAAGAAATTACACAAAACTATTCACTACAAGGTTATCAAGAGTTCAAATACATACAGATTGTAAATAGAATTAAATCAATCAGGCCACATATCACTTTGCTTAGAAAATTCGAACTAATTGAGTATCTGAGGTCAGGGGGCCATAGAATTAGAGATATATATAAAATATTTAACGACGCATCAATTGACGATATTGGAAAAATTGAAACCGCATGGTCCAAAAAATTGGGAGATCCCGAAGTAGACATTGATAAGGCGTTAGATATGGATAAGAGGTTTCTGCGCTCCTCGAATCTCAGAGCCCAACATTACAAAACTCTATTTAATTTATACTATACGCCCGAAAAATTATTCTCTTGGGGGAAAGCGACAGATAACAACTGCCCGAGATGTGGAAAGGGTATAGCTGATCTTATACACATGTTCTATGGTTGTGAAAAATTAAAAACTATTAAAGTTGAAATAATACGGTTTTTAGAGGGGCTTCTGGATGTCAAAATTAACCTATCCCCAACCTTGATAATAATTGGCTGTGATGCAAAATTAAATATGAGTATTGAGGCCGAAGCTCTGGTTTTCATTTCCGTAGCAGTTCTTAGGATTTTAATTAGCGCAGCCTGGAAGGATACAGAAGCACCATCTTTTCAAATGTGGTTGTGCAGAATGTTGGGCATACATAATATTGAGGAAGCATTATATGATTTAAAGGGAGCGAAGCTAAGGGATGTGGGCAAGCGACTTTGGGCCCCAGTGGCTACCTGGAGGACAGCAAAATTAACTACAAATGAATGATTTACTGGTCGTGTAGATATTTAATATGTTAAATGATTTGTATTGTTTATTATTCTTTCTGTTATTTCGCATGATGATATAATGCTATGCTTCTATCTATGTATCTGTGTATCCAGTTAGAAATATGTATTTACCGGTATGAACTCTCATTAAAATAAAAAAAAAAAAAAAAAAAAAGAACATATTTTGTTTTGTGGTGCTCTGTATTCTTCTGCTAGAGGCAAAGAACCCTATAGTCGGAGTTTGGGGCTCCAGCATTATTTACCTATTCTTCGAATCTTGAGCTCAGACACAAGCTCAGATACAGGTTTTTATTGGTGGTGGGTGTGACCAGAAAACAACTTGGCCTCCAGGTATAGCACTAGACCATTAGCCCTTTATTCAACTTGGCCGACCTGTGGAATCATTCAGGGCATGTATGCACATTTGAGTCCAGATGTGGGCTGCCGTCAATATTTTTCAGCACATGGAAGAGTTATGTTTCTATATTTTAAATAATATTTATGATTTATCAATGTTTATCCTGTATGCTAATGGGACCACTGATGAATTGCATTGATGTATTTTTCTTTCCCTGTTTACACTGTTTTTATGGTCTGTGATCGCGACAAAGTACCATTGTTACCATAAGCATAAGCTCCACCATTAGACATAAAGGACCACTTTAGGTTTTTATCTATAATTTTTGGTTCTCCTTCCTATGTAAACAGGCCAGTACGGAAGTACTCTATGTAACCTCTATATGTGTGGAAGATCGCCAAGAGCGCTATACTGAGAATTCATGAGGTTAATGTACTGTGTTTAAAATTGTTTTTATTGTATAACTTTTATGGCCTACGTCCGAAATAAAGTATTCTTTACTACTCCTACAATTACTACTAGATGATTTCTAGAAATAAAACAATTCGTTATTTGATCATCGTTATATTGCACGAAGGCGGATGTTATACCCATATAAAAACCAACACGGAATAGTGCAAAGTATCATTCTAAAAAATAAACCTATAGCACTGTCAGGATTCCAGAAAATTATACTCACAATAGTGCCAATACTAAGAAACCAAAGATAATGGCTCATATGATTGTCTAAGGATTGCTGCCAAACATCATAAAGCGCTGGAGTATTTCATAAATGCAGAGATATGTTAAAGTGTGATATAGTGCAAAGGTACTTAATTAACCAAACATAGCACTTTCAAAAATGCTAATGGAATATTTCATTAGGTACGTAACATGTTAAAGTGCAGTATAGTGCAAAATTACCTAACATAGCACTTTCAAAATACCAAGATGACTCTGTTTACTTGAATCATGGTTATTGAGATAATAACTTAGACAAATCCTTATTCCACTTATACTAGACATTTAGCAAAAATGAACTCACAGCGAATACTGTGTAGCCTCAAGGACCTGTTTATAATATTCTATATGCAACTAAGTAGCCAAGAGGCCCCAAATTCAAACACACTGGATGTTTTCATTTGCAGGGAATACCAAGGTACTACCCACAGAAGAACAGACTGTATTCCAGTTATGGAGTCCATGCCTCAAGCAGGCTACATGCCAGGCGTCTTCCTGTTACTCCACCTGTCAGTAAGTGCTCTGAGGGGTAAATTACGCAATCTGAAGTGTACATACAAGCTTTTTGCAAGGGGAGGTGCCATAGTGTCTGGGGATGGTTTGAATTAAGAGGTAATCTTGATCTAACAAACTGGTTAATTAGATGCCCATTGTTCCTATTCAGGACTAAGGGTCAGATGTAGGTATCCAAATACCGGTCGGAAACGGCCGAAAATACCGATTTTCGGCTGTTTCCGACCGGTATTTGGATATTGAGATGTAGGGGCATGTTAAATTACAGAATCAGTAATTTTACCGAATTCATAATTCTTCCGATTCGGTAAAATACCGAATTGGTAAAATTACTGATTCTGTAATTCAACATGTAGGTAGCAATGTAATCAGTGCTAAAAGGGTTTAAGAATTCGTTATTTACCACCAACTAGAAGTTGGTGGTAAATAATGAAAACCCTTCAAAAAGCATTTTTTTTGCTTTAAAAAACGTTCCACGTTGCAGAAATACATGCCCTAAGGGCATGTATGTCAGCAACATGTGCACCCATGCACAATTGAGGGGTGCAACAGGGTGTCAAAGTGACACCCTGTCCCCTTGCAAATTCGGTAATTTTACCTCAAAAAGGCCCATAGGAATCAATGGCAATTACCGAATCGGTAAATACTGATTCAGTAATTACCGAATCATTCCGATTCGGTAATTTCAAAAGTGAAATTACCTACATCCCATTTGCCTACTCTTACATACCGAATCGGTATGATTCAGTATTTAAGAGTAGGTAAATCGAGATTACCTACATCTGGCCCTAAATGTTCAAGAACAAATACCCAGTAGCTAGTCTTTAGGGACTGCAGCCTCGGCCTTTCAGATGAATCCCGGGTTTTCCCACAGTTTGGTTAAGTCCAGCTCTAAGAAACGGATCACTGACAAAATATCGACCTACAAAATATCGACCTACAGGAATATCGAGTCAAAAATATCGAGGGCAAGAATATCGACATCCTATCTACAACATGGTAAGTACAAAAATATCGAAAAGATAATATAGATGTTAAAAATATCGATGTTAAAAATATTGTTTTTTTAAATATAAATGCAAAATAAAGTAAATAACATTAATAAATAAAATGTACATACTTAAAAGTATCTAATAATGTTTAAAATTAATAAATAATACTAATATAATATTAATACATTATTTAAATATATACAGTAAATATATAATATATATGTACTGAACAATAAGTAGTAATAATTATTTTACTAATTTATAAATTAATAAAATATATTCTGATTTACTAATACATTTACAAACATAAAACAATAACTTAAAATAAAAAAAAAATTTAAATATAATATTTTTAACATTAATTATTTAAAACGTTGGATAGCGTAAGGGTAATAATTACTATTCCCACTCCAGAGAGTGCAACAGTAGGGAAAGCGTTGGATAGCGTAGGGGTAAAAATTACTATTCCCACTCCAGAGACTGCAACAGTAGGGAAAGCGTTGGATAGCGTAGGGGTAAAAATTACTATTCCCACTCCAGAGACTGCAACAGTAGGGAAAGCGTTGGATAGCGTAGGGGTAAAAATTACTATTCCGACTCCACAGAGTGCAACAGCAGGGAAAGTGTTGGATAGCGTAAGGGTAAAAATTACTATTACCACTCCAGAGAGTGCAACAGTAGGGAAAGCGTTGGATAGCGTAGGAGTAAAAATTAATATTCCCACTCCAGAGAGTGCAACAGTAGGGAAAGCGTTGGATAGCGTAGGGGTAAAAATTACTATTCCTACTCCAGAGAGTGCAACAGTAGGGAAAGCGTTGGATAGCGTAGAGGTAAAAATTACTATTCCCACTCCAAAGAGTGCAACAGTAGGGAAAGCGTTGGATAGCGTAGGGGTAAAAAGTACTATTCCCACTCCAGAGAGTGCAACAGTAGGGAAAGCGTTGGATAGCGTAGGGGCAAAAATTACTATTCCAACTTCAGAGAGTGAAACAGTAGGGAAAGCGTTGGATAGCGTAGGAGTAAAAATTAATATTCCCACTCCAGAGAGTGCAACAGTAGGGAAAGCGTTGGATAGCGTAGGGGTAAAAATTACTATTCCTACTCCAGAGAGTGCAACAGTAGGGAAAGCGTTGGATAGCGTAGAGGCAAAAATTACTATTCCCACTCCAAAGAGTGCAACAGAAGGGAAAGCGTTGGATAGCGTAGGGGTAAAAATTACTATTCCCACTCCAGAGAGTGCAACAGTAGGGAAAGCGTTGGATAGCGTAGGGGTAAAAAGTACTATTCCCACTCCAGAGAGTGCAACAGTAGGGAAAGCGTTGGATAGCGTAGGGGTAAAAATTACTATTCCAACTTCAGAGAGTGAAACAGTAGGGAAAACGTTAGATAGCATAGGGGTAAAAATTACTATTCCCACTCCAGAGAGTGCAACAGTAGGGAAAGCGTTGGATAGCGTAGGGGTAAAAAGTACTATTCCCACTCCAGAGAGTGCAACAGTAGGGAAAGCGTTGGATAGCGGGTGGGTAAAAATTAGTATTCCAACTCCATAGAGTGAAACAGTAGGCAAAACGTTGGATAGCGTAGAGGTAAAAATTACTATTCCCACTCCAGAGAGTACAACAGTGGGGAAAACGTTGGATAGCGTAGAGGTAAAAATTACTATTCCCACTCCAGAGAGTGCAACAGTAGGGAAAGCTTTGGATAGCGTAGGGGTAACAATTACTATTCCAACTCTAGAGACTGCAACAGTAGGGAAAGTGTTGGATAGCGTAGAGGTTAAAATAACATACTTATAAATAAAAGCTTTTTTTAGTAATAAAAATAAAAACTATTAAATAAATATAAACCATACACAATACCTATACATAATTATTAAAGACATGATTATCAAAATATATTTAACCAAAAATAAATATTTAAAAATACCATTTTATAATATTTCATTACCAATTAATAATTAATTATCAATTATATTATTTAAAAAAACAATTATTTTAAAAACATTATTACTTAATTACATTTAAATTACTTCCCACCATATTCCCCTCTAAACCCACTACCCGCAACAGAACACATTTAGCTATTTATTAATTAATTAATATAATTACCAATTAATTAAAAATAATCACCAATTAATTGAAATTAATTAGCAATTATTTACAAATAATTTATAATTCCTACTAATTAATAATTAAACATAATTAAATTACTTCCCACCCTATTCCCCTATAAACCCACAACCCGCTACAGAACATATATATCAATTAATCAATTAATTAAAATAAATTACCAATTAATTAAATTTATTTACCAATTATTTAAAATTATGTATTAATAACTACTAATTATTATTTAATTTTACATGATTAAATTACTTCCCACCCTATTCCCCTATAAACCCACAACCCGCTACAGAACATCTTTATCAATTAATTAAAATTATTTTCCAATTAATTAATATTAATTAGCAATTAATTAAAATTAATTTATAATACCTACTAATTAATAATTAATTAAACATAATTAAATTACTTCCCACCCTATTCCCCTATAAACCCACAACCCGCTCCGGTACTAAAACATATAATTTGCTTATAAATAAATGTTTTAATACATTAAATTAATACACATATAATATTTTTTTAAAATACTTAAGTAAAACATAACACATACATAATAAAAAACAATAAAATTATACAAATATCGATATCAGTGTCATCGAAATTAGTGACATCGATATATATGCTATCGATATTACTATCTTTGATATTACTTACATCGATATAAAGAATTTCGATATTACTTACCTTAGGGTCGATATTCTGTCCAACGATATTCTTGACATCGATATTCTACACCTTCGAAATTTTAAACACGATATTTTGGTAGGTCGATATTTACAACTCGATATTTTGACTGTGTACCCTAAGAAACAACTCAAAGCAAACTTCAGCCAGGGAAATTTCTGTGAATTTTTCATACTAAATAGTTCCTTAAGAAGCGACCCTATTATCAGTTTGTTCAGGGAAAGACCATAAATGTACTCAATAAACAGAAGGCTTCAGTTTTGCCACATCAGGGATTCTTTTGAGACCATTATAAAAATTAAAGGAACAAAGGAAGTACTGGAAGAATCTGAAATGAAGGTTCTTATGAAATTGTTCTTCGCTTTAATTAGCTTGTGGAGGTTTTCATAACCCTGCCGCTTAGCACAATAAACTTCAATGGCAGGAGAAATGGAGCGAGAACTAGTTGTTAAGTGCATTTGTGTGATAGCTTTAGGCCTGCGTTGGATGATTAAGAGAACTTTACACCTGTGTTCGATGAGTAGCAGACTCTTATTAAGTTGGGGGCCCCACTTCAACTTCTCAGACAATTTTACACCCAAATAATAAAACTTTGCACCCGTTCCAACAACATGGCTCCCGCCCTCACAGCACAATTTCTGTTTGGTCTTGTCCTGAAAACCATAAACTTTGTTTTTGATGCATTCAGCTCAAGGCCTCTTATATCACAAAAGGTTATCAAGTACGTCATGAAGACCCACAGGTGTCTGGGAAATGAGTAGCGAGTTATGGGTAAAAAGTAAGACTGGAATCGTATTGCCATTTAGAGTTGATGAATCAGTCAGATATTCCAGTAAATCTTTGGCCACGCTGTTTATGCAGAGAGTGAATAGCGTAGGAGCTAGAACACACCCCTGGTGAAGACCTCATAGGATTGGGATGTGATCAGTGAGTTCACCCTTGTCTCCCCAATGTAACTGTGTGTATTATTTTCATGTAATTGTGTAATAAGATTAATGAGATGTGCAGGGACACCAGTTTCACCTAGGACACTCCATAATTTGTACCACGGAACAAGACCGAACGCAGCACGCACATTTACAAAGGCTACATACAAGTTTTGTATATTGAGAAACACATATTCCAGGACAAAATTGTGAATCTGAATACCTGGTCTTCGAACGAGAGTCAGCTTGGAATGGAGGCAACCTTCGATGTTCATCTACCCAATTTAACAACTTATCAAGGACCTGCCTAGCAAAAACCTATTGCAGCTTGCGGATTGTCTATAAGACTCGTGGGCTTATAGTTTGGTAGATTACCAGCATCGTCATTCTTGCAAATTGAGATCACTTCCGCTCCTTTCCACAATTCAGGGATTTCCCCAGCAGCCCCAATGGTATTTGATAATAAATTAATATATTTGGACCAGATTTGGGGCTCAGATTTGTACAAGTCTCCAGGTACCTTGTCTGGGCCAGGTGTCTTAGCTAGTTTAAGGTGGCTGATAGTGGCAAGGGTTTGAGATATACTGAAGCAAATTTTACTAGCCACTGATATATTAATGTTAGGGGTAGCTGTGATGAGAATTTTGGAACTTGAGTACAAAAACAAGCCGGGGCATAGAAGAATGAAAAAAGTGTGTGACCTATTTTTCAGGTTGAATATGATGATGTAAATAATATGTACTACCCAATCTTCCATGTGAGTCTATGGCCAAAAGGCTTTGTTATTATTTGACTCAGAAGCACATAATAAATCTTGCCAGTTCTTTTCATCCCAATCATTCTTGGCTTTCACAAGTACCATTTCATAGACGCGTAAGGCCTCTACAATCTCCTGGCATTTGAACGGCTGTCATAACAAGCACTTGGCTAATTTAAAAACAATTTAAATCACTGTTTCCTCTTTATCCAAAATGCTTGTGTCAAACATTTTATAAAAAAATGTCTCATAGTTAATTGAAGAACCTTTTGTGGATTTCTAGGAAAGGAATTTCCTCATTTGGGAGACCTACAAATGAAGACAAGTGAACATCATATAGTTTGAGAATACTTAGGGCCATGTAAACTGCCTATGGTTATTGGCTAACATCGGTGGTTGTACCTCTGTAGAACAAAAGGTTAAAACTGCACTAAAAGTGTCCCCATGTACAATGTAGTCAAGGAAGTGTGGTCACTACCCACAAACTGTGGACAATTTTCATATTGGCAATGAGTGGCCATAGCCTTATGGCAAAAACACATAATTAATAATGCTCTTATGTGATCCCCTTCTAAAAGTGGGTGCCATTTTTGGTCAGAACGAGTGCAGACATTGCAGGCTCTTAGGTCCCTGTCAACTACAATTGAAGCTAGCTGGAGGGCTATATTTGAGAAATGACTCAATGATTTACCAGTTAAGACTAGTATGATCCACTGTTCAACCTCCTGCTCAGTCAAAGCGTTATTATATGGTGAGGGTTTAAAAGTAACATTGAAATCTCCAGTGACAATGACTTTGACTCGTATTTGGTGGAATTCAATAAGCTCATTTAGGAGTTCTAAGACAGGTGAGTCAGAATTAACAAGCTGGATCTCATATAACATTAAATAAGGCTATATTCACCCCAGAAGGAAACTTAAGCCTGACCCCCATTAAGTCGGCTGAATCCACCTTCAGTAATAAAGAATCAATTATCCTCCTGTGGCCTGCACAAATTTCCTAGGTGGTCTGGCTTCCACATTGTAGGAAGTGAAGCCATTAATAAACACCTTATTTACTGCCCAATTTTCTTGGAATGCGAACATTTTGAAATCAACTATATAGAAAAGATACAGTATCACATCATTTGGATTTATACATGGCCAAGTTCTACAATATCCTAAAGAGGCCCGCTTTTGCAGAGGAACCAGCGTTATTGTAATGTCTCCTAGCCTTTGTTCGACCTGTGGGGTTCCAATACACATTACCTTTCCGACCCCACAGAGCAGCCTGAAATGAGGTCACCCAACTCCCCACCAATGTCATAGTCAGTGTTTTCACGTTCAACCTATAGGCCCATGCAGTCTATAGTTTTATTTCCTTCACAACCAATCAGCAGAGATATATCAACCCCGGGGCCCCTGTCAATCATTTAAGTTAACCCAACACATCCATTTCTATGATTTTTTTATGCCTGAGGTCGATTGTTGTTTAATTGGCTTTGGGTTATTAGCTTGTCCCATACTGTCAAATCTGTATGAACACCACCACAGGGTACACCAAGGGATGCTGCTTCTTTCTACCACTCAACTAGATTTTTTTTCAAACAGTAGCTTTCTCAACGTGAGCAGCAGCTTTCTTTATGTGAGAGTAGCGACCTGCTGCAACTGCCCACATTGAACAATCTCGTTGGAAGGGGGTCTAACACTTGATTGTCTTGCGCTCGCCAACTTACTGTTGTGAGCCGTGTGTGGGAAGAACTCTACTATACTGCGGTTGGTGGAATTGTTCTGAAACTCCACACTACAAGCGAAGTGGGCAAAACTCTGCAAACTCCGCCATAGGAGCAGAGATAATGCACACCCCTAAATGTTACTACTAGTAACTTCACTACTAGTAACGTTACTATAGTTAACTTTACTAGTAGTAAAGTTACTAGTAGTAAATAACCTTAGTGAATACCAAAAAGTAGTAAAGTAAGACTTTTGGTCTAACTTTACCTTTGTGAAGCGGGCACTAAGTTTAGACCAGAAGTCTAAACTTACACCTCAGGTCTAAATGTAAACGTTAGGGCATAACTTAGACTTCAGGTGTAAAGTTAGGCTTCAGGTGTGAAGTTAGGCTTCAAGTCTAAGTTTACCTTTCTGAATAGGGATGCTAAACTCTTATTTTAGACCTAAAGGGTAACTTTAGTCCAAACTTAGACTTCTGTTATAAATTTACACTATATAAAGTATTTACCTATCCTTATATTTCATTAACATTAAACATTTTAACTGAAATATGTAATGAAAACCATGCACTCACCTACATGCAAGTATTAAAAGAACAATCACAGGTATTGTTGCTGCAAATAATCCATAACGAATTCTTCTCGTTTTTCTTTCTACAGAAAGATGGTATTTAGAAATTATTGTTATTATTAACATTTTTGTCATTGAGATAACATTAACGAATAGACCCACTAATGCTATTTGTTGAGAGAAATGTTTACTAACATTTAGATTGACTATAGCTAATGAAGGCTTGGATCATAGCTAATGTTGTTTGTCATCTGATCTGTTATGTGTGAACATTTAACCTCTCAGCAAGCAGAACTCCTAATTATCGAAACCAATATTCTTTTAACTTCTTTCCCAAGTGAAAAAGTGTTTTCTTTTCTTTGTGCTGATCATGGAATGTTTTAATGAAAAGCAAATTCAGGAAGACATCTGCAATTTGCAGACTAGTTAATTTATCTTATCTAGTTGCAGGGAGATTCTTGAAGGAAGCAGAGAGAAACTTGTATTGTGAGAAACCATGAGAACCAAATCAGCATATAACTGTATCTTTTCACTTTAACATACTTGGACAGTCTTATGAGAACTGCATGTAGGTATATAAAATGTTAGAGCTTGTGGGCCCGATTCACAAAGGTAAACCTAGGTCTGAAGTGCAGCTTAGACCTGAAGTGTAGCTTTAAACCTGAAGTCTAAGTTCAGACTACAGGTTTAATTTAGACCTGAAGTCTAAAGTACAGACCAGAAGTGTAAGGGTCCGATTCACAAATATAAACTTGGACTTTTGGGCTAAACTTAGACTATACGTCTAAGTTTACAACTTTGGAAATTCACAGAGGGCATTTACGAGTACAATCTTTGGCTGAAATTTCACGCATCCGCAGTGCCATGAACAGGAGTAAGACCCTTCTACATCACAGCCAAGACCTGGAACGAACCACCCCCTGGCATCAAATGAGCCCCCACACTGCATGCATTCAAGAAGAGTCTCAAGACCCAGCTCTTCGGATGAGCCGGAGCTGCCCAAAATACCCCCAGCACCTTGAGACCCTCAGGGATGAGTAGTGCGCTTCACAGATCCCTGATTGAATGATTTATGTCCGCAGAGATCTGCCGAGTGCATCTATAAAGATAGTACTCATAAATTCCCTTTGTGAATTCCCAAAGTCATAAACCTAGACATATGGTCTGAGTTTAGTCCAAAAGTCTAAATTTACCAACTTCCACAGATGTATGGCAAACGTCACCAACTGGAACAACCACCTGCATCAGACAGAAGAATGGATCTTTGGCATCAGCAGCAACACATGGACCGATTCCTGGTGACCATCAAACCTAGTACCTGTATCCACACACTCCAACCATGCCAGAAACTTCAGAATCATTGACAACAAGCTCACCATGAAATCACAGATCAACGCCATCTCCTCCACCTGCTTTCTCACTTTGTGCATAGTACGTAGGATCTTCAAGTGGATACCCCTACACACGAGACATTCTGTGAAACAGGTCCTCATCACCAGCCAACTGGACTACCGCAATGCCCTCTACATAGGAATCGCTGCACACCTTCCACAGAGGCTTCAGAATATACAGAATGCAACAGCCAGACTCATCCTCGCCCTTCCCCAACAAACCCATATCACACCCTACCTAAGGAAACTCTACTGGGTCCCCGTATAGAAGAGATGCCAATTCAAGATGCTGCCCCACGCACAGCAAGGCTCTACACAACCAAGGACCCGCCCGCATTAACCATTGCCTGAACTTCTACCAACCATTGAGAAGACTACATTGCCTCCCTTTCCTTTGCCCATACTCCCCACATATATTGAAGCAGAAGTGGAGTATGCTTCTTCTCTCACATCACAGCAAAGACCTGGAAAAGCCTCCCCATCCACCTCCTCACCATCACCTCACATATGGAATTCCGAATGGACCTCAAGACCTGGCTGTTTGAATAAACTCCTGGGGTCTACAAGTGCATGTATAATCTTTCGGGTGATTAGCTGCGCTTTATAAATCCTGATTGATTGATTGACCTTTGTGAATCAGGCCCTTTGTTTAGACCTGAAGTCTAACTTAGACCTTAAATCTGAATTCTAAGTTTAGAGTACATGTCTAATAGTTCAGACCTGAAGTCTAAGTTCAGACCTGAAGTCTAAGTTTATTCCTAAAGTCCAACGTTAGACCGGAATTTTAAGTTTGGGCCTAAAGTCTAACTTTTGACATGAAGTCTAAATTTAGACCTAAAGTTTACCTTTAGACCTGAAGTCTAACTTTATACATGAAGCCTAAACTTATACTTCAGGTCTAAAGTTGGACTTCAGTTTAAAAGTTAAACTTTAAGGCTAAAGTTCAACTTTGCGATTGGGGCCCTCAGTTTAGACCTGAAGTCTAACAGGACTAAACTTACACTTCAGGTGTAAACTTACATTTAAGGTCTAAATAAAGGGCCTGATTCACAAAGGGAAAGTTAGACCAAAGTTCTACCTAAGACCAAAAGTCTAACTTGACTACTTTTTGTTATTCACAAAGATAAGTTACTGCTAGTAACTTTACTACTAGTAAACTTACTAGCAGTGAACTTACTAGTAGTAAAGTTACAACTAAAGGTACAGCAGTAGCATACCTTTATGAATACCAAAAAGTAGTAAAGTTAGACTTTTGATCTCAGCTTACCATTCTGAATCGGGCCCTGTGTGTTTTTAGTGCAGATGATGATGATTTCAGATTAAAATAGAGCAGTGTTCTCTCAGAGAAAGGGGCTGTTGTTCGTTGTCCTTTCCTTTCAAGACGAATCCCCGCTTTCTTTTTTCTTTTCTTAAGACTTGATCTCATATGATTGCCTATTAATTGGGGTTTATGCATTCTGATTATAACTCGGTACTAACCAACTCTTGCCTTCTGTAAACTATTAACCTTTAATAAACCTTCATGGTTTGAAACTAAATTGTCTGTCCTTCTTGTATGCTTCACGTATTATTGAATGAATTGGTTTGTTGGCCAAGTTCAGTTGTGTATCACCAAAGTTCTTAGAGGATTAACACTGCTCCAGGGCATCGATAGAAGTAGTTTATGTTTCTTAAATTTGCACACAAAAAAGCGACAGCAGTATTATATCCCAAAAGTTATAAACTTCAAATAAGTAAGTTTGCAAAGTCCTCTAACATTCCTAAAAGTGTGAAACTTATGAATCATATTAAGTATGATTGGAATGATTATTGATGGATGGTGCCATCTAGATCAGGTGTCATCACAAGCACTTTGACAACATCAATAGTGTAACAAGAATTGAAAGCTCATGTGTGTTGATTCATTTTCGTTTCAGGTAGATTAATAAATAGTGATTCACTATATACAGATAAACACAGGTACTAAAACTGATTGGCATTCTTACTTTCAAAAGATTAGTTAACAAACTGATGAAATTCACAAAATAAGGATAAAGTTGCAAGGCATACCTACCCCTAAATGATGTCCCCAAAAGAAGTGAACTAGGCTTATTATGAGGTGGCTGGAACTACATCACTCTAAAACTTCAAGAAAAGCACTGATAATACCAAAAGTGTGTAGCGTCTTTTGAGTATGTAATAACGAAACTTTTGTGGGGGCTAATGGATTCTGTACAACATTTGACATAAGCATTAGAACATAGTGAATTGAATGCAGGTTTAGAATGCGAAGTTTGCGGTCACACGCACAACAATAAAGACGTGATGTACAAAGCTCTGTTTGTGGCACAGTCATTGGTGAGTACCCAGGCTGGGGAAGAAGCTACAATTGGTGACAAGATAGGAGATAAGTACCCGAAGATCGACAGTGCCCTCCAAGAGAGTTTGCCATGGTCCAGCAAACTGGCTGTGCTTGCCACGTATGCCTTCTTGGAAGTGCAGAATCGAAGTTTGACATATGCAAAGTCAAACCACAGTCCCAGTTCCTTGAAAGGCATTTGACGCTAATGAATGTATCACTGAAAAGTCTACACATCAGTGGCCAGGAACCTGCGGGGAAGGCCACACAAAGAGGTACTGCGCAACTATATATCTCAAAGCCATACATTCATACTGAATGACAACGCTATAGGAGGATGCAGTAGGGTTTTAAAAGAAAAGCAAAGTTCAAGATAACACTGTGAATAGAAGCAATGTGACGCAGAGATCAACCAGGAGTCAGATAGCACAAAGAGACACTTGAAGATAAAGTGATAGAACAAATGGGCATTTGCTACCCAGAACATTTTGCCCAGGGTTGTTCTTTCAGTGCTGTCCATACCCGAAGCAGCTGACATTGTTATGTTGTTATGTTAGTTGCTCTTTTATAGCGCTCGACTCACCCTGGGGCATCTCGCCGCTGCCTAGAGAAACGTCTCGAGTAGCGGGGGGTCTAAACTGTAGAATTTTAATACAAGAAAGCCTTTAGATGTTTCCTAAAGGTACCGTAGGTCGAAGTATCCTGCAAGGCCATTGGCAAGCTGTTCCAGTACTTAGAAGCTAGATACAAAAAAGCTTTGACTCACGTGCGGTTCAAACGGATGCGCGGAATCTGTAGCAGTTTTTGAGAGCCTGATCTCAGATTGCGGCCTGGAATGTGTTTTCTCAGTTTCTTTTGTAAATAGTGAGGGCCTCGACCATTTAGAGCATTGTACGACAGGCAGCAAATTTTAAAAAAGGATCTTTTTTTTTACCGGCAGCCAATGCAGTTCCTTTAGCAGAGGTTCAGAGGGAGAGCCTGCTGGCATGTTAAGGATCATTCTGGCAAAGGTAATCAAAGTGATGCCTATGGACCATTTACCAATACTTTCTAGGGACAGATACCATTAATTATCTCTCCCTCAAAACAATTATTCTCGTAGGAACTAAATCAATCATGAGTTTTATTTTACACTCATTCGACTAGCTTGCAATCCACCAAATTCAAAAAATCAAAGAAAAAGTCAAAAAGTTGGTTTATATATTTAGTTTAGGTAACCATATCTTTTTCAAAAGGTTGATTCTCTTTTCTTTTTCTGTTTTTTACATATATATATATATATATATATATATATATATATATATATACACGACTTCAACATATATATATGCACACATATATACAATATACACACAAATTGACAATTTACAAACAAATACAAAGAATCCTTTGAACCTTTTTTAGGGTTCTTTGCCCACAATTATAACAAAAAGGATGTTTTCAATAAATTACAAAAGAACATTCCTTGTAACCAGGTCACCAAAACCAAACTCGAGGAAGCCTCTAAAGGTGTAATCCTTTAACCTTTCCTTATATTTGAGCTCCTCCCAATCTATTTCATATGTTCAACATAAATTCTTTTGTAATGGTACCTTCCGAAAAACAGTCGACGTGTTTCAGCCTTTCAACATTTCAGGCATCTTCAGTACTTTGGGCAAACAAGGCTCTACCGTCATATCCTACATCCATCCGTAGTATAGGGGTTAAACTCTCTTGTCCATCTCAATTAGACCATATACCAAGTCCTCTCTCACCTCGGTTGAAGTCCTTGCACTTCACAATTTAGTCACACCAGTATTTCTTTACACACATTCGTCATACATCCTCCTCGACCGCCAGTCCGATACCGGATCATTCTGGCAGCAGTGTTTTGAATTACCTGTAATTTATTTAATAAGGTCACACCCACTTCTGCCAGCAAGGCGTTTCCGTAGTCCAAGCCGCTGATCACCATTGCTTGAACCAGGGTTCTGTGGTGAGCAGACGGCATGTAAGGGAGGATTTTACGAAGTAATCGTAAGCTGTAGTAGCAGGAACTCGTTGTGGCTGCTACATGATCCTTCATTGTTCGCGATTGATCAAATTTTACTCCATAATTTTTGACACTGTGCTTGGAAACGGGGGCGATTCCCAGCTGAGAGGCCACCAGTCATTTGACCAGGTCGCCAAGCTTTTCCCAGTAGCATGACTTCAGTTTTTCCTGGGTTCAGCTAGAGACAGTTGTCAGCCATCCAGTTGGAAATTGCCAATATACCCGTGGAGAAACAAGATTTGCCAGCTTCTGGATCTGGCCTGATGGTAAACAGCAGCTGGGTGTCATCAGCGTAGGAAATTGTTTCGAAGCCCAGATGTTCTACTATTTTTGCCAATGGAGCCATATAAATATTAAAAAAGGTTGGGCTCAGACAGGAGCCCTGGGGTACACCCTTGTCCAGCAGCATTTTTTCTGATTGAAATGGGCCCAAGATGACTGTTTGGGTTCTGTCGGACATGAAGTTCTGTAGCCATTTCAGGGCTACTCTATGAATGCCACATGAGGTTAAACTCTCCGCAAGCCTTGTGTGGGAGATGGTATCAAAGGCCGCGGAGAGATTCAGAAGGATCAATGTAGCTGATCCGCCTGCATCTTTTGTCAGCCTGAGGGAATCCGTCACGGCTAATGTGGCTGTCTCTGTACTGAAACCCGGGCAAAAACCCGATTGTGAGGGGTCCAGGATTGAGTTGGTTTCCAGATAACTGCTCAATTGCCTGTTGATGATACTTTCTAGTACTTTAGCCAGTAATGGAAGCAGGGAAATTGGACGGTAGTTGCAAAGATCCTGGGGATTTGCAGAGGGTTTTTTCAGTATAGGGCGGACACACGCTTCCTTCCAGGTTGTGGCTATAGTGCCAGATTGTATAGACTGATTGACAGCTTTTGGATGGCTGGTGCACAGCTGGAGGTTAATAGGGCCATGATTTTGGGAGGGCAAAGGTCTATAGGTGAGCCTGATTTAGCAGCGTACAGTGCCTTGGATACCTCTTCTAGTGAGGTAAGTTCAAAACAGTCAAGGGAGCAGTCTATCGGTTTTCTGGGTCCATCGGGGTAGCACAAAGATCTCTGATTTGGCGTGGCCGTGGATGGAAAATTAGAATAGATGTTAGCAATTTTTTCCTGGAAGGTGGCTGCTAGGGCGTTACAGAGTTCTTGGGATTCCAAAGAGGTTTGTTTGCAGACTTGAGGAGATACGAAGTCTCTAACTATATCAAAGGTTGCTTTGGAGGAATTGCTAGAGAGCTCAATTTGGTTCATAATATATATGCGTCTAGCTGACTTTAGATTTAGATGGTAGCTAGACAGAGCTTTTTTATACGCTAGTCGATTCTGGGGATCCTTGCTCGTTCACCAGAGTCTCTCTAGTTTCTTGCAGGAGGATTTTTCCTGCCTTAGCTCTGCAGAATACCAAGGTGCTGATGTCCGCCTTTGGATTGGACCCAGGTTATTTTTTATTGGAATTACCGAGTCCAATGCTTTCTCAAACGCCTTGTTAAAGGAGTCCAGCATTTTTGATACTTCTAATTCATTTGTTTGTGATTCCATATGGAACGCCTCAGTAAAGGCCTCTAAAGTGAGGCTGCGCCATGATCTGTGAGCCACTTCATTACTCCTTGCAATCTGGGGTAAGTTGTTTTCGCGAGGATAAGGGATAAAGAACTTTATCATGGAGTGGTCCATCCAGGTAAGGGGCAGCGGAGTATTCCAGGTCAGGTTGTCAACGTTGGAGAAAATTAAATCTAGTGTATGGCCAGCCACATGGGTTGGGCCTTTAACTCTTTGAGTTAGACCAAGGTGCTCTACGCCGGTAAGGAGTTTGTTTACCTCATGGATTGTGTGTATTTCCCCATGGAAATTAAAATCTCCCTTCATCGGGAAAGTATTTGATGCAGGAACGTGAATGGCTATATAGTCTATAAGTTTGTCCGTGAAGTCGGCTCTAGGGCCGGGGGCCGATATACTAGAGCTCCGTTCCAGCTTTCCTGTGGGGGATGAGATGACCTTAAAGATTCCTGTTTCTAGACTATCATTTATTAAGGATGATAACCAATTTAAACTGAGATGGTTCTTGAAGGCGACGGCTATACCACCTCCTGTTTTGCCATCTCGGTCCAGGTGAAGGAATTTATAGTCCTGTGAGATGGCTAGGTTAATGGTAGGATGATTCAAGGGGTTCAGACAGGTTTCTGTAAGGAAACTAATTTCAGGGAATGGGAGGTGATCAGGTCCCATATTTCGAAAGGGTGTTTCGCTAAGGAACGTACGTTGCATAGGATGCTAAGAGGGCCCTCTGTTATTTGATCTGTCAAGAGCCTAGATGCCAGAGAGTTGCCTCTGTGCAAAATATTTCATTTACTCTCTTAATTTCTATGCAGGTAAGTACTTAATCAATAATAACTCAATCGGAAAGAAAGAAGACAGAGTCCGTGGTGTTAGAGTTCTTAGGGGTTTTATTCCTTAAAAAGGAATTATTCCGGAATAGGATATCATGTTCCCGCAACCACGCAGGGTTCAGGAAGGGATAGAGCAATGCTTTATTAACAATACATAGCTTATATACTTAATTTACATCATAGGAAGTAATGTAGTAGGCGTAACAGCTGAGAGTAGACAAGATAACAGCATCCACGTGTTACTAGTACGTAATCAGAAGGCGTGGACTAGGCGTAACTGTAGGTGTGTCTTAGAAACGTCACAGGTAGGTGTCACATGTGGGTGGCACTAAACAGAAATGTTGCAATGTCAGCAGGAATCAGAAGCTTGGATGCGCGCGCAGCTGCATGACGTGTGATTGGCGTGAAACTGGAGGGTGCAGGGGGCTTGACATTTTCACTGACGGAAAGAGACAGAAGTCTGGCATGTCAGATCAACTTGTGCTTCTATCATATCTGATATCTGGTGTTTAGGAACTGAGCTATCGGGGCGGAAAGGTCTCTGGGGGAGAAGCTATTCTATACTGACTGTGAGTGCGTGTATAAGCGCCTGAGTGTCTGGATGAGAAGCGTGGGGGCATGGTAACAGAGGCTATGAATTACTTGCACGGAGACAGGCCAGCCCTTTGGCTCTGCAGCTGGGGAATGTTTACTGAAGCTAGTAGGCAGGAATGTATCTTCGAGGAGCGGAACAGATAACCCGAAGGTTGTAGTCAGTCTTGGCAGGCAGCAGGCTGAGCTGAGCGTGGTGGGCCGCGCTGAAAGTAAGGCAGAGTTCACGGGTACGGGGGCAGCCTGGGCAGCCTGTCAGAGTCAGAAGCAGAAAAAGGCTCGATGGCAGAAATTCTGGGCCTACTTTGCCAGAGCTGAAAAACATGTAGAGTGCACTACAAAAAGACGTTGGCATGGCATACTTAGGAACGGACTATCCAACCCATTCAGGGTGGGTCGGAAAGAGGACATGTTAACGTTGGACGCAAATGTATTTGCGTCTTCATAGCTGGCACAGGAGGGAAGTTACATGCACTTTAACTCGTACATGGAGACGGTGGGGTACACGATAGGGAACATAACTTGACCAAAAATTTATATTTCCTCATTCCCTCCTTGTTCCCTACGGACCCTTCATGATATATCGATCATCATAAATTGATCAGTTTGTTCTTGTAACATAATTTGTTCGTCTCTCTTCCGTTGTCTGTTTGAGAGAAAACTAGAATGTTCAATGCACGATGTGGCACACAGTCCACATATCGCCGGTCCACACTGTAGGCACAGGCAGCAGCTGAATACTATGACAAGGCCAAAACCTAGGAAGGATAGGATCTTCCATCCCCAAGCGGACAACGTTGTCCAGAACCAACCGGACCAAGTCCAGGTGCCTGGAGTCTGATGTATTAAACTTGCAATTTTGTGAAGACGTGTAATAGCTTTGTATACAGATGGCGCGTTTTCTGGAATGAAAACACAGCAACTTGACCCGATGCCCTTACAGGCTCCACCTCTATCTGTCAAGATGACGTCAATAACAAGACGATTCTGAAGGACAACAACCCGCATGGCAGATTGCTCCTCTGTTAGGTTACCTAAGGCGGAGGCAGTTTCAAGTACTACAGCTTCAAGGGTTCTAGTTAATCTACGTATTAATTTACTGTTTTGGACGGGACCTAAAAAGAAAAAGAATCCCTTATTAAAATCGGTGTATTGTTCCCATGCCGTTTCTGTATAGTCGACAAGCGGGAGATCTCTTCGGAGTCTATTCTTTACTAGATTTGTATTTCTGTGATAATCAGGAGGGGCTAGAAAAACAGGTGGCAGAAGGAATGCAATATAACAGGTACCATCCCAATCTGGAGGCAGACGTATGTATGCGGTATGACCACAAACAAAATAAGAATGACGGGTAGCTTTAAAGGATGATTTACCATGATCACTGAATTCGACCACAGTAGTACATTTACTATGACCTAAGTGTACCGAACCTTTCTTTCTGACACATAATTCACCAGTGACTGGTAATACTGACATAGCGGGCAGAGCTGGTGCAGCTTCGGATTCAACAGTAAGAATCATAAGGTTAATTGTGTAATTACTCAATCCATATACTTCATTTTCTAGATCAGTTCCTATTCTAATGGGGAGTCCCTCCTTATCAGGGTAACAGACGTTGAGCAGGACTAAGTTCAGGTTTCCCCAAACCCAGCTCCGGTCGAAAACAGCAATATCAGGATCTAAGGAATTAATTATTTTGAACCATGCACCACAGGAGCCGTTATGAGTGAACGGGTACGGAAAGAGGGGCAGAGCTCCCTTGTAATTCTGGTAGGGAGGGAGTCGGCCACATATCCAGCAGTTTGTAGCGTTATTAGTCTGATGGGAGTGATGTAGCATACTAATGAATGTGTTGTTGCGCAGCGCAAGTCTGTAAGAAAGTTCATGTGGAGGTAACTTGCTAAAAGAATGTTCAGCAGAAACATTGTAGGCAGATTGTTCACGCTTGAAGATAGGGCAATAGATTGGAAGAAGTACACTTGCAACAATTATCAGAATACTTAGAAAAAACATGATTAATAGTGTCACTATACAGTGACTACGCAGTGATTTACAGTATGTACGTTTCTTGAATTGTCTCTCTCTCTCTCTATCTCGATCTAGGGGATACATGTCAGAGACTATTTAACCGATTCACCTAGGGGAGGACTTAAACAATTAAACTGTCTGACTTGCTAGATCGAAGCTTGAGTCGGTACTCCTCTTGGGGAGTTTTCTCTCGTTCAGATAATTTAGAGTCACTAGGTTTAATACAGTCTTTAGTGGGGGTGGGCGAGTCAAGGTCTGGTTTCAGTTCATTACACAATTAAATATGACTCGTGTGGACCCACCCCTTTCTGCCCTCCAACTTCACTGCGGTCCTCGTAGTAAGAAGGACGGTCTTCGGTGCTTTCCAGCGGGGCTCCAGCGGGCTTTTCCGGTCAAAATTCCTCACAAGGACTGTGTCGCCAGGACGGACATCATGTGGCTTTACATCAGTGTTGTCAGGAAAGGCTGCGGCAACCTGTGAACGACATGATTGGAGTGCAGACATCAAGGAGGCAAGGTAATCTGTCAACATATTACAATCAACATCAGTAATTTTCTTAGGAATGGGCGTCCCCCACATGTTCGGTGGTCTGCCAAAGACCACTTCGTACGGGGATAGTCCTGATCTCGAATGTGCAACCATTCTCATATAGAACAGTGCAACTGGCAGGGCGACTATCCAGTCGACCCCTTTCTCCTGGCATATTTTGGCAAGGCGTATCTTGAGTGTCTGGTTATGCCTCTCTACAAGGCCTGCGGCTTCGGGATGTCGGACACAGTGGAATTTCCACTGATATCCTAGCAAAAGGGAAACATGCTTCATAAGTTCGGATGAGAACGGCTGTCCGTTATCTGAGTACACGACACGAGGCAGGCCGTATCGTGGGAAGAATTCTCGAACCAGCTGCTTGGCAGTGGTCGGGGCAGTGTAATCTGAGACTGGGTAGGCTTCGGTCCAGCGAGAAAGTGCACAAACAACTACGAGGACATATTTGAATCCTCGACAACGGTCCATCTGGATATAATCCATCTAGAGGACTTCAAAAGGGTGATCGGGAGGATGAAATCCACCTTGCTCTACAGGGACGCTTTTACCTGGATTGAACTGACAACAGATCATGCAAGTACGCACTTTCTGTTTTGCTGCTGCTCGTAAGTGTTTGTTGTACCAGAGATTCTGTAAACTGTCTAACATAGCTTTTTCTCCTAGATGTGCAGGACTATGTGCTGTATTTATCATGATTTGTACCATGGAGTCGGGGAGGAACCATGTAGGTTTTCCCTTTGTGACCCATCCTTGATCTGTCTGGATCCCTCCTAGTTCAGTCCATTTCTTTATTTCCTCTGAGGTGGCATGTGTCTGGATATCGATTACATCTAGGGTGGGATCCCTGACTGACATACACTGAGTTGGTACTATTGTCTTTGTCACATCAGTAGTCTGGGTGTGAGTCAATGCTGTATGTTTCGCTGTCTGGTCTGCCAGGTCGTTACCCTGGGAAACAGAGTCTGTAACTTTAGTATGTGCTTTACACTTCATGACTGATATGCCTGAGGGCAAATGTATTGCCTCTAATAGTGCTTGAATGAGGAGACCGTGCTGGATCTTGGCACCATGAGAGGTCAGAAAACCTCTTTCTTGCCATAACATGCCGAAGTCGTGTACGACTCCGAACGCATAGCGGGAATCAGTGTATATGTTAACATTTCTGTTCTTGGCTAGAATACAAGCTCGGGTCAGAGCGATGAGCTCCGCTGCTTGAGCAGACAATGTGTCAATACGGTGTGTTTCTTTAACTTCAGTTTCAGTGGTCACTGCATACGCGGCCACTAACTCTCCTGTACTTGTTCTCATGCATGAACCGTCCACATAAAGTGTCAGGTCTGGATTTGTCAGGGGAACGTCTGTTAGATCTCGTCGAGGTTTTGTTACTGTATTAATGATCTCTATACAATCGTGTGGTGTTGGATCTGTCATAATTGCAGGCAACAATGTTGCGGGGTTCAAGATGCTACAGCGTCTGATTTCTATGTGTGGCTGGAATAGTGTCAATTCATAACCTGTCAATCGTGCTATGGTTAAGTGTTGAGTCTGGGTTCTGTTTAAAAGAACCTCTACAGAATGTGGAACTTGAACTGTTAATGGATGTCCTAAAACAATTGAATCGCTCTGTCTGATTGCTAATGCTGTTGCTGCTACTGACTTTAAGCATGCAGGGAGTGCCTGGGCTACTGAATCCAATGTACTTGAAAAATAAGCGCAAGGCTTATATGAACCTGCTTGGTCTTGAGTGAGGACAGACAGTGCTGTACCCTCACGTTCTGTAACAAAAAGTGTAAAAGGTTTGCTGTAACATGGTGTCGCTAGAACTGGTGCTTGGCATAATGCTTTCTTTAATTCTTCAAAAGCCTGTGTATGTTCCTGAGTCCATGGAAGGACAGTCGAAGTCGCTGCCTCCTGTGTTGTTAACTGAATGAGTGGTTTGGCTAGAAATGCATACTGAGGAATCCATTGTCTGCAGTACGAGGTGAGGCCTATGAAGGCCCGCACTTCCTTTTGTGTCTGGGGTTGTGGCATATTTGCAATTAACTGAATGCGATCGGGAGTGAGCTGTCTCCCCACTTTGGACAGCAAGTGACCCAGGTACACAACTTGCTGAACACAGAATTGTAGCTTCGAAGGAGACACCTTGTGTCCCTTGTCGGCCAGAAAATGTAAAACTGTCAGTGATGCTTGTTCACATTCGGGCTCACTTCGTGCGGTGATCAGCAGATCATCGACGTATTGCAGTAAAGCGGTGTTAACTGGCATTGTGTCGTAAATATTTAATTTACTCTCTTAATTTCTATGCAGGTAAGTACTTAATCAATAATAACTCAATCGGAAAGAAAGAAGACAGAGTCCGTGGTGTTAGAGTTCTTGTTCATCCATAGAATTGAGTACATGGTACCCTACTCGATCTCGAAGCCTTTTATCAGTTTCCTGGAACTGATGTTCAGCAGAATTCGGGTTTGTTAAGGCAGAGAAAAGAACTCTCTTGCTTTCTGGACGGATGCCCTTCCTAAGGTAAGTTCCCTTACCTACATATGCTATGGTGTCTATAGTCTTTTCTGGTTCTTCATGTTCTTCTTCCCCCTCGGAGGAAGCCTTTTCTTTCTCTTCTTTGTGTACGTCTATCACTGCTTTTCTTATTTTCTTGTACATACTGGCTATGCAAGTCCCCTTATCGTGTTTTCCTTCAGATATATTTTGACCCCACCTGTTGAGTGCATCTAATTCACCCTGATCTGTCTCAGGCCTGTCTCGTTCTCTTATTAGGCAATTTATGAAAAAACGTAACATCTGTCCTTGAACGTCAACTTTCTGATGCTCCATGGCATCCTTAATACTGTCGGGGTCTTTCCCAGTCTGAATAAACTTATATATTCTATCTAGGTGCTCGTTCATTCCTGGAAACATCAGCAGGAAATCAGTAGCAGATCGTAACCGTAGTGATGCCATTATCATTTTATCGTTCTTGCCGGGTACTGGATCATATCTGCAAACTGTAAGTTGTCCTCTAAATGCATCGAGACGGGGTGATTTGTACGTGTAGGGACTCTGCAAGTCCCCGAGCTGTAACCTACGTGTTGATGGCGGTGTCCGAAAACCTCCTGTCGCACCTCCTGAGGCGGAAGCTTGGGCATTATCTCTCTGTGAAGTCTGTATTTGTACTTGAATTTGTCCTTTAGTAGGGTCAGGTAAACGTGGCTTTGGTAGATTAACTTTAGGTATGGGAAGCGGTGGAGGGGATGGAACATGAGAGATCTGTTGTGGTACTGGCGGAATATGATCTTGGGGCGGGTTACCACCCCTATCCCTGTCGTTAGGCAGGGCGCGGACAGGCAGATTGGTGTAAGCGGGTGCTACATCCTCTAGATAGGAATTCAAGAATATGTCTTTAGTAGTCTTGTGAGTTACTTTAGTTGGAACCAATGGTGACGGTAGATTTTTCGGTATTTCTGGCATGGCCTCAGGTGGACCCTCGGCCGCGAGATACATACCGTTTACGAGGTTATTTCGTGCACGGTCTATCTGTTCTGATTTTACTCGGATCCCTTCAGTAATTAATTCGTTTACTTGGGCTTTCTCTGATTCTTTAAGTCTGTCCTCTCTACGTAGTTCTTTTTCAGCACGCTTACGTGATTCCTTACGCCAAAGTTCTATGGCGTCTTTCTGAGATTGTCTGGCTTTCTTTTTCCATAATGCTTCTTCTACCTTCATGATGCACTCGGCATCTCATGTTCCAGTAACTGGCCATCTGTGTCTCTCGTCTAGATGTTTAGTATACTCGGCCCATAAATCTAGATACACTATGGCATCTATGCCATGCTTGTGGTACATAAAGTTCCCAGGAGTGTCCCTGGGGGGGATAGGAATTTCTTCCTCTAGTATCCCTTTCCTAGTTCCTATCTGCTTTAACTTGTTGAAAAACGGCATCTTGTTTATTCAGTACTGAACGCTCAATCCTTGCTACTTAATACTAGATACAGCTAGTTATACAAGAACACAATAATGCACATAAAGACAGTCACACTCATACCACGACATTAATCACACAAAAAAAAGGACATTTGCGACATATACGACTACTCCCTATATCAGATGTACTGCTAAACAGCACAGATACACTGCTGAAAACAGTGCAAGAACTTGAATCATCGGATGTACTGCTAAACAGCACAGATACACTGCCTAAAACAGTGCAGACCGGACTTGTGTACCCAAACCCGTCTAGATACGTCCCAGCAATGGTACTCACCGGGAAGCACGGAAAGCAGAAGGCCTCGGAAAACTCGACTGGACTGGACTGGACCGGACTCGACTCGACTCGACACGTGGACACTTCGGAAAACTGGTGGGCCTCTTGACACCTCGGACCTTGCTTCTTTCGGCTAGGCTCTGGTCGGGATCCTCCGCACTCCTCACCGCCTCGTCTGGATACTGATCGTAATCTTCGTCACCTCCGTGGGCCAGAGGGAGATACAGGAAATCCTGCCGGTACGCGTAGTTTCCTTCTAACTGATGGCAGGGGACAGAGCTTACAACGCACCAACCGGCGCGTGAGGTGGGGGAGGGGTCCCTATTCGGGCGCCAAAATGTCGTAAATATTTAATTTACTCTCTTAATTTCTATGCAGGTAAGTACTTAATCAATAATAACTCAATCGGAAAGAAAGAAGACAGAGTCCGTGGTGTTAGAGTTCTTAGGGGTTTTATTCCTTAAAAAGGAATTATTCCGGAATAGGATATCATGTTCCCGCAACCACGCAGGGTTCAGGAAGGGATAGAGCAATGCTTTATTAACAATACATAGCTTATATACTTAATTTACATCATAGGAAGTAATGTAGTAGGCGTAACAGCTGAGAGTAGACAAGATAACAGCATCCACGTGTTACTAGTACGTAATCAGAAGGCGTGGACTAGGCGTAACTGTAGGTGTGTCTTAGAAACTTCACAGGTAGGTGTCACATGTGGGTGGCACTAAACAGAAATGTTGCAATGTCAGCAGGAATCAGAAGCTTGGATGCGCGCGCAGCTGCATGACGTGTGATTGGCGTGAAACTGGAGGGTGCAGGGGGCTTGACATTTTCACTGACGGAAAGAGACAGAAGTCTGGCATGTCAGATCAACTTGTGCTTCTATCATATCTGATATCTGGTGTTTAGGAACTGAGCTATCGGGGCGGAAAGGTCTCTGGGGGAGAAGCTATTCTATACTGACTGTGAGTGCGTGTATAAGCGCCTGAGTGTCTGGATGAGAAGCGTGGGGGCATGGTAACAGAGGCTATGAATTACTTGCACGGAGACAGGCCAGCCCTTTGGCTCTGCAGCTGGGGAATGTTTACTGAAGCTAGTAGGCAGGAATGTATCTTCGAGGAGCGGAACAGATAACCCGAAGGTTGTAGTCAGTCTTGGCAGGCAGCAGGCTGAGCTGAGCGTGGTGGGCCGCGCTGAAAGTAAGGCAGAGTTCACGGGTACGGGGGCAGCCTGGGCAGCCTGTCAGAGTCAGAAGCAGAAAAAGGCTCGATGGCAGAAATTCTGGGCCTACTTTGCCAGAGCTGAAAAACATGTAGAGTGCACTACAAAAAGACGTTGGCATGGCATACTTAGGAACGGACTATCCAACCCATTCAGGGTGGGTCGGAAAGAGGACATGTTAACGTTGGACGCAAATGTATTTGCGTCTTCATAGCTGGCACAGGAGGGAAGTTACATGCACTTTAACTCGTACATGGAGACGGTGGGGTACACGATAGGGAACATAACTTGACCAAAAATTTATATTTCCTCAGCAGTAGGTTGATTTTTTAACTGGATTTTAACTGGATTTTATGGTGAGGAGAATCCTCATCCCACCCTACATGATTTTTATATAATGCAGGGGCTCGGGCCACTGCCCATTTTCTTGAAAATGTGTATTTTTTATGAATTGGAATGTGATTTGAGAAGGCAGGCATAATCATTTATTCGCCATGTGGGCACTCCCTGACAAACTCTGGTGGCCAGTCCTTTTCTGCTAGAAGGATATCATAACCTTTAGATAGATTTTCCCAGAAGAGACCTTTTATTTTCCTAGTTTTATCTCCCTCTATACGTAATGTTATTTCATATAGTTTATGGCGCACGCTAACTCTGGTGTCGCAGTTTCCACTTGATTGTATTAATTCATGTCCACTGTCTCCAGAAGATTCATCAGGATCTTGCGAGCTATGGTCACTTCTGCTGCGCTGTCTAGCATTGTCTGGGCCCACTCTACGTTTTTCAGTTGTGTCTTCAGAATTCTCGGCATGTTTTACTTTAATACTGGCTACCTTCTTTCTGGGAAATTGTATTTTTTTACTTTGATGAGCAGGTTCCTTGTCTTTGGACTTGACGTGCTCTTCTTTATGTTCTGACCGTCCTCTTCTTTCCGATTTCTGTGAGGAAGTCTGAAAAGATCGAGAGGGACGTGTATCAATATCTTGATATCTGTCAGGTTTTCTCAAATTGTCCATATTTCTAAGGTTGTATCTTTTTTCAGAGGGCTCCCGTTGTGGAGACTTGCCCCCCCGTTCTGGAGATCTATCTCTTCATTGGGGAGATCTTCCTCTGGTCTGAAACAGTTTTTCTCTGGGAGAGGTTTGTTTATTACCCTCTCACTTCTTCTTTTGAGTAATTAAATTATTTTTAATGAAAGTTTTTTCATAATTTTCTGTTAGTGTTTTTAGTCGGTAGGTTGTACCGTCAACCGTTAATTGAACTAAATCGCTAGATGCTTTTGTTAATTCTTTTATTTTAACTAAGAGTTCTTCGCTTGACATTTTTTCAATGTCGGGGTGTGGTGTGTAGTTGGCTAGAACCGGCCATGTGGCTCCTGGCCTCCCTAGTGGACCGAGCCTGGTAATGTGATTCTGATGTTTTAGGGCGCCATTAAACCAGAGCAGGTGCTCTTGGTATGTTAGTGGAATTTCAACTTCCTCGAAAGGAGAGTAAGTTAGTTTTGCCAAGAATCTGAATCAAGAATTCTCTAAGGATCTAATCAGCTCCGTACCTTGGTTTTAGAATGAAGGAGGTCTTGTATCTCGTTCTCAGGTCTCGATCTCCCAGCGACCCGCAAGGGTGACTGGAAACACTGGAGCTGGATTTCTCGGCAGGAGAAAAGACAGCGTCTCTCTCAGTGCGTCAAATGGGAGGGTCGGCTTCCTTCGGCACTCGCATCAGCTGGGCTTTGGGTAAGTAGATAGCCGCTCTGCTCCAAACCACTGTGTGTTGCTTAAGGCAAATGCTGGTATATTTATATTTATACCTGGAAGGTGCCGTGTTTGACGTAAGGTTAGCCATAAGACGTCGCTAAGAACTGTCACTAAGAACTGGCAGTTCTTTCAGGACTCTCAGGAGTTCTAGGACAAATCAAAACAAAAGCAGGGGGAATTTCCGGGCTGCTGGAGGTTTGGTTTGTTTAAAGAACGCGTTGTACTTTCTAGGAGTCTAGGGAAGTAGCCTTGCCGTACTTGGACTGCATTGGCTATGATTAAATATGGATATGATTCTTATGCCTTTATAAGGATATGATTTGTTATACCCACATGAGGGCATAAATCGGGAATATTTAATTAGGGTCCTAGATACGTTCACAACAAGACCTGGGTATTCGAGCAGTCGCAGCACCCCTGCCCCCCAGCGCCTTGAGACCCTCACGGGTGAGTAGTGCGCTCTACAAATGTTTTGATTGATTGACTTATTGAAGAACATTAAAAGATAACTTCAGTAGGCACCATCCCTATAGTCCTTCAGTGAGAGATTAGAAAGTATAGTAACTAAGGAAGCTAGCCAGATTGGGTTGGGGTGGTGCTCAGTGAGAAAACAGAAATAGGGGAAAAAGCATTGCATTTGCACCATGTGAGTGAAAGTATTCAGTGATTGAATGTGAGCTATTGGCCTCGATTGGCTTTGATCCAGCCAGCTGGCAGGCCTACCTGCTGCTCGGAACTGCATAAGGCATCCTCCCTTTCACCACTACTATTTAATTTATACCTCCGGCCGTTAATCCACTCATTGCAAAACTGGAAATGCACTGTCCTCAACTATGCAGATCATCTTCCCCTTAGACACCCCTGATGCCGCATCTGATTTTCAGGCAGTGATGCTCCACATCCAACAATGGATGGTTTCTAACCCGCTTTTTAACCCGCTCAAATTAAATCCGGAGAAAACAGAACTCATTCTGCCTGGTACCAGCGCGGCTCACTGGGGCCCATAGTTTTGGCCAAAAGAGCTAGGTACGCCCCCCCAGCCCGTCAAGCTCGGTAAAAAGCTTGGGCGTCACCATCGATACCGACCTCTCTCTCAAATCCCATGTCAGAGCTACCATCTCGGCCAGCATGTTCCAGCTAAGAAAAATCAAGAAAAATCTCTCACCTACTCTCGCACGATGCATTGGTGCAAATTGTCATCTCCCTTTGTCCTTTCTCGTCTCGACTTTTCCAACTCTCTTCACTGGGGCCTACCCAAGTCCCTGCTTCATCGCCTCCAGATGGTGCAGAACCAGGCTGCAAGGCTTATTTATAAAGCCCCAAAATGGCAGTCAGCAAGGCCCCTTCTGTCCAAATTGCACTGGCTGCCCATTGAACAAAGAGCCGCTTTTAAGATCGGCTGCCTAATCTACAAGGCCCGGCAGTGCACGTGTTCGGCCTTCCTGAAATCTCCTATCACCTCGCACTGTCCAGCCCGTAATCTTCGTTCAGCCCATCTTCACCTCCTAACCACCCCGGTGGTTAAACTTAAGAAACTGGGTGGCCGTAGATTCAGCTATCTGGCACCCATATTGTGGAACTCCATCCCCCTAGGAATCAAGACCTCTAACACCCTACTGAGCTTCAGGAAGAGCTTAAAGATCTGGCTCTTCTCGAACTCCAACTAGCCTCTGCCATCACCCACTATCATTTTTATCTCAGCGCCAGGAAACCTACGGTGTCAGTGCGCTTTATAAGTGTAGCCTAACATTAACATTAACATTAACGGCAGCTGTCCCGGCAACTGAAGGAGCATGTTATTGTGATTTGAACAGAATGTGGTGCTGTGAAAGAACACAATTTCCATGATGCTTTGCCTCCTCTGGACTGTATGAAAGGGGAACGCAGAAAAGGTGAGATCTACTGCAACAACTCCATACTGAATTTCTAACTGATTAGGGACACAGCACCCTGCATATTTTTTTGGTTTGGAAATAGGGGACCCCTATATGGAAACTGTACCAGCTATACACAGGGAATAAACATTCTTTGAAAAAGGTCTATAGCTAGTAATGCATTATTTTCAAGAATACTTTTATATATAAAAAGCCATTACAAGTAGACTCAACACCTAAAGTAGATTTGATACTTAGATTTTTTATTATTCCTGAAAATAAATGATTTTTTGGTATTTTGTTTATATATACAGAGAGCAATTTTTTGGTGGGGAATTTTTCCTCTTTTTCTTATTCTATATAGAATTTTCACATTTATAACATATCATGATATAAGATTTGTACATTTGTAACATTTCATATTGTATCATATCACAAAAGGGGGGATAATATATAAAAAACACACATCTATAACACACACAAGAGTGAATATTAGACTCAGATGATGATGAGGGCAAGGCGGTAGGATAACACACACTACGCGCGTTTCGGCTTGAGAGCCTTCATCAGGTGTCCCGTCTTTGAACAATATGTAGCACTCAATGTGAAGAAATATAGAGATACATTTTTTTTTATTTGATCATGCGTCAGAGCTGGAGGTCTCCTTGCTGTTCCTAGTATTCCCTTATTTATATGAGCAGCATTCTCGGCCCCAGGTGTAGCTGAAAATCCACCTTCCGAGGTATGGTATACGTCCGAGAGTAGTTAGGGGGGACCATCTATGTAGGTAGCACAAAAATTTAGTAGGTCTTGATGGTTGAATCTGAATAATGAAGAGCTGATAGCATGACCGAAAATCTGGCGGTTGATATGAATGGAAATTGATCTGATGTGTAAGCTTTATTGCTAGACCTCGGGCCCGATAGTTCTAATTACAGGTGGGAGATCGGTAGATGTGGATAAGCTGTGCAGGATATGGCCCTCTCGTCTGGCCGTGCTCTGAACGCCGGCGTTAACGTCGGGAGTATTAAACGCTACGGTGTCAGTGCGGTTTATAAGTGTAGCCTAACATTAACATTAACATTAACGGCAGCGGTCCCGGCAACTGAAGGAGCATGTTATTGTGATTTGAACAGAAGGTGGTGCTGTCAAAGAATACAATTTCCATGATGCTTTGCCTCCTCTGGACTGTATGAAAGGGGAACGCAGAAAAGGTGAGATCTACTGCAACAACTCCATACTGAATTTCTAAGCTGATTAGTGACACAGCACCCTGCATAACCTGAAGATTACGGGCTCCCCGATGTTGGAAAGACCAATACAATGAGGCCCGGAGTGGTAGTGATTCCTGGGAGCCTAGTCCATAAGCTCTCAGGGGAGAAGCTCAAAAAAACAGGCAATTGTACTTTTTCTGCAGTCCACATTGGTGCCTTTGTACCATGGAAGTGGCTGGTGTACTTGTGCCCCTAGTATTGGTTCCTGCTAGCCATAAGTTGGCAGGGTATGCTCAGACGTGAGTCCCTTGCTCACTTTGCCACTGGATTCAAGCAAGCCTGGCTGAAGAAGGCTGTAATGCCAGAAACCGGTCCTAGGAAACTTGTTTCCGGTCCAGGGAAGGCATGGTTCGGCAGTTCGGGCTGGACTGTTCCCATGAGGCACAGGGGCAGAATGATTTGCATATGGCCATGTCTGAACTGGGGTGGCAGAGTGGGCTAAAGAACGGTGATGGAATAAACCCAGATCTGTTGACTGGGTGTGAGTGTTTGATTGGTTCAGAGGCTCCGTCCATCACCACCCCCTTTTGTACCGCTTTGTTCGCCATAAGTTGGCAGGGTATGCTCAGACGGGAGTCCCTTGCTCACTTTGCCACTGGATTCAAGCAAGCCTGGCTGAAGACGGCTGTAATGCCAGAAACCGGTCCTAGGAAGCTTGTTTCCGGTCCAGGGAAGGCATGTCTTGGCAGTTCGGGCTGGACTGTTCCCATGAGGCACAGGGTCAGACTGATTTGTATATGGCCATGTCTGAACTGGGGTGGCAGAGTGGGCTAAAGAACGCTGATGGATTAAACCCAGATCTGTTGACTGGGTGTGAGTATTTGATTGGTTCAGATGCTCTGTCCATCACCACCCCCTTTTGTACCGCTTTTTTACCATAGGTTAGCAGGGTATGCTCAGACGTGAGTCCCTTGCTCACTTTGCCACTGGATTCAAGCAAGCCTGGCTGAAGACGGCTGTAATGCCAGAAACCGGTCCTAGGAAGCTTGTTTCCGGTCCAGGGAAGGCATGGCTTGGCAGTTCGAGCTGGACTGTTCCCATGCAGGGTCAGACTGATTTGCATATGGCCATGTCTGGACTGGGGTGGCAGAGTGGGCTAAAGAACGGTGATGGATTAAACCCAGGTCTGTTGACTCGGTGTGAGTGTTTGATTGGTTTAGATGCTCTGTCCATCACCACCCCCTTTTGTCCTGCTAGCTCTGGACCTGCGTTTTGTGTTTCCTCATGTTGGTCCTGAAGGTGGAGTAGCCATCCTAGGTGATTAATAAATGGAGGTGATCGATTGCGATGTTTATATTGTGGTTGCACAGAACCCTGTGAAGGTGGTGCCAGTGCAGCTTGCAGGCTAGAAACCTATCTGTGGGTCATGATTTGGTGCTGAAAGCCAAAATAGGCGAAAAAGGATATGGAGAATCCTCAATTTACAACACACAAGCTTAGGTTCAACAAGATCTGATTGGAGTATAAAGAGAAGAGAAAAGGACATTTTTCCAAGCAAGGAAAATGTAATTCTCATATTACTCAGCCAAGGAAGGATGCTGAACTGAGGTTAAATTGTTCTTCCACATAAGAGAAACATTTCTGATCACCATTGACGGAGCCAATAGGAAAGTTTGTGTCTAAACATTTTCATGCAGTAAAGGATGGGAAGTCATGGTGACAAATAACCTCATCAGTTTGTCGACGCAAGTATTGATTTGTGGGCTTAGGAAATGGATTTAGCAGGCCTGTTCAGCTTATATGAAGGATTCCCTATCCCAAGACTATCACCCTTGCCATATTTACGAGGGATAATTTTGCATGCTTTGATAAACACAAGATTTTGTTTAGAGAGAGAGCAGCCTCTGTCCTGCTAGAGACACAAGAAAATATAGTTGTTATGGCAATGGATAATGATAATTGAAGCTTATGGAACGATAATGTACTTTCCTTATTGACTTTAGGAGAAAATATAAACCCCACAAAGCCATCCACTCTCTCTATTGGATGTAATCTTGTTTACACAATACAATGCAATATATATCACTATAGGTGTGGCAGGGTATACTCAGACATGAGTCCCTTTCTCACTGCACCATCAGGATTCAAGCAAGCCGGGCCGAAGACGGCTGAAATGCCAGAAACTGGTCCCCGGTAGCTTGTCTCCTTTCTGGTGAAGAATTGGCTTGGTAGTTTAGTCTGCCCTGTTCCCATGATGCACTGGGCCAGGGACAGACTGATTTGCATATAGCCAGGTTCTGAGCTGGGATGGTACAGTGAGATAAATAACGGTGATGGATCAAGCCCTGATCTTTGGACTGGGTAAGAGTGGTCTGCTTAATTCAGACACTCTGTTCATCACCACCCCCTTTTCTGAATCGTTTTTGGCCACTATAGGTGTGGCAGGGTATACTCAGACATGAGTCCCTTTCTCACTGCACCATCAGGATTCAAGCAAGCCGGGCCGAAGACGGCTGAAATGCCAGAAACTGGTCCCCGGTAGCTTGTCTCCTTTCTGGTGAAGAATTGGCTTGGTAGTTTAGTCTGCCCTGTTCCCATGATGCACTGGGCCAGGGACAGACTGATTTGCATATAGCCAGGTTCTGAGCTGGGATGGTGCAGTGAGATAAATAACGGTGATGGATCAAGCCCTGATCTTTGGACTGGGTAAGAGTGGTCTGCTTAATTCAGACACTCTGTTCATCACCACCCCCTTTTCTGAATCATATATATTTCTAAAGCACATTTCTACTCGAATTTTTTTTCCAGCACTAAACATAATGATGGGACAGAACAGAAAGTTTAAAACAACCAGGCTTTCAACAATTTTCGAAACTCCACCAATGACGAGCAGCTACGGATTTTCCGGGGACGAGAGCTCCATAAAGTTGGACCCACAACAGAAACGACCTGCCACCTTGTCTAATGCTTTGATAAGGGGGTATATTAGCATATTTTGTGGAAACTGCTCCTGGAAAAGCCAGGTATCTAATGTGTAGGATACTGAACTCTCGAGGAGCTTAACATTCTGCAGCAGGTATATACGTAGTTGTGATCAGTGTCTAAGGACGGGTAATTTACAACCTCTTTTTGAACATGTTCATGCTATTCTTGGCTCCAAGAGAATGTGAATACAAATGGATTTGTGATAGGTACATTTGATCATTCTAGGGAAATGGATATATTAAGGGGTTCTCTTCTAACATTGGTTTCCACTAGAATGTTAAGAAGTGTAAGAAGGTTAGCAACTATAAGTTTATGGACTCACATTTCAGTAGCTAAAATTCAGACTGAACGAAACCAAGAATGTATTTTAATCTAGCAAAAGTGCATTTCCGTAAGGAGTTAAAGTGTAATTTGTCGGTCTTTCTGGAAAGTTTGGAAGCAAAGCTGTTATTGATCACAATAGAAATGAGTGAGAGTGTTGTAATTAATACTAAAATATATCATACTATAGTAGATGAACTACTATTTGAGTTATTGGAGTGGTATAACATTCCCCAAGCTCAGTATCCAATTGGGACTACTGGAAGAGATTTGAGCACCATCTTTGATTGGTTGAGTAGGAGCAGCCTAATACGTTTGAGGGGCCGTTCAGACATTGACAAACATTTTAGGTTTGGTTCTCTCTCCTACCCAATGGCTTATGTTTTCATCCCTTGTGACAAATGTAAGTTGTTTAGGGACATTATGATGCTTCACTATGAAAGGAATGATCATTGGGTTTTACAGAGGGCCCTTATATTAAAGGAAGCAGTCACCTTTAGATATGGATTTTCTCCATAGATTAAGCACCCAATTGGGCCCAAATCAATGACAAGTGCTTATAGAGTTTCACATGTTATCTAAACCTGGTGATTATTTTAAAATTTTCTCTAAAAGAATATAGATTAGTTCGTGTCCCTAATGGATAGGGTGCTTACATGTCTTTGCACTTTTTCGGAGTCAGTGGGAAATGATAAGAATAACTCTGTAACCAAATATATTCTGGAGGATGGTTTGATTAGAAGTGTAAAAAGAAGAAAAAAAATGTAAACTACAATCTCTCTTTAGGACATGCCCATCGGAGGCATCTGATATTAAAATTAGGTGGTTGAATCGGAAATATGAGATCTTGAATACAAGGAAGAAAGCAAGCTTTTATAACAAAGAATGAAAGTTATACAGGCAGGGATCAGAAAAAAAATGGGGGTTGGTAAATAAAATAGCTGATTCTCATGCAGTGGGCCCTTTTATTTGATCTCTGAAGAGGATTAGGTGTCACATGTGAGCAATCTTTATGGACCGTCCAATGCAAATGATCAGAAATATGAGTATAATGCTGATCCTGATTTTAGTCTTTAGGTGGCTGACTTCTCAACATATTTAAACTAACCTAACTAATTTTCTCTAAAAAATGGTTGCAATTCACATTCCCTGCCTGATGTATGCAGACAACTTGATCTTTTTAGATTATACTTTGAGAGGTGTCCAGAAGAACTGGAATGCACTGTCAGCATACTGTGCATTAAATCTCTTGATGATTAATCTAGAGACAACAAACATCCAACATTTTGGGAAAAAGTACCCAACTTCAATTGTTATAATAATAATATGAAAATAGGGGCCGCATCGCTTGGCATGTCATGATTGTGGGTGCACTTTAAGAGTGCTCCGGACGCCTCTGTCATCCACCCAAGCATCCTTCACCATCGGCTCGACTAAATACAAGCCAACACATGCCGATACCCCCCACTGACACAGCGCAGAATACCTGGGCAAGCAGTGAAGCCGCGAGGTAGCTAGGGATATGAGCACCCATGCAAAATGGTGGCACAGCTGGTGATCGGAGGCCAGACACCAGAGAGCCGATGGGAGCAGTACAACTACCTGAAGAAGTCCAATATCTCTTGACCCCATGAGCCTATGCACTGGGGCCTGCAGCGAAGACTCCTGACCTGCCAGTGAGGCCTGCGACCGCTCCACTGCACTGCCGTTCCAGAAGCTGTGGCCTGAAATTGAGCCAGAGCCACTTGTGAAGAAACCCTGCTACGACGAACCCAAGGAGCGGAGGACCAGCCTGCAGCTGAGATGGCATACGCGGCCTTAGGGTCCTGGAAGATGAATTAGAACCCTGGGACTGTGCCCCAACTCTGCAGGTAGAGGTTGAGTGACCTGTGGCGGTCTGCGCTCCGGACTCCCTCTGGCGGTGTGGTAGGAATGTCTCTCGCTTAGGGGTGCGAACCACTAGATTGCCTGGGCTCCTGAGCCTGATATTTGGCTGCTCGACTGAGGGCTGCTGAGGGCTGTTGAGCCGCGGCAGTCCCCACAACCCCAGCCCCCCACCTGCATCACCTAGCAGATAGCAGCCTCTACACAAAGAACCGCCTGCAACCGCATGCCTGACCACGTAGGTGGGCCCTAGATTCCCTGTTGAGTGCTCCATGCCTGGAGGCGGGCATTGCATAACTGTCTGGGCCAAAGGACGCCAGCCCAATGTGACCCCCACACCCACACCCACAACTGGCTGTAGCATCCTGACACCATACCAAGAACCCCCAGGGTGTGGACGAGACCCTCAGGAGGTGGCCTGGACTCGGGCGCAGAAAAGGCCATTTGTAAACCTGCAGCCGGAACACAGGACACACGGTGAGAGGGGAGCCCCAACTGAGTTGGTGTGGTGGGAGCAGCCATCGGGGACCCCAGCCTGTGAACCCAATCCCTGGATGTGCAGCTGAGGCCAGAGACCTGCGGTGGCCTCCACAACCATGAACCCCCTCTCACACCGCATGACAAGTACTACTCCCTATTAGAGAGACTTGTGACACTGTGCTGCCTCAAGACTGGATAATCTCTCTGTTCCTGGCGCATACCAACACAACCAGGCAGTGCATAGGGGCTCAGAGGGACCAACAGGCTTAACTGCCGGTGGCCCAGGCCTGGACCACTGAATCACGGTGGGGTACCGGACTCCTGTAATCGGGAAGGACGGTGGGCCCCACCCCCCTCATACAATCAGGTAAGCGGCGAGACCGGGAAACTGGGAAGAAGACAGGGTGTAGAATCCCCCCTTGGGAGCTACTCAACTGAATTTGGGCCACCCCAGCAGGGTTAGGTGCTGTGAAATCAAGAGTGGACCATTATTCATGACCTGGGCCCTGTAGGGTTGCTAATGGGCTGGGATATTGAATACTCCCTGTAAAATGGGAGCTTCTAACACATCAGAAACCTTCATAAAACTTTATGTTCGTAATGAAGTGATTCAGAAGAAAATCCTTAACGTCTTTGGAATGATTAAAGGTTCCCGCACCCCCCCCCATGAATAAAGACTGGTAACTACGGGTTGGTGGCTTGATAGGTCCCCTGAGACAGGAGAACCAGAGGCACCAACTCTGCCCTGCTAAAGACCTGCGCTGATGCTGCGTCAGACCCCTGGCCTCTGCCAAACTTGTACAGTGAATCCACATCTCAAGACACATAATACAGAGACTATTGACGCCGACTGTAGCTATGGGGAAAGACTGAGGGCCCAAGCCCCCCCCAACGCTGACCAAAATGTATCAATGCACAACCAACGACCGGGGGCCAATAGCCGGACCCGCCGTGAAATCTACCACATCTGCTGCCGATCTTGACACAATCCTGCAAGCAATCAGCTCCTCGCAGACCTCGGTCGAAGGCAAGATCGGTGAAGTCCGAGTCAACATGGTTCTCCTCCGGCAAGATCTCTGGAGAGCGATGGCCTGCATCACAGAACTGAATCCTGCATTCCTACAGTCGAGGATGATGTGACTCAACCAAAAGAACAAGTAGCCCGCCTACAAACCCACATGAAGGAGCTACAAAAGAGGGCAGAGGATGCTGAAAACAGGTCGAGTCGTAATAACTTCCACCTTGTAGGATTCCCAAAGGGAACAGAGTAAGGCTAGATGGGAGACTTCATTGAGCACTGGATCAGATTCTGGATACCTAAGCACTCCCTGTCCACCTGGTTTGTGGTGGAGAGTGCCTATTGCTCTCTGGCTCCCAGGCCTCCACTGGGAGCTCCAGACAGGCCCACAATGGCCAGGATGAGGCCTGCAATCAAAAGATTCTAACCTTCCTTGTCACCCCATACTGATCTTCCCAGACTACACGCAGGATGTCCAGGCCCAGGGTGCTTCTTCACAGAAGAGAAGCAAAGATTGCGTACCCTGAAACTCCAGTTCAGGTTGCTCTTCCCAGCACGCCTTTGAGTGGTGTCTCAGAACAAAACCCATTTCTTCGAATCCCCTGAGATGGCCTGGTCCTGCTGATCGAAGAGCAGCCTCTCAGGATGCATGTCTTGGACCCACACTTGGCAGCCCAAGCTAAAGGCACGCAGAAGGGATCACCCAAACCATGCAGAAGGCAAACGTAGTCCAGCAGGGGGCGTGAGGCCCACCAAACCGAGTTAGGCTCACCAGCAGAATCCAAACTACACCCTAGAAACCAGGTACCTTTGAACAACTCCTGCTCCCCGTGGTGCTCTGACACCACAGACTGCATAGAAACCAGAAGCTCCTCACCTAAGCCTCTCCACATCGACTCCACTGAGTCAGACCTCTCTCGTAGTCCACCGTTTCTGGAATGAGTGGCCTAACCAGAGCCATACTGCCCAACGTATCACCACCAAACCTATGCTTAAGTGGGTGTATTTTGCTACATCCTAGTCCTTTTTGCTGACACAATAAATATCCTTATGTAAAGTGGGCTCCTCCACGCGATTCCAACCTGAACCTTTTATTTTGGTCAGTTAACCTTACTTAATTGGGATGACAGATGCCTCAGTTCTCGAAGTTTAGGGTGGGGGTAGGGGGTAGGGAGTGGGGTTGGGACAGTTATCCTGAGTTTTTGTTCTTGCACCATGTTTGTCACACCAGTTTTTTATTCTACATTATGATAGCCATACATACTGCTCACAAATTAGCACCACAGTTATTACCTTACATCCAGAACATACCCCAACCAAATCCACATCCACACTGACCCTGTAGGCCAAACCCACTCTTGCCCAGCATGAGGTACACAAGTAATAATGGAGACACTCTACAAATTCTACCATGGAATGTCAATGGGCTTCTTAATAGGGTTAAATTGACGGCAGTCTTATTACAATTGAAAATCCTACATATGACATACTATACACGTACATTATTACATAAACTGGGAACTACCGACACACCGCTCTGCTTGTGGCAATGCGGCCTCCCGGGTATGTTCATACATATATACGATCTGGGACTGTCCAATCCTCCGGCCATATTGGGCATCAATTATGACCACCATATCACGCGTCACAGAGATAGTAGTCCCCCCGGAACCAACATGCTGTTTGCTTAATGTTTGGGAGCCAACAGACCTCAATCACCCGGACCAGGACTGGGTGACACTTGATCTGACCCTGGCAAAAAGAAATATAGCTTGTCACTGGGGATCCAGACAGTACCCGACCCTCCAACAATGGTGCAGAGACATGGACACATCAATGGTAACCAAAAAAGTAGTACACAGGGGGTGCCCTAAGAAATGGGCCTGTATCTGGGGGAACACTTACCGCAGCAATATATGCGAGCCCCCTCAAGAAGACACAACATCTGACATTAGCGATTGAGCAGTGGTTCAGTTGTGAGACTGTGTGCTAAGTATGAAGCTCATCTTCGGCTATGCCCTAAAAACATTCTTTGGTGATTTGGAAAAGACATGAACAATTCAAGAAATGCTGTAACCATATACATGTGTGTAAAGAAATGCATACCTACTGTGATTTCATGTACAAGTACCGATTGTTTTGATTAGTGTAAAATAAAAACAAATTAAAAAAGAAAATAATAATAATTGACGGCAGTCTTAAGCTATTTCTAACGCCAGGCATCCGACATACTCCTACTTCAAGAGAACTACCTCATGGGTAACCACTGTCCCTTCCTAGCGAGATATGGATATGATAGAGTTTGGCACTCAGGGGTTGCACGGGGGTCACAGGGTTGGCAGTTCGCTTGCAGTGCAATCTCCCCTTTGTGCTTGCACAGACCACTAACGACCCTCAGGGATGTTTTCTGGTTCTAACTGGAACAATAGGAGGGAAAGTCCTCAACTTAGTCTCCATATACTCTCCTCCATCGATGCTTACAGCAAACTTGAAGCCTACTGCCTATCCCATTGCATCCGTACCTCTGGGGACGACAGTAATTGGAGGAGATTGTAACGCGGTTATGCACCCAGGCCTTGATACCGCAACAGCGCCTTCTGCCACAGGGGCCACATACACCAAAAACTTAGCAAACTGGGCAGATGCCTGGGCATCTGTGGCACTTGCAGAATTTGGCACCCCCAGAGCAAGCAATTTACTCACACCTCAGCTGCGCATCACACTCACACATAAATTGACTACATTTGTATGCCCTCTCTCAACTGCCAGGGGATCAGGGATGTCAGTATCCTTCCCACGGACATTTCGGACCACCTACCCATGTTCTTGAGCATTTGGGAACCCCCGACAAAATCTGCCCGACATGGAAGACAAATGCATGTTTCCTCCAAGATAAAGAATTACAAAAAGCAATAGAAGTAGAACTGCAGCAATACTTTCTCACCATTAACATCTCTGTCTCCGTTCCGGGTACCCTGTGGGAAGCAGGCAAGGCCACCATCCGTGGCTTCACCGAAGGCCAACTTATACTCAAACATCTGACTCACAATAGCCAGATCACTCTCCTAGAGGCCCAGGCGACCTTCCTCGAGAAACATCCCCCGAGAAACATCCCCCTGGAGATCAAGACGATGCTCAGACGAGGCAGCTCGCACACCTAGGGAACGAAATTTGGCAACTTTCCTTGGAAGCTGCCAAGCTACTATGGAGATCCTCCCTAGCTAAGGTGTACAGCTGGGGAGACAAGAATGGGAAGATCCTGCACAGACTGGCCACATACCCCATGGCCAACCGCATAATCCAAGAGAATAAGGACGCAGAAGACCTCATTCACCGCCCCCCCAGCAATCGCCCAGACCTTTGCCTCCTACTATCACAGGCTCTATTCAGCGCAGCGTAGCACACTGTAGTTTCCCTCTCAGAGCTGCTCATCTCTGAACGTCTCTGTCTATCTGCCTCACTAAGGCTGAGTCTGCCGACATAGACTTCCCTATCACCTGAGAAGAGATCAATGAAGCTATAACAAACAACAAAGAGAGGGACGATTAAGGGCTATTTTTAACAGGGTCCAGTGTACATGCCCAGATACAGCAAAACAACGAGTGGTACGCAGTTCCCCAGACAAGGAGGTTAGAAGAGGGGGAAGTGAACCAGGAAGTGGGTGGAGGCACACCTAAGGGGGAATCTCCCCTTTGGAACTAAAACCCGCACACATCCAGCAAGCTAGGTGTCATGCTTCATCATATGGGTTTGCTCCTCGTCGGGTCGGCGGTGCAATACCCGACGGGCACCCTTAGAGGGGCTCTTTACCAGAGATTTTTTGTTCCTGCCGTCTGGTGCCGTGGGTGTGAGGGCCCTAGGGAAAGAGTGTGGATGTGGATGGGTGGTGAATTAGAAAAGGTTAGATAGTCCACTGGGTAAGTTTAATAACGTGGTAATCTGCCTTATTAAAAATCGTGAAGAGAGGCTGCTCGCTGGTGCAATGATCCAGGAGAGCAATGCTCTACTCTGTGTTACTGGTCAAAATGTTTCATGCTGAGTGTTCAATAAGATACATTGCATTTCGTCAGGACCTAAAAAAGAAGCTATCTACACCGTGGTATGGTGAAAGTGTCCTACCTACCACTGGACTTAGGAGGCGGACAGAGAGTCCCGCCACTTCTAGTGATACCCTATAAACCAGAAGTTCTGTATTCAACGGTCTTCTCAGTAGAGAGCACCTCAAATGTAGGTGCCCTGTCCGTTTGAAGGACTCGCTCTTCAAACCTTCCCGCGCGCTGGGAAAGAGAGAAGCCGGAGGTCAATGAAACTATAACACATACCAAAAAGGGCAAAACACCAGGCCGGGACGGTCTCCCACAAGAGTACTACGCTGCATATCGGGGGATATTCATCCCACACCTCTCAGATGTATTTGCTGAACCCTCAAAAAGGGCTCATTTTCCCTAAAAACAGATACTGCCACCATTGTTGTCATTCCTAAAACACAACCAACCTCATCAAATTGCTCAGACTATTGCCCACTCTCTTTCATAAACCCAGAAGTTAAAATATTTGCCTCGGTTCTAGCCCATTGGCTGAGACCCTACCTCACCAAATTAATCCACCCGACCAATGTGGATTTATGCCATCACGGGGGACTAGAACCTGCCTCCAACGCCTTCATTTGGCCCTAGCAAACTGCCAGTCACTAACCCCCTACATGGAGCTACTCCTAATCGATTTTGGGAAGGCCTTTGATTCTGTGGATTGGCAATACTTGGAGGACATACTGGTGAAGATGGGTATAGGCCTACACTTTTGCAACCTGGTTAACATCTTACACTCCCCACCTCAAGCCCGGGTTCTTGTCAATGGGATACTATCCAAAATGTTTCCCATAAGAAGAAGAACGAGGCAGGGCTGCCCCCCTCACCCCTCCTTTTTTCCCTAGCGATAGAACCCCTGGCATGTCTTATTTGGTCCGACTACCGAGTTCAGGATGTGCAATGGCCAGGCTTGTCGGAGGACAAAATCACCTTGTACGCCAATGATGTCTTGCTCTTCCTTGCGGAGCTGGCCCAATCTGGCCCCCACTGACTCTGGGTATTACACTCCTTTCAACAGGTCTCAGGACTATGACTGAACCCAAGTAAATCTGATAGGGTCCCCCTGCAGGTCAGAAGAGATTGCTTCGACTGGCAATCCACAATACCCATCAGGTGGCAATCATTTAAATAGCTGGGAATCTGGGTTTCACTGCTCCCCGACCTCGTCTGGTCACTCAACATAACTCCGTTAGTAAAGAGGGCTAAAGAAGACCTCCACTAATGGCAGACACTGCCACTTAACCCCTTCAGGAGAGTTGCCCTTTCTAAAATAATGATCCTCCCTATTTTCTTCTATGTAATCCAAAACACTCCATTTCACTTCCTGCAGATTCAGTTCAGGGAGTTAGATAGCCTAGCCACAAAAATTCCTTTGGGGTGGATGGGGACCCCATATATCCTTAGCCCAATGCCAAATGCCACTCTTTGATGGAGGCATGGGAATGACCAATCTATATTTATACTACTTAGCAACTCGCCTACTCACCTTACATTATTTGTTTAACAGGGGCTGGCCTGATCCAGCGTACAGACTTGAACTGAATGAACTAGGCCTAACCCAGATCCAGGCGATGATGTACAGGTGTCCATCCCCAGAACTCGGCCTGTTGTGACGCGAGCAGTTTTCCTAGCTTGGTGGGCCTCCCTGCACTACTCCCATTGGACAAACAATTTGACCCAATATACACGGCTCTGGCAGGGCACCTGGCTCAGGGTGGTTAGCAAATTAGAGGGATTCCGGGTGTGGGACCTTATCGGTGTTTCTCTGCTTGGAGATGTGTGGACCGGCGTTCACATGGGCACTTTTCTCGACCTACAGATCCAACACTCCCTACACTCATCACAATTCTACAGATACTTACAATTACGTCACACCCTCCACACGCTTTATATCAGATGGCACAGCATTGCCAGAATATAGTCCCCCTGAAGCACAATCCTTGATGGGAAATCTAGGGGAGGGAGGAATCTCGTGCATCTTTCGTTCTCTAACCAATAACACTCCAACCACACTAGACCGGCTTAGGAGTCAATGGGAGAACTTGGTGGACCCCCTAGAAGAGGAAGATTGGAGGGACGGACTTATGGCACCCAAAACGATCACCACGTTAGCCAGGCTCGGCCTGTTTGAACTGTACGACTTACATGCAGCCTACTTAACTCCAAAACGCCTTCACAGCACTGGCTTGAACTTGACTGCATCCTGCACTCGCTGCGAACATGACCAGGCAGACTTCTCTCACATGGTATGGACCTGTCCCCTCCCAGCGCAATATTGGGAATCCATAGAAACAGAGCTCGCCGAAGTCTTGGGTTGGGAGGTCCCACACAATCCACTAAACGTGCTTCTGGGAATCACAGATGGGTTGCATGGGTCCAGGAATGATAAACTATTCCATTATACGGCCATGATTGTGGCCAAATGAGATATTGCTGCTAACTGGAAACATCCAAACCGACCTAGTATAACAAAATGGTGCAGGGGAGTGGACTGGTGTGCCTCACAGAGGAAACCCCTGTACAAAGCCAGGGCATGCCCGGCTAAACATCTTAGGGTCTGGGGCTGGGCTTGATAGAATAAATATGTTGTACTCCGCTGACAGAACATATTGTATGTGGCCTATGGGATCATGATCTGCAAAGTGCATAATAACCAATGAAAAAATCTAGTGACGTTTTATCATTACTGTAAGGTGCTATACTATGATGATCGCTAGTGTATTCTTGTTAAAAAATGCAATAAAATTGATTATCAAAAAATAATATGAAAATAGAAGTTATGTCTTATAAATATTTGGGACTACATTAAAATACTAAGTTAAAGTGGAATGAACACCTACAGGAAATAAGATCCAGGGCTTGATTATGGGTGGACTCCTTGGTGAAGTTTGATGGTATGCATGTAGTGTACCTGTAAAAGCCTTTTTGCATTAAATCTCTCCTCTTGCACTTTATAGGTCCAAAATATTAAGCATAAATAAAGGGGATATCTTAGACCTGGTGGAAAATATGTGAACAAAAGAGTATTATATCTTCTAAAAGGGTCTATGACGCAGAGTATTACATGCAAATTAAAGCTGATCTTTTGGGCATATATGGCAGGAATACGATTTTAGAATAAAATTACATAATCCTACTTGGGTGAATACCACTGAAAGGATAGCACAGATTGTTGGATTGAAGCCCAACTGAGAGAATGAAAATGGGCTCTAGCTCTCAGGAGATATTCACGAAATCTCAAATATCATGTTTTTTCCACAGAGGTCTTTGCTGGTTGGGAGCCCTTCCAACATAGGAAAGTTACATTGGGAAGCTCACTGGATTTTGTCATATCAAAAATATTAAGGTGTATTTATTCCAAAAATGTTCAGGCCCCATGACAGTGTTCTTGTTTAGCAGTTCAGATATGTATCTATATCATTTTTATTTGCCAGACCCTTTAATTTGTTTGGAAATTTTAAAACTCGGAATAGGTCTTAATCATTTTATGGCTTTCCCATTCTTGGCTAAAAAAGTTAGGGAAAATAAAGTTTACTGTATATGCACATAACAAAGAAATTGCACTAATTTTCATGTGCTAATTGATCCCCCTCTTCTTTTGATTATGTGTCGGAAATATTTAAGACCATTATTTGTAAAATATGGTGAACTGTTGTTTCTTCTTGCAATTGATGTTTTAGCTAGGATTAGATTTTTAGAAATAATTGTTCGTCTGTGGCACTTCTTACGATCAAAGAGAACAATGGACTGTTATGAATAAGTTTTATGACAAAATAATCAAACATTTTAATGTACTCAATTTTTACAATTGGCAATTCAGTTAGTATTCATTTCTTGGATGCAATTTCTGGCTTGGAGTATTTTTGACATTTTTTGAGAAATATGGACAGTTAGGAATTTATTTTATAACAAGACAAATGGCTAGTTTAATTTAAGTGATTTAACAATGTGGTATTGAATTGCATTGGTTTTGAGGACACATTTCCCCATAAACGTACTGTTTGATCCTGATTCTGGTTTTTCTAAACTTCATGAGGTGTCATTTAGTTCTTTTGACAACTGTTGCAATATGATGTCTGAAGGAAAGGCCTTTGTCAATACAGATCCCTAGGTTTCTCGCTGATTGATTAGGAGTCGAGGGGTTACCTAGTTAACAAAGTTGAAGTAATATAGTCAGATATTGTAGTGTTCTGCACCAGACAAATCACTGAATTACGATCTGCTTTAATGGGCCAAGAGGAGCTTTGGGATGCCTAACAGAAGAGAGGTGCTGTAGACACGTCTAGAGAGGACCAGGGCCTGTGCTGAAGATTGTAAGTCATCTGTAATGATGTACTTCATTCCTGTTAGAACTCTAATTTGGTCAATTTTTAGCAAGAGTTCAGAAGTGAGCTTGCGTATTGCGGTTTTGTGACAGGTGATGCCTAGAAATTTTGAACTCCGTGCAATAGGTTTGCAATCAAACATTTGTTGTTGCATGCAGCCTGGCTTGGACCGTAAGGGGCCATACTAGGAAGAATTAAGGAGTATTTCAGTATTTAGAGGGCACATCTTGAAGTGATAAAGTGATAAAGTGATATACATGATTGGAAGACTTTTTGTGTGCTTGCCTGGTTGATAATGTCTTCTGATGAGATGACTTCCAGGTGGTCCTGAGTGTCAACAGCATAGAAGTGATAGGAAAGTGCCTAATAAGGGAGCTGAGATGCTCTGTGTGCACACTGATATGTGTTAGCTACCGAATGATTACTGAGATGATATCTTGAATTGTTTTGGCTGACATAGAGTTTGAGAAACATGAGGAAGGTACGAATGGTTTTGCATTTCTACATTTGTGATTTCCTAATAAGAAAACGCATATTTGGAAATGCAAAAACATTCATACCTGGGAGCCTTAGGCCCATAGGTACGAATGGGTATGCATTCCCTAATATCTGATCTCTTATTAGGAAATCACAAATTCACTATTTCCTAATAGTGATTGGAATCCTTATGAATCGCTATTAGACAATCCCAGATTTAGTACATTTCCATTTGCATTTCTTAGGATTCACTATTTTGGAAATACTAATTAAAATCTTTGTAAATATGGGCATTAGTTTTTTTAATTTAAGAGGAAAATTTCATCCACTACTTCGGTCATGACATATTTTTTTTATCTATCAACTTAGTTGAATCATGCTGTATTTTGTGGTTGCATAACTTTGAAAATATTTCATTTTCTTTAATAGACTTATTTGAGTCATTGAAGATCTAGTGGTGCCATTCCTCTACCTACTTTGTCTTCTTCTTCATTCATTTATGTGAGTCCTTTGTTTTTATGATGGCTGTACTGTCTTGGGCAATGTATCTTTTTTCTTTGTACCTTGTTCCCTGCAGCACAAATGTTGAAAGAATACTTAGCTTTTAATTCAAAGAGTTAGTTGCTGTCTCTGTTAACTAATACTGGCTCTAACTCTTGATTTAGGATAGAACTCTAGCCTAAAGAGGTTTAGATCATAAAACCAGGTAGTTCTGTTCATGGATATTAGGTATTCCCAAGGCCTCTTTCAATATTGAGTACATTACGTTCAAGTATATTTTGTTTCTTTTTTAGGCTACTTTTTCCATTTTGGAGTTTCAAATCACTTACACGTTTCTACACGATATTTTCAACTATGAATATAATCTCCCATAGCAGATCATAACATCGACCTTACTAATGTATTTTGATATAGTTTATATGGTTAAATACACATGACTTTGATATGAAATACTGCTACTTTAGAAGAACTATGCAAAAGTCTTTACAGTCTAATTTAATTGGATGCTTTGCACTATGAATATCGAAAAGCAGATTGGCAAGTGGAGACCATGTTAGATCATCTACATAGTACATATCTCACAACCACTGAAGTATGTATTTTAAATACTCACCAACTAACAAATTTATTACCATCAGCTGTATGTAGTTTGGTGACGAGATATTGCACAAATAGTCCCCGCTGTCTGAAAATGTGAGACCTTTAAGTAGTATTGAAGAGGTTGTTGAATTTATATCACTTGAAATTCTACCTTCATACGCTTTTTCTCTTGTTAAGTTTTTGAATGAGTTGTAAAACTGTGCCAAAAATATTGATAAGTCTTTTCTTTGAATTGACCAAGTGACTGTGAAATCAGTGATGCTCTTCTCTTTAGAAGTGCAATTGAAAACAGCATCATGGTTTTCTTGATGAACTTGAGGCTCTAAGATTGAAAATTAAAATACAAAAATTAATCACCTGTGAGACAGATAAAATAAATATAATACAAATGTATTTGAAGCAGGATCCCAAAACATGTATGGTACAATGAATAACATGAGGCAATGTAGGAAATCTGTCTTTTTTTGCTGGTTTCAGAACTTTGTGAACGTTACCCTGCTAACCAGTAGTAATGTGCCTGTGCCCCCCTTTACACATTGTTGAATGGGCATACTCCTAATTGGTATACTTAAATTCCAAACATGTCCCTACTACATGGTACAAAGTGTACCAATGGCCTGGAAATTAAATGCCATCAGTGGACTGCAGCACCTATTATGCCATCCACTATTGTGACAATGCAAACAGGGCTTCAGGTACACTCCGAGTAACCTGAGTATAGCAGTTTAAAAACAGCAATTCGACCAGTCAAAATAAATCATTTCAACAGGTCAAAACCTCTTTTTGAAATATCAATATGATATCCCTATGTAGGCCTTGGTGCCCACAAGGCAGGGTGTGTGGTACTTAAAATGAAGCCATGCAGAAATGTAATGTTAACATGTCATTGCAGACTAGCACCCAACAGCTATATTGTTACTGTGGCAGGTCTAGCTCTACTATGTAGAAACCCAAAGTACAGATTACAAATTCCAATATTGTATCTCAGGAATGAGACGTTAAAAATCATTAAGCAGCTATTTTTAATACTTACTAAAAATCCATTTAATTGGTGTAGTAACCTTTACAAAGTTACTTCTTTCTTCATTGCACTCCTAGATTCGTAATTATGATTTGCTCTCCTACTTCTGCCAGCCAGTAATTAAAATCTGAATAGGTGTGAAGTCCCTCGCGGGAGCAAACATTAAGCTTACCTGAATGGGCAGAGGTGAATCCTCTGAACCTGACAGAATATGCAGAAGGAGGCTGTGAGCATCCTTGACATAGTATCGAATCCTGCTTGAATTCCAAATCCTGCTTGACAGAACTACCGATTTACATATAACTCTATGGGGAGCACTTGAAATGAAGGGAAACAGGATGGCAAAAAAATTCTATGTATCCACTGTATGGTTGCTAAAACCCTACTTTTTCCATGAGACTTCTTTCCCTCGGTTCTTTGTTGGTAAAGTCCGTTCTGCAAACTCAATTTTAGTGTTAGATGTGGGAGGACTTTAGGATTATCCTGGTATACTCCCCAAACATACACTCCAGCCCTCAGGAGCCCAAGTGTAGGGTGGCTGAACTTTGACCATCTTAAAAATGCCCAAAGTGGGTGGAGTTGACCCAACTAACATTTACTCAATTGGTTGAGGCATGCCCATGACTCATTCTTAGTGCCAGGCATTAATGAGACATCTCCTGGAACCCACTTCAGAACACTATTGGACCTATGGAAGAATCAGAAGAGGACTGAACCTGCTGTCTGTGGCCTAAAAAGATGCCTGAAGGACTTGACCTGCTCTCTCTTGCACCCAGGATAAAGTGGACTCAAAGACCAGTTTACTGATATAAGGTTCAAGCTAGGTGGATTTCAACAAGCTACAACAGACTTTTTCCTGGGAGGACCTAGCTGACCAGTGGCAACAGGACCTGGACTGGACCCTACTATTTGCCTCTGCTGAACATCCTGTGAATTTCCAAGTGTATCTCCTGATGTCCTGAGGGGGTATTGGAAGTGTACTCCTGTGGTGAAGTGCGTCTTATAGTGAAAAGGTATTAGTAGTAGTATAGTCAGACGGTAAATTCTTTGACCAGGATGAACCTGGCTGCTGTATCGCACCCGTACTCCATTGCAGTCAGCCTAAAATTGCACCTAGGTCTCAGGTTCCTGCCACCATTGACCATCATTTGCGCTTTATATTTCTTGGCACCATTCCTAAATAAAAACATTAGAAAATAATATCTCTGGTTCCCCTTTATTTGTCATTCTTGGTTTAATTGTATTAATTAAATTTTACTTTTTCTGTTTTGTTTTTTATTGTTCTGCATTTTGTCTAAGTCAACCCTGTCTGCTCTGTACCCACAACTACCAGGGGTTTGAGCTCAAGTTAATTTAGTGATTTTGAGGGCTCACCCTGACAAGGGTTGTAATTATTTCTATGAGGTTGTCACACTCCCCATATTGCTTTTACTAGTTATCTCAGAAGGGCATAATGATAGAAAGAAGGTGGCTTCAATTTTGGTATTTGTAGGATGCCCTACCATTTTTACTGAATCCAAAATATTTGCTATGCTTATCTGCTATGTCTATCAGCCACACCTTTATATTGTGTGCTTCCACATTGAGAACCCAATAACTTACAGCCATATGGTCAGGGAGAGGACTCCCTTTACTCACCTGTTGCTTATTCAGTGATTCAAAATACGGCGCCTTTACTTGAAGGTCTACTAACAAAGAAATCCACCAACAAAATTACAGTCTATACCATCTCTAGTTCTCAAGCTTGTACCGCAAGCTGAAGCCAAACAAGACATACTTCTTTACAGTTATCAATGACTGTAAAGAAGCCTATATCGAAGATAGGCTTACCAACAATAGGTTAGAAAGTGCAACCTGTACCCTTCTTTACCCACAACAACACACATTGCTAGTTACTTGAAAAATGACCTCTCCTTAAGGACTCAAACTGCAAAGTAAAAACAGAAAGTCTGGTACCAGCCCTAACTCTTCTACAAATTCAGCCCCTACATCACAGATGTAGACTTCAGAACCACAATAAAAGCCTTTAATCCTCTATACCTTGGTGAGAGCACCCTAGCCACTGCTGACCCTGACTCCAGAGTTTCTCTGATCAAGAGCCACCTTCATGCCTCAGGCAAGTTCATAAAATATGACAATTTCACAACAACTTGGTTGACCAGGAGTGTAAATTTATATAGTGCTTAGCGGGACATTGAAGCTCTTCATGAGCAGGTAGGACACTACCCCTTGGAGCCCAGAGATATCTTGTAGTGTTAACTGTTGCAGTTAGTTGTATATTTTGTAGGATTATTAGAACTGGTATACTGATTAGTTGCATGCAATTTCTAGCCTAAAGGAAAGTTAGCTGCTAATTGTAGTTTTTGATGCCGATGTCTTCATTATGTATCAATTTGCATTCCAAATTGTGTCTCTGTGATAAATGGAAATGGGAGACATTTATTATTCTTTTTAGGATTTAGTTAGGAAGGTCAGACAGTATAAGATTGCAGGCAACATGGATGAACATGGATTAAGTTACCAGGGGCTCAAAATAGCCTCTTATGCATGTCAAGCACATTTTGGTGATGGCTCACATGCTGTGCCATGCCAAGAGTAGAAGGACAAGAAGACACTTCTTTTGATGTTTTTTTATTTGAAATTACTCAGGTGTATTCTTCAGATTATTTGAGAACTAGAAGTTATCAGAATTTAAATATAGCTGTTCATATATCTCTGACCATAGGGCTGAAGGACATTAGCCTTTGCTCCGGCCTCCCTATCCAGTCAGTCTCCCAGTGGAGGAGCATTGCCTCACTGCTTTTTAGCAGTGAAAATAAAGGAAACATAAAATGATAATAATTGGTTGTTATTATCATTTTATGTTTTCCTGCTGCTGCAGCTTTGCGGGCAGGGCTGGGCTGCTCTGCTTTCAGGGCAGGGGAGGAGTGGATTGCCCACTACAAGTGTGCATGAATGTGTGGCTGGACATCTCGGGCTGAGAACATGCCCAGGCCCCCAGTCCCTGGCTGAGCACCGAACTACGGCGCTCATACCAATCAAAATGCTGCTTGGCATGAATTGTGATTGGGTATGGGAAGCCTTGGAGCCAGGTGATTCCTGCTTTCCTGTTCTGGCCTGGAGAGATGACGGAGGAGAGATGAGGAGGGACCTGGCAATCAGGTAGGTTCTTTTTTTTTTTTTGGAAGTGCTGCTAAAACGCAAATACGGTGGCAACAGAAAAGACATATCACAGGACACTGCCAAAGCACTGCTTAGGGAAAAGAATTGTGTGTTTTACATTAGAGAATCTGATGCTTTCATGCCCTCAACCAAATAAGTTTAAAGGTGTGCTGGGGCGTGACTTCCGCGCCGAGGCAAGATGGTGGCGGACTGCTGAGCTCCATTATGAGCACGAAGCTTCGTCATTTTTATCAGCCTTTCCCTGCCATGCCTTTCTTCTCCCACGGAGGTTTATGGCTCCTGGACATCATGGAAACCTTATTCATTAAAATTTCATTGAGGTATATGTTTTATGGCTGCCGGTGCTGTGGCGGTGCTTTTCTTCACACAAGCAACCGGCCATTTTCTAGTGCGCCGCTCATGTCTCAGACTTCCTGCTTCCTCAGGAGTTACATCATAACGGTAACTTTGTGTACCAGTAACAACTGTTTGAAGTGTTTTCCTTGGCTCTTGGTGCCACAGAGGTAAATTCCTTTCCACACATACGAACAGTTTGACATCCAGCCTGCTCAGGATTACTGGGCAACTGACACTTCTCTTCAACTATGTCTTTCCTCTTTGTTCTAGGTTGGCCCAAATTTCATCTTTCTCTGCTTATTGAAAGATGAACAATGAGGTTCTAAAGTAATCTACATACAGAAATTACATAGGGAAATATGATATAATATGTGCTGATATCTTCATATATATCACTTTATATTGAATTTGTTATGCCTCTACAGTTTTCAAACCATCTTTTTGTGCATGTGCAGGATTCGATATTCTCTAAAGCTTATGCAGCATTCGATTAATTTCATCAAGATGGCCAGTGACTCACATACATCTTCTAAACAACTTTCTTCAGGTATGAAACCAAAGTGAAACATAAATTACCCTCCCTCTCCATTTCTGTTATCCGATAATACAGTTTTAAACACAATTTTGAATGAGGTACAAGGCCGTAAACCTTTCATATGCGGGATTAATGAAAATCTACAACAGATTGAAGACCGTTGGATTGTCATGGAGAATAAGATGTCTGAGTTGGAACAGCGTGTTGGTAACTTTTGAGAAATGACTACCAAAATACCTATGTTGGAACAAGAAATCAAAAATCTCAAACTACGCATTGAGGACCTTGAAAATTGAAACAGAAGGAACGTTCTTCGCCTTTCTGGTTTCCTGAGAAAATCGATGGTCCTGACCTTCTAACCTTCCTGAAGACGTTTTTAACCTGATCTTCTTGGTCTACTTCTTCACCCTCTTTTAACATTCAACATGCACATCGCTTGGGCCCTCTTCAACCCCACTCCATTAAACCATGTGATATCATAATGCTCTTTTTGGAATTCACTGATTTGATGCGTGTTTCGAAAACTGCTAAGGAAAAACATCTTCTGGTCTGGTCATAACATATTCATCTCTCAAGATATTTCCAACTCAACTAATACTCGTTGAAAAGAATTCCTAGCCCTTCGATCCCGGATGAGAGAACTGAACATTCGTTATGGTATTCTTCATCCCTGCCTCTGTAAAGTTACCCATGAAGTTGTTGCACATTCTTTCAATGATCCGGCTAAACTTTAAAAAAAATTACTGAATATTACAAGTCATAATATGGAGGCTAATGTTTGATGTTGCTATATACTTCTAATTCTACGCATGGTTTTTCTTATTCTATTCTTTGAATCTATATTTCATCAAATATATTGCTATTTCTTTATATATTTTCCAGTTTCCTTTTCAGCTGTTGTACTTGCTTTTGACGCTAGCATGTCCTATACTCATCCTTTGTTTCCCTTTTTTCCAGATCTGGATTTCTATCCTTGATCTGTCCTGTATTTTTCTTTCTCTTATTTCCTTTCCTGCATTTCTATTTCTCTCTTATTTGGCCCTCTTACTATTTTTCCATGTTTCCTTTTCTTATTTTCCTTATATTTGTATGAGTGTCTATTTTATCCTACTGTTTCTTTTCTTGGTGACTGTTTTCTTATGTTCTCTCATTGTTGATAAACAATGTTGTTTTATTTGTTTTATACATTTTTCAGCCTATTGTAACTGGTCCCATATCATCAATTATATTCATCAGTTGATTTGCTGGGAATTTTGGCTGTCTCATAGCCCTTCCCATCACAATTACGTGAAGTGACAGTTCAGTTCTTCTGTCATGGATATTTCTCAAACTCATCAAAACCAATGGTACTGCGTTAGGCCATTTTAGTGTTGTGGATGCACAAACTTTAGCAAGCCTAGAGTACATTGTGCCATTCACTTGCTCGACCACACTTGCTGCTCTTGGTCGATAATCACAATGTAGTTTTTGTTTAATTTGTAATGCTGTACAAATCATCCAAATTAGTAATTATTACAATGAGTTCCTGTATCAGATTTTAATGAGACTGGACATCCAAATCTTGGAATTATCTCTCTAAGAAGCAATTTAGTAAGAGTTGTCATTACATATTGTTTGATAAGCTTCAATCCAAAGAGAGAACAGACACACAATCACTAAAACATATCTTAGACCATGGCATGGAGGCATTTCAATAAAATCTACCTGCATGCATGTGAATGGACCTGACAACTGTTTTCCTCCCTGCGTTTTGTTGCTGACAAGTTACAAACCTTTGACAGAGGCTTTCTGCAATGACTCTAAACTTGGGATTAAACCCAGTTTGTTTGAATAGTCTAATCATAGCATATCTACCCACACGTCTAGGACCATGACAGACTCTGGCAATCTGGGAAAATAAACTATCTGGTAATAGTCATCTTCCATAAATGTAATCCACAGCTCATCATCTGCCATACATGTACAATCTGCTTTGATCCAACCCTCTCATTCTTCATCACTAGCTGCATCTTGTAATTGTCTGATTTCTTCCCATGTTTCAACAGATGAAAACATTAGATTACATTTTACTTGATCAGAGCGTTCTGTCAAATGTTCCCCATTGATTGAAATTGAATTTTGAGCTCAATGACATGCAATTTTGTCAGCATATCTATTGCCAACGGTAACGTAATCACAGCCAGATTTATGTGCTGAACATTTCACCACCCCAAATTCGTTCTTGTAATTGTAGTGCCATCAACAGATCTTTAACACACTCCCGATTTCATATTGGTGAATCCAACGAGGTTAAAAATCCACATTGGGACCACAACTGCCCAAAATCATGGACAACTTAGAAACCATATTTACTATCCGTAAATATGGTTATTCTCATGTGCTTTCCAAGACAACATGCCCCTGTTAGCTTGACCAATTCAGCTATCTGTGCAGAACTCACTGCTTTCAAACATGATTCTTCAATAACACTCGCCACTGTACAAATCACAAATGCAGCTTGCACAGTACCTTTTTGATTTCTCAAGCATGCTCCATCCACAAACAGTACAGAATCTGATTCAGGCAAAGGAGTGTCTTGTACATCAGGTCTCGGTTTTGTACACAGCTCAGTAACATCCAAACAATCCTGATCTGCCTCATCCACCACAACTTCACAGCTCGGATTTGGCAACAACATAGCTGGATTCAAATTTATACATCTTCTCACAGTCACATTTTCAGCTCCCCAAATCACTCTTTCATATTTTGTTAACCAACTGCTTGTAAGATGCTGTGTGCAAGTTTGTGTGAACAAAATTTCAACTGAATGTGGCAGTGTGACGGGGCGGGTCGTTCCTCTGAGGAACGTGACAACCTACAACGTGACTGGTAGTCAGAGGTCCCCTTGTCACCCGTTTCTCTCCCCTTTCAACAGCGTGACTCCCCATATCTTCAGGACGATTGGCAACGCAAGGAGAGCTAACACTGTTGGGACTACGAAGAAGACACGGGACCGGGCGCCTTTAACAGCGCCTTCCAAAACGACGAGACTCCTCCCCTCTTCGACGTCATCAGATCAGCTGAGCTAAAAGAAGGACAAACCCGGAAGAGGACGGACGGCGTTTCCCCGGAGGACGAAGGTGTTGGGGAGCCAAGAAGGAGTGTGCAGTCGAGGACCCTTGAGGACAGCGTGGAAGAAGAAGACGAGATGAGCCCAGGGGATTACAGCAAGTCAGGAGGCCAACGTCTCCATGAGCGCCCCGCCACGCTCCCGCGGGAGGAGCGTGGCTATCAGAGGTACGGGGCAAGGTAGCGGGTTGGGTGGGACGGCGTCTCCAGTCTGCCGATTAGAAGCCTGCCCGCATATCGTGTAAATAACTGTACAGTCTTGTGACCTCCCTTCCCCCTCACGAGCACCAGAGCACTATCGGAATAGCTGTACAAACACCTGCGCACTTGGTTTCCCTCACTCCTGGTCCCACTGAGAGACGTGAACGAACATCCAGTAACATCATTCTTTTTGTTCTCTCTCTGTTTATTTTGTTTCTGGATCGTTGGACCGCCCCGAGGCCATGACCGGCTTATTCACCCTGGAGCCACTCAAGAACACAAACGGATCCTGCAGTTTTTGCTAGAGAGAGACTGACCAGCAGGAGAAGAAAAGCCTACATAAAAATGAAGCCTTCTTTGAAATCACTGATTAAGGCCTCGGACTCCGTTACTCCCACTCTAACTACCCCGTTACAGGCACATACATTTTCAATTGATGTCCCATCACAATCGTTTCACTCTGCTCGAAACTCACACAAGTATCAGCAACTGCTTTTAAGCAACTAGGTAAAGCCGCAGTGTGGCAGAGAAATATGCCACTGGATGGTGTGCTGTTTCATGCATTTGCGTAAGAACTGAAAGGGCACATCTGTCATGTTTGCTGCAGAATAATGCAAAATCCTTACTGAAATCTTGCACTCCCTATGTGGGTGCTCGACAGAAACTGTCTCGCAGCTCAACAAATGCTTTCATGCATTTATCATCAAGATGTAGTGAATCTGATATGTCTTTGTGTCAGTCGTTTCAATGGCTTGGCTATCAAGGAGAAACTGTTAATCTACTGTCTACAATATCCAACCATTCCCAAACAAAATTAACTTTCTTTTTGAGTTTTGAGTGGATTCATGTGCAAAATTGCATTAATCTGATCATGAGACACTTTCCTGATTCCTTTCTCAATTTTGTGACCCAAGAAATGAACTTCTTTTTGACAAAATTGTAATCTCACTAGTGACACTTTATGGTTACCTACTGCCAATTGGTTCAGTAGAGCAATTGCATCTGTCACACAAGCCTCTTTTGACTTTAGGTCATCTATATATTGCACCAGGACCAAATCAATAGGCCTTACCGGTGATTCCAAGCATTTCTTCAATATCTAATTGAAGGTTGAGAGGCTCTCTGTATACCCTTGAGGAAGTCGGCACAATGCCAAAACACAGTTTCCGAACAGGAACACAAACAAATATTGGCTATCTGGATGCAAAGGTGTCAAGAAAAATGCTTGGCACAAATCAATCACTGTAAACCATTCTGCTTCACAGGGAATTCGATAAAGATTACCAGCTGGATTTGACACTATTGGGCAACAAGGTATTACTATCTGGTTTATTTTTCACAAGTCCTGAACTATTCTGCACTTTCCATTAGGTTGGAGAATTCCATTATAAGTGAATTACATGACTGCCTAGAAGCTCTTTTAGTATGCCTTGTTCAATCAACATTTCAATCACAGGTGTTACTGGAATCATTCACTTCTGTACCCTGCCTTGCCATTTTAAAAACAACATCTTTATCATTCGTATAGAATGCTATTCCATCTGGTGTACAATAGATGGAGCAATTCATTTTACAAAGTAAGTCCCTTCCCAATAGGTTAACCGGACCTGTATCACACACCACAAATCGCTGTAAATCTTGGAATTCTCCAATCTGCACTTTAATTGGTTTTTCAACTGGGGTTTTAATCGATTTATTGGTCTTCTACAACTTCCAAGTGTGGCACCCGTCAAAAAGTAGATGACTGGTTACCAATCCGTATATGTATGTAGTTCATCTCCCGGAGAGTATGCGGGGGGTCTGTTCCAAATTCGTCATCTACTTTTTGACAGGTGCCCGCTTGGATTGCATATTCATATTAACAGGGATTGTGGTCTTGATTCTCTTGTTGGAATATTACGTGGAAATCATAATACTGTACAGCATGCCCATTATTGAGGATTCGGTCCATTACTAATACATGAAGGGTGCACAGAAACGTGCACCAGTACCTTATACCAGTGCTAGGACCGACATGAAGGGTCCCTCAGCCAGACACGCCTAGTATCTTGAACCCATTTCGGGACGGAATGAAAACAGAACTTACGCCGAGAACACTTTAACCCTGAAGAAGTCGCAGCTTACAACAGCAAAACGTGACAAAATACATGTTGGCTAAGACTTTATTTAATTTGATCACGTAAAGAATAAACAATTTGTGTTATGAGACCGAGCTACGAATCAAGATTACTCTTACTTTATTACCTACGTGTTTTATATACTGTTTACCGTATACTGCAAGAGATTGTGCTGTTGTTTTGCTTAGTGGTTTTGCCACAATTAAGGTAGAAGGGTGGTTCTCCCTAGCAGTTTTTTGCACCGCTCACATAATACAGACCCAAGTACACTTTCTGCATACTGCCAAGGATCGCCATTACCCTAAGTCACCACCCACATTGCAGCTTCGAATTTAACCACTCGATGACACTCCCAGAAACTGATCCATCAGAAGCGGTGAAAATGTATAACTATTTATAATATCACTAATTTAATTATACCAGATCTTTTATAACCAGGAGTTCGGGCCCATGAGAATTCAATAAACACTTACAAACTATCAGGTCCTCCGATGAACGTTTTTGTAAAGCTAATAGGGACTCAATTTTGAAAAGACGGATAATATTCCCTTCATGAGGACCTATAACGAAGGAAATACCTAACTAACAATCATAGTCACAATATTGCAATATATCAATTAGGGCCAGATGTATCAAGATACACTTTTGCGATTCTCAAATAGCGATTTTTAAGGAATCGCTATTTGAGAATTGCAATATGGTATGTATGTAGATATTCACTATTTTTTTGCGATTTCTTAAAAATCCTAAATTGTGATTAGCAAATTGCTAATCACAATTAAGGAATAATTTCCCATTCATTTCTTTGGCCAGGAGGCCCATAGGAATGAATGTGAAATTATTCTCAATTTGCGATTCGCAATTTGCTAATCGCAAATTGAGAATAATTGCAAGGGTGCAAGGGTGTCCAAAGGACACCCTGTTGCACCCCTGAAATAAGCATGGGTGCACATGTGGTGCACATACATGCCCTAAGGGCATGTATGTGCATCACATGGCACTTTGAAAAATGCAAAAATGGGCATTTTTCAAGAAATTCGTAAATTACCACCAACTTGAAGTTGGTGGTAATTTGCGATTCCTTAAGGACAATTAGCAATTTTTTTTGCATCATACATTGCGATTCCTTACATGCAAGCGCAAAATAAAGGAATCGCAAATTTGCGATTCCTTATTTTGCACTGAAATTTGCTATATACATACCATTTTGCTCAAATGAGTTCGCAAACGCTGAAATTTCGGCGTTTGCGAACCCATTTGAGCTTCATACATCTGGCCCTAAGTCATCAAAAATGACAAACTCTGACCACTTAATAAGTCACTTTTATCTACTATTTCAGTAATATTTCATGTATTTACAACAATACAGTGAGGCCCAGCGTATATCCCTGCACTGGCGCTAAATTTAGCTGCCTAGCGCCAACGCAGGCACCATTGGACCATAGTGCAAGGGTGCCTGCCTTGTGGAAAATTCTGCGCATAAACAATCATAAATGACGATTTGTTACTCAGTAGTTGAAACTCATCATTTTTAAAATGATTGTTTATGTGCAGGAAGGGACCCCTTCCTACTGATAAAAAATCATGTATGGGGTTTTGCTGTTTCTATGTGTGCTGCACAATGCAGCCCTCTTAAAAATAACAAAAACAAGGAGAAATAAAGCATTTCTCCCCATTTCACCTGTTTAAGACAAGGTTTTTCTCGTCTTAATTTGAGCATTGCTCCATATTTACGCCACCCTTTTATATATGGGGCATTGCCTACCGTTTTCACACTAAGTATAGCATGAAAGGGTGCCTTATCCACAAGATGGTGATAAGCCATGTTAAGTGTCTCAACACCACCTTGTGAATAAGGTGAAGCCATTATTGCCCAGGGAACATTGATAAAATTGATGTTCCTGTGGCGATAGGGGCTTCTAAATATGCCCCTGAATTCCTATGCTTTCTCTAACCCAACTGTCTTAGACAGCTGGGTTAGAGAGGTTTAAAATGCTCATGTCTGGCTGGCTGTCGCAAGAAGGCAGGTCAAAGAGACATGCACACTTTGCACTCCTGGCCCCCGCCCGAGGTCTTGTTTGAGGGCGGTGGCCCAGACCCTGACGCAGGTGAGGCCTGAGGCTGGTGGTGTGGCCTACCCCGCCGGACTTTGCACGCGAGCCTGCGGGCCTAACAGCAATACAGGACTTGGCCCAGGGAAGGGTGCACGCCTCGAGTCTGCGCAGCAATGCTGCTTGGTGCCAGGTCGGGCCCGAGAAGGCTTCGACGGCACCCTATCGCCTGGACTTCTGCAGGCAGACTGTGACTGAGTTGAGGTGGGGGGTGTGCACGATTGGGTGCCGGAGGCATCTCTTGGGCCCTTGCAGCGGTGGGGTGTTGGCACGTTCCCCGCCCCCCTCCCTCCCTCCCTCTCTAAACCCAGCTGGTACGGGCCCTTGCTGCCTAGCGTCTGGTCATCATCTAAGCCCGCCATTGCGGCCCCATCTGTGTCACACTTCTACGGGGCACTGTGGCCGTCTGACGGAGCTCCTGAAGGTGGACGATGCTCTCACCGGTGACATCCGGCCTCCTTCGTTGATTGCCCATTCCCTAGATGGTGCAGTTGGGCCCCAACTTAGAGTACCGCCATGGCAGCCGCCAAGGCCAAGACAGACCGGTCCGTCCAGGACCTCCTCCTTAAATCTGACGGGGACACTTCCGGCCCAACCTCAACAGCTTTCTGCTTAATTCAGAGACTCTGTCCCTCACCACCCCTTGTTGTAAATATTTTTGTCCACCCTAAGCGTGGAAGGGTTTTCTCAGATGTGAGACCCTTGCTCATTGCACCATCAGGATTCAAGCAAACCGGGCCGAAGACGGCTGTAATGCCAGAAACCGGTCCCCGGGAGCTTGTTTCCTTCCCAGTGTAAGAATTGGCTTTTGTAGTTTGGTTTGCCCTGTTCCCATCATGCACTGGGACAGGAACAGACTAATTTGCATACGGCCAGGTTCTGAAACTGGGATGGTGCAGTGAGCTAAAAAACGGTGTTGGATCTAGCCCTGATCTCTTGACTGGGTGAGAGATTTCTGCTTAATTCAGAGACTCTGTCCCTCACCACCCCTTGTTGTAAATATTTTTGTCCACCCTAAGCGTGGAAGGGTATTCTCAGATGTGAGACCCTTGCTCATTGCACCATCAGGATTCAAGCAAACCGGGCCGAAGACGGCTGTAATGCCAGATACCGGTCCCCGGGAGCTTGTTTCCTTCCCAGTGTAAGAATTGGCTTTTGTAGTTTGGTTTGCCCTGTTCCCATCATGCACTGGGACAGGAACAGACTAATTTGCATACGGCCAGGTTCTGAAACTGGGATAGTGCAGTGAGCTAAAAAACGGTGTTGGATCTAGCCCTGATCTCTTGACTGGGTGAGAGCTTTCTGCTTAATTCAGAGACTCTGTCCCTCACCACCCCTTGTTGTAAATACAACCTCAACAGCGGGCAGCACCAGACCGGACACAACAGTTACCAGGGAGTTTCTGGAGGCACTGTTCGCCTCCCAAAGGGAGGATATCCTGGCCATCAAAACTGATCTGCAGGCCGACCTGCAAGAGGTGCGCAGAGACGTTGACGCTGTGTGGGAGCGAGTGACAGCTCTGGAAGTTTCGGCGACCGCCAGAGACGAAGAGGTAGCGGCAGTCCAACAAGAGGTCTTATGGCCCCGTGAACAACACTTGGACCTCCAAACACACGCTGAAGACCTGGTGAACCGGTCCAGAAGGAACAAAGTTCTCATCCGAGCGGTCCCTACTGGGGCGGAGGGGGACAACCTCGCGAGCTATCTCCAGAACCTCTTCCGCACGATCCTGAATGCCCCGGACGACTCCAGTGTCAAGTTCGACCGATGCCACCGTGTGGGCCTTCCACGGCGACCGAATCGCTCTCATGCGGACATACTGGTGTGCGTCTATGACTTCGCAACAAAGGAGGAGATTCTCAGGGCAGCACGTTCGCCCCAGCCACTACACTTCCGAGACCATTATTCCCAATTGTATCAGGACCTGGCTGTCAGTACCCTACAAAAATGACGGGACTATCGCCCCATCACAAAATCACCTGCGCTCTCAGAATATCTCATATGCATGGGGTCACCCTTTCCGTCTGATTTTCCGCTTCAATGGGGGCCTACACCAGGTGTTCTCCCTGGTCGATGCTTGCAAATTCATCGATGTCTACATAGACGACCTGCCCTCTCAACCAGATGCAGAGGGGCAGGGCCCCCAGCCAGCTCGCAGGCACGGGTCCCGAGGGACCAGGGTGTGAACCGCCTTTGCCCTGACTCCACCACAATCGACAAGGAATGGTCCACTGTATTGCGGACCTTGGCCGGCGCGGAGGGGGACAGCCTAGGCTCCAATGATTGATGTGGACAGTTTGTGGGGTCACATTACACTCCTAGCAACGGGCGGGCGGGAGCAGGGGACTCTTTTCACCTTTTCTTCTGATTGGTGCGTGCCTACTCTCTTGGTTGACTCCAACTTTCCCTAACCAATCCCAGGATGGACTTCAAAAACTTGCTCAGGTTACTGTTTTGTTGCTCCATGATTTGTTCTTTTTCTTCGAGGTTGGGTGGGGTCCTCTCTCCAGTGAGCTTTTTCTTTAAAGCCTTTTTGTCAAGCCGTGCCTCAGTGTTCCCGTCCAAGGGCCCTTCCTCGACCCTTGCTTTACAGCGCGCTTCCAGCGACCTCAGCTTCTGCTCTAGATGGACCGTCTTTCACAAATGGTGGTCAAGGTAGTTAGTTTCAATGCCTGAGGCCTTAATACACCTACTAAGTGGAAAGCAGTCCTCTCGCTACTTGAAAACTCTGGGGGCGATATATGCCTCCTTCAGGAGACACACTTCCTTCATAATGACACACACCGTATGCACCACAGGTAATTCCCTCTACAGTTTTGGTCCTCTGGGAAACTAAGCGAGGCAGAGTGGTCATTCTACTCTCAAAGCGTTTTAGGGGGTCAGTGGTGGGTCCTGTTGCGGAGGTCAAGGGGTGTCTACTGGCGTTGCGATTCAAGGTGGGGTCCTCTCATATATTTATTGCCTCCATCTATTCCCCCAATGACCACCAGGAGAAATGTTTGCTGGACGCACTGGCCGAAGTCCTCCATACGCCTGATTCCATGGTGGTAGTGGGCGGCGACCTTAATATAGTTATGGATGCGGGGCTCGATAGGGGTGAGGAGTGGTTGAGTGACTGGGGGATTAGAGACGCCTGGTGGAGACTACACCCAGATACACGAGATTACTCCTACTACTCAGCGGCCCACAAGACCTATGCCCGACTGGACTACTTCCTTGTCACCCAGGCCGCTTGGGCTTGCAGCTTAGACTTCACCATTGAAGCTCGCTCCCTCTCTGACCATGCGCATATCACTTTGACTTTACGATTCCCACCCACACAGACACCACCTCACAATGGCGCTTAAGGGATTCGTTGCTCCAAACACCGGCGGTAGTGGCCGAGATTCGACGTTGCTTGACCGACTATCTGGCAATTAATGATAATGGCACGACGCCGTTGTCTTCAGTATGGGAGGTGCCCAAGCTGGTTATGAGAGGGGCCTTCATTGCCAAAACGGCCTACGACAATAAGATGCGTCGACCAAGCATGCAGAATTGGGCACTAGAGTAAGGGAACTGGAAACCATCCATAAGCGTATGGGGCCCCCAGAATATGGCCCAACTAGAGAAGGAATGCCTCCAGCTGCGGTGCTTAGACCGGGACAGAGATGAGTACACTGTAGTCCGGCTAGAGCACAAATATTATATCGGCTCTAACAAGGATGGTCACATGCTGGCCCACTGTCTCTGCGGTCAACGTGCCACACAGGCTATCAAAGTGATAATGCTAGAGAGCGGGCCCTTGGTTACAGAAGACTCTGAGATCGTAGCGGCCTTCTGTTAATTCTACGAATCCCTGTGCACCGCCGCCTTCCCAGACTTGGTGGATCCCGGCGAGTATCTTCGTGAGGTGGCGGTCATCTCAGTTCCACCCACTGCAGCAGAGGGACTAGAGGCCCACATACGCATAGAGGAAGTCATCTCTGCCATCGCCCGCCTTAAGCTCCTGAAGGCGCCAGGTCCCGACGGCTTTAGCTCCCTTTTTAATAAGACCTTCTGCACTGAGCTGTCCCCCCTGCTTATTCAATTCTTTTGCGGACACAGACTCCCTCACGGCCTCTATGCTACAGACTACTGTCTCGGTCATCCCTAAACCAGGGAAAGACCCGGAACTTTGCAGCTCTTATCGATCAGCCGATTTCCTTGCTGAATATTAACGCAAAGCTATTCTCCAGCATACTGGACCATAGACTGAACCCTCTCACGCCTGGCTTGATCGACCCAGATCAGTCTGGCTTCATACCAGGTCGGCAATGCGGGGACAATCCCAAGCAGATTTGTCACTTGATTGACAAAGTGCAATGCCCTAAGGAAGAGGCTCTTCTCTTGGCGGTAGACGCAGAGAAGACCTTTGACCGCGTGCACTGGCCGTACCTCTTCACCACCCTTGAACAATGTGGACTTGGGGTCAGGTTCCGAAAGTGGCTAGCGAGCATATATAACGCTCTGTCGGTGGCGGTAAGAGTCAATGGCCTACTCTCTAGCACAATCCTGGTGGAGAGGTGGACCAGGCAGGGCTGGTCTCTCCCCCCTTACTTGTCGCTCTGTATAGGTAGCCTTTCACTGAACGACCTCTGGACAACCCATCCGCACACTGTATCCCATTTGGACCAGACCGCCATCTCATTAGTCTTTATGCTGACTACGTCATTTTCTCGATGGCCCACCACCTTACCTCATTGCCAGCAATAGTGGAGGATTATACGACCCTCCTCTCACAAATCCATAAAGACCTGACCAGCTTGCAGCGCCTGCCATTGTCGTGGTTTGGGAGGCTGGCTGCTGTTAAAATGAATGTACTTCCTCGGGCCTTACATCTCTTTCAGACGCTCCCTCTACAGTCACCATTGCATTCACTTCAACACATACAAACTGAGAGCGAACGCTTTGTCTGGGGGACAATTCCTCCTCGCCTTCAGTAGTCCCTGTTGCCATGCCCTAAAAAGGAGGGCAGCCTCGCACTGGCCAGCATTGCCCGGTATTTTTAGGCCTCACTACTGAGGTACCTCATGGAGTGGAATCACCCCATGACAGAGAATCATTGGGTCTTCATGGACCAGACAGTAGCGGGTCACCATATCTGGAGGGAAGCCTGGTTGCCGCTGTCCGCCTGTGCATGGGGACTATACTCCTCACCAGTCACTTGCCCTACTCTGCTCATTTAGGATAGGGTTTCCACGAGGACCAATCTCACCACCTTCCCTTCACCAATGACTCTGATGTTCTTAAATCCAGATTTCCCACCCGGAATGGACAAGAGGGTTGGCCAGCAGTGGTTGGAGGGTGGTTGAAAATGACTGGGACACCTATTTGACATACAGGGCCTCATTCCTTTTAAAGAGCTTCAGGCAGACTACAGCCTTACTGCCTTAGATCTCCTATTGCGCACATAAATGATGCACTGGGTCTCCAGCACCACAACACAACCTTTGGCCATTAGACCAATGAAGCAGTTCAAGAAATGGCTCCTGAGATGAAAAAGATTATCACAAAGTTATCTCTGAAATATACTACTCCTCTCCATGAACACTAAAAAGAAATGCTCGTCAGGTCATAGGCGCTGGGAGGCTGAACTGGGGTGCACACTGTCAGATAAGGAGTGAGAAGATACGTTCTATAGAGCTCACCACACTGCACAACTCCATGGGGCACACTGAAACTGCATTTAAAATGGTATCTTACTGGCACTCTCACTGCGACAGTCTTTGCTGGCGTGGTTGCGGTAGCCCTGGCACCCTCCTTCACCTTCTGTGGAACTGTTGAAGCTAACGAGGTATTGGGAGAGAGTACTTGAGGACATAGATAGGGCCTTTAACACCACAATTTCTAGGCTTCCCTCTTATATACTCTTAGGACTGCCCAACGCCCTGACCTTACCCTTGAGATCTTACAGAGGCATACATATTGCGCTTGCGCTGAATGCCACACACCGGGTACTGTTAGCCTGGTGGAAATAAGACAGGATCCCGGAGCATACGCAGTGGCTGCTCCAACTATGGTACCTTTTAGGTGTGGAGAGGCTGTTGATGGCTGCACTTGGGAACAACTCAGAATATGCAAAGATTTGGGCCCCCCTTATTTCCATCCTATCCACTGAATTCTGTGAATTGTCCTGTCCCAACTACCTTTGAATATTGAAACTGATCCCCGAAAGTGGAGAGGACACATAGGGCACTTTAGCTGTGAGGGAATCCATGACCCTTTCTAACACCGGGTGCTCTCATGTCCCTTAGTTTTTAGGTCAGATTTTCCTATTTCAGTTTTGTTCACTGGAGAGGGACAGGGTGGGGGTGGAGGGTGGCTTTATGAAGGTTTGTTTTCTCAATGTTCTTTTGGTTTTTCTTAACCACAGACCCAATAGCACTTCACGATTTGTTGCAAAACGCTGGTAAGCTGCTGTGTTCACTACCCGTAACACACTGGACAATGCTACTATCCACTCAATGTGATCCTTAGGCCTGCCAATCATCTTCCCTCACCAACGCGGCTGGCCTGGCATGGGTTGAAGGCGACATGCTGTGTATCTCGATCTCACTACCTGCCCTCCTAGCTTGTCAATGTCTCTGCCGGCCCGCTGGGTGGTAGGCGCAAATGTGCTGTGTTTTCCAATGATGTGCTCTGCTAATAAAAACCGATTTAATACTAAAGTGCCCGGCCCATCCATGCCTTCTGTCAGCAGCGGAAAGCCCTGCCCCCCATTCTGACAATCTGCTCGGGATGTATTTAAAAAAAATTAAATGTTAATGCATTTGCTTTATTACCATTTTATTTTTTCATCTTTGGAGGCAATTTTGTTAGTGAGGTGATGTTACTCTGTCTTAATGGAGAAGCAATCCCTGGTGTTGCGGCCATTAAAAATTCCGTGGCACTCATGGAGCATGTCCTATGGTTACTACGCACAAGAAATGGCTTCCAACGTGAGCTGTGCTGCGCACACAGTCCTGCTGCACATCTAAGAATGCAAAAGGGGGTGGTGATGGATGGAACATCTGAACCAATCAAACACTCACACCCAGTCAACAGATCTGGGTTTAATCCAGCACCGTTCTTTAGCCTCTCTGGGACCCCAGTTCAGACATGGCCATATGCAAATCAGTTTGACCCTGTGCCTCATGGGAACAGTCCAGCCCGAACTGCCATTCCATGCCTTCCCTGGCATTCCCTGGCATTCCCTGCCAACTTATGGCGAACAAAGCGGTACAAAAGGGGGTGGTGATGGACGGAGCATCTGAACCAATCAAACACTCACACCCGGTCAACAGATCTGGGTTTAATCCATCACCGTTCTTTAGCCTACTCTGCCACCCCAGTTCAGACATGTCCATATACAAATCAGTCTGACCCTGTGCCTCATGGGAACAGTCCAGTCCGAACTGCCAAGCCACCCCATCCCCTTTTGTACCGCACATCTAAGAATGGCATGACTAAATGGTTATAGTTCAGCTATGGAACACAGAAAATGCCTATCCTCATGACTATATTGCCCAATACCCATGCTCACAGAAATCATTGGGCACTGTCAAAGTCCATGCCTGCATCTGCTGCGCACAGAGTGTGGAGTTCATTTCTGCACTGTGTATAAATTGCATGCCAGCAGTGCCTGAAGAGCCTGTGGCCCTCCCCTTTAGTCTTGGTCTGTATCCACTGGAACCACTACAAGGCATTTAGATATACTATGTGACCAGCAGTTATACTATGTAGGTATTGGACAAGGGGCATAGCCAGAGACTCTGCCCATTAATTTATTTTCAATTTTATTTTAGTTCCCAGATTGTTCAGACCCTTCAGTTGTGCAGTTATGTGGGTTGCCCACAAAGATGGCCGGAGGTCAGTCCCTGTGCTCAAATATCTATAACTGGTCATACACCACTGCCCACAGCCTTTGGCCATGCATAGTTTAATGTAGCTGAAATACCTGGCCTTCGGTGAGAACCGGAATACAACCCTCTGTTGGAGGCCAGCACTCTCTGCTCCCAGACTCTGGCTGTGTGCAGTGGGAGTTGACCACAGGTAGACAGGTCCTAATGCACCCTGCATTGTGCAGCCAACCCTAGCTGCATAAAGCCTTTGATTGTGTTAAGGAAGGGATTGGTGGCAGGGACTGGACTATGGCCAGGTCCTACACTCAACCGAATGACCATGGCCATTTACCAAGCACACCATAATGTACTAAATAATTAAAAAAACAAAATGCAGGATTCGTAAAGCTCTACAAGCCCCATGGGGGTCCACAGCACCCAGGGAAGGCCAGGAATTCACACATTCCACAAAGGTCTAGTAAAACTCATGACAAAAAAAATAAGGGGCAGATTTACAAGCCCCTTGTGCCACGTTTACGCCGCCTTGCCTGACGCAACAGCGGCGTAAATGTGGCGCATACCTGCGAGGCATTTACAACGTGACGCATCTAGGGAGATGCGTCACGTTGTAAAGCCCTGCGCCACATGTGGGTGTTTCGGCGCAGGGTGGGCGTTCCGGGGCAGGTGTGCCTCGCAAATGTGGCTGAGTGAAATCTACAAGATTTCACTCAGTCACTTTTAGGCCAATGCTGCGTCAAAACCCTGCACCTGCTTGAAGCAGGCGTAAGGCTTGACGCAGCATTGGACAGATAGGGCACCCCCGAGCCTTGCTGGAGCTGCGTCACGCTTGCAACGCAACTCCAGCAATGCGCCGCCTTTACGTCACGCATCTGTGCCGTTTTTGCCCCATGTTGCGCACCATGGGTGGCAGAGCTGCGGCGCACAATAACTGGCGCATCCCTGGGGATGCGCCAGTTATTGTAAATCTGCCCCCAAGTCTTTAGATTTTTGTTTTTACTACCTGGGCTCCCTTCTCTAACCAGATGGGCCTCAAGGTAGGTTCATTTAGACCACTTATCCCCTTGTCATTTTTATTTTTCCAACATGGTGCACTGTTATAACTGCAACAGATATTTTCTGTGCCAGCCCGCCAATCAGAGCATGACAAATTCTTAAATACTCAATTGGATTTGTACATCTGCAATGGATAACAAAAAAAGAAGCTTCCTAGTTCCTAGTCTTTATTTATTTAATTGGTTTTCTGAATCCCCCGCTGATTTGCGAATCCATGGAGGATCCGCAAAGTTATGTTCCAGATATCTCTAAAATGCCACCTCTGCGTGCCAATACCAGAACACTTTTGACATGCTAGTTTCTTGAAAACTACTGAACTGATTTACACCAAACTAATCTAAGGCCCCTTCATGGGTAAAATTCTATTTACATTCCAAGGTTAGTGTAATTTTGTTCAAATGTTTTTCTTGATCAAGGATGAAACACTCTTATGGAAGTAAAAATAGCAAATTTCACTTTGTGACTCCTACTATTTAAGTCCCCTGCATGACGGAGCTGAGCAAAATTTGCCATGAAAAACTGAAAGAAGATGCACTCTTTTTTGGAACTTTGTATTCAGAATCATCAACCAGCGCCAACGTCATTAACCCGTTTGCTGCTCTGAACGTTCCGTGCCAGTGCGGAACGTTCTATTAAGCGGGCGGGGCTGCGTTGGCCAACGGACGTGCACAGCACTATCGAGGTAGTGCTCGCGACGGCCATTGGCCGACAGCAGCAGCAAACGGGTTAAGAAAAAAGATGCCTTTACAATGGAAAATTTTACCTACACCTGGTAACTAAAAAGGTACTGCAATTCGCTAATTATGGCTACTAATGGAGACAACGCACACCAAAACTCATGTCACCTACCAGGTTGTTGCTCGGTAGCAAGCAAAGTTGCTGCACTGCATTGATTGACAGGGAGCCAGCAGAAATGCACCATATCTAGTGAGATGTGGCTCTTTTCTTTTGTCTCCTTGTGCTGGCTCACTGTGTGATACCAAGAACAAACTCAGGCACCCTTGCCCCTTAGTGGATGGAGCATTTTTAAATCTCCTGTATTCTGTGAGCAGACAATGGCCCTCATTACGATGTTGGTCAGATCGCAACTGACAGTCCGTCGGTTGCGGCCTGAACGACATCTAAACCGTCAGTCTGCCGACGCATTATGATGCGGGCAGTCGGAGATAGGGGCAGAGGTACCAACCCATGGTTCTGACGGGCTCAAGGAGCCTGTCTGACAGTCATTCAGAAACTAATGCTCTACAATGGGGCCTGCCTGCTCAGACATGTCCGTAGGGATTACGATGTCCCTTTCAGACAGCCTTTCAATGACAGTCTGACCGCCATTGAAAGACTGTCGGAAACAGACTTTGGTATCCTCTAGCAGGGTTTCTGCCATCTGCGGCCTCCCCTTTGAGGCTTCGGGCACCTGCGGTGCCCCCTTAAACGTACATGGATCATCTAGCAGGCACCGCCTGCCATATGGTGCATGAATGTCTCAAAAGTGTATTTTTCCTATTGCGGCTTGTGCTGCAGCCTGCAGCAGAAACCGCAATAGGAATCTTGAAGGCGGTCGTATCGTAATCTGAGAAGTGGCACTGCCAACTCCTTGTCAGGCTGTCTCGTTTTCTATACAATGACCATCTATTGCTTATCCCACTGGCATCATAATGAGGTGCTATTTGTTTACCTCTGTTAGGCAGGTGATTAAAAAATGCTCTTGCCAGATTAGTACAAAAGGTGGTGGTGATGGATGGAGCATCTGAATCAATCAAACACTCACACCCAGTCAAAAGATCTGGGTTTAATCCATCACCGTTCTTTAGCCCACTCTGCCACCCCAGTTCAGACATGGCTATATGCAAATCAGTCTGACCCTGTGCCTCATGGGAACAGTCCAGCCCGAACTGCCAAGCCAAGTCTTCCCTGGACCGGAAACAAGCTTCCGAGGACCGGTTTCTGGCATTCCAGCCGTCTTCAGCCCGGCTTGCCTGAATCCAGCGGCAAAGTGTGCAAGGGACTCACTTCTGAGCATACCCTGTCACACTTATGGCGGCCAAAAGCAGTACAAAAGGGGGGTGGTGATGGACGGAGCATCTGAATCAATCAAACACTCACACCCAGTCAAAAGATCTGGGTTTAATTCATCACCGTTCTTTAGCCCACTCTGCCACCCCAGTTCAGACATGGCTATATGCAAATCAGTCTGACCCTGTGCCTCATGGGAACAGTTCAGCCCGAACTGCCAAGCCATGTCTTCCCTGGACCGGATACAAGCTTCCGAGGACTGGTTTCTGGCATTCCAGCGTCTTCAGCCCGGTTTGCCTGAATCCAGTGGCAAAGTGAGCAAGGGACTCACATCTGAGCATACCCTGCCACACTTATGGCGGCCAAAAGCAGTACAAAAGGGGGTGGTGATGGACGGAGCATCTGAATCAACAAAACACTCACTGGTGTGGAGTGCAAAAAAACGATGGATTTAGGCACAGATCTTTGTACTGGGGTAAATGTAAGACATTGTGCTGCATTCTGTCCATCAACTGTTTTTTTTGCAATTTTCACCCCGAGTGGGCTGGGTATGCTCAGACGTGAGTCCCAGGCTCTCCACATCACTGGAGTCAAGCTATCCAGGCTGAAGAAGGCTGATAGCCATAAACCGGTCCTTGGATGTTTGATTCCGGTCTAGGAAAGACATGGCTTAGTAGTTCGGGCTGGACTGTTCCCATGAGGCACAGGGTCAAGGCTGATTTGCATATAGCCAGTGTCTGACCTAGGGTGGTGTGGAGTGCAAAAAAACGATGGATTTAGGCCCAATTCTTTGTACTGGGGTGAATGTAAGACATTGTTCTGCATTCTGTCCATCAACTGTGTTTTTTGCAACTTGCCAGATTAGAGCAAACATGTTTCCCTGTCCGCATTAGTCTGGGCAGGGAAACTACTATGTCCAGGGGGGAGTTCCCCTGGGACATAATAAGCGAGTCGGAGGAAGGGGTGCCTGTGGTAATTTTTGGGATTGGAGATGGGTGCCACATGGCACACCTCCCATTTTGTTTCGTTTTGGCTCAGGGAAATGGGGTCTCAAGGGCATAAGTAACATTTGCCCCCTCTCCCTTTTGTAAATAAAATTAGCCCTTGCAGGTCGGGTACTTTGGGCATTTAAAGGCTTGGAAAGAGGCCGTGTGACCCCCCTCCCATTTTTAACAAACTCGGCTCAGTAAATGGGTTCTCCAGAGCCACCATCGGCTCAGTAAAGGGGTGTTGTGTGCCCCTTTCCATTAATGAAATATACCCGGCTCAGGATATGTGGTCCCCAGGGCACTAAATAGACTCAGGGAGGAGAGCCCTGCAGACACCCCCACCCCATATATTTATTATAAAATGGTGTGTCGCCATTTTTATTTTACAATCCTGCATGATAGGGAAACAATTGCTAGCTTTTTTGTTTAATTTTGGCCCTATGGGGAGCCCCTCTCTGTAAATTGTAAATGTAAATATAAATTGATACTTGTATAGCGCACTACTCACCCGCAAGGGTCTCAAGGCGCTTGTACGAATACCGCTGTGGAACCCGTCCTGGCTTTCCCTGTGAGGCGTCCACTCCTGGGCACCCCCAGGGTGAAGGCCAGGCATCCTTAGCGTTGTGGGGGCCGTTGTGGAGATTAAGCAAGCTATTGCCCAGAGTTGCAGAGTGGGACTCTATGATTAGAATAGGCACCGAGGCGAGAATTGTCAGGTCCGTTGAATTTTGAGCCCAAGACCTGCCGAGGCGGGGAATTGAACCCTGGTCCCGGGCTAGACCTCTGCATCAGGGTCTGCCGCTCTAACCATTGAGCCACACTTCTCCACACTTCTCCGTCCCCCCTACAGGGATTAAGGGGGCAGGTTATCCCTTCCCTGTTGCCTTATATACATTTTTTTCTAAAGTACAGGATGTGGGACTAAGTCCCCAAGTTCAGAAATGGCTACCAACAACAAGTTTCTCGTGTTGCAGGTAGCCAATCAGAATGCTCGATTCTGGGGGAGTCTCCCACAGTAGCAAAATCTTCTAATATTTACAATTGTGTGCAAGGGACTTACGTGAGAGTCCCTTAAACCCAACTGTACAGACATAGAAATATATTTAAACCTTAATTCTCAAAAACTACTGAATGGATTTATACCACACCATAAAAAGCACAATCAACGTACTAAGATCTAGCTTCCTCTCAAAATTGCTTTAATTCCATTCAGCAGCTTTTGCGGTAGTGCTTCTTAAAGAAGTACATGAAAAATGCACAGGGATTTTGTATTTTTGGACCTCCATTTTTTTCTCAGCCCCCACTTGATGGCTTACCCAGAAACTTTTTATGCACAAATTAGGCAAAAAAGATCACTTTTTTGGAAAGTTTCATCAAACTGCGCCAACGTTATTAGCAAAACAAAAAAGGTAAGTCTTATGGAGATACTGACCTAACTATTAATAACCAGTGTGACCACTGCTAACCACTTAGTTATAATTAGGATCGTGCTGACCACCCTCAGGACAAAGTTTCTTGGTGGCACTTGGCAGGAGGTCACTGCGGACACATCCCTGGAGACATGACAGTGAGGAAGAAAGGAGTGATCCTCAAGTCCGCCAAGAGATGCAGGCTTTCAGGCATATCAGTGAAGAATTATCAACCACCTCAGAGGGGCTCCTACTGAGAGATCATCGGATCGTCATCTCGAGGCAGCTACGCCAAGGTGTCATCAACTTAGCCCACGAGGGCCACCGTGGAGTGGTCACAACAAAAAGGGCTCTCCGAGAACGAGTATGGTTTCCACTGCTTGATCAAATGGTGGAGCTCACCCTAAAGAACTGTCCCCAGTGTCAACTGGTCAATCATGGAGATCCTCCAGCTCCTCTACAAATGACCAAGCTACCCAGTGGGGTATGGCAAGAACTTGCCATGGACTTCTATGGACCCCTTCAGTCAGGCAAATATGTCCTGGCGATAATGGATGAAAATTCGAGGTTTCCAATAGCACAGTTTGTATCATCCACCAATGCCTCCAGCGCTATTGCCGTGCTGGATGAAGTATTCGCTGCCTGGGGCGTCTCCAAGGAACTCAAGACTGATAACGGCCCTCCTTTTAACGGACATGAATTTGGTGAGTTCGCAAAGCATCTCAACTTCAGGCATCGCAAAATCCCGCCTTTGTGGCCACAGGCCAATGGCACTATAGAAAGATTCATGGCAACTTTAAAAAAGACATTTCAACAAGCTACCCTGGACAAAAAATACTTGCAAGTGGCTCTCAATGAGGTCCCGAGAGCGGGAAACATCCTTTAAGACGCAACTTTTACAACGCAGTGCCTTTACAACGTGGTATTTACAACGACAACCATTACACTGCATTGCACTGGGGGGCGCTCTAGGATAGGGAATAAGTTTAATTTACTATCTAACACCTTCCCTAATGTCCACGGGGACTGGAGTTGGAATAGTAAATTAAACTATTCACTATCCAGCACCCCAAAGCACTATGCGTTGTAAAGGTTTTCGTTGTAAATACCGCGTTTTAAAAGTATGCGTTGTAACGTCATACATCCCTTGAGAGCGTATCGAACAACACCCCATGCCACCACAGGCAAGTGTCCTCTCACGCTTATGTTGGGGCGACCCATCAGAACGCGGATACCTACATGGGAAGGAGCGTTGCGACCAGTGTCTCCTGCCCGTGCCCAACAGGAGCTAGTAGTGGCTGATCGAGCCGGCAAGAGCAAAATGAAGTCCTATGCAGACACTAGGAGGAGAACAAAATTTCCATCCTTTCACGAAGGAGACTGTGTAGTGGTTAAACAAGATCAGCTAAAGAAAATGGACTGTAAATTCAAAGATGAACCTTTGGTAATCACCCAACAGAAGGGTACAATGATTACTGCAGAGTCCGAGAATAGATGGATTACCCGAAATGTCTCGCACTTTCAAAAGTGTACCCCTGCCATGAGAGAGGCTCTTGACAGAACAATGGACCAACGAAATGCAGAGAGACCTGATCAGGTGGTTGCAGTACAGAGACCTGAAACTCAGACAGTAGCTGAGTCCGAAAATGTAGGTATGAGTCTCCGCCCTCGACGGAACATTCAGAAGCCCAGGCGGCTAATTGAAGAACTCTGATCAAGTCAGTTATTTCATTTGTTAACAAAGGGGGAGATGTACTGATGTGAGCAGTCTATTAGTTGGGCGTGGGTGGAGCAAAGGGGTTGGAGGAAGAGGAGGAGCCAGGACAGGATAGGGGCAGTTAGAGTAGGGACAGGGACGAGTAAGGAAGCACTAAATAAAGCTCCCTAAAAACACAAGTAAGTGTCTGTCATTCTTGTGCAAGGCACTAAACTCTCCTCTCTCAATAATGGTAATTAACTCCATATTACTCTATGCATATGTGGTTTATGCCACATTATTTTTTCATGCGTATTTGTTTGCACAAAAACTATTTAACCAAAACCAGGTTGCATTGAGTTAAATTTGTGTTATGTGCACATCTGCCTGTAAACTATATATATTTTTGTGTTTGTGTAGTGTGTGTATATTCATGACCTTATATTTGCCGCAACTGAAAAAAAAGTTAATGTTCCCTATGCATTATTATCTGGTCTACTGAACCATACACTCAGTTTCAATTAATCCAAGAACATTAAAGCACATACCTGCTTTATTCCAAATACCTGTCCAAGTTAGATTTCCATGTTGGACTTTGCAAATACACATCTTTAATTTGGTAATGTTAATGCTGCTCACAAGAGAATTTAAACCGTCATTCTGTTTTGTCAGATTCTTGTAGATGTCAACAATGGAATCATCATCAAAACGCCATGTGATATTTGGTAAGGGGTGAACACCAAATGCAGAGCATGTTAACATTTTACGTTGTCCATCATAGTTCAAAGCAAATTGTTTAAAAGCTGAAAAATAAAATGCATACATGTAAAGGACATTGCAAAACACGTTTATATTCATCTCTAAAGGTTTCATCCTCTCTACATTGATGAGGATACCAGACATGAACAGAACAAGGAATACTTAGCATTTTATAATAGTTTGGGGTAATATACATAATATCAGTGTTAATATCTTTTATATTGCAGTTCAATTTTAGTAGTGTGAAATAAATAAGTGCCATTCTTAGAGACTTTTGGGTGAGCGAGAACAACTCCCACCCGTCCCAAGAGGCTAAGTGAAAAGTCACAAATAAAAGAGTAAACAGAAAGGAATACAGGATTTTTGTTATGATTCATGTAGGGAGACAATTAGTGTGTCCACTCAATGGTTTTAGAATTTGTCAGGGTGTCAGGGGCAAGTAGGTCCCTTTGAGCAAGTTGCTATATCAGTTTCTGTCTTTGGAACTTTATGGAGAAGAGTTGCAGGTACATATTACTTTTTTATGGATATATTTAAAGTTTAGCTGATGGGATATCTCCCGAAACTTCTGTCCTCCTTATAACAAGTGCATTACAGATTATGGTAATTGTAAGATGGTGGAATACGGCAGGAGTGATATCTGTCAAGTATCCGCCAAACATTAAATAAGACCCTAAATCGCAAGAAATTTTGTAACATTTGCAATTCAGTAGTGTCATGACTACACAGTTATTTTGTAATTTGTCAGGCCTGGGTGACCTATCCTCTGATCTATAACTGGCAGAAACAGTCTAAGGCTAGACTCAATTTTGAACAAGCCTAGACTTTTCTGCCTTATCATCAGCATGTATAACTTTGATGTAGACAATGACATCAATAAGTCACCTAATGCAACATCAATCTGGGACAAGTGCCTTGTTATATATAGTTCAAAGTAAGTTCATAACAACAGCAACACAAAAAGATGATGGATGGAATCCGGAGCATCATCAATCATTCACCCCAAGCTAATAACAACAACATGAACAGTGTAGTCTGAATGTATGTATTTTTAACAAATTTGTTTTTGCTAATGCGTCTAAGACTAGTTTATTGATGTACACCGGTTATGTCATAAATTCCTCAAAAATCCTCATTTGAGATAAGGTCGGGGATCAACAGTTTACAAGACTCATCAAGTGGCTATTGCATTAGAGAGATCCTTTGCCCAGGTTATTGCAAAAGTTTCTGGGCCCTATTTAGATCTCAGCAGATGGAATACTATGTCACAAACATGACAGATATCCCATCTACCATATTACAATCTCCATAGCATTTAATGGGATCGCAATATGGTGGGCAGGATCTCCATCACGTCCGCCAAGATCTAATGTAGACTCTCTAAAATAATTCAACAAATTGCTAAACTGCTGAGAGCTGATTCCGAGACAAGCATGAGAGGAGAGGAGTTGAGCTCAGGTGGTATTTGTTTTCCTTTCAAGGGAACACTCTCTCCAGGCTGTGGATAACTGCAGCTTCTTGTTATAAACAGGTATGCATGACTCTGAATCCTTAGAAACTCTAGCTGCAAGTTAAGTTACTCCATGCTCTCATAGAATAGAGCATAGAAGTTGTCTTTAGGGTGTTAGGTTTTCAAATGACATTCCGGCTATGTTAGAAATGTTCATATTATTCTGCTAAGCTGTTTTTAAAAATATTCTGTGTAGTTATTTTACATTGCAAAGCAACGGGATGAACCTGCTGAAGTAAAAAACGCTTTTATATAAAGTGTTTTTTCTACTGCAGTACTTGTTTGTGATATTATAAAGAACTTGGGGGCATATTACCAAGCAATAGCGATAATTATCGCTATTATCGCTATGCATGGTTAGCGGGTAAAATTATATCACCGAGCACCGAGGATTTTTACCGCTGAGATACCTTGATATTGTCAAGGTTTATCTCAAAAGGGGTAAAAATCCTTCGAAATGCATGAATATCGCTGAAAGATCTGCGATATTCATGCACTATCGTGACAATGCTCTTAGCCATGTTATCCACCTTCCATTGGATAACATGGCTAAGAACTGCTTTTGGCAGGCGTTAGCTTTTGGAGATATTCGCGCTTAGCGCGAATATTTCCAAAAGTAGATAATAGGAAATAGCGATGTTAGCGACTGTTTTCAGTCGCTAACATCTTGGCACGCCCACTTTGCATGTCATTAGCGATAATTATCGCTGACATGCAAAGTGGGCCCCAAGATGATCGCTATCTCCTTAAAGCTGTCGCTAACTGGTGTTAGCGAAAGCTAGGTAATAGGGCGATAAAATTATCGCTGCTTTAGCGGGAAAAATTCCAGCTAAAGCGGCGATAAGGCCCTTGGTAATATGCTCCTAAATTGGGTTTGAATTACCACTGCGTTCCTGACCCTTTTTTTTAGGAACTGTTAGTAACCCAAAATGCACGGACACCACATCCACATCAACTATTCAGTTAGTGGGATGTTAGTGGGATGTGATGAACTAAGTTCAGGCATCAGTGGGTGGGAAAGAAAACATACACAGTTCAGCCAGAGTCTTAGTTTAGGCAATATGATGCACAGAGTCAGCAATCAGATTTTCGGGACCATTAAGTACATTTTAAATATGTAAATACAAGAGAAACCTAATTACACATACACAGACACTTTCGTAGCAGCACATATTGCTGTACATGTTTCAAGCCTGACTTTTAAAAAGTTATTTCCCATCTGTAGGTTTTCTGTGTCTTTTGAATCCGATGTCTATTTGAGCTGTTAGGTTAAAATGGTGGCTCCTGTTGCGATACAAGTAAATTACAGCAAGACAATCACACAACATCGTAAGAACAGAGGTGTGCAAAATGTGTGGGGGAGGGCTGTTACACTTTTAATAGCTTCACAGACAGCATATGCGTTTGAAACATGTTGCTCATGGGTAGAGCTAGAGGCTACAGATGCTGACTCAGGGCATTTTCACGCTTACCAACTGGCAGCAGCGCCTGCACACTATAGGGCATACAAGTATCTGGAAATCTCTTTGACTTACCAAGATCACCACAATTGATTTGCTGGTGAGTTACCACAGGCACACAAGCATGTTAGATTGGTTCCCCTTAGTAATGAAAGGACTACATGACCAGTACTAGTTGGATATTCAGCCTTCCCACATCCTGGAACCCTACCCATCATTGATGATGTAGGGCTTCTGAATCAAAATGTCTCGTTATAGAGGAAACTGATTCAGTATATGCAAGAAGTGTGAACACAAGAGCAGATCTAACAGGAGCAGCACTACAGGGGAAGGTTGCCGTAGAGCCATCAGCCACAGGTGATACATGCTATCATGAGAAAGATATTCACGAAGCATGACAAAACTGCGTCTGGATTGCTCTCAAGACCAATCAATCAGAATCAGTTTACCATTGCTTGACACCCCAAGGCAAGCATAGAATATGAATTAAACACCCGGGAAAGTGTGTGTATATATATATATATATATATATATATATATATATATATGCGAAAATCGGCATTCACAAAATCCTGTCTTTTGGGAAGAACAACGAGGAGTGGACCCTATCTGGTGCAAATCTTTAGTGCTTTATTTTGTGCTAGTAAAAAGCCAGCAATCCCCCTTTTGTACCTCTTTGTTCGCCATAAGTTGCCAGGGTATGCTCAGGCGTGAGTCCCTTGCTCACTTTGCCACTGGATTCGAACAAACCTGAAGACGGCTGTAATGCCAGAAACCGGTCCTATAAAGCTTGTTTCCGGTCCAGGGAAGGCATGGCTTGGCAGTTCGGGCTGGACTGTTCCCATGAGGCACAAGGTCAGACTGATTTGCAAATGGCCATGTCTGAACTCAGTGGCAGAGTGGGCGAAAGAACGGTGATGGATTAAACCCAGATCTGTTGACTGGGTGTGAGTGTTTGATTGGTTCAGATGCTCCGTCCATCACCACCCCCTTTTGTACCGCTTTGTTCGCCATAGGTTGGCAGGGTATGGTCAGACGTGAGTCCCTTGCTCACTTTGCCACTGGATTCAAGCAAGCCTGGCTGAAGACGGCTGTAATGCCAGAAACCGGTCCTAGGAAGCTTCTTTCCAGTCCAGGGAAGGCTTGGCAGTTCGGGCTGGACTGTTCCCATGAGGCACAGGGTCAGACTGATTTGCATATGGCCATGTCTGAACTGGGGTGGCAGAGTGGGCTAAAGAACGGTGATGGATTAAACCCAGTTCTGTTGACTGGGTATGAGTGTTTGATTGGTTCAGATGCTCCGTCCATCACCACCTCCTTTTGCACCGTTATAGTTAGTTGAGCTAACTATAACTTGGCCCCCCGTAATGCACTGCTGATGACGTCACATATTACATCATTCACGACGTGGTCAGTGACATCACTGATGACATCCCTGATGACATCTCAAATGACATCACTGAGTATCTGTATTTCTATAAAATGTAAATATGTTTTATATATATATATATATAATAGTATGCACTAGCACTTTAAAAAGGGCACGAAAAACCACTGAGATGTCATGTGATCAAGGGAGGGATCTCCCGAAACGCGGCATGGCGGCATCGACGAAATAAAATAATGCACTGAAAATTTCTTGGGTCCCCGCTGGTCTTTTCAAGGTCATTGAAGCAGCAAGGCAAGGTTGGATTTATATATACCGGATTGACTCTCTCCGGTTTTGTGGACCCCTCACTGGGTTGCGGCTTTATCCAGGAAGAGTTTCTGCTCCGGAGTTTTCCTCGATACGAGTCCCGCGGCTGTGTGGTGTTCGTTGGCGGGGTCCCCCGGAGCACCTTTGGGAGTATCCGAGCAAACGGAGAAGTGGTGAAGCCCCCTGCAAGTTCAACAGTAAATCAGGAAGCCCGTACGCGGTGTTTGGCGGACCATACTGCAAGTTTTTAGATCCTGCAGGTGTGTCAAGAGCGGGCACACGGAAGGAGAGAAACGAGCAGTGCGGGAATGCCGAATCCAGGAAGGTACGGCATTCAAAGAACTGAAGAAGGTCAGTGAGTGTGCAGAGCGTCTTTGCATATCTCCCAATATTGAGACGGAGGGGCAATTTCAAGTGCAAGTGTATATTTTAGATCCGAATATGTCCGCGAACACACTCAGAAGTCGTGAATTGGCAGCCAAAGGGCTGTTTGAGGACACCCCAAATGAAACGCAAGGGGCAAGCAGTGTGACCCTTCAGGGTCCAGAAGACAAAAGTAAAGTACTAAGGGACAGTTGTAGAGCTCTGGAGAAGTTAAAACGCCAGGAACAAGCAAAATGGTGGGAGGCAATGTCCCTCCAGCGATATTTGGATGTGGGCAGGATACCAAGAGGCCTCCGTATCATGATTGCTCCCAGTTATGAGTCCCCCAACCCAGCAATGATGGCAGAATGGGGGGAATGCAATCTTGAATCTTCTCGCAAATTAGTGGAAATTCTAGTACGATATTCTGAGATTGACAGAAAACTTTTACAGGACAAAATTGAGCTCTTAGAAAAGGAGATAGAACCACATGGTGATCCCCAGTTTAAAACCAAAATGGTGGATGAAATGGAAAAACGTCTTAATAAGGAAGAAGAAAAAATAAAAAATAGAAAAAGTTACAAATTCAGACGTGATAGAGATGATTATTTGAATGGACAGATTTTCCCCTTCGCTAGAAGGTATGATTCTATGCGGGTGGCTACTGCAAATAAGCGTTTGGGGCAGGGATCTGGTCAAGCGTCAACTCGAACAAATCAAGCAGCCACGGAATCACCGTCAGCTTCGGATCTCAGCTCTGCAGTAGACAGTGGTTCAGAGTCAGATAATTTGGGAGCAAGACCGACCCAACCCAACATCAAGCTCACGTTGGGGGAAGAGTTGGAAATTTTAAAAAGCAGCCACAGAGACACTCTGAGGTCGCAAACCAAGGGACAGAACAAAACAGGGCAACAAGGAGGAGGAGGGCCTGTAGGAAGGCCAGGAGAAGGAGCAATCAAGCGGGGAAGGGGCAGAGCCCACAAGTAAATGATGCTACCATCGAAGTCCCACTAGCTGAAACTCTGGGCACGGACAACAAAAATACCATCATCAATTTAGCGGGCATTGACCTCTCCGCAGCAGAGCAACAGCTTTTATCCCTGGGCCTGTCCTATTGTCCAGAATCAAATTTCAGCTAAACCCAAACTCGAGCGGATATATATAGATTCATCCGAAAATTGAAATTAAAAAAGTTCCATCAGTTACGAGGTACCCAGGAAAACACAGCGGAGGCAATCACACCGCAGAATCCAGCTTTCAGGGGATTAGAGGGAACTGATTATGACCTCCTTTATGAAATGAAGGGTCTGGAAGGTCTGAGGGAAAATCCATCGCAGGATGAATCAAAAATACAGCCATGACAAATTACAGGAACTAATGCTAATCCTATCACGTCTTTTAAACAAATATCAAAATTTGTTCCAATAATGGCTCGTGACTCAATTGATGTTTTTAGTGAGCAACTGGTGGCGCAAGTCAAGAAACTCAGTACCACATCTACGAAATCAAAGAGGAAAATTACAAATCAGGATAGACAATATGAGCATCTAATTAAAAAATTGAAACAGAATGAGCAAATTATCATAAGGAACTCTGTTAAGGGAGGAAACTTGGTACTATGGCCACGTAATGATTATATGGAGGAGGCCTACAGCCAGTTAAACAACACGGAATGCTACCGGAAGGTAGCCTACACAAGATTCAAGGACACACAGGAAGCACTGTTTGCACAATTGCTGGCTTTGAAGAGCTTGGGACTATTAAATATGAATGAATTTAAATTCTTAAAGAAAGAGCATCCTATGGTCCCGGTTATGTATTTTATACCCAAAATACACAAAAATCCTTCTAAGCCTCAGGACGTCCCATCATAGCAGCGTGTGATGGCCTGTTAGAAAATGTATCTAGATATATAGATTCTTTTTTACAGGATTATGTTAAGGGCCTCAAATCTTTTGTGCAGGACACTAGTGACTTCCAAACCAAAATTCAATACATTAAATGGCAACCGTCCTTCTTAATGTTGGCACTCGATGTTTCGAGTTTATATACATGTATCAGAAACCAAGACGTGCTGTGGAATATTTCCTGGCTAGTAGGCCCACATCCTATGCTCAGCACTCCAAAATGATTTTTAAAATGCTTTAATTTTGTCTTGATAACAATTTTTTCCTATTTGATGGTAAAATGTACCAGCAGATTCAGGGTATTGCCATGGGGGCCAGCTTCTCCCCCAGTTACGCCTGTTTGTTTATGGGTTGGTGGGAGGAGCTGGTCCTCTGGCAGCATCATGAAAAAGCATACAACAGGAGTGTAGTCACATGGCTGCGGTACATTGATGATTTGTTCATAATTTGGGATGGAGATCTGACAAGCGCTTCAGAGTTCATTGAAAAGTTGAATGATAATACAGTTAACCTCCATTTTACAGCAGACATTAGCAAGTCTATGGTAACCTTTCTCGATGTGCAGATCATGGTACAAGGGGATAAACTGACCACTTCCTTGTACCGGAAACCTACGGCCAGCAATACTTTATTGCATGCCTCTAGTGCTCATCCGTCCCATTTAATCAGGAGCATACCGTACGGTGAAATGCTCCGTATAAGACGGATTTGCAGTGAAGAAGAAGATCGCACTAATAAACAACAAGAATGTAAGGTCAGGTTACTCAATAGAGGGTACAGCTCCAAGGTGATAGAGTCAGCTATCAATACATCTAAATCACTATGTAGAAAGGATTTGCTGAAATACAAAAACAGACAGAGAGAAAAAACAGGATCTGAGGAACCAGTTAGGCTTATTCTTAACTTTTCCAGACAAGAAAAGCAAATCAGAGGGATTGTTAGAAAAAATTGGCCCATTATCAAAAGTGACCCTATAATAGGAGGCACCTTACCTTCAAATCCGTTGGTGTCCTTTAGAAAAACAAATAGTATGGGGTCCTCATTGGTAAAAAGTAGCATAGACGCCAGGCCTAAAAATAGCTGGTTAAGGGCTAGAAAAGGCTTTTTCAAATGCTCTGTGTGCAAGGCATGCCAATATGGAGAAAATACCACCAGCTACAAAACAGCTTTTGATCCAGGCATTGACAAAATTAACTTACATTTGACATGCAAAACTGAATATGCCGTCTATGTGCTCACCTGTAGTTGCAATCTAAAATACATAGGGAGCACGAAATTGCCAGCACATAAAAGGATCCTGCAGCACATTCGAGCTATTTGTAATAACGAGGAAAGCTACCCGGTAGCCAGACATTTTAAACCAAGTCATAACAGCGATCCTAAATTTCTAAAATTCTTTGTGAAAGATGCCATACTTCCTACTAAGAGAGGTGGTAATATGGAGGCCAGGCTATGGAGTCTAGAAACATCATACATATTAAGATTTGACTCCAAACACCCTAAGGGTTTGAACAACACAGAGGATCTGTATACCTTCCTGCAATGAATTCTTTTTAACTGTTTTTCAACTTATGTGTTTATATATAATGATGATAGCATGTATATTTATCTAATATTGATAGATGAACACAATTTATGGTACAAGGATACGTATTTATTTATATATATATACTGGTTGAAGTAGAATTGAGAACAGAGCCCGATCAATTGGATATATAACAAATATATGTATGAAAGATTCGATTCATTTTTTCCACTGTTACTGTTCTTTTAATTAGTGAGGAGGATTTTAAGACATTACTATTTATATATTTTATCGATGTAGGGTTTGATTTTAAGGATTATTGTATAGAAAATATTTAATATTTCTAGTTATTAATAATGGTTTTTACTGAATTGATTCTTGACGAAATGATAATATAGAATGGATGTCCCATTGTCCTTTACACTGCACTTTAAAAGAACTAAGCACAGGTCACTTTTTTTGGGTAACAGTCTTGCTCATGAGACAATAGGATTGTTGTATTTACACTATCACAGGTTTGCATTTATTTATTTATTTATTCACTTAGGATATAGGGTGTTTTTAGACATAGCAGAATACTTTTAAGTCTTTTAATGCATTTAAGCTGTTATTATTTCATGTATACAATAATTGTATCATGTAAGATAGTTTTTCTAAAAATGATGGAAAATTATGCATTTATGCTAAAATCGAAGGAATGGAAAAGACATATAAGTAAAAAGTATTTTTTCTATGTCTATTATGTTATGTGTGCACTAGCACTTTAAAAAGGGCACGAAAAACCACTGAGATGTCATGTGATCAAGGGAGGGATCTCCCGAAACGCGTCATGGCGGCATCGGCGAAATAAAATAATGCACTGAAAATTTCTTGGGTCCGCGCTGGTCTTTTCAAGGTCATTGAAGTAGCAAGGCAAGGTTGGATATATATATATATATATATATATATATATATATATATATATATATATATATATATATATATATATATATATAATACCAAAGTGTATTGACCAATGAATGGGTGTTTAAGAGTCAGGATGGATGATTAAGTAGGTGTGTGACTGACTGTATAAGTGAATTATTAATTGTGTCTTGCTTAATGCATGTGTTAGCGATTGATACAGACATTCACACAGTTTTGATTGTCAGAAGGTGTGTAAGTGGTTTCATGGTTTGGTTAGCAGCTAAATGAAGATCTATATGGGCTATTGATTGCTTGTCTGGGTATCTGTATGAGTGCCTGAGTGTCTGTGTGGGTAGGTGAGTGGTGTGGCTCTGTGCATAGATGTGTGAGTGGATAATTCACTGGGTATATGTGTTCAAGACTGTATCCGTGAAGGGCTGTATGGCTGGGTGAGTGTGTGTATGAGTGTCTTAGTGAGTGAATTGATATCTCAATGGTACATGTGTGAGTAATTGCATATGTGAAAGGCAGTATATATGAGTGTTACACTGTATAAATGACTATGTGAGAGTGAGTGATTGGGAGAGTGCATGTGAGTGCTTGTATTAGTTATTGTATTAGAGTGTAAGTATGTATTAGCATATGTTTAAATAAATGAGGTGGCATGTGTATAACTGTGCAGGTGAGTAAATAAAAGTGTGCTTAATTATTTCCATTCATGACTAGGTGTGTAAATAACTATGAATGAGAGGCAGTGTCTGTATAGATATGTGACTGGATATGATAATGCTGTATTGATTGCTGACTGTATGTGTGAATGACTGTATGGGTGAATGAATTGATGTGTGTGTAGACCTAGGAATTAGTCAGTGGATATGCAATAACTGGTACTGGTGAGGTCATGATTTCGTTCGAAAAATATAGTCTGTATTTTAGAGTGGGTTTATCAAGTGTTATATTAAGGTCTGATGAGGTGCATCAGATTGTCACATGGATGATGTCATCAGTGATATTATCAGTGATGTCATTTGAGATGTCATCTGAGATGTCACTGACCATTTCGTGAATGATGTAATATGTGATGTCATCAATAGTGCAGTACGGGGGGCAAGTTAGCTCAACTAACTATAACAGCGGAATTTCTATCGTTTTGTAAGAGTGAAATGTCTAACTAACTATAACGTCCCTGAAACCTATGGTTTTTTCTGTGAATTTCTAACTTTTTTAAATGCTAATTCCTAACTATAAAGTCTGTAAAACCTATGCTTTTTTCAGTTAATTTCAAATGTTTTTTAAATGCTAATTTCTAACTATATCTTTCCTGAAACCTATGGTTTTTCAAGTGCATTTCAAAGGATTTTTGAATGCTAATTTCTAATTAAAATGTTCATTAACCCTATCTTTCTTTCTGTCTTTTTTAATTATCATCCCATTCTCAATCTGGGGAAAACTGCAAATCTCACCACTCTTCTATCGATACTTTCCGCCAACAAAATCGTCACAAACGATCACCATAACTGACGCTAATGATATACAAAGTAGGCATTCCTGTGCAAAAAAACAAGAAAACACCACTTCCCCATATTTTAAACAACCAGCCACATCTGCAATGCGATCCAAAAAGCAGACGATAAGCCGAGTTAGCAGTAACAAATTAACATCAACCTTTAACTGGTGTAAGGACGCCGACTATGTACTGTGTGAATTAGACCCAACTCACAGCCACATTTAAAGACCAGCATGTGATAGAGATAATGATCATGCAGCTCCGACACCCAACAAGACCACAACACCCAGCACCACCAGCACCACCAGAACCTCCCCCCCGGACCACACCCGGCTACTACCACCAATCAATCAATCAATCAGTGACACTTATAGAGCGCGCTACATACCCGTAGGGTCTCAAGGCGCTGGGGGAGGGGGGTGCCGCTACTGCTCGAACAGCCAGGTCTTCAGCTTCTTCCTGAAGGAGAGGTGGTCTTGGGTCAGGCGCAGGTCGGCCGGGAGGGAGTTCCAGGTCTTGGCGGCCAGGTAGGAGAAGGACCTTCCTCCTGTAGTCGCTCTTCGGATGCGGGGGACGGCGGCGAGGGCGTGGTTGGCTGATCGGAGGTGGCGTTTGGGAGCGTAGAAGTTGATGCGGCTGTTGAGGTAGCTCGGGCCTTGGTCGTGTAGGGCTTTGTGTGCGTGGGTGAGGAGGCGGAAGGTGATTCTTTTGTTGACGGGGAGCCAGTGAAGGTCTCTCAGATGTCCGGAGATGTGGCTGGTTCGTGGGATGTCGAGGATGAGTCTGGCTGAGGCGTTCTGGATCCGCTGGAGTCTCTTCTGGAGCTTGGCGGTGGTACCGGCGTAGAGGGCGTTGCCGTAGTCCAGTCGGATGGTGACGAGGGCCTGGGTGACGGTCTTCCTGGTCTCTGTGGGGATCCACCAGAAGATCTTCCGTAGCATGCGTAGGATGTTGAAGCACGCCGAGGAGACGTTGTTGACTTGCCTGGTCATGGAGAGGGAGGAGTCCAGGATGAAGCCCAGGTTGCGTGCATGGTCTGTCGGTTTGGGTGCGGTGCCCAGGGCGGGAGGCCACCAGGAGTCGTCCCAGGCGGAGGGTGAAGAGCCCAGGATGAGGACCTCCGTCTTGTCAGAGTTCAGTTTCAGGCGGCTGGTCGTCATCCACTCGGCTACCTCTTTCATCCCTTCGTGTAGGTTGGCTCTGGCAAAACAGGACAACAGACCTTCCCAAAATACCATGGCCCCTCAGCCACACAATAGCTGAATGTTGGGAGATGTGGCAACCAACTATATATGAAGAAAGCAAGTCACCCATCAATAATAGTGCACACAATGCCAAGTGTAACTCTGATGTGCTGCACAGACCTCACTATGCAAACCACAAACCTCTCCATGTGGAGATATACTATTGATACTTGTAGTGTAGTGCACAGTGGATGCAACCATGTTACCTCAGGCAGTGGGGAAGATCTCGGTCATGTAGCTGTGGTGTCCCCCCCTGGAAGCAGAAGCAGTGTGGTCTGATCCAGGGTACGCCACTCAAGCAAAGGAGTATGAATAAATAGGCCAGGCCATAGGCGTGGTTCACTTCTGGGAAGACCAACGAGTCTGCCAAAGCGGGGGCTCTTACCCTGGCACAAGGCTGGCGCCATGACCGCGGGCCTGCTCCACACAAGCCCCTTGCGAAAACCCAGCGGCACAGCACCGCAGACTTATGTCTGTACCGACTACTGCCTTCAATCTACACTGCGGACAGCAGGGTTCATAATTTGAATTCAGTCTGGATTTATTAATTGCCCAGAGAATTGTACTCTTTGTCCTCGGATTTTGTCAAGAAGTGACAAAAAGCATTCCTCTATGTCTATGCTAACTACTGCCTTCGATCTACACTGCGGACAACAGGGCTCACAATTCAGATGCAGTAGCGATTGCAGATGACGCAGACCAGTTCGCAAGAGACGTTGCTCCCAGTGCAGCCCACTGGGACCACACAGCCTTGCAGAATGTGCACATGCTGTGTGCTTCAGGTGCTACTAACTCATTGCACCACAAGCCATCTCCAAGTGGCCTTATCAAGGCAAGACATTGAACCCAGTGCGGCCCGCCGGGACCACGTATCATCACAGGGTGCGAACACGCTGAGTGCTCCAGGTGCCACTAACTGTGCAACTCAACTCAATGCAACGTGGCTGTGCGCCCATCCTGACCGCTGCCTGGCCCTACACTGGGGTTACACGGTTTACAATTCAAGAATAGTAGTGACACAAATTATGTAAGAGACTATAATGGGTTAGTGCTCCCATTCTGTGCAGCTCAAGTCAACGTCACCTGCCTGTGTGCCTTTGGCGACCGCTGTCTTCGGTCTACACTGTAGAATACCGGCGACACGTGGTGCCAATTAACCCTGTTCAATGCAAGTCGATCCCACATGTGTAACTGGTTGCTGAGTCCTCAATGGCAGCAACCCCAACTTCTTTGCAGGAACCATAGCATCAGGCTCCCTTCAATCAGTGAGGGATATTTGCATATGAAAGGCCAGCGATACGTGGTGCCACTGAACCTGCACTAGGCAGGCCGGTGGGGCCACCAACTTATGCATGTGACTGCACTGTGGAACACCGGCGACACATGGTGACACTAACCGTCTTCAACACAAGCTGATCCTACATGTGTAACTGTGTCCTGAGACCTGAATAGCAGTGACCCCCAACTCCGTGAGACAACTGCAGCAGTAGACTCCTTCAATCAGTGAGGCATATTGCCATATGGAAGGCTGGCGACACGTGCTGCCATTAACTCTGCTCAACACAAGGCAATCCCACATGTGTAACTGTGTCTTGAGTCCTAAATGGCAGTGACCCCAAGTCTGTGGCAGAAACCACAGCACCAGACTCCCTCTGATCAGTGAGGCATATTTCCATATGCAACGGCGGCGACACGTGGTGCTACTAACTTTGTTCAACACAAGCCGATCCCACATGTGTAACTGTCCTGAGCCCTCAATTGCAGCCACCCCAACTTCATGGCAGTGACCACAGCACCTCACTCCCTTTGATAAGTGAGGAGTATTTACAGATTGAAGTCTGCTGACAAGCAGTGCCACTGAACCTGCACTACGCAGGAAGGTGGAGCCACCAACGTATGCACATGGCTGTGGGCCCTTCCTCATCACTACCTGAGGTTCCGTGACGATTCGAACCCGTGTTTTCGACATCGTCGTAGAGCTATAATTCCAGTACCAGTGAACCGTAAATGATCCATATAGTATATCCTGGTGTTCTCGCTATGCTACGAGCAAGAGCACTCTTGTTATGAGCCCATTTCCGGTACACCAATGGCATCCATTTTAGAAAACTGCATCCATCTTGTATTCTTGCCCTCACATAGTCAATGAACAAACAGTGACCTCTGATCAATTCATTTTCGCTAAAGGACACGTAGGCTTTTGCCGGCGATTCCCCTTGTTAATGACACGTACACCTTAGTTCGGAAACGCTGTGGCCGCATGACTCGGCAGAAGCTGCCTCCTCTGCCTGAGGCCAGTCCTGCTATACTGGTTCTCGTGCTCGTTGGCCTAATCATGATTAGGTGGCCGAAGTCGGTAGCCTTGCCCATTTACGACCCACAAAACATCTCTTATCCTGTTTTTCTATCTCCTACACCTGGCTCTGCTCTTTTCCTTCTGGGTCTTTACTATGGGGAGGTAACGAAATTTACGATGAGGCGGTCCGGCTCTTGAATGAGAAGATGACATGAGATTATGATTGAACAGTGGGAACCCCTCATTCGAACTGTTTGATATCAGAAACTTTGTTGACTGTTCCTGTTTAACGCCAAATATTTATTGTTTAGGATACAAAGTTTAAGAAATGTACGAGTATGAGAAGAATGTTACCTACAGCTAAAAATCGTGTATTTAAGGAGCAACCCACTTAGTACAAATCGAACAGGCTCCTAGAATCTGCCCGTGTGTAGTTTCTGTGACTTCTGTATCCCTGCAGTAATAAACCTTTGGTCTTTGACGCCACCATCGAGAAGCCCGTGTTTCTGTTTATTTGTGCACCGAGACAGGTAGAACTCAGGGGTCTTTGGGTGTTGTCCCTGACACCTCTGGACCTTAATAAAGTCCAGAACTCCAATTGGCGCCCCCCGTGGGGCGACGTCATTCGGTACCAGTCCCAAAGCCTGAAGATTTCGAGAAACTTCGTGTGAAGATTCCAGAGGGAGGCGCCCCACTTCATCGATCCCGGTATATCGCAAAAGTGGCCCAACGTTCTCTTCCATGAGGGTTCCCGTTCAGACGGCTGCAGAGATCCGCTGCCTTGACTGTCGCCCTGTCTTGGACCCGAGGTGCAGATCTTACTACGGCGAGACGTAGACGGGTTTCTCCTTGGTGACGTCTTCAGTGCCTCAGTTAAGTATTAAGTGGTTGCTAGTTGTTATTGGTTACTTTGTAAGGATTTATCAATTGGTTACTCCTGTTCGGATACATCCTTTCAGTTCTCTGATTTGACTTGGTTTTGTAGATTATCACTGGTTGTTCTCGTTACGATAATCTTTGGATTGGTTTGAGTATCGATACATTTGTTCATTTGGTAGGCCTAATTTCTAAGTTCGATTGCGCATCTTTGTTTGTGTTTGTTCTGTGTTCTGGTTTGTAAAATGGTAAGTCGGAAAAACTGTATGTTTTCATGTTTTGGTTGCAACAGGGATTCCCGGTTGGAGGACTCAAGTCTGGTTCCTCCGATTGGAACCCCTACTTACGAGCTTTATTGCAAACATGGTGTGGGTCCTATATCTTATAATGAGGTATGGGTCCGTTACACGAAAAAGGACGGTGTCCTTAGTTGGCCACTACATGGTAGTTTTGAACCTGAAATCCTTGATAATTTGGAAATAAAACTGTTTAAGAAGAAAGCCCGGCCGGCAATGTTTGATTCTTTCCATTGTTGGCGAAAAGAATCCAAACAAAGAGAACTTAAGAAATTGAAGAAAGAGCAAAAAGAACAAGAGTTGACCTTAATACAGTCTGCTAAGCAGCTGCAACTCAAAGAAACTGAGAAAGCGATAGAGATATCTGATAGAGAACGTAATTTGGCGATTGACAAGTGCTATCCTGCCTTGCCATCGAGTGCTGCTAAGCCAGTAGAGGACCCTGAAAAAGATCCCCTGTTGTCTTACTTGTTGAGGTCACCTCCCCCGTATGCACAGGGTGCTACGGCTCCACCTTTGCCACATGTTTTGTTACCGGCGGCTGGACAGCCTGGGATGCCTGCCCCCGTTCCCTTGAATCTAGCTCCTGCACTCCCTGTGGTTAACAATATTCCCCCAGCACCCCCTCTTCCAGGGTTGCCCGCTCCTCTGCCTATGCCTGCTCCGCTCATACCTGTTGTTTCGCAAGTTGCTTTGCCTGCTACCCCTACTCTTGCTGTTTCATCTGTTCCAACTACTACTCTACTCAAAACTTCTGCAAGCTATATGACTCCGCTTTCTGTTCGTCGGAAAATCACTGAATCTGTCACTAATATTCTATCTCCTTTTTACAAAACTCTAATCAAGACTCCTGCCTCTGAATCTACTCAGAGACGTAGTCAGCTTCCTAATGTTGAAGAACGAGGAATATTAGATTCTACGGCACTTAGGTGGATTTCAAAAGTTGGAAGGTATGATGTACGAGATGTATTGGAAACATTTACGCAATGGAATGAACCGACACAGCGCTATGTGTTCGATGTAATGTGTTCCCTCTTGCATGAGGAGTGGGAGGAGGACGACTCTGAATCAGTTCCGGATGATTTAATTCATGCTCAGCAAAAATTTGCTGCAGGTATGATAGTAGGTCAGGACGTAAAGGAAGCGATGGAACTGATCTTAAGCTATAGGTTTGATCCTTCTCTCCGCTCACCAAGGGACCTAGAGAAAGGTAGCACAAAACAAGGTCGTCAATATCCGATGAGGGAGGTTCCGCCAATATGGCGCGAAGCCATTCAAGCTGATGCGGTCAATGGTATAGTAGTCGCTCCAGCACAATTCCAGAGAGTGTGGATACACATTCCGTGGAAACGAGCTGAAGTGTTAGCAGTAAAACAGGCTTTGCCAGATCCGCGTAAAAATCCAGCCGGATATTATAAAGAGCTGACTCAGACGGTTCAAGCTTGTGTTATGAACTTAGCAGACATGGACATGCTATTTGGCAATGTAGTGCCGCAACCTATTTGGGCTAAAATTTGTAGCGAAAATCATCCAGTTGCCCTTGGTGGTGATTGGCCAGCTATAATAGCGGCAGATGGTCAACAAATTGGTGGTTCTAAGCCCGAACCTCTAATTGCTAATTTACCTGGTAGGATAATTGATTTAATGAAAACTTTGATGCCAGCATTGCGTGTTAATTGGGACAAATTGTCCGCATGCAAGCAGAAGAAAGACGAAAGGGTCTCCGACTTCTTCACTAAATTTGAAGAAACTTTCGTAGATCACAGTGGTCAGGATATGAGCACGGAGGGAGGCCAGAGATTGTTTGTTGATACATTTGTGCACAATTTGTTACCAGAGCTTAGTAATAAATTAAAAGATTCTGAAAGTGCATGGGCTGTCTCTACGACTGCGCAAATACTTGCAACTGCCCAGTACTATGAAAATAGGGATAAAGAAGAGAAAGAAAAGTCAGAAAAGAAAACTAAAGATTTAAAAACTAAAGTCCTTTTGCAGCAGGCATATCCGCCTCGCACAAATCAGACAAACTCACAGCAAGGGCCATATCAGAGGACCGATTACGGTTCCCAAAGACCGCAGTACCAATGGAATCAATGTGCTTACTGCAAAAAGGAAGGTCATTATAAGAATGAGTGTCCAGTTCTAAATGCACAAAATAATGGTGTTCCAGCTCAGAGAGGTCGTGGTGGTTTTACGCAAACTCCTAGAGGCCGAGGACGAGGTACTATGCCTCCGCAGACAAATGATCGTCCTTCTAATTATTTCGATCAGCGAAACGGACAATCTGTACAGCCTGGTAGATCTCAACAGTACCATGTTGAAGATTACTGTGAGGTTAGCGAGGAAATTCAACAAAATGAGTACTAGGACAGCCATGGACAAAGAGAGGGAGTAGTATCAGTTCCAGTAGATCAGAGTGGGCCTTATGTCGCAGTAGCTGCATCAGGTGTGGTCGAACCATTTCTGTTGGATACTGGTGTAGCAAAAAGTTCTATCATGCATGCAAAACTCCCTGGCGCACCTTTGTCTGGCTTAACGAACGTTTCAGTAGGTTTTTCAGGCGCCCCTGTTCACAATTCTGTTTCTGGTCCTTTGTCTATTTCTGTTGGGCCTTGTCAATTAAAAGCACCCCTGATTTTGACGACCGGTTGCAATGAAAATCTGCTTGGTTTAGACCTGTTAAAACGCCTGTATGCGACACTGTACTGTTCTCCGTCAGGAGTACAGCTTACGTTAGGTAAGAGAGTCATCTCCCCAATGTACTTGTCAATGGATGCGCTCCCACTGGAGCTGCGTTCTCTCCCTGATACTCTATGGGCGACTGGTCCTAATGATGTAGGTCTTTTGGAAATTCCTCCTTATGTAGTAAGTTTGAAAACAAATGTTAAATTCCCACGAATTCCACAATATAAGATCTCTAGCGAAGGTGAACGTGCGCTTTTATTGATAGTACAAGATTTGATCCAGAAAGACGTAATAGAAGAAACTAGAGGGAATGTCTGTAACAGTCCTGTCCTGCCGATTCTAAAACGCACTGATCCTTCAAAACCTCCAGTCTATAGATTTGTAATTGACCTTAGAGAGGTTAACAAAATTGTAATTCCACAGTTTCCTGTGGTTCCAGACATCACAGCATTGTTGACGTTGATTCCTGCTACAGCCACATGGTTTTCAGTAATCGACTTGAAAAATGCCTTTTTCAGCATTCCGATAGCCGAGGAGAGCAGAGATATTTTCGGCTTCTCTCTAGGAGGTCGTAGTTTCAGGTTTAAACGCGCTCCACAGGGCTATTGTGAAAGCCCATCCATTTACAGCCAGGCATTAAAAAGTCAGTTAGATTCTTTTGTGCTTCCTCCTGGTTCTGCTTTGGTGCAATATGTAGATGACCTTCTAGTGGCTGCTGATGACAAGGAAACTTGCAAAACAGCCACAATTTCCCTACTGCATCATTTGTCGGATTTACATCACAAGGTGTCACCTTCCAAACTACAATATTGTTGCCAAGAAGTGACCTACTTAGGTCATCTCTTGTCAAAGGAGGGAAGAAGGTTGACCCCGGAGAGAATAAAAGGAATTACGCAGATGAATGTTCCTAGCATACAGAGAGAAGTGCGTGCATTTTTAGGTATTACTTCATACTGCAGGATCCCAAATTTTTCTCTCTTGGCAAAACCATTGGTGGCCCTGAATGGAAAAGGTGTCCCGAGTCCGGTGCCATGGTCTGATGAATGTCAGCAGAGTTTCTCTGAGTTACGAAATGCACTGTGTTCAGCTCCTGTGTTGGGTACACCTGACTACAGTAAGCCATTTACACTCTATGTTCACGAGAGAGAAGGTTGTGCGTTGAGTGTCTTGACGCAACGATTTGGTGATAAACAACGTCCTTGTGCGTATTTTTCATCAACATTAGACCCGGTAGCCAGAGCGTTGCCAAGTTGCTTAAGAGCTACAGCAGCAGCTGCAGTGTCCATTCGACAATCTGCTGGTCTGGTCATGAACAATATGCTGGTGGTCATGGTTCCACATGCCGTGGATACATTCATGAACCGAACGAAGACTCAGCCCCTCACCAGTGCTAGATTATCAGGCTATGAGCTGACACTGCTATCGAGTCACATTCAGATTAAAAGATGCAATGTACTGAATCCAGCAACACTGTTGCCGACTAGCCAGGAGTCGAGTGATTCTGAACCCCATGACTGTTGTTTTAGAACCGAGGAGGAGACAAAAGGACGAATTGATCTTAAGGATACTCCGTTACCAGATCCAGATGGCACGTTATATGTTGACGGGTCTTGTTTTAAATTGGAGAATGGTGATGTGACAGCTGCCTACGCAGTAACGACGTTTAGTACGATTGTGGAGACTGCAAGAGTGAGTCAGAATTCTGCCCAAGCTGCAGAATTAATTGCATTGACTAGAGCGTGTGTTTTAGCAACGGGAAAGAGAGTGAATGTGTTCACAGATAGTCAGTATGCGTTCGGCGTAGCGCATAGTTTTGGTCGACTGTGGAAGGAAAGAGGTTTTATAACATCCCATGGGACTAAGATCCAGCATGGTCAGTTAGTCAATGACTTGTTGGAATCTCTAACCTTACCGACTGAAGTTGCGATTGTAAAGTGCAGTGCTCATCGAGCAGTTACGGATGATGTCGGTTGTGGAAATGCTTTTGCTGATGAGATAGCTAAACAGACAGCTAGGAATACGATGAGTGGGATGTATGTTGCGACGTCTGCGAGATGGATTGCTGAATCGGGAATGTGTGAGGACACAGTGGAAAGTGTGAAAGCAATTCAGGAAGAAGCGACTGAGGAGGAAAAGATTACATGGAAAGAGAAACGGGTAAATTGGACTCGAGTGGATGTTGGATTGACTTGTCGGAGCATCAGCGTTGGATGTTGCCTGATGCGTATGTGCTTGCGGTGGTAACGATGGAGCACGGAGCAGCGCACATCAGTTCAAAAGGAATTTGTAAAATGTTGGCCCCAGTCCGGAAGAATGATGGAATCAGTAAGTGTGCAGAAAGAGTGGTTAGGAACTGCATGGTATGCCTGATGCATAATCCTGGTAAGGGAACCCCCACACCCGCTGGACACTTCGCTCCTCCTTCTTGCCCTTTCGAAGTGATTCAGTTGGATTTCATCCACATGGACCGATGTAATAACCTTAAATATGTCCTGGTGGTAGTCTGTGCTTTTTCAAGGTGGATTGAAGCATATCCATTAAAAGATAACACTGCCTTGTCCACTGCTAAAATCCTCCTAAAGGAATATTTCCCCAGATATGGAATGCCACGGATTGTATGGTCAGACAATGGGAGTGAGTTCGTAGGGAAAGTTATGCAGAGTGTGTGTGCAGGCTTAGGGATTAAGCAGAAGTTTCATAGTGCGAACCACCCCCAGTCAGCAGGTTTAGTTGAAGGGTACAATGGTACTCTTAAACTGAAACTTGCTAAGATCCAAGCCTCCACGGGTTTGTCCTGGCCAGATGCACTACCGCTGGCTTTGTTATCCACTAGAGCGACTGTGCACTCTCGAGTAGGGCTTAGCCCATATGAGATTGTGTTCGGTCGCCCTGCAAATGTCTGGGGGGTACCGAGACCACGAGAGTACCCACTGTTAATTGATTACCTTTTTGACTTGACTGCTAAATTGAGTCTCATTCACCAACAGGTTTTCGATGCATTGCCAAAGCCTCCGGAAAGTCCAGGTCACCATCTGAAACCCGGAGACTTCATCGTCATCCGGAACTTCGGACGGACCAGGAATCTCCAACCGAAGTTTGTGGGCCCCTATCAGGTGCTCTTGGCGACAAGGACTGCTGTACGTGTGGTTGGCCGGAAAAATTGGGTCCACGCTACTCACACTAAGCCTGTACCCCTTCCACTCCCTTATGACAATTGGGTTAGGCAAGGAATTGGTGCCTCTGACACAGAACCTGTTCCTAGATATGTTCCTTTCAGTGATGCAGAACTGACAACTGATTCACCGAACTCTGACTCCCCCCCTGAAGCTGTTTCTTTGATTACTGACCAGAACACTGCATCGAACGAACATTTGTCATCTGCAAGTTCGAACATTGTTGCTCCTGCTGAAAACAGACTATTCCCGGATCAAACGAAGCCAGGAAAAGTGAGATACAACCTTCATTCTCATTCTAAGGACAAATAAAGCAGGAAACTGCATTTTTCATATTTGATCTATTACATTGCCTCCAGCCAGGAAGTTTACTGAACATTTTTGTACTTCCCTGTTTTTTTCTGTTGTTTCTATTACCTTACCATCTGGGTCGCCGTAGGGTCGTGGCTTTGTGCCTAGTTGAATCTGCGGGGGCCAGACACAAGGTCGGCCTTTCTGTTAGTTTTGGGAACTCCCAGGGCTGATAGAGGCATTTTCAACTACGTACAAATCATCAGTGGTCACGAACGGTCGTAGAAGATGGAGCTTCCTGGGCTGCACCGAGAGAATGTGATTTATGTTCGCAGGAATAGATTATACAAAATTTTACATAACAGATGCTTTCTGATACAATGTGCAATTACATTTTTGATTATTTTAATAACGTTGGTGGGTGGAATTGCCTTTGGTATTCATTTAATCTTTGCACCAATCACGACTACAGTACCTCTCCATGTTCCTGTTTCTCCTACTGATGCTTCTCTTCATTCCTTTCATCCATTTCCTGAACATGAGCAAGCTCGACGCTCAGAATTTATAAATAACACTTTTGTACAGCTATTGCACCAACACCAACTGGTAGTTAACACAACGAACTGCTGGGTGTGTGGTTTGATACCACATACCATGGATAAAGGCATTCCCTGTCTGGTCTTGGCTTTTAGCTATAATGGATCATGTCGGGCCTTTCAGACTGTATTTGTCTATGCTCTCGAGACCTATCCCCCGCGTCCTCCACGTTCCACCAAGTATAACTCCGCTAATAAAGCCTTGCTAAAGGGAATAACTGACATGATTAAAGACGTCAGTAACACCCCATTTATTCCTAAAGATGAGCTACGAGTTTATCTGAGTTGGAATGCTACGGAGTATAGCATTAGTTTGGGTGAAAACAAGCGTAAGAGCTCCAATCCAGTTTGGGTGGTACCTCACCGAGGTCAATTCTGCTTGCAAGGTAATGGGAGAAATCCAAGAGCTCGGCTAGGGAAGAGTGACTGTGTCAAAACTTATGCGTATCCATCAAACTCTTCCCCTGCCTTCCTAACTGCTAAGGGTACCTACTTCATCTGTCGAGACAGAGCATATACATGGTTGCCTGCTGACTTTTCAGGTTCATGCTATATTGCTCAACTGTTACCTCCGACGTACACAGCTGCCCCAGATTATCACAAAACCAGAGTGGTAAGAGGTGTCTTTAGCAAGGAAGACACCGCGGGTCAAGAAGCCGGAGACTTCTTCAAAGGTTTCCTTCCGTGCTGGGGGCCTATGGCCAATAGTAGAAATCTACGTCAGCTAACACGGGTAGTTGAGTCTACTATTACAGAAACTGCTGGCGCCCCTAGTAACTTAACAGCTGAGCTCCAGGCGGATCGTCTCATGACATTACAGAACCGTATGGTTCTTGATGTAATACTTGCAGATCGAGGTGGGGTATGCAGAATGATCCAATTGAGCTGCTGTGTTTATATCCCCAATAATGCTCCGACAGTGTACGAGGCGATCTCTAAACTACACAAGATCTCCGACTCTATTCATGTAGACAAGGGAAATTGGTCATTCATGGAATGGCTTTGGACTCTGTTATCAGCGTGGGGATGGAAGGTTCTGATGGTCATTGGTATTGTCTTAGTGTTCCTATTCTCGTGCTGTCTTGTTATCCAATGTGGTCCGGCCTTGTGTAGCCTCTGTGCTGCAACCTGTTTAAGGAAACCGCCTGTGTTGGGAGACCAGGTACGAGAAAGAATAATGCTACAGCAACATATCACTGACCTGATGAACATCGAGATAGACCCTGACATAGAGTGAGTAATTGCCTATGTAAGGGCAAAAGGAGGGTCTGAGGTTCCGTGACGATTCGAACCCGTGTTTTCGACATAGTCGTAGAGCTATAATTCCGGTACCAGTGAACCGTAAATGATCCATATAGTATATCCTGGTGTTCTCGCTATGCTACGAGCAAGAGCACTCTTGTTATGAGCTCATTTCCGGTACACCAATGGCATCCATTTTAGAAAACGGCATCCATCTATGGCCTACACTACGGTCAACAGAGCTCACAGTTCAGATAGAGTCCTGATTCCACATGAAGCAGTCCAGTAGGCAACACACATTACTCCCAGTGAGGCCGTCCACACCAAGCACCATCACAGGCTCATACAGTCTCAATGCTTCTGGTGCCACTAACCCTATTTAACACAAACCAATCCCACATGTGTAACTGTGTCCTGTGTCCTGAACGGCAGTGACCCCAACTTTGTGGCAGCAACCACAGCACCAGACTCCCTTTAGTTTTATTTGTTGTTCTTTTCTTTAAATACATTTTTTATATGTAAATCTATACATGACTAAGATTCTTCTTTCTCCAACCGCACAAGGACACTTCCAGGCCCAAGAAGGTTGTTGGGGGTATGTTGGTAATCTGCGGTGAGGGAGTGTCAAAGGGGTATCACTCACAGAAATAACTCCAATATCTTTTCACAAATGCCTCGGACAGATGCCAGCTGACGGACTGAATCAAAGAATGTTTTTTCAATACTTATATAAGTATTGAAAAATATATAGTGTGAGTTATCAACAGTTTGGACCCAGGCTTGCAGAGGGACAGCTGCGGCCGGTCCGCTCAACTCCCAGATGCAGTACTACGAGCCGTCCGCATCATTGTGTCTATCCCTGCCCTGTTCTGTCGTATGCCACGCCTTTCCGATTACGTTCCAACATTGGCCCCACATAGCTACCTCTCGCAGGCGTACTCGCTGTTGGTGTGCAGGTCAATGGTCTAGTTCTCAAAATCTCACAGCCCCTCCCTGAGGGCAGGCTTGCACACACACCACACCCATCTGGCGCATGGCCATGTGACCACGCAAATATAATAGATTGACAACGTCACATCCTTCATTGCCGGTGCTGACTACCTGGCGAATGCTCCACAGGTCTCAACCATAAAGAGTCCATGAAAAGTTGTGCAGAAGGTTAGTCGCACCGTCAGCAGTATGGCCATCACCGGCCTACCATACCCTTGGCGTGGACTTCATAAGCATAGGGTTAGTGCCACCCCAAACTCATGTGGCCATCAGGAGCCTACCACCACGTGGCACGAATTTGAGTTCGACAGGCTTAGCGCACCAACCCCTGAGGTGGTCTCCACCATTGACGACTCAGGACTCAGCGACATGTCTGAGATCTGCCGGGCCGTGGAGAAGCTGAAGTGGTCTCCACCATTCAGGACTCAGCGACATCTGTCACATCCACGGAACAGCTAATTTGGTCTCCGCCATTCAGGACTCAGGACTCACTGACATCAATAAGATCTGCACAGACTCTCATGTGGTCTCCGCCATTCAGGACTCAGGACTCAGCAACACATCTGAGATCAGCGGTGTATCTGATGTGGTCTCCACCATTCATGACTCAGTACTCAGCAAATGTAAAAAAAGGAAGGGAGGCCTCCTTTGTATGGTGATAAGGGACAAGGAGAACTGGGTAGAAAACACAAGGAAAGTCCTAGGGCTATGCACTCACTATGGAACCCTAATGTAGTTCACATGTACCAAAAAAATGTCACCCAATATCAAATTATGCATTCGTGATTACACCATCTCTATACAATTTATAAAGCAGAAATAAGAACCCTAAGTGTTGTTTTTTGTCATAAAAAGTATACAGTTTATTACAGTTTATACACAGGTTAAAAACATTTATATGCACAAAAAATTAAAATATCACAATTAAATTAAAAACAATGAGTTTCAGGAGTCACAGTTTGTTTTCGTTGTCGACGCTGCGTTTCGGTGAATCTGTGATAACACCTTCCTCAGGACAAACAAATTCTATAAAAAAACATTATAATTAAAAGACATCCTTTTTGTGCATGAATAGCGGCTTTAGCTCTTTTTATCTTTTTTGTTCAAACAGTTTTCAAAACATTTTTTAACCTTCTATCTCCATTAAACAACACGCTAAACAACATTGTGCTCGATAAGACTATAGTATACATAATTAGGTTCTGAAGGGTGTATTCCTGGGAGCATTTGGGTATATGTAACTATATCTATGGATTTTAAACGTCCGGTAGAAATCCATTCTATCACTAATTATGGTATACATTATATGTTCCACATAGGTTGAATGTTAAAACAGCCGTTATTGACATTACCCAACGCTGTGGATATAATTGAAGACATCCAGTGGCGCGTTTTAATTTAAGAAGGAAGGACTATTCACAATCCCTAATATTGGTGAGTTATATATCTTGAAACTAACCCCTGCTGAATGTATAGGACATAAGAAATGGTCCAATAACTAATAATGTGGCCCATTCTATCTGTCTTCTTGATCCTAACAGTGGTCCCCCCATTCAAAAACGGTGGCCCCCCTCCGGTAACCTCTACATCATAGAGCTTTGAATACTAACAGGTAAAAAGAGGATCTAGTAACTACTGCCTGTAGAGAATTTTTTCTTCAAATTAAAATGGCGGAGACGCATTGAGCACTTATGTTCCCCATCTCTTTGAAAGGTATTGCTACTTGCAAATTAAGAAACCAGAAGCTATACTCTCCAAATTTACGCATGAGAAATTTCCTCAAAATTGATTAGAAGAGGAAGCTGAAGAAATCACACACAGGTATGCTTCACACCTATTCTCGTCTAGAAGCTGCCTAAATTGTGATTTTTAGCCAACAAACTATGGAATCCATAGATATAGTTACATATACCCAAATGCTCCCAGGAATACACCCTTCAGAACCTAATTATGTATACTATAGTCTTATCGAGCACAATGTTGTTTAGCTTGTTGTTTAATGCAGATAGAAGGTTAAAAAATGTTTTGAAAACTGTTTGAACAAAAAAGATAAAAAGAGCTAAAGCCGCTTTTCATGCACAAAAAGGATGTCTTTTAATTATAATGTTTTTTTATAGAATTTGTTTGTCCTGAGGAAGGTGTTATCACAGATTCACCGAAACGCAGCGTCAACAACGAAAACAAACTGTGACTCCTGAAACTCATTGTTTTTAATTTAATTGTGATATTTTAATTTTTTGTGCATATAAATGTTTTTAACCTGTGTATAAACTGTAATAAACTGTATACTTTTTATGACAAAAAACAACACTTAAGGTTCTTATTTCTGCTTTATAAACTGTATAGAGATGGTGTAATCACGAATGCATAATTTGATATTGGGTGACATGTTTTTGGTACATGTGAACTACATTAGGGTTCCATAGTCAGTACTCAGCAACACATCTGAGATTCGGCGGGGTTTTGACGGGAACGTGCAGTCCGCCCCCTGCTGCACACTCCACCGGCACCTGTTAATTATTTGCTTATAGATGCGCAGAGGCGACAGTCTCTCTCTCTCTCTCTCTCTCTCTCTCTTGCTCTCTATCTCTCTTTCACTTTCCTCTCTTTTCTCTTTCTCTCTCTCACTCTCTTCATTCCTTTCCTTCTATCTCTCTCTCCCCTCTCCCTTTCTCACTCCCTTTCTTTCCTTCCCTCTCTTTTTCTCTCTGGCTTGTTTTTCCTTCTCTGTTTCTCTCTTTTAGTCCTTTGTTATGAGCATTACACACGTCCTTATTTTGTGTTTTATTTTTCAGGCTCCGTCGTCGACATCCATGGTCCCCACAGGAGTCTTCCACCTTGTTTTTTTCTATTATGTTTGTTACATTTTGTTTATTGGTTTCTTTTTTATATATATAATATTAAAAAAGTAAAATTTAAAAATAGTTTATGGTTTATACATTTTTTTTTCGGTTGTTTCCTTAACTACTGTGTGACTCTTTCTGGTTCTTATTACTGTTGTTTGCTGGTATCCACCACGGTGTGAAATTTGGGACCACTTATTGCAGAAATACTGGTGATCTCTGCAGTTTGCACCAACTTCTCAATACTGTGTTAAATTTAGCTCAACTTTAGTTGCATTAAAGTGCTGATAATGAAATGCAGAGTGCAAAAAGACATGAGGTCCATCTTTACGATTTATTCTAAATACTAAAATCCACATTTGAATTGCACTGAGGTAGCACCTGCACTGACAGTGTACACACAAAATCAATAAAGAAATCTCATTTTATTTATATTGATTAGGAATAGTGCGTCAGGTGCTGGATCTTGCCCAGTTCATATATCGCTCTGCACACGAAAATATTACATCACAACTTTCACAACTACAATGCGAACTTAATTTTGGTGATAACCCACGTTATCACCAGGAATTTTACACCTGCTTTCTGCTGGTGTTAAGCAGGACAACTACCTGCAGCATGAATGGAAACACAGCCAAGAGCCACACCAGAACAACCACAGGAGCCATAGAGTCAATCAGCATGATACAGGGATACCCATGAGGGCCACAAGACTTATCTCAACAACCCCAGGACCACTAACACCCCCCAAACCCACATTTGAGCAAGTGTGTCTGTTTGGTCGTTGTGTTAACATGATAGGCACGGGCCCTGCAAGATCACAGTGTGCTATCTTCAGCAGACGTTACCATGTCACCTCAGAGTTGGTAGTGATCCTGGACATGTAGCTACGCATGCATCATCCAGCAAGCACAACACACGCGTGCTGGTCTGTCGTACACAGGTCAGCGCAGGGAGGTGCCTATCCAGCAAGGGAAACGGGGTGTCTCTGACATGTCCGTATGCAGGAAGTGCGTTAAGTGTGTCTCTGTGTTCTGGTGTGGCCTGCCACAAGGGCAGCAGAAGACGATGTTGTAAAGTGTCATACACCACCACCAAACATCACTCTCGTGGTGTTGTTCGAACGCCCCAGTACATGCCGAAATAGGCATTACAATGCTGTGCCGTACGAGTGCATGGGATACAACAGCGCACCGTACAAAAGTGTGGGGGCTCATTGGAGGCAGAAGCAGCTGTTTGGCAACGTAACACACAGTGAATCCGCCTATATGCCACGTGCTGGGTATCTCATCCATGATGACCATTGTTGCAGACATCCCACAACACCCACGACCGGCCTTTGTACACATCTTGTATGATTTTAGTGTGGTTTTCACGTCTATGCTCGTTCAGTGGTGTGATGTTGCAGGATTGTGTGACTTATGCACCTTGTTGGTATGTTTCATTTTGGCCATTGTTTGTCTATACTTGTACTGTACTTGATTGTACATGTGTGCCATTGTGCCCATCTCCCCTGTCCCCCCACTCCCTGCTTTTTCCTCTGCCTGCTACTGTTGTTTCTATAACTTTGCTCCTCCACACGTAAACAACAAATTAGAATACTTCCTTGATTTTTTTACGTTTCAAAACTTCTCTCTATTAATTTCTTTTTCATTTTCCATATAAACAGTTTTTTCCATATTCAGCGACACATCAAAGTCAGCGGTGCAACGTATTCTATCAGCAACCTTTCTAGAACTTTCTACAACACCTGCAGGTTAAAAGTTCATCAATTATTTTAAACCTAACGATATTTTTTTGCAACATCTTCTCAAACATTTAACAGCACGTGCAGGTTAAAAGTTCATAATTGTTTTAAGTTCCAACAGTGCCTTCAAAATGCAAGTAGCAGGTGTTGTTAAGTTGAGAAAATGTTATCCTATAATATACACTCCACGTTCAAAATTCTTTTTCTTAATCAATCACAAAGATGCTTTTCCACTAAACGAATGTGCACCCTACTTTTAAAAAACAATGCTTTTCATCTCCCAATCAGGTATCGTTTTGTATCTGAAAAAAAAACGAGTTTCCACATATCTCTTATTCTATGAAGGAAATGCATGAAACTACAGTCATCTTTCCATACCTTCAAAATGCTAGTGTGGATCGTAGGACAAAGCTATGTTTTCTGGTGCAAGAGGTATGCAGAATAAAGACATATTGACTTAGACCTAGGTTTACAAAATGTGAACATTAAATGGTTCCCACAGAGAGGATTGAAGTGGCACCAATTGTTGCCTTTGCTTAAAACCTGTTTGCATCACCAACACCCTGACCACATGATTGTGCACTGTGGTGGAAACGACCTAGGCACATTGACAGGAGTAGGTTTGGAAATGCTTATGAAGGATACCTTTGGACAATTGATGTTACTTTTACCTCAAACTGTCTTTGTATATTATAATATATGCCCAAGACAGAAGTGGAAATGGTCAAGACAATGTTGTCCTCAGATTGAAAAATATAGGAAGAAAGTCAACAAAGCTGTGTCTGCATACCTCAGAGACCACAAAATGGGGTCCATCTACAACAACAACATACCTTTTGATATGGCTGATATCCACAAAAGTGATGGAGTACACTTCACAGATCAGGGATATTGAGTTTTCCTGAATAACTTGAAGCTGTGCAGACGCACCATACATAAGTTACAATGTTCGAAACAAAAGTTCATCCGAGTAGGTATAACTACATGCTCACACTACTTAGACAGATGTCGCACAGCGGCCAGAGCGCATGACTTCACAGCATATGACACACAGTTTGGTCTCATGCTTTCGTCCCTGGGTCCACTAGCAGCTCAGCTTAGCACCATGAGACTCTAGACAATACCTCACATATTTTCCGTACCCAAGGACTTTCAGACCAGTACGGGTCAGTAGTTCATCTTAGTAGGTATTAACACATGCTGACACTACTTCCACAGGTGTAGTGCAGTGGCCACAGCACATGACTTCACAGCATAAGACACACAATTTGGGCTCACGCTTTAATCTCCGACTCCCGCAACAGCTCACCTTAGCAGCATCAGACTCTAGGCAATACCTCACTTAATTTCCGTAGCCCAGTACTTTCAGACCGGTAGGTATGAGTAGTTAGCTTCGCACCCCCTGTATAACACACCCTAAACACCCCACAGAGGTTACAGTGCTCCTACCCTCCTCTTTCCTAATTTTTGCGCCCTTTTTTCCCCTTACTTGCTTCAACTGAGTCACAAAATGGCAGCCAACACTTCCTAGTTGCACGAGACTCTAGAAAATACCTCACATATTTTCCGTACCCCAGGACTTCCAGACCAGTACGGGTCAGTAGTTCATCCTAGTAGGTATAAACACATGCTGACACTACTTCCACAGCTGTAGTTCAGCGGTCAAGGCACATGACTTCACAGCACAAGACACACAGTTTGAGCTCACGCTTTAATCTCGAGTCCCGCACCAGCACACCTTAGCAGCATCACACTCTAGGCAATACCTCACTTAATTTCCGTAGCCCACCACTTTCACACTGGTGGTGGTGAATACTTCGCTTCATACCCCCTCAATAGCACACTGTAAACACCCCACAGAGGTTACATTGCTCCTACCCTCCTCTTTCCCACTTTTCTTGCCCTTTTTCCCCTTACTTGCTTCCACTGAATCACAAAATGGTGGCCAACACTTTCTAGTTGCAACCGCTCGCAGCGCTCGCAGCCAATAAGCAGCAAGCTCGTGCTCATAACGCCTCAGCCAATCAGATGGCAGAATTCCCAAATATTGATTCTTCTCAAAAACTACTGAACAGATTTACACCAAATAAACAAAAGCGTGCTTTCTGGACCAAGACACTTGCCAAATTTGGGGTAATTCCGTTCACCCCTTCGACCTGTAGCCTTGTATAAATATTCCAATGGAAATTAACATGGAGAAAACACGTTTTGGGACCCCCCTTTTTTCTCAGGCCCCCTTGATGAATCACCCCCAGACTCTCAATATAGGAGCTAATATCAACAAAGAATTAGTTTTAAAAATTTCATGAAGATTCATCAAACGACGCCAAAGTTATAAGCAAAACAAAAAATGCTATTCCTATGGAAACTAGGCAACCGCCAGTAGGTAATATATATATATATATCTATATTCACTGAAAAAAACATAGGTTTCAGGGGCGTTATTGTTAGTTGGATATTTCACTCGTACAAAATGATAGAAATTCCCCCGTTATTGTTATTCTGCTAACTATAACTTGCGTGCCCGCAATGCACTGCTGATGACATCACATATTACATCACTCATGACATTTACATGTTTTACAAAATGTTTACCATGACTTGCATTTTCAGTACAGAACTCTTCCATGTCTATTTCACATGTCACATGTCTTCCAAAGCTAACCACCTGAGCTTTTTCTGGTTACTTCACTCCACTATAAATAGGCTCACTTCTTTGGTGCAAACAGATGTAGTGATCAAGGCGGACTTGTCCGCCGAAACGCGTCTGGTCGTTTTTTGAATACATTTCTTTGATCTTGAAACCCACGGAGTCGGTGCCTGTTTTGAATATTGCTGAACCAGGATTGGATCCATATATATATATATATATATATATATATATATATATATATATATATATATGCTTCAGGCACGTTATACTTAGGAATTAGCATTAAAAACACCTTAGAAATTCACTGAAAAAACCATAGGTTTCACACATGTTATAGTTAGCTGGGCATTTCACTCATACAAAACTTTTGAAATTCCCCCGTTATAGTTAGTTCAATTAACTATAACTCGCGCACTTGCAATGCACTGCTGATGACGTCACATATTACATCACTCATGACGTGGTCAGTGACATCACTGATGACATCTCAAATGACATCACTGATGACATCACAGATGACATCATCCAGTGAATGTGTGTCTTTCTGAAAAATAAATATTTTTATATATGTATATCTAAAGGTCGATGGAAGAATAAATGGGTAAACAAGTGCCTGAATTGATGTTTTTTTTATAAATTTCATTGTATAACTGATTCATTAAGTGTATCTTAGTGAATACATGTATTAGCGATTATGTTTAAATATGTAAATACTGTATCAGTGTCTCACTTTGTGTATAAGTGGCTGCAAGGGTTGGTGAGTAGCTACACGAGGGTCTATATGGGTTATTAGTTGGTTTTTTGAGTATCAGAATGAGTGTCTGTATGGTTTGGTGGGGGTATAACTTAGGGCACAGATGCATGAATGACTAACTGTTTGTATGTGTTTTGAAGACAGCATGTGTGCAGGACTGTACGGGTGGAAGAATGTGTGTATGGATGTGTTAGTGATTGAATTACTGCCTCAATAGTGTCTTTATGAGAAAGTACATATGTTTTAAACTAGTATATGTGAGTATTGATGTATATATGTAAGGATATATGAAAGTGACAGATTGAAAAAGTTCCTGTATAAATAAGTATGTGTTTCTATAACTGATTGTTTAAGAGAGTAAGTATGTGTACGTTTCTGTAAAAGTAAGTGCAGTGGTATGTTTATAGCTGTATATGCAAATAAATGGATGTTTGATAGATTATTTGCATGTGTGAGTATGTGTGTGAGTAACTCTATAGATGAGTATCGGTGTGTAACAGGATGTATAGGTGTATGAGTACATATGATGAGTGAGTACATGTATGAGTGACTATATAGAACTGTTGGTGAATGAGTGGATGTGTATGTAGATGTTGGAATTACCTAATAGGTTGTTGTAACTGGTATTGGTATCTCCATTTAAAAAAATATACAGTTTCTAGTTTTGAATGTGTGTATCAAAGGTTATATTAGGGTGAGAGGAGGTCTGCCACTCTTTCACAAGAATATCATCAGTGATGTCATTTGAGATGTCCTCAGTGATGTCATGAGTGATGTCACTGACCATGTCATGAGTGATGTAATATGTGACGTCATCAGCAGTGCATTGCGGGCGCGCGAGTTATAGTTAGCTGAACTAACTATAACGGGGGAATTTCAAAGGTTTTGTATGAGTGAAATGCCCAGCTAACTATAACATGTGTGAAACCTTTGGTTTTTTCAGTGAATTTGTAAGGTTTTTTTAATGCTAATTTCTAACTATAACGTGCCTGAAACCTACGTTTTTTTCAGTGAATTTCAAAGGTTTTTTAAATGCTAATTCCTAACTATAACATGTGTGAAACTTATGGTTTTTTCAGTGAATTTCAAAGGTTTTGTAAATGATAATTTTTAAATGTATTAATTGTTATATTTTTTTATACAAATTTACTACATTGTTTTAAAGTATTTCATTTGAGATATTTTATTTTTTAAATGACATTACATATTTTTAATATAAATTGTAAAAAAATGTTTTTAAAAATATTGAAATTGTAATATATATTTTTTTATTTGATATTTTTTTAATTTATATATATTTTATATAGCAGTCAATGCTAGCCTATGGAATGAAATCCAAGTTACCGTAAGTATGGTTAGAATTACTTTTCAGGATCGGTAGTGGGCTGAAAGATGCAGCACTGAGGTCTCTCCTGATAACAGGTGAATAAATCAGAATTCGTAATTCGGCTGATTTTAGAGGAATTTTTTTAAGTTCCTAAACTCCACACTTAGAAGAATTTCCAAGTGAAACCAGTCAATGTTAGCCTATGGAAGGAAATTCAAGTTACTGTAACTACGATTAGAGTTTCTTTTCAGGATCAGTAGTGGGCTGAAAGATGCAGCACTGAGGTCTCTCCTGATAGCCGGTGAGTAAATCGGAATTCGTAGTTCAGCTGAATTTAGAGGAATTTTTTAAAGTTCCAAAACTCCAAACTTAGAAGAATTTCTATGTGAAACCAGTCTATGTTAGCCTAGGGAAGGAAATTCAAGTTACTGTAAGTATGGTTAGAATAACTTTTCAGGATCAGTAGTGGGCTGCAAGATGAAGCACTGAGGTCTCTCCTGATAACAGGTGAGTAAATTGGAATTCGTAGTTCGGCTGATTTTAGAGGAATATTTGTACGTTTCAAAAATAGACATTTAGAAAGTTTTCTGGTGTAAACCACACAATAGATTCCTATGGAAGGAAATACAAGTTACTGGTAAGTACGCTTAGATTTACTTTTCAGGGTCCGTACTGGGCTCAAAGATGCAGCACTGACGTCTCTCATGATAAGAGGTGAGTAAATCGGAATTCTTAGTTCCGCTGATTTTAGAGGAATATTGTGCTCAATAGTGAAGGAAGGGGGCAGGGTCTGAGGTGACGTAGGCAAACACGCCCTGTGGCACGTTTTAGGTTAGGGAATTAATTCCTCTACAATCCTGAGGTCACCTGTGAGCCAACTAGCCCACCAGGTACCTCCAGTTTGCGCCAGGGAGCTGCATTGCAGAGAGGTGTTCAGAGGGCACGCCCCCTTTTTACAACACTCTGCAACGCAGCTCTGTGGTGCTTACTGGAGGTACCTGTTGGACTAGTTGGCTCCTAGGGGACCGCTGGATTAAAGAGGAATTAATTCCCCAACTTAAAACGCGCCACACGGCATGTTTGCACACATACTACCTCAAGCCCCGCCCCTACCTTCACCACTGTGCAAATGTGCCCTGTATCGCGTTCTAATTTGGGGAATTAAGTCCCCTTGCATACTGGGGGTCCCTGGGAGCCACCTAGCCCAACAGGAACCTCCAGTATGCACCAGAGGGCTGCGTTGCAGAGAGGTGTAAAAAGGAGCGCGGCCTCATTACACCTCTCTGCAACGCAGCCCCCTGGTGTGTTTGCAGAGGGGGAACTGATTCCCCTTGCATACTGGGGGTCCCTGGGGGCCAACTAGCCCACCAGGAACCTCCAGTATGCACCAGGGGGCTGTGTTGCAGAGAGGTGTAATGAGGCCACGCCCCTTTTTACACCTCTCTGAAACGCAGCCCTCTGGAACGTTTGCAGAGGGGGAACTAATTCCCCTTGCATACTGGGGGTCCCTGGGGCCAACAAGCCCACCAAGAACCTGCAGTATGCGTCAGGGGGCTGCGTTGCAGAGAGGTGTAATGAGGCCACGCCCCTTTTTACATCTCTCTGCAATGCAGCCCTCTGGCGCGTTTGCAGAGGGGGAACTAATTCCCCTTGCATACTGGGGGTCCCTGGTGGGCCAACTAGCCCACCAGAAACCTCCAGTATGCGCCAGGGGGCTGCATTGCAGAGAGGTGTATTTAGGCCACGTCCCTTGTTACAACACTCTACAACGCAGCTCCATGGCGCTTACTGGAGGTACCTGGTGGGCTAGTTGGCCCCCAGGGACCCCAAGTATTCAAGGGGAATTACTTCCCTCTCTGCAAACGCGACAGGGGGTGCATTTGCAGAGTGGTGCAGGGAGGGGGCAGGGCTTGAGGTGATGGATTGCACCACTCTGCAAACGTGCCCCCTGGTGTGTTTGCAGAGGGGGAACTAATTCCCCTTGAACACTGGGGGTCCCTGGGGGCCAACTAGCCCACCAGGTACCTCCAGTATGCGCCAGGGGGCTGCGCTGCAGTGAGGTGTAAAAAGTGGTGTGGTCTCATTTCACCTCTCTGCAACGCAGCCCCCTGGCACATACTAGAGGTTCCTGGTGGGCTAGTTGGCCCCCAGGGTCCACCAGTACTCAAGGGGAAATAGTTCCCTCTCTGCAAACGCGCCAAGGGGCGCGTTTGCAGAGTGGTGCAATCAGTCATTTTTTTTTATCGGCAGGATACGCGTACCCTACGCATATCCCGCGAGTTTAAAAAAAAATAATAATTTTTTGCCTTGGGGGTCTTTGTGGGACCCCCTAAGCAGGCCTAGGGGGTCAGGGTGTTTCTACCCTGCCCTCTTTTTGCATTTCTTTTTTCTGTTTTCTTGTGCCTCGGTTCTACCGAGGCACAAGATGGCTGCCAACACTTCCTGGTTTGGAGTGTTGACAGACAGTTTTCAGCCAATTAGCATGCAGCTCGTGTTCGTAATGGTATGCGTTTGGTACAACTTCGGATATATATCTATGATTTTACTTTAGATTTTCTCAGGAACGACTGAACGGATTTACACCATTTAACAAAAAGCACAATCTACGGACCAAACTCTACATTTTTGCCAAATTTGGTGCAATTCCGTTCAGCAGTTCGGGCTGTAGCTGCGTCTAATGATCCCTATGGAAAATTGTATGGGGAAAACACGTTTTGGGACCCCCTTTTTTCTCGGCCCCCGCTTCATGAATCACCCCCAAACTTTCAGGGAAGGTGCGGAACTGAGCAGGCCATCTTCTTGGAGAATTTCACGAAGATTTGTCAGTCGGCGCCAAAGTTATTCCAAATAGAATGTTGTGGATTTCCTATGGAAACTAGGTCCTAACTATAACTACCTACTGGTGAACGCCAGTAGGTGATATATAAATATATATATATATATATATATATATATACTCCATTGAAGATAATGGGGTAACCCAGTAACCCTCAGAACCTGAGTAGGTATGCAAAAGAAAAACAATGGTTCTGTCGGGAATCATGTATAATTTGTTTTACCGTACTTGATTAATGTAATTTCATGAAATGTATTAAGTACGGTAAAACACATTATACTTGATTCCAGACAGAACCATTGTTCTACTTTTGAAATGATAGTTCTTGCAGAACTCTGATATCTCCTAGTCCTGAGAGAAGAGCCAGGATTTCAAGGCCTTTCTAAAGGCAAGTAGCGAGGGAGACGCTTTTAATTCCAATGGTAGGCTATTCCAAAGCAAGGCTGTGGTCCTGTAGAAGCTCTTTCCATCCGAGGTTGGCCTACTGACAAGGGGGACTACAAGGTTCATCGCTGACCCTGAGCCAAGCGTCCTCCCTGGGGTATACCATTTGAGTTTATCCTTGAACCAGGCTTGCTCCAGTCCCTGCAGTGATTAGTAGGCCAGGCAGAGAGCCTTGAATTTAACACGTTATTAGACTGGGAGTCAGAGGGAGTTTCCTAATAGCTCCTCTAGTTGATACACATTTAGGGATTTTAAAGAAAAAATCATGCTGCTGCATTCTGCAAAGTCTAAAGATTATTCAGAGAGCCTAGGGCAGATTAAGATGTAGGCTATTGTAGCAATTGATCCTTGAAAGTACCAGTGCGATGATTACGGTCTTCAAAAGCTTTGATGGCAAGACTCAAAAATCAAAATGAGGCAGATGTTATATTCTTCACTTGACCTTTAAGCTGCAGCTCTTTGTCTAGCAAAAGGCCTCGATTTTTTACTTTATTAGCTGGTTCAGGCACCAGGCCTAACACAGGTAGCCCCCATTCCTGCATCCAGAATGAAAGGTTCTTGCCAAAGATGATGATCTCAGTCTTAGCAGCATTCAGTTTAAGACAATTGTTGTCCATCCAATAGCTTACATTGTTTATTCAAGTTCTAAATGCAAAATCTAAGTTATTCTCGTTTCGCTAGTGACACCACGATGTGAGTGTCATCTGCGTATGATGCTAAAGAGAAGCCTGATTTTTTGATAAGTGAAGCCAACAGTGTGACATAAAGATTGAACAATGTTGTGCTCAGTGCCGAGCTTTGAGGGACTCCACAGGGCAGGGAAAAAGGTTTGGATATAAATTTGCCCAACGCCATGCTTCATCGTCTATTGGCTAGAAAGGATTGGAGCAGACCTACTGCTGAGGCCTCTATCCCCAGACTCCACATACGATCAACCAGTATTTCATGGTTGGCCGCATCAAACGCCACGGAGAGGTCCATCTAAATCAGATTCACAGTCCCCCCTTATCGAGCGTTTCACTATATCTTCAGTGGCTATCACCAAGGCAGATTCTGTTGTGGATTTTCTTGAACCCCTATTGAGTATCATCCAGTGGACAGTTTGCTTTAATGTATTCTGATAGCTGTTCATTCATTACTTTCTCAACCAACTAGGTGGCAAAGGTAAGTCTAGAAAGAGGGTGATAGTTATTATAATCCAGACCTTTAAGATTGTCCTTTCTTAGCAGAGGCAGGACAGAGGCAGATTTCCAATATGCAGAGAAAACACACACCGCAAACATCATAATGAAAATTTGCCCCAAATGTTGTGCCACTTGTGCTGAAATCATAGGCATTATTTATGAAGGGCAAGGGTCTTGCTGAGCACCGGATTTGATTAATGGAATTAGATTCATAAGTTAAGGTAGAAAATCTGGCTTGACCTAATGCCACATTCAGGTTTGCCCATCTCGTTGTGTGGCTGTCCTGCCTGCTGCAAATTTGTTGAAGATGTTAGCTACATTTTCTTGAAAGAAATCTTCCAGGGCATCACACAAATTATGATTAATTACTGCTGGATTGGGACTGGCTGGTACTACCAATTTTCTTATACCTTGAAAGCAGGTTTTATTTATATCACATGCTAATTGTAACTGCTCAGAGTAATAAGAAGTTTTAGCAGCTAGATTAAATTGTTTATGTTTGGCTGGTATATTTCTGTAGATAGTTCTCTCTTCAACCTCATAGTTTTTTTCCACTTCTGTTCTTGCCTACGGCATGTGGTACTGAAAATTCTGGACCCGTGTTATAAACATCGTCGTATCATGACGATTTTGATATCAGCAGACCGAGAATGGTTAGACTAATATGCACAAGCATTTTCGTCATATTCGGGTGACGAAATCACCCTGAAACAAGAGTTTCCGTCCTGAACCCTCGGGTTCCATTTTGTGAACGGCAGCCATTTTGTGATTGCCTCACATAAGCCAAATGACTAAGGCCGAAAGCGAGTCTAAAGGACACACACCTTTGCTGACTCCTCTGTGACCTGGGCAAGCTGACTCCACTGCCTGAAGCCAAACCTGTCCGGCCAGTTCCTTTCCCAGTGGCCGAATGAGATTAGTATCAAGGTACAACATATCATAAACCTTTCATCGCACACAAACCATGCCTAATCTTACACACACCTGTCCCTGTTTCTTTCTTTATGACTTACTTTACGAGGAGGAGGTGCCCGTTTTTATTGGGGGTCCGTCGATATCTGATGAAAATACTAGGCCTTGCCGAGTAATTGATTGTGGGCTGGACAGACTAAAATATGGGTTTGTCATCATGACTCTGCTTTTTCTTTGTAGTGAAAAGATGTGAATGGTCAACTGTAAAATAAGGAATGTTTGCCTGAAGCATAATATTTTGTATAAAAAGAGAAGGCTGGCTTTGTAAGTTTGAGCAGTCTCCTGAGAACATACACCGTGTTGTACTTCTAGGATACCTGTTACTGGCTGCAGCCAATAAATACGATCTTTGACTTCACCAAGAAGACTCTGTGTTTCTGTAGTCTGAAACAGGAAGGACTCGAAGTCTTTGGGTGTGTTCCCTGGCACCGCTGGGTTCTTAAAAACCCGGTACTTCAGTTGGCGCCCAACGTGGGGCTGTATCAGTGGTACCGGTCCAAGCCAGAGGTTGGTGAGGAGCTTTGTGTGAAAATTCTGGAGGAAGGCCGCCACTTCATCGACCCCTGTATGTCGACGTGGTCCGAAAGTCTTTGCTGCGAGGTTCCCCGCTTCCCGACGGCTACGAAGTACTGCTGCCCTGACTATCGCCCTGTTTTGGACCCTTGATGATTGGTAGAGCGAAACGTTAGACAAGTCTTCTGGTGACGTCATCGATACCTCAGTTAAGTATAAGTGGAGCGTCTACCAGTCCTTAGTTTGGTTTTTAGTTTTGGGTATCCCCTTGGGATCGCTTTGATTTGGAACTTGCAAGTGCCAAAGCCGAGGGACTCGTGTATTCACGAGACTATCGTATTCGATAATCCTTTGAAGTTTGAAGCTAGACTAGAGAGCGAAGATGCCTGGTCTCAGCAGACTTGGAAATTTGTTTTGTCTTGGTTGTAATAGGGATTCCCGATTGGAGGACTCGTGTCCGGTTCCTCCGATTGGAACTCCCACCTATGAACTTTATGTGAAACACGGCGTAGGCCCCATCACATATAATGAAGTATGGATCCGATACACCAGGAAAGATGGTGTTTTAAAATGGACCCAATATGGTAGTTTTGACACAGAGATTTTGGATAATCTGGAGGTTAAACATTTCAAAAAGAAAGCCCGGCCGGCGATGTTTGACTCTTTCCGCTTATGGCGTAAAGAAGCCAAACAGAAAGAAATTAAATTAGCGAAGAGGAATAAACGAGAACAAGGTATGTCAATGGTACAAGCTGCTGTTGCGTTTAGGGATAATGAGGAAGAGCAAGAAAGTGAACAGATGCTTAGGGTGAAGAAGTTAGCAGTAGATAGATGCTACCCAGTTTTACAGCGTAAAGAGCAGGAAGAGAAGAAAGATATTGCGAAAGATCCTTTAATGTCACATCTCTTGAGTTCACCACCTCCTTATGCACAGAGTGCTACGGCACCACCGCCACCAGTTGTGGCTGTGCAACCTCCGGTTGTTATGCCACCCGTAATTCCTCCACAGCCAGCTCCTCTTCCGTTGGCTACTGTTCCTTTGGCGCAGCCTCCTCAGGGGCCGCCAACTTTACCTCCCCCTTTGTCTGCTACTACTACGGCTGTCTGTAATATTCCTTCTGGTCCGACTTTGGATTCTTCTACTGTTGTTCCGTCTTCCCTTATTCTTCCATCTTCTCCTTCTACTAGGCAGCGTATGACTGCTGCTGTTTCTGGTTTCTTTTCTCCTTTATTGGGACATTTGGGTATGTCCCCTGTGCATGAGGATAGACAATCACGTAGTCAGTTGCCTGATACAGATGAGCGTGTAGTATTGGATCACATGGCACGTAGATGGGTTACATATACCTCCCAGTATGATCTTGAGGGTATTATGGATGTTTTCCGACAATGGAAAGCACCAAAGCAACGATACGTTTTTGAAATGATGTGTGTGTTCCTTGATGAACAGTGGATGGACAAAGTGGGTAAAGCACCTGAAGAATTATATCGAGTGCGTACCGAGTTTGCGAAAGGGACGATTGTGAGTCTCCTCGACATCGAAAGAGCGGTGTTGACATTGTTGTTGTTTTGTAATAATGCTCCTTCCGAGCGATTGTTTGAGCCTGATTCGTCAGTTAGGAGAAAAGCACGTCAGTATCCGATGCGCGAGGTTCCTCCTGTTTGGAGACCTGCTGATGCAAATGCTGTTCCACCTGTTGTTGCGCACTTTCAGCGAGTATGGGTACATGTTCCTTGGAAGCGTGCTGAAGTCCTAGCTCCTAAGCAGACTTTACCTGATCCGCGCAAAAATCCAGCGGGATATTATAAAGAGCTCACTCAAACTATGGGTTCGTGCGTCATGAATTTAGCGGACATAGACATGTTGTTTGGCAATGTTGCTCCACAGCCTATCTGGAACGTGATTCGATATACGGATCATGCTAATGAATTGGGTGATACTTGGGTTAATCTTGTTGCTGCAAATGATAGACAAGTTGGAGGTGCTAAGCCTGAAGATCTTATTACCGAACTACCTGGTAGGATTGTTAATTTCATGAAGACTTTGATGCCCGAAGTGCGTGCTAATTGGGACAAGTTGTCTGCGTGTAAGCAGAAGAAAGACGAGACTGTCTCTGTTCTCTTCACGCGGTTTGAAGAAACATTTGTAGATCATAGTGGTCAAGATATGACTACCGAAGGTGGCCAGAGATTGTTCGTCGATAAATTTGTGCATAATTTGCTTCCCGAGTTGTGCACTAAGTTGAAGGATTCCGAGAGTGCTTGGCCCGTTTCCATGTCAGCGCAGATTTTAGCTTCGGCCCAGTACTATGAAAATAGGCGCAAAGATGAGTTAGAGAAAGCGGATAAGAAGACTAAGGAATTGAAGACTAAAGTTCTTCTACAGCAAGCTTATCCACCCCGTACTAATAGTCAGCGCGATTATCAGCAACCTCAGCAGTATTCGAGAAACTCGCAAAGGAACGAGTTTTCTCAACAGCGTTTTCTGTATGGGCCTAACCAGTGTGGCTATTGTAATGAAGAGGGTCATTTCAAGAATAGATGACCGGTTCTGTTACAGCGCACGAATGGTGCTTCTGGTGTTAGAGGTAGAGGTGCTCAACAAGTGCCTAGAGGTAGAGGTCGCGGACAGAATGTACTTTCTTTGCCTCCACAGAACTCGATGAATAGTTTTGATCAACAGCAAGGTTCGTCTGGTAGGACAGCACAGTACTATATGGATGATTACTATGTTGAAGGTGTCGAAGTGAATGGTAACGATTGTTAGGACAGCCATGGACAAAGAGAGGGAGTTGTTTCAGTTCCAGTAGATCAGAGTAGACCCTATGTTGAAGTGATTGCATCAGGTGTGTCAGAGCCTTTTCTGTTGGATATTGGTGCTACAAAGAGTTCTATTATGCACTCTAAACTCCCTGGCGCACCTTTGTCTGGCTTTGATAATGTTTCTGTAGGTTTTTCTGGCGCCCCCGTTACCAATCCAGTTTCTGCTCCATTGTCTTTTTCTGTTGGACCGCGTAAGATCGAAGCACCCCTTCTATTGACTACCGGTTGTAATGAGAATCTGTTGGGTTTGGATTTATTGAAGAGTTTATATGCAACACTGTATTGTTCTCCGTCAGGAGTTCATCTTACATTGGGTGGGAGAGTGATCTCTCCGATGTACCTGTCGAAGGATAGTATTCCATCTGAATTGTCTTCTTTACCGGATTCATTATGGGCTATTGGTCCGAATGATGTGGGCTTATTGGACATTCCTCCATATGTTGTGACGCTGAAGGCGAATGCTTAGTTACCGCGCATTCCACAATACCGCATCTCGAGTGATGGTGAGCGTGCACTTTTAGTGATCATTTATGATCTGATCGACAGAGGTGTTATTGAGGAAACGAGAGGTAATGTGTGCAATAGTCCTGTTTTGCCTGTCCTGAAGAGAACTGATTCTTCACAACCTCCTGTATATAGGTTTGTCATTGATCTTCGGGAAGTGAACAAAATTGTTGTTCCTCAATTTCCCATTGTCCCTGATATCACTGCCCTATTGACTATGATTCCAGCTTTAGCCACTTGGTTTTCGGTGATAGACTTGAAGAATGCTTTCTTCAGTATCCTGATTGCCATAGAGAGTAGGGATATTTTTGGATTCTCTTTAGGAGGATGCAGTTTTCGCTTTAAGCGCCCTCCTCAAGGCTATTGCGAGAGTCCATCGATCTATTGCCAAGCTTTGAAAACACAACTGGATTTGTTGGTTTTACCTGATGGTGCAGCCCTTATTCAGTATGTTGATGATTTGCTAGTTGCAGCTGATACTGAAGAGATTTGTAAGGAAGCCACTTTGTCATTACTGCGCCACTTGTCTGATTGTCAGCATAAAGTTTCTCTCTCCAAGTTACAATATTGTCGACAAGAAGTAACCTACTTAGGTCACCTCTTATCGAAGGAGGGAAGGAAACTGACCCCAGAGAGAATTCAAGCTATTGTGAAAATTAGTGTTCCTAAGACGCAGAGAGAAGTGCGTGCCTTTTTGGGTATTACGTCGTACTGTAGACAGTGGATCCCTAATTTTTCTTTGCTAGCGAAGCCTTTGATAGCACTTACTGTTAAGGATACTCCAAATCCTATTCCTTGGACTGACGAATGTCAGAAGAGCTTTTCAGAATTACGCTATGCGTCGTGTTCGGCTCCTGTGTTGGGTACTCCCGACTACAGTAAGCCTTTCACACTGTATGTTCATGAGAGAGAGGGATGTGCATTGTCAGTTTTGACTCAACAGTTTGACGATAAGCAGCGTCCATGTGCGTACTTTTCGTCGACTTTAGATCCTGTAGCTAGAGCATTGCCGAGTTGCTTGAGAGCCACAGCGGCAGCGGCTGTTTCAATTCGACAGTCTGCTGGTTTAGTTATGGACAACACGTTAGTGGTGATGGTTCCACATGCAGTGGATACCTTGTTGAACCGTACGAAGACACAGCATTTAACTAGTGCTCGGTTGTCGGGTTACGAGTTGACGTTGTTAGCGAGTCATGCGCACATTAAACCACGCAATACGTTGAATCCAGCCACGTTGTTGCCAATTACAGTTGAGACAGATAGTGAAGAACAGCATGACTGTTTTCTGAGAACTGAAGAAGAGATGAAAGGGAGAGTAGACCTAAGGGACACTCCTCTTCCTGAGAGTGATGGTACTTTGTGGGTTGATCGTTCGTGTTTTAAGTTGCCGAATGGTGATACGACTGCGGCATATGCTGGTACGACTTTGCATACGATTGTTGAAGCTGCACGTATCCCACATAATTCAGCTCAAGCAGCAGAATTGATTGCACTTACGAGAGCGTGTGTGTTGTCAAAAGGAATGAGAGTGACCATAAATACTGATAGCCAATATGCCTTTGGCGTGGCTCATAGCTTTGGACGTTTGTGGCGTGAACGTGGATTTTTAACTTCGCATGGAGCTAAGATCCAGCATGGTCAGTTGGTGAATGAGCTTCTTGAGTCACTGACCTTGCCACTACAAGTTGCGATTGTGAAATGCAGTGCACACAAAAAGGTTACTGATGATGTTGGCCGTGGTAATGCGTTTGCGGATGAAGTTGCGAAAGAAACAGCAAGAAATGTGATGAGTCGAATGTACGTTGCGGGTCCGGCGAGATGCGTTCCAGAGAAGAGTATGTGTGAAGATACGATTGAGAGTGTGAAATCCATCCAAGCTGAGGCTACAGAGAAAGAGTTGAATGAATGGAGAGAAAGCAAGGGTAAATTGGATCCGAATGGTTGTTGGGCTGATTTGTTAGAGCATCAGATGGTTGTTACCCGATGCGTATGTGCTTGCGGTTGTGACAATTGCCCATGGAATGGCTCATATCAGTGTGAAAGGGATTTGCAAGTTGGTAGCTCCAGTATGGCAAAATGCTGGAATTCCAAAATGTGCAGAGAATGTGGTCAAGAATTGCATGGTAAGATTGAGAGTCTTCAACGGACCTTGCTCTGGGACGGTCGCTCCCGCGTCGCTGTCACGAAGCTCACGCTTCCGTGGTACGACGGGGGCATAGCACTGCCAGACGTGCGTAGGTATTACTGGGCCTCCCAGCTCGCGGCTCTCAATCATGGTTTTTACGGCCCGGTGAACAGGATAGATGGCTCCTGGGCGGTGGTAATTATTACCGGGCCCTGTACTCGAGGTCCTTAGATCGGCGGATGTCGGGTCCAACGAAGACAGCGGTCCACATCTGGCGGGCGATTACCAGGGCGCAGGGCTGGCAGGGCAAGCTGACCAGATTCACCCCTCTGTATGACTCTGATATTTTGGGCAGGTTGTGGCACACCAAGGGCTTCGATAAATGGGACCTCATAGGCATCTCCAGGGTGGACGATATGATCTCTAAGGGTGAAATCAAAACCTTTCCTCAGTTGCAGGCTGAATACCAGCTGGGCGGCTCGGAGTTCTTCCGCTACGCCCAGCTGCGGAACGCGCTGCTCTCTGCCAAACCACGGAGGGGGCGATTCCAGAGAGCTCTCCCTTGGAAGACAGAGTGTTGGATGGCCATATGCCCGATAGTGCTATCTCATTGTCATATAAAAAACTAATCAATGTCCGCACCGACCTTCTCCTTGGAGTGCGTGATCAGTGGGTGGGAGATGGCCTAGAGATCGACGATGAGGATTGGCAGAGCACAGTGTCCTCCCCTAAAGAGGTTGCCATCTCCTCTCGTCTTAGGCTGGTGCAATTCAAGATCTTGCACAGAGTGTATGTGACTGGCCCCCGGCTTGTGCGTATGGGATACTCGCCCGACGGACTTTGTCGTCGAGGCTGTGGTGCCCTTGCTACCTTCCTGCACATTCTATGGGAATGCCCCGTCATAGCCTCCTACTGGAGAAGGGTGCACCGGATTATGAGTGAAGTGACTGGAGTGGTGGCTACTGCAGAAGCTCGGAGGTGTCTCCTCAACATCTGGGAACCATCTGATCACAACACGGCGCAGACCCAATGGGTGACCCTGGGTAACATGGTGGCCAAGCGGGACATCGCTCAAAAGTGGGGTGCTGCCACGGCTCCCCTCGTGGTACAATGGAAAGCCAACATGGATTGGTGTATGTTCCGGGAAAAGACGGTCTATGTTGCCAGGGGTAGGCCCCAGAAATGGAGTAAAGTGTGGGGAGCCTGGAATGCCTACCGGGGTGATGTATGCCTGCCGCCCGAGCCTATTTCCCTAGATGAACATATGTCACCATAGCCTGTGACACCAACTGTGACACGTTGAACTGATTGATCCTGTCTCTCCTCCTCCCTTCTACTATCCTGCTTCACTCTCCTGTATCAGTGACTCGCTGCTTGCTCTCCCCTACCCGCTACCAATACCTTGACAGATTTCTCTACCCCATTGCCACTCTTTGGCGCCGTTTGGCGTTTCTTTTCCTTTGTTCTCTGTTCTCTTTCAACATAAAATAATAAAAAACAACCTCCACTGTTCTGCTGCGACTGTTTTTGCACTATTGCGCTCCTGATTCACCATGATGCCTTGCCTCCGGGATGTTAGGCTGAATAGCTGTGTGCTCTTTCAAAATAAAGGTTTTAAAAATTAAAAAAAAAAAAAAAAGAATTGCATGGTATGTTTGAAATACAATCCTGGTAGGGGAACCCCAACTCCAGCTGGTCATTTTGCTCCTCCTACGTATCCGTTCGAGGTTTTGCAGCTAGATTTCATCCACATGGAAAGGTGCAACAATTTGAAATACGTAATCTGAGGCTAGAGGGGAGAGTAGGAGGGCAAGACCGGAATCAAGGAAGATACAGAATAAGCTCAGAACCATAAGTAAAAGGCAGGACGAGATGGTTGAGAGAGTTGTGCATGTAGAGGAAAGAACTAGTAAAGTGGAAGATGACCTGAGAGACATGAAAACATATAAGGATCAGCATCAAAAGGTGGCTGAGGATGTCAACTGGAAGCTGGAAGATTTTGAGAACAGGCAGCGTCGCAACAATATTAGGCTGTTAGGCGTGGAGGAAAGTCTTGAAGGGGAGGACCCCAGATTGTTTGTGGTGAACTTGCTTAAGGGGGCTTTTCCGGAGTTATCTAGTTGGCAGTGGGAAACTGAAATTCAAAGGGCCCATCGCTTTCCATTTTTTCTTAAGAGGGGTCAGCCTCAGGCTGGAGCACAGGGTGGGCGTCCAAGGGCTCTGCTAATATTTGTAGGGAATTTTCTTCTCTGGCAGCTGATTTTGGACAAAGCGAAGCCAGAGTCAAGACGTACTTATAACAATGTTTCGTTTTTTGCAAGACCAGACTTTTGCCACCCCACAGTTGAACGTAGATGGAGGTTGAGACAACTGATTCCACTTATCCAGGCTCTGGGCTCTGAAGCTTATTTGCTATATCCGGCAAAATTGAAAATTGTGACCAAGGGCCAATTTAAATTTTTCTATTCAGAGATTAAGGCGAAGGCCTATATGCTGGAAGTGTTGGGATATAAGGAGAACAAATAATGGATTTAAATTTTGTATATGCATGACTTGTTGTTTGGCGGTGGGGAGGAGTAGCGGCTGCTGCTTCCCTGGTGCCCACATATAGGTCATCTGTGACCTATTTGCCTGTAGGGGGGAAGGGGGGAGGGGCAGTGTGGGGGGGTTCAGGGAGGCGGGAGGGAGGAGGGGGAAGCGGGGGGGGAAAAATGGCACACACCATACACAGTGAAATATAGTTTGAGGCAGTTGCAGATTTTGTACAAATGGAGGGAAAAGGAAGCGGCGGGTTTTGTCAAGAGTTGGAATCGGAAGTTGGTGCTAGCATTTGATGTTTTTTGATGACTTGTCGTATTTTGTCATTTAATGTCTGTGGCCTCAATGATCTCCAAAAAAGGTTGCGAGTTTCTGCATTTTGCAAATCAATGTCTCCTGATCTCATTTGTCTACAGGAAACTCATGTGGAGGGGGGAAAAGGTTTCTTGCTAGAACAGGCTGGCTTTAAAGTTTTAGCATACACTAAACAAGCCTCCAAAACCCGCGGGGTAGCGATTCTTGGGAGAGGTGCAGAATGTATAGTATTTAGAAGTAAAGAAGATATCTGGGGCAGGTGGGCGATTGTGGAAATAGGTTTTAGAGGTGCTAGGTTCACACTGGCTTCAATCTACGGCTCAACGTGCAATGACCCAGATATATTCCAATTTCTGGATCACGAACTTTCAACCTGGTCCGAGCCAATTGTTTGCTGCGGAGATTTTAATATTAGCCGACCGGCAAATATTGAGCTACAACTGAGCCATTCATATACGGGGAGGAAGAAAAGAGTGCATAGGGCGATAGTAGATATGGCATCACATAATGCTCTTTCAGATGTATGGGCTAACTTACATCCACAGATAGATGGCGATACATTTTTCTCTGCTCCTCACAATATAACAGCAAGGTTGGATTATTTTTTAATTTCCAATGTTTTGTTATCTAACACGCAGATTAAGAAGTTACCCCGTTTGGTTTCGGACCATAACCCACTGTTACTGTCAATAAGTATAAATGGGCTAGGTAGGAAACCATATAGATGGACATTTGAGCGAGCTTTGTTACTCGACGAGGGTTATTGTATTCACATGGAAAAATGGATTAGTGAGTTTTGGCTTAATAATTTGGGGAGCACTAGTAGTGGTTTTATTTGGGATGCTTTTAAAGCGGGCGCCAGGGGAGAGACAATTAGTTTTTCAACACATAGACGGAAAAAAGAAAGAGAAATGTTCGATCAGCAAGTTAACTCCCTTCTGGATGCTGAGGTTGAGTTAAGTAGGTTAATCATGAGGGGGCTCCCACTGGATCAACAATTGTTGGAAATTACGGTTTTAAAGGTGGAGATAGCGGAAAGAATCACTAACAAGACAGTAGTTAGTTACTTAACAAAGAAGGAGCAGGCCTGTGAGCTTAGCGAGCGGGTCGGCCACATTCTTGCTGTTAGATCTAGACAAAAAGCCAACGCAGGGGACATTAAAAATATAGTTGATGATTCAGGCAATTTGATTTCTGACTCTGTCGGAATAAGGAATGAATTTTGGAAGTTTTACACTGGACTATATGACAGAGAGATTGAGGTTGATATTGATAAAATCAGGGAATATTTAGGAGATATTCAACTTGCGAAATTAGATCCGGAGGAAAATAGTACACTTGAGGCCTCTATAATGCTAGAAGAAATGTCTCTAGCTTTAGCAGATCTCCCATCCTCTAAGGCTGCAGGACCTGATCTGATACCGATCGAATTTTATAAAACCTTTATATCAGTTCTTAGAGTAGAGCTGCTGGATACACTCATTCAAGCCCAGAGAGATATCTCAATTCCAAAATCATGGGGCGAGACTGAAATTATAGTTATCTTGAAAAAAGGTAAACCCGCCACAAATCCGGGGTCATATAGACCTATAGCCTTAATGAATACTGACGTAAAGCTCTATTCGAAAATTCTGGCTACAAGACTGTCAGCTGTCATAGAAAAATTAGTTACCCCAGTCCAACATGGATTCATCCCGGGGAAAGGGACTACAGAACATGTCAGGACTGTGATCACCTGTTTTGATGCCATGGAGGTTTCTGGCGGCCCTGTCGCGGCTTTATTTTTAGATGCTGAGAAGGCTTTTAATAGGGTTGACTGGGAATATGTGTGGGTGTTAATGAGAACTTTGGGGTTTGGTGATAATTTTATAAAAGCAATTCAGGTGCTTTATAGGGATCCAATTGCTAGAATTAAAATCAATCAGGAATTAACAACGGCAGTGCAGATTAAGAGAGGAACAAGGCAAGGTTGCCCTAGCTCTCCTCTCTTGTTTGCACTGTATATGGATCCGTATCTACGCAATCTTGATTCTAATCCCCGTATTTCTCCCATGTGCGTAAACGAGATAGTACTTAAAGTATTGGCATACGCTGACGATGTCGCGATAATTACTCCTGATCCTGAAATGGCAATAGGTGAAATAGAACAAGAAGCCCTAAATTTTGGCAATATTTCTGGCTATAAGCTTAATAGTGCCAAAACACAGATTATTAAAAATATAGCAGCCCAAAGTGTTGATCCACGAGTGGTTCCTGCAGCAGTCTACCTTGGGGTTGAAATTTCTTCTAACTTAGGAACAATAGTTGAACAGAACATCTCGCCCTTATTGAAGAAAGTTAGTTCAGACTTGCTGAGGATAAATAATCTTAGGCTTACGTTAGTGGGCCGCACTAATATTATTAAAATGCTCATACTTCCTAAATTTCTTTATTTTTTTCGTACAATTCCTCTTTTTTTTGAGTCTACTTGGTTTAACAAGTTAGAGGCGATTCTTAACCAATTTATTTGGTCATATGGGAAGACAAGACGGGCATATAAGTTTATGACCTTGCCAAGGGACAGGGGAGGCTGGGGGGTCCTTGATTTTAGGTTCTACTATTGGGCATCGGTACTACAATATATTCAAGGTTTAATCGGAGCAAATGAAGGGGATTTGAAAGTTAAAGCTACCTCAACTATGATTTATTCAATTGTTCTGGGCAAAGATTCCGCAAATGCTTTTCTAAATTGTACAGATTCATCGTACTACAAACGTACACGTTTCAAGACTGTGGCCGCAGCCTATAATGTATGGTCTGCTGTTGCAAAAAATCTCGGACTAGGGAGATTTAACAGGTATACTAGATTGTATATGAATAAGTCTTTACCCCCTTTAATTTTTTCGGATACCATTATGGCAGACTGGAACAGCAAAGGTATTAAAAATATAGGAGATATGCTAAACTCAGATGGTAACATACTTCAATTTTCAGATCTGATGGCTAAATTTAATATAACAAGATATAGCTTCTTCAAGTATCTGCAGACTAGGAGTTTTCTTTCTAAGAAAAAAGGTGGGGCAGGTGGATTTAATACAATTAACACTATGGAAGCAATAGCGCAAAGTGGGGTCTGCTCCATTAGGTATTTCTATGCCCAGTTGGCTGAGACGAAGAAGGACGATACTGACAGATTTGGTAATAAATGGGAGGGAAAATTAGGGACTTCGAGCGAGTCTTTCTTGAAGTCTTTGGAGTTAGGTGGTTCAGTATTTTATTCTGCCCCATTACAATTGCAACACTTCAAAACGCTGTATCAACTTTACCATACTCCAGATCGCATAGCACAGTGGGGCGCAACTACAGGGATTAATTGTTGGCGATGTAATGCTATTGCCGCAGATAGTATACATATTTTTGCGACCTGTCCCAAATTAAGGCTCTTATTAAAGGGCATTGAGGATTTTATGGCTTACACACTTGCCTTAAATGTGATTCTAACGCCGACAGTAATTATGTTGGGAGTTCGGGACTGCGAAGGCGAACATAGTGAATTTATATTTGTAGCGATGGCAGTTCTCAGGTTGCTGATCGCTAGAGTCTGGCTGGACCCCCTACCCCCGGGAATACAGCAGTGGATTGCTTTACTATTAGGGACTTTTAACCTCGAAAAAGGTATATTTGGGAAAAAAGGTAAAAGGGTTAAAAGATGGGGTAGGAAAATTTGGGAACCGGTACACAGATGGAAGGAAAGGTCAAATGCAAATGTAGTTTGATGTATTATTAATTTGATCAATGGTCTTTTTTCCACCTTTTTTCTTCTATATGTCCTGAAGATTATGTTTAGTATTATATTGTTTTTTCCTCGATAGCAATTTTGATTTATTATATGCATTAATTGTTTTCTGTATTCTGTATTCTGTGTTATGTGTGTGCCAGAAAAACCCTTTTGTTTTACAATAAAAATACTTTTAAAAAAAAAAATGAAATACGTACTCCTTGTTGTTTGTGCCTTTTCGAGATGGGTAGAAGCGTATCCCTTAAAAGACAACACTGCCATATCCTCAGCTAAAGCCCTTGTCAAGGAATTTTTCCCTAGATTTGGAATGCCGAGAATGGTCTAGAGTGATAATGGGAGTGAATTTGTGGGTCGAGTGATGAAGAAAGTGTGTGAGGGGCTAGGTATCCAACAAAAATTCCATGCTGCAAATCACCCCCAATCAGCTGGACTAGTAGAGTGCTATAATGGCACACTAAAACTGAAATTGGCCAAAATCCAAGCGAGTTCTGGTCTTAAATGGCCTGACGCTCTGCCTTTGGCACTCCTATCAACAAGAATGACTGTGCATTCGCGAGTGGGACTTAGTCCCTATGAAATTGTGTTCGGCTGTCCAGCCAACATATGGGGAGTGCCAAGGCCGAGAAAATTCAGTGAGATCGAACACCCTGTGCTGCTTGATTATTTGTATGAATTGACGGATAAATTGCGTGTTTTACACCAACAGGTTCATGATACTTTGCCTTAGGTCTCTGAAGCTCCAGGACATCCTATCGATCCTGGATCATGGGTGCTGGTCAAGAACTTCCAACGGACAAAGAATAACCAGCCCCGTTGGACCGGCCCTCACCTTGTCCTTCTCTCAACAAGATCAGCTGTTCGAGTGGAAGGGAAAAAGCACTGGATCCACGGCGTACACTGCAAGAGGGTCCCTTTACCTCTACCGTACGACCGATGGGTCCAGGAGGGAATAGCTGACTCTGAGACTGAGACTGTGCCTCGTTTTCTGCCTTTTAGCGATGCACGTGTAAAAGGAACAATTTCTGAACGAGAAAGTGACAATATTTTGCAAGAAGCTGTGCCACCGTCAATTCGATTGAACACTACAGAGCCTGAACTCTTGTTCCAAAACCAGACAGTACCTGGAAAAAGCCGTTATAATTTGAGGCCGAGAACTATGGACAAATAAAAATTCTTTTTTCTATTTTTGAATGTGCAGCTCTCTCATCTGAGAAACTTTCTTATTTTTGTTTTTCGAACCGCCATCCGGTTCAGCTGCTAGGGTCGTGGTTGCCGAATCTTTGGAGTGCAGCTGAAGACGTTAGGTCGACAGTTCTGGTTGGTCTAAGGGAGTTGCCCTGGACTGACAGATTCAGAAAAGGGGGTGGTGATGAACAGAGTGTCTGAATTAAGCAGACCACTCTTACCCAGTCCAAAGATCAGGGCTTGATCCATCACCGTTATTTATCTCACTGCCCCATCCCAGCTCAGAACCTGGCTATATGCAAATCAGTCTGTCCCTGGCCCAGTGCATCATGGGAACAGGGCAGACTAAACTACCAAGCCAATTCTTCACCAGAAAGGAGACAAGCTACCGGGGACCGGTTTCTGGCATTTCAGCCGTCTTCGGCCCGGCTTGCTTGAATCCTGATGGAGCAGTGAGAAAGGGACTCATGTCTGAGTATACCCTGCCACACCCATAGTGGCCAAAAACGATTCAGAAAAGGGGGTGGTGATGAACAGAGTGTCTGAATTAAGCAGACCACTCTTACCCAGTCCAAAGATCAGGGCTTGATCCATCACCGTTATTTATCTCACTGCCCCATCCCAGCTCAGAACCTGGCTATATGCAAATCAGTCTGTCCCTGGCCCAGTGCATCATGGGAACAGGGCAGACTAAACTACCAAGCCAATTCTTCACCAGAAAGGAGACAAGCTACCGGGGACCGGTTTCTGGCATTTCAGCCGTCTTCGGCCCAGCTTGCTTGAATCCTGATGGAGCAGTGAGAAAGGGACTCATGTCTGAGTATACCCTGCCACACCCATAGTGGCCAAAAACGATTCAGAAAAAAGGGTGGTGATGAACAGACTGACAGAAGCATTCCTTAGCATAGAACACCCTACCGCCACGGGCAGCAATTAGAGAGGGTGGAGTTTTTCGAGATGGAGAGACCTGACAAACAGATGGACTTTAAAACTAGAATGTGTATATTGATGACAAAGAAACGATTTTTGATATTATGTATTTTCATGTTGCTTAGTGTAATGACGTTTTTAATAGGATATGTTTTATTCTCTTTTCAAGTGACCTTTGCACCCACTTTTCAGCCCACACCTCCTTCTACTGTTTCTTCGCATTCTTTTCACCCTCTGCCTGAGCATGAGTCCACTAGAAGATTAGAGGTTATCAATAACTCTTTCATTCAGCTCCTACACCAGCACCAATTGGTAGTGAACACAACTAATTGTTGGGTGTGTGGTCTAATGCCACATACAACAGATAAGGGTATCCCATACTTAGTCTTACCATTTAGTTACAATGGTTCTTTGTGGGCGTTTCAGACGATGTTCATATATGCCGTTGAACCATATCCCCGGCGTTCCACGAGAAGTAACTTGAGCAACAAAGCATTGGTCGTAGGAATCACAAATATGAGCAGAACAATTGACTCGTATAGAACGATTCCTAGAGATGAGTTGCAAGCTTACGCTAGATGGAATGTAACAGGATACGGAGTTACTCTGAGTGAGAACCAGCGAGCAAAGAGATCCTCCCCGGTTTGGATTGTAACCCATCAGGGTTACCTATGTCTGCAAGGTAATGGCAAGAATCCCGGAGCTCAGTTAGGGAAAAAAGTATCTGCACTGAAACATATGTTTTTACGTCTCAGATTTCCCCTTCGTTTCTAGCAGCTAAGGGTACCTATTTCATCTGCCATGATAGAGCCTATACATGGTTGCCCCCTGACTTCTTGAGCACATGTTTTGTTTCGTTCCTGTTGACTCCTACCAACATGGCCACGGCAGATTACCATAAAACAAGGATAGTTAGAGGTGTCATCAGTGAAGAAGACACTGCAGGACAAGAATTTGGAGATTTCGTAAAGGGTTTTCTGCCGTTTTGGGGACCTATGGTTAACAGCAGGAACATAAGGCAATTGACAAGGGTGGTTGAATCCACTGTAGTTGAAACTGCTGGTGCCGTTAGTAATTTGACGGCTGAGCTCCAGTCGGATCGCCTTATGACTCTTCAGAACAGGGTCTCGTTAGACGTCATACTTGCAGACCGAGGTGGGGTATGTAAAGTGATCCAATCAAGTTGCTGTGTTTACATCCCAGATAACGCTGCGACAGTCTACCAGGCCATTTCTAAATTGCATAAGATCTCTGAATCTATTCATGTGGATAAAGGCGATTGGTCATTGATGGGATGGTTCTGGGAACTGATATCCGCCTGGGGATGGAAGATCCTGATAGTCATTGGGATGATCTTAGCCATTCTTTTCGTGTTCTGTCTGTGTGTAAAGTGTGCTCCTGCAATATGTGGCCTTTGTGCTACATCGTGTGTAAGGAAACCTGTATCAAGAAACGAGCTAAGTAATAGAATGATGCAACAGCAACATCTCAAGGACTTTATGAATATAGACCTGGACTCAGATTAGCGTGAGTATAGGTTATTGCCTATGTAAGGGCAAAAGGAGGGGCTGTGGTACTGAAAATTCTGGACCCGTGTTATAAACATCGTCTTATCATGACGATTTTGATATCAGCAGACAGAGAATGGTTAGACTAATATGCACAAGCATTTTCGTCATATTCGGGTGACGAAATCACCCTGAAAGGAGAGTTTCCGTCCTGAACCCTCGGGTTCCATTTTGTGAACGGCAGCCATTTTGTGATTGCCCTCACATAAGCCAAATGACTAAGGCCGAAAGCGAGTCTAAAGGACACGTACACCTTTGCTGACTCCTCTGTGACCTGGGCAAGCTGACTCCACTGCCTGAAGCCAAACCTGTCCGGCCAGTTCCTTTCCCAGTGGCCGAATGAGATTAGTATCAAGGTACAACATATCATAAACCTTTCATCGCACACAAACCATGCCTAATCTTACACACACCTGTCCCTGTTTCTTTCTTTATGACTTGCTTTACGAGGAAGAGGTGCCCGTTTTTATTGGGGGTCCGTCGATATCTGATGAAAATACTAGGCCTTGCCGAGTAATTGATTGTGGGCTGGACAGACTAAAATATGGGTTTGTCATCATGACTCTGCTTTTTCTTTGTAATGAAAATATGTGAATGGTCAACTGTAAAATAAGGAATGTTTGCCTGAAGCATAATATTTTGTATAAAAAGAGAAGGCTGGCTTTGTAAGTTTGAGCAGTCTCCTGAGAACATACACCGTGTTGTACTTCTAGGATACCTGTTACTGGCTGCAGCCAATAAATACGATCTTTGACTTCACCAAGAAGACTCTGTGTTTCTGTAGTCTGAAACAGGAAGGACTCGAAGTCTTTGGGTGTGTTCCCTGGCACTGCTGGGTTCTTAAAAACCCGGTACTTCAGGCAGTCCCGCCTTGAATTCCTAAGGGTCTCATTATACCATGGCTTGGAAACTTTCTTTGTCATAGTTTTTTAATTGACCGTGGTAGAATATCAAAAAACTAGTTTAGCCAGAATTAAACATTTCCAAAACTCTGCACCAGGATGTGGTTGTAAGGATGGCTATCAGTTCGGCTGGCTGAATTTTATGCCAGGCTCTGCTTGGAATGTTTTGTGCTACATCAGTGTGCACAGAGGTTTTCTGAGTCTTTATATGCCAGTTAACTGCCCAGTGGTTGGACCAGGTAAGAGGGAGGGATGGTAATATATTAATGGATGGATGATTGATAAAAAATTCCATCAAGCATATGTCCAGCCCTACGTGTCTAACCTCTGGAGACTAAGGGTAGTCTGAATGCGTTCATAGCGTCGATCAGCTTTGTAGAATCTGGGTCAGTCTTGTTTTCCAGATGGAAATTAAAATCACCTAGCACCGAAAAATTGGAATTGAGGATAGATAATTCAAGAGTAGTGCTAAGCTTTTCTACAAAGCCGCATCTAGGTCCCCCAAGGGCAGTAAATTAGCACACCCTTAAATTGTTGCATGTTAGGTGGTTGCACCAAGAATGCTATGGCCTCGAAGCCAGGAGATGTTGATGGCTCAAAAGTAGCTTTAACATGATTATGAAAAAAACAGCCAGTCCTGCTTCCTTTTTTGGTTGTCTATTAAGCCGATGGATGGCAAATCCGGGGAGGGTGGCCACAACAAATTCTGGTCCAGAATTGAAATCATGTTTCAGGTACAAACACAATATCTGCGTGTTGCACCTGAAATAAGCCAGAAAACTCTTGGTGATGCTTCACTAGGGACCTTGTATTTAAAAGCATACATGTTATATTCAATTGTGTTGGGCCGGTGTTTTTCCTATTCTGCTGATTGGGTGCCTCAGTATGAGGTAAGTGTCTTGCTTATTTGGGTATTGAACACCTGGAATGATTAGGTCGGAGGTGGTAGGGTGTGGTCAGAGAAAAAGCATTAGCGGAGGGTACTTACCATGGGGTCTCGGTGCCAATAAGACCTCTCATGAATAACCGATGTTTCTCACTGCATCTGGAGTAGTTCGACCAGGGGGGCGGGCACTAGGCTCGATACAGGCACAGACGGACTTGTCCTTGGTGGACCCGCTGGGCGTGTCTGCGCCATCCTCCGTTTTTAAGCTTGAAGGTAATGAGCCGGGAAGGAGACTGGACCGTCTCCTTCCCAAGATGGCATCCGAGAAAATGCACACCAGAGGAAGATACTCCCACCAGTCCTCATCTTCACTCAATCAGCATTCAGGTGCTGCAGGGGACCGGGTAGGAATAGAGGCAAGCAGCTAGCACTGGCAGCCAGTATGTCCTGAATAACAGTAAAAAAAACCCTATGGCTATGTTTGTAGCAGCCAGTAGTTACCTCAACAAAGTATACCCAGAAACTAAAGTAAAGCGATAAAAGCATTTTTTTAAAAAAGTGATTAAAATGTATTTAAAGAAATTGAGTAAGCAGGTACCTTCTCTCCAGTTTTAGCTGCTGTGCGTCGGTGCCATCTTCCGTTTTTATTTAACAACAAGGGGTGGTGATGGACAGAGTTTCTGAATTAAGCAGAATACTCTCACCCAGTCAAAAGATCAGGGCTAGATCCAACACCGTTTTTTAGCTCACTGCACCATCCCAGTTCAGAACCTGGCTATATGCAAATTAGTCTGTTCCTGTCCCAGTGCATGATGGGAACAGGGCAAACCAAACTACCAAGCCAATTCTTACACTGGGAAGGAAACAAGCTTCCGGGGACCGGTTTCTGGCATTTCAGCCGTCGTCGGCCCGGCTTGCTTGAATCCTGATGGTGCAATGAGCAAGGGACTCACATCTGAGTATACCCTTCCATGCTTAGGGTGGACAAAATATTTAACAACAAGGGGTGGTGATGGACAGAGTTTCTGAATTAAGCAGAATACTCTCACCCAGTCAAAAGATCAGGGCTAGATCCAACACCGTTTTTTAGCTCACTGCACCATCCCAGTTCAGAACCTGGCTATATGCAAATTAGTCTGTTCCTGTCCCAGTGCATGATGGGAACAGGGCAAACCAAACTACCAAGCCAATTCTTACACTGGGAAGGAAACAAGCTTCCGGGGACCGGTTTCTGGCATTTCAGCCGTCGTCGGCCCGGCTTGCTTGAATCTGGATGGTGCAATGAGCAAGGGACTCACATCTGAGTATACCCTTCCACGCTTAGGGTGGACAAAATATTTAACAACAAGGGGTGGTGATGGACAGAGTTTCTGAATTAAGCAGAATACTCTCACCCAGTCAAAAGATCAGGGCTAGATCCAACACCGTTTTTTAGCTCACTGCACCATCCCAGTTCAGAACCTGGCTATATGCAAATTAGTCTGTTCCTGTCCCAGTGCATGATGGGAACAGGGCAAACCAAACTACCAAGCCAATTCTTACACTGGGAAGGAAACAAGCTTCCGGGGACCGGTTTCTGGCATTTCAGCCGTCGTCGGCCCGGCTTGCTTGAATCCTGATGGTGCAATGAGCAAGGGACGATACAGGCACAGACGGACTTGTCCTTGGTGGACCCGCTGGGCGTGTCTGCGCCATCCTCCGTTTTTAAGCTTGAAGGTAATGAGCCGGGAAGGAGACTGGACCTTCTCCTTCCCAAGATGGCATCCGAGAAAATGCACACCAGAGGAAGATACTCCAACCAGTCCTCATCTTCACTCAATCAGCATTCAGGTGCTGCAGGGGACCGGGTAGGAATAGAGGCAAGCAGCTAGCACTGGCAGCCAGTATGTCCTGAATAACAGTAAAAAAAACCCTATGGCTATGTTTGTAGCAGCCAGTAGTTACCTCAACAAAGTATACCCAGAAACTAAAGTAAAGCGATAAAAGCATTTTTTTAAAAAAGTGATTAAAATGTATTTAAAGAAATTGAGTAAGCAGGTACCTTCTCTCCAGTTTTAGCTGCTGTGCGTCGGTGCCATCTTCCGTTTTTAAGCTGGCAGGAAATGAGCCTGGGATGGAGACTAGATCATCTCACTCCCAAGATGGCATCTGAGAAATGGCACACCGGAAGGAGGTACACCAATCAGTCCTCCCTCCGCTCAATCAGCACTCAGGTGCTGCGGTGGACCGGAAAGTGGTGGTAAGCGGCTATCCCTGGCACTAGTGAGTCCTGAATAACAGTAAATAGCCCTTATGGGTATGTTTGTAGCAGCCAGTAATTACCTTAAGAAGGATTACCCAGAAACTAAAGCAAAGCGATAGAAAGTATTTTTTTTTAAAGTGATTACACATTTTTTTGAAAAAATCAAGTAAGCAGGTACCTTCTCTGTAGCTTTATCCGAATTTGCGTTAATTTACAATAACATACGTGGCACACCTTCATTATCAGTTCAGCCTGAACTATTGAAAAAAGTACAAAATGGGCACAAAGCTACTGCAGCTCTGGGCTTAGGTATAAAGTAACCCTGGGCGGGGAACTACGCTATGCTTGTGGAGTTTGCATATTTTAGGTAACTTCGCCGTTCGCGTAGAACGCGAAATTACCGAAAACTACGCAATCTGCATCGTAGCGTACTTGTTTTCCTTCTTCGCGCTCTCAATATGCGTTCTCGCGCGCGTGGTAACGACTTACTGGGATTCTAAGTTCGCTGACGAGATTTCCTACCCGTTTGCCAACAAGAATTGGAATCCTGCCACACGATCCCGCGAGAGTGTGCGGATGCAAACACGTCATTCGGACGTGCCATCTGACTTTCGCCGGCAGTGTTGGTAAGATCGACATCCTGAACACACAAAAATTGCAATCTGGCGAAGAATATCTCTCGAGCATCATAAAAACCTTCTTGAAAATGATCATTTTTTCTCAAAAAAACTCCTCAGATTGTGATTTGGCTGTAGTTTTTTGTGCAAGATTTCCTTATTCTTTTTTTACTTTCTTTTTCAAGAGGGAGAAAGTGCCCCTGAGTCTCCAACTTCCTGTTCCTGTCCAGCAGGCTCCCCCCAGTGCTCCTTTGTCCATGTGCTGTTCACTTTCATTTGGATTGGAGTTGGAAGTATCACTTTTTGTGTCTGTCTGCTGCATCATATCATTGGATTGGATTTGAGGACTTTGGGATTTGAGATTTCATTTTACAAGTTAGTTGGAGAATTGGTGTTCTTGTTTGTACCTACATTTTTTTGGGATATTCACAGTTTTTAAAATGTATTGTTGTGGGTGGCCTGTAGTTTCAGTAGGGTCCTAGTTGTTTTTCTTTGATTGTAATTTCAGCCAGTAGACCCAGAGGTACACATGGGTAGATGTGTCTATGGTGTCAGTTCAATTTAAACATCATGTAGGGCATGGATGGCATTGGATTGAATTGCTAAATGTGGTTTTTGGGGTGTATTTCACTTTTTGGGTGTGTGTTAATAAATAAATACCTTTGTTGGATGTGTGTGCTTGTTGTGTAACTTTTCAACCTTTCGTAGCCCTGTGGATTTTCGTTTTTGCATTTTTGTATTAAAGCTGTGTTGTTTAGTAGGCCTCCTTTGTCTGGTCATATATAGGCCTGCTTGAGTTAATTGTTTTCCATGGCCTTTTGTGACTGTGAGTGACCATGTGGCTTGGGGCTATTTTGTGATGGTAGTTTAGAAGTGTGCTACTTTTTCCATATAGGCCTGTATGTCTTTTCTTTGTTCCCCTTGGCCTATGCTTCTTGTGTTGTGGCTTGACCATGTTGGTGGTGGTCCTTTTGTAAAGGCAGGCAGTGTGTTTTTGCCATAGGCTTGCATTGTCTGTCTTCACTTTCTTGTTATTGTGGGTGGCCTGGCCATGTGGGTGGCGGCCATTTTGTGGACACTGTACCTTTTTTTGTTAGATGGAGGCATTGGCATGCCCATTCTGGGCAGCCCCCAACCCTATGCACAAAAAATCCCAAACAATCCTGGTGCCTAGTGGGCTTCCAGCCCCCCGGGGGCAGATCAGTGGCTGTTGCCCCATCTGCCTCCTGGAAGGGGCAGAAAGTCTTTTGCCTTCTTTGGGGGCATTGGGTTGCCTATTCTGGGAACACCCCTGCCTGTACAAAAATAATCCCTGTTCTAGCGTGCTTTCTGCCCCCGGGGAGCAGATTGGGGGCTACTGCCCCATCTGCTCCCCAGGTGGGCAAAAAGACTGTTTGTGCCCAAAATGTATGGGGGAGCAAAGGCCCTTGCTCAAGGGGCCACTCCCTCCTCCCTGGTGCTAGTGATCCCCAAGCAGGGATCCACTAGGGAAGGGTACCATTGGAAAGGGGAAAATCTCCCCTTTCCAGCAATACCTCTCACATCTGTTTCAGTGCTCTAGGGGCTGAGATTGTCCCACAAGCACTCAAACTGTGAAACTGAAACTAAGATCCAGTTTAGTTTGTGTTGCACTGACAATCGTGCACCATGCGCACGATCTTCATTGCAAGAAAATCCAAAAATAGGCCTGGGGAGGTTGGGGAAGCTCTACCCCACATCCCCAGGCAAAACAAAATGGGAAGTCCCTCAGCTATCTGCAGCAGAGGGATTTTCTGAGCATGTGCTCATGACGGAAAGGTTCCCTCATGAGCAAAGGAGCACTGGTGCTCATGACGTAACCATTCTGTCATGAGCACCCAAAGGGTTAACACCTCCATTGATTGTTTTTGTGCAGGAAGGTACACCCTCCTGCACAAACACAACCGTGCCAACAATGCTGATACTCTTGCACAATGGTCCATGGGTGCCAGCGTTGGTGATAGGCACCAATTTGTGCGCCATGCTGGTTGAAAGGACAGGTATACGGTGCATTCCTGCGTTCGATTTGGCATAAAGAAGCGCAGCAAAAAGACAAGCAGCCCTACCCTACGCCAAGTCTTTGTAAATGAGGCACTTAATGCCTATCAAGAAAACTCTCCATTTAATTTACCCTAAGATGCTTAGCAAGTAAAAATATTTCCTCTTTATATATTCAGACTGGATGGACTAGAAATTGTGATATGAGATGCAAAAGATTCACTTGGGGTGCAATCCAATATTTGCTATCCGTGCTTTTAGTGAAAAAGTATAGGCAAGATAGGTAACTTACCCATGCACACTCAATGGCAAGAGTTCCATTTGTCATAATAATTGAATGTCTTTTATAGTATGGCTATCCATACAACATTTGAAAACCTGTATTTATATAGTATGTATTCCTTACAAGACAATCTGCTATTGAACTGTAAGAAAATATGCACTTTTTGTTTGGTGCAATCTGTTCAACTAGACTTTTAATAGCTGTTAAATAGTATTCTATGTAACTATGTGCCATTTTTTAAATGTGCATTTTAATATTTTCTGGAATGTACATCTTAATAAACTTAAGTTACTACTATTACTAACCAAGTTTGGGAATTTACCCTGTACTATGAATGCACTATCTTCTCTAAAAAGGTCACTGCTGTGTGTTCCAAGCTAACAATTAAGCTAGAGATTATTCACGGGAACGTCAGCACTAAGTGAGGGACCAGATGCACAAAACTTTTCTTGTTTACATACGGCCTGATTCACAGAATTGGGCCGTTTAAGAATGCAAAAAGGTATTTTTTGAAGTGCAAAGGCCCACTTTGCGATTTGGTAACCTTTTACTGAATCACAATTTGGGTTGCAATTTGGTACAAGGAAGGGGCATGTTTAGGGTGTCCCTTCTTGATACCGAATTGCAGATGTATGTGTGAATGTTTTGTGACAGAATGCGGTCGCAAAACATTTGCATTTTACCACCTTTGAGGAAAACAGGCTGCATTTAAAAAAAATACTTGCTTTATTAAAAGCAATCACAGACATGTTGGTCTGCTGACCCCAGCAGGCCACCATCCATTTGATTTTTATGATTCCCAATGGGTTGCAAACAGAAACCTCCACATTAATATTCATGAGGTAGGTCTATTTGTGACCCACTAGGAATTGCTAAATGTGTTAAACACGCATTTGTAGATTGCTGTTTGTGATAAATACCGAATCTCAAAAAATTGGTATTTAGTAATCACAAACACTTACCTTTGTATTTATTTATTTATTTAATTCATTTATTTATTTATAAAAAATTTATAGCGCACAAATACCTTCCGGTGTCTCGGCGCTAGAGCTTACAGATTGCAAAGGGGTTCCTATTGGGAGTTTACTGATTAAAAAGCCAGGTTTTAAGATGCTTTCGGAATGTTAGCAGTGATGGGCTAAGTTTGATGTAGGGAGGGAGCAGGTTCCACAGATTAGAAGCAGCAACCACAAAGCGTTTGTCTCCCCATGTGGCTTTTTTTGTGCGTGGGATTTGAAGCTGTTGGGCTGCAGATGAACGTAATGTTCGACTAGGTGTGTAAACACAAATGGCCTTTTTAAAAAATTCTGGTCCAATGTTGTTCAATGCCTTATATGTGATACACAAGGCCTTAAACTTCGTACGGCTTCTAACCGGCAACCAATGTAGTTGACGAATGATGGGAGAAATAGATGAATACTTCTGTGTGCCGGTTAGAATCCTTGCAGCAGCATTTTGAACAAGCTGTAATTTGTTCAAAACTTGCTCCTGCGTGTTCAACAGTAGGTCATTGCAATAGTCCACCTTAGACTATACCAAAGTGGACATTAGGGTCTTGCCTGCATTTGGGGGAAGAAATGGAAGCAATTTCTTTACCATCTTTAGGGTAAAAAAGGAGGCTGAGACCACTGCGTTGGCATGGCTGACAAAAGCTAGCTTGTTGTCGAATAGAACCCCCAGATTCCTAACTTTGGATACTGGTGATGGAGGGGTTCCTAACTCCGAAGGCCACCAAACTGGGGACCAAGACGGGGTCAGCTCACCAAATACCATGACCTCAGTCTTGTCAGAATTTAACTTTAGACAATTCATATCCATCCAGGTACTGATGGCCCTCATACCCTCCTGGAAGTTAGCGGCCCTGCTCCTCCATTTTTGTGGATCGCCAGGACCAGCTGGGTGTCATCAGCGTATGAGGTCAGTCCAATACCAAATGACTTGATCACCCTCGCCTAGTCCGACACGCAGATGTTAAAAAGTGTCGGACTTAGCGAGGAGCCTTGGGGGACTCCACAAGGCAGAGTGAACACAGGAGAGTAATAACTCCCCATCTTCACAGACTGCTCTCTATCAGCCAGGAAGGATGCCAGGAGTGATTTGGCTTTGCCCTGAATGCCTATTGCAGCGACACGGTCGATCAGGATGGTATGATCGACCGTGTCAAAGGCTGCAGACAAATCCAACAGTATTAGGACCGCTGCACCACCCTGGTCCATGATTATCCTGACCTCCTCTGCTGCCTTTATCAGAGCAGTCTCAGTCCCGTGGCCCTTCCTGAATCCAAACTGGGTGTCATCCAGCAGATCGTTCTGATCAATATAGTTTGACAGCTGTAAGTTCATTGCCTTTTCAAAAATTGTTGATGGGTAGGGGAGCGAGGCAATAGGGCAATAGCTTTTAGGCTCTAATGGATTTAGGGTCGATTTTTTTTAAGAGAGGTTTTACAGTGGCCTTTTTCCAGATCGAGGGGTAGTCCCCTGTCCGAAACATGGCATTACAGATGTTAGTGAGCACCGGGGCTATCAGAATGGATAATGGTTTGAGGATGAGTGGGGGGCATGGATCCAAAGGTGATCCTGACTTAACAGTGTTCATAAGTTCTTTCATAGACAGTTGGGATAGTGGAGAGAAAGCCTCAAAGGTTGGCTTAGGGGACGTGAGAGGGATCTCCAAGCAGGCTGAATCAGTGATAGTTGTTAAAGATGTCTTTGACCTTTGCCTTGAAAAATTCCGCTACCTTATTGCAGAAAATTTGAGATGGCTCTGTGGTGGCAAGAGCTGGTGGATTGGCTAATTTTTTAACCACCTGATTTAGCTGTTTGCTCGAGTTTTGAGCTAGTTCTATTTGTGTACTATAAAAGTTACATTTTTCTGCAATTATGAGTTTTTTGTAGCTTGACAAAGCTTTCTTGTATGTATCTCTGACATTGTTGTCGTATTTCATATGCCAACACCGCCCCAAATTTCGGCATTGTTGCCTTTCAAGCCTTAGTGGTTCCGAGAACCACGGTGTGGAAGGTTTAGTGCGGTTTGGCCGCATCTTTATGTTAGGTTCTAAGCGGTTAAAGGCATTGTTCAGCCAATGTCCATAGTTATTAGATGCTTCATGTGGATTAGATATGTCTTCTGGTCTCGTGGACTCCAAGGTATTATGTAAAACGGTGGAATCAATGTTTTTCCAGTCGCGACATTTAATCTGGGGGCGAATGGGAGGGGATACATTTTTATGATTCCTGACTAAGATAGTAAATTTCCCTGCCGAGTGATCCGTCCATATAAGCGGGAACACTGTAGGGTAAGTCATATGAGAATTGTTTGTAAATAAGCTATCCAGGATGTGGCCTGCTTGATGAGTGGCTGAGGAGACCCGCTGTTCTAAGCCAGCGGCCGAGAAGTCAGAGATAAGAGTGGACGAGTCTTTATCTGCAAGATTTTCTAAATGAAAATTAAAGTCTCCCAATATCGTGTAGTTCGAATTGGCAGCTACTGGTTCTAATAGGAAATTGAGGGATTTCAAGAAGGGTATGCGTGAGGTAGGTGGTCGATACAACAGAGTTCCCTTGAAGGTTTGTATAGGAGAGAGAGTAATAGTGAAACCTAAAACTTCAGCAAAATCGCAATCTAATGGTTCTGTTTTTATAGCTAAATTGGCTCGGTGTATAATGGCTAGACTGGCGCCCCTTTTGCCGGATGATCTGTCTAGTCTATTCACATAATAGCCGTCCGGGGTGGCTATACTAAAATCTGGCCTATGTGGGTAAAAATCCTAGGACATCAGCAGAGTAAATGACCAATTAATTTAAACCAGCAGTGTGAAGAAAGAACGAAAAATAAATTGTATACAAATATATATTTAATAAGTATAAATAAAAATCATATAGAGAAACAAGCTATATGATAAGGTAAAAATATAATTCATTAAAAACAAACACAAGTGTCACAATTCAATATATATCCTATAAATCATGCACATTGTAGGAAACAATACAATCACATAAGTTAATGGCATAAAAGTACTAGAAATACAATCATAAAACAACTCGACGCGCGTTTCGGCAGAAAACCGCCTTCTTCAGGAGTCTCTGCTGATAATATTGATGTATTTTCTAGAAGCTGTTGATATCTTCATACACACGAGTAGTCAGAGCCACTTGATAAAGGCTGATACCTGAAATAGCATAGACATTGTCTTAATTTCCACACACGATGGTCATAAACAGCCACAAGGAGGATAGAGCCGAGGTTTGAGGGACGGTCACTGAGTCGGCATAGCCAAAGATACTATAAGATTCTAATGTTGAAAAATAGATTCATGCCGTGGATGCAGACATTGACAAATGGCCAAACGGTTCGTGGCTTTTGTATTCGTACTTTGTATTTTGTATTTTGTATTCGGCTTTCACGACTGGAGGATCCGATGTGACGTCCCCTTTTTTTGGAGCAGCACCATCTTGCTGTCCATACTATCCGCTTTAATGCGAGTTATATAACTTTCGATATCTCCAAACGCTGAGTTCGACTTACCACTATCCAGAAAGCACGGACTAAGAAACCCATTTTACGTATTCTTTTGAATACAAAAGCCACAAACCGTTTGGCCATTTGTCAATGTCTGCATCCACGGCATGAATCTATTTTTCAACATTAGAATCTTATAGTATCTTTGGCTATGCCGACTCAGTGACCGTCCCTCAAACCTCGGCTCTATCCTCCTTGTGGCTGTTTATGACCATCGTGTGTGGAAATTAAGACGATGTCTATGCTATTTCAGGTATCAGCCTTTATCAAGTGGCTCTGACTACTCGTATGTATGAAGATATCAACAGCTTCTAGAAAATACATCAATATTATCAGCAGAGACTCCTGAAGAAGGCGGTTTTCTGCCGAAACGCGCGTCGAGTTATTTTATGATTGTATTTCTAGTATTTTTATGCCATTAACTTATGTGATTGTATTGTTTCCTACAATGTGCATGATTTATAGGATATATATTGAATTGTGACACTTGTGTTTGATTTTAATGAATTATATTTTTACCTTATCATATAGCTTGTTTCTCTATATGATTTAATTTATACTTATTAAATATATATTTGTATACAATTTATTTTTCGTTCTTTCTTCACACTGCTGGTTTAAATTAATTGGTCATTTACTCTGCTGATGTCCTAGGATTTTTACCCACATAGGTGTTTACCCTGCCCTAGGAGTCTATATTGGTACCCAGGGGGTCCTTGTTTTTTTCATATATATATATACTAAAATCTGGGCCAGATGCTGGATCTGCCCAGGTCTCAGTTATAAACAGAACGTCTATATTTTGGTTGGCTATGAGTTCCGCCATGTCTTCCCTATGTTTTATAAGAGAACGTGCGTGTATAAGTGCGCAGATTATGTGTTTATCTTCGTTTCTAGGGACCAGGAGGGATGCTTGCTGTGAGTAAGGTAACGTAATCTTAAATGAGCAGTTCAGACAGGAGTTAGAAAGTAGGTTACAAAAGGAATCTGTTTCAAAGTGAGTACAGCTCTTGTAATTTACAGTGTTTCCTATACTCAGAAGCTGCACTCTAGAATAGGTTGTTACCTTCGTTGTATAGTGAGTTCTGCGGGGGCCAGGGGGTGTGGCGCACAGCGCGATCCCAGCGCGGACTGGCACCCCTTTGGCGCGGCTTCGGCGCGGTGACGGCGCTCCCGCTATGCTCGACCGCTGCGCTTCCGGGTAGCCATTTTTAAGGTATAAGCCCCGCCCCCAGCTGGAACGCTAACTCCGTTATGGTCGGGGAGCCGGCCCTAAGGCACAATGGAGCTCTACCCTGCCCTCCACACTAACGGCACAGAGCTGCGGTGGAAGGGGGCTAGGGGTACAGAGTAATCACAGTACTGATAGTAGGTTAAAATAAATTTTAAAATAACAGTTGTTACATCAATTGCATCGGATTATAGAAGGTGCGCTTTTAACAGGGGGAATTTTAAAAATACAGCATTTTAGCACTGGGCTTAACAAGCATGCAGAGGAGGATCCCCTCGCAATCTGCACGAGCTCTTCACACAAACACACAAGGAGCTGCCACCACCTTGCTAGTCGCCCGAGCCCCCAGTCACTTCGTACATCTGGGCCCTAGATTATTTTGACATAATGGAATTACCGCCTCTGCTTGTATCAAGGATGAGACTCTTTCCTTAATAGTTTAAGAATTCAGTCCCAGATTTACAAAGATTTTTGGTTGGGTTTGCATCACTTTTTTGATGCAGACCCAACACAAAATTCACTTTGGTATTTGCAAAGCAGCACAACTGTCAATTTGAGTTTCTTTGTGAAAACAAGAAATGAAATGCTGCATTTTCTGCTGTCCTGCATTACTATGAGCCTTGGAAGCATTCCATGGGTGGTGTATGGGTGTTCATGTGCATCCACTCCAAAGCCATATCTACAAAGGTTTGTAGAAAATGGTGCACCTGTCTACAGTGGATCAGGGATCAGACTCTGCGCCTGGTCTCTTGCTCTGTTCACCCCGCATTGCACCATGTAAGTTTGCCTCGCCCCAGTGTTTGTCCCAATCCTCCCTTCACCCACTGTCAGCCACATTACCCTCCCCTTCTTCCTCCATTAGGGCTGCAGACCGTCATCTACAGCCGCCTCTCTGTACAGCACTTTACCTACCTCCGCTTCAGTCTGCTACCCTGCCTTCCCATTCTTGTAAGTACCTCGCGCCGCTCCCTCACATTTAGGGCTCCCCTTTGCCACCCCCACTCAGGCCCACTACCAGTGCGACTGGCCCCCACACATTACTGGCCCCTCCACCACTCTTCCCTAATCAATTCATGGCTACCAGAGCTCTGGTCTCCACCATATCCACTTCTCTCCCCTATTACCTTCTGGCCAATTGTACTCTGGCCACTGCCATGGGCATTAGGTGTCTCTTCCTTTACTTCTCGTCTGCCCACGTCCCGCTCACATTACCTACTGCACCCTGGTCTATTCCTTCATCCCCTCCTACTGCCTAGCTACCTGTCCTCTCCCTCCCCTTGTAGACACCGCCTTCCTCCACTCCACCTCTGTTCCTGTTTAAGCGTTCCTTGCCTCCTTACCTCCTTGGACTGCCCCTTCTGCTGTTCCCCCAGCTGAACCGCCCCACCACCTCTCTCCAACCATAACTCCCACCTTGCCCGCTTCACCATTCCTTCACCATGCCCCTCCCTGGCCCTCAATTTGCCGTTTCCTCTATTATACAGCACCTTCAAATATGGCAACCCGGTCCTAATGATGATCCTAACTTGAGAGGATCGGAACACCGTTGACCGATCATACAGCGCAACTCCCGATGCATCCTCAACTTTGGTTCATGAATAGTCATTTGTCTCCCAATCTTTGAAGAGGAACCATAGTTTTGTATATATTTATTTTTCACTTTGTCACTTTGCGGCCTTCGCTGTGTTTCCACTTGTCACTCGTGCCGTCACTCTTTAATTCACGAGCCCTACATGCACAAAGCCCCCTTGGGTTGCCTTCGCATTTCATGCCACCAATGCTGTTATAACTGTCCTGTATGACCTGTAAAAAAATTATTTTTAATACATAATGCCATGAGCACCTTTGAAAATGTACCGGGAGGCTCTCCTTTTTTGCTACCTTGTAATGTCTTGTACATACCTGTGTATCTGTATTTCTATTAAATCCGGTTGAGACACTGTTGTTTGAAAATGTCTATGTCTGGCATACCAAGGCAAAATATGTACATTTCTCTTTAATTACTCTGTGCAGGTGTGCTGTATTCTGCAACACAAGTACAATGAGGAGAGGCCCTTTAAGGAGAAAGTACTCCTTTCTGCACAAAAACTATCTGACCATAATGCAGGCAGAGTTGTACTGTGGCGCAAAGTAGCCTACATTGATCTAGGCAGCCCAAACTGCGCAAGTGCAGAGAGACAGAAGAATCTTGCCTTTTCTTTGACAATATGGTACAGTTCTACTCTCTCCCTTTTATGCACTGCAGCGCAGCAGCTTCACTTGATGCACTGCATTGAATGAATGGTCTGGAAATATGCCACTCACTGGCATGCAGAAACTCACTATTTGGAAAGTGACACAATTTGCATAAGAAGAGCCATAGTTTACAATCTTCTTCCTCTGTGTATTAGAAAGTAGAGGGGAAGTGGTTCTTTGGACTTCAGCAAATTAAAATTGCTTAGAATATTATACCGTGTTTTTATAGGTTTTCAGAACCACTGCTAAGTAACAAATAACCAAGGAAAATCATATTTCTGAACACTAAATAACCCTTTTGCACCAACAAATAGAGACATTAATTTGTAACAGCAAAGCTTGGTTTGGGTTAAAGTACAAGCATGTATTAAAGATTAATATACAAGGCACTTCATCTATCTCAGAGGCTAGCAACCATTTGTCACTCATAACATTTTGGTAACACTGCTGGCTCATTCAAAGGATTAACACAAGGCCTGGGCGTGGTTTGCAGAATTTTGCTACGCAGAACTTCGCAAAGTTACAAAAAAAGTCCGCGAAGTTCCCCGAGTGGCGGAGTGCAGTGCGAACTGCAGTTTGTGCTGGTATTTCTGCAGTTTGGGTAAAAATTCTACCCGAGCAGAAGTTTGCACTCGCAAACTTACTGTTCACAATCGCAAACTTACTATTCGCAATCGCGAGTAGGTAAAAAACTCTGCTGCACAATCGCGAAGGGGAGTTTTCTGCACTCCGCAAACTCTGTGGAGTCGAAGTGCAGAAAACTCCGCAAACTCGGTGAACGGAGCGAATTTCACCACCTAGGCCTAATTAACAGTTTCCTTGATTTTCATTTGAGGTTTGGGTTTCAGTTTGCTTTTTAGGTCTGACTACAGACAGACTTTAGTGTCTTTGAAGACCCTATGTCACCATACACATCGCACAACACACCCACCACACGCACACAAATACACACACAGCACAAAATACACAAGAATATAAAAACAAACATATACAGAAAGGGCCTTTTCAGCGTTTGTTTGTTTGGTTCAGTCCCTGTAAGGAAACGGCTCAAACTACCACATTTTGATCAATATCACACATATGGTCTTGAGTGGAGCATTTTATCCTACCACAAAGGTACTGCTCCTAAGGAACTAAATATACACACAATATGTGCCTTGGGTGGGTAGCATTAAAGAGAGGCATTAAAGCACTAAGGACGAGAACCCTCACTCACCCAAAGGTAACATGCTTCATCATGGGGCTTCCTCCTCGCACAAGGACTGCAAGGTCTCTTGCGAACTCCCATCAATATAGGGAGGAGCTGAGGTGTTTTCGATGAGCAAGATGGTAATATTGGTGAGTGAGGGGCAGAGTGCAAAAAATGTGCAAGGTGATTAGAAATACGTCCCAATGGGCAAAAATATTTTATTCTGGAGCCCCCTTTGGGTATATTTAAAAACAGTGAAAACAGGGGCTAACAACTACACTATCTCAAAAGGGTCAACATGTTTCTGCCCCTAACTAACTTTATAAGTTCATGGCCATGCTTCAGGACCAGAAATAAACTGCCACTCTGCTTCAACAGTAAAGAAAAGGAAGAGTGGTTAAAATTGAGCATACATTAGACCTGGTGATTCACTGGGTGCGTGAATCTCATCCTCAGGTTTTACTCATGGTACTATATGTAATGCATCTTATTCCACAATTATCCTAACTTATCCCATGAGGATTTACAGAGCTGCTTCATGTAGCAATACGTCTCTGTGTCTCCGGCTCAAATTTTGATATCATCCCAAGGTATAAGTAGTTATCCAGATTGAGCTTTTTTTCATTATCCTGGTCATGTCAGTGATTTTCCATCTGGTAAAAGTGAGAAAGAAGCATTTGTGCAGCCCATAAGTTTTGCCTATGCGAAATCAATTGTCTTTCTCAGTTGTTTTTACATGTTGCACAGCAGTGTGAGCTATTGTGCAACATGGCTTAAAATTAAAAAAAATAGCGCTATGACATGACCAGCAGTGACTATCCGTTTAAGCCATGATGCACAGCAGCCTGCATTACTGTGCGATACGTAAAAAAATAATAGCGCTGGGGTATGGGGGCTAACAAAATGAGGGTGGGAGAGTTTAAGAAAGCAGGAGGAGGGCGGGGGTATGGGTGACATAACAGAGGGCACGGTGGGTTGGGTGACATAACGGCGAGTGGGATGATGGCGAGGGAGTTCAAACAACGGAAGGCAGGGAAGTAAAACAATGGCAGATAGTGGGAGGAGGGTGGGGTCTTGTTTTCAAAAGACAAGGGTGAGCTGAAGAATAGGGACAAACATCTTATTATAGCACATGGAGAGCAGAGGGGCATAGAGCTGACTCTGCAGGAAACCATGCAGATTTGGAGATAGGTAACAGAGAAGGCTAAAACAAATTAAATATTGGTAGGGAAAGAGCAAGATGGCCTGGAGAAAAAGTGATCTCCACTGGGATGAAGGAGAGCTGGAGGAGAGCCGGGGAGATGCCTGAAACAGTGGAAGGCAGGTGGTTGAAAAAATGACTGAGAGCGGGAGTGGGGGGTTGATTTTCAAAACATTGTAGAGCGGGAGTGCCAGGAATATGTAGTCTAGGTATATATTGTATAGGTATGTGGGCACAATTGATACAATCAGAAAAATGGCAACTAATGAGGAATAGAGACGGTCTGCAAAGCAAAGTACTCTGATGGTATGCAGGGAAAGACAGGAAGCAGTACTTGATCCACGCTCCATGGCATGGATACACACAGAACCTGGGGAGGAAACCGGAGGAGAGAAGGAGGCATTGTCTACTAAGAAGCAAGAAAGCAAGAACGATGTAGGAGCCAACCAACGGTAAGTAGAGGTAAGTAAAGGGTGGGCTGTGAGCCCCTTTTAAGTTATTTATTTTATTACAAAATGTTGGACCTGGCCGTTTTTGCTGGGTTATCCCTAAACATTTTGCCTTCTTCCTCCTATTTTTATGACCCTATTTTTGTTGATTTTAGGGCTCTGGGCACTTTATCACTGCTAATCAGTGCTAAAGGCATTGTCCTCTCTCCTTTATCCATGGTATGATTGATTTACACTTGTTTGGCATATTTATTTTACTTGTAATTCCCTTGCAAAGTGGCATCCCATATACCCAGATCCTGTAAATTAAACACTACTATTGGGCCTGCAGCGCTGCTTGTTTGCCCACAGTAGTTGCCATACAAACTTTCCCAGGCCTGCCACTGCAGGACCTGCATGTGCAGTTTACTACTACAATATCTTGGCATTTAAAATTACTTGCAAAGCCTTAAGACTCTCCTTTTATTACATATAGGCATCCCAAAGGTAGGCTTTAGGTAGACCTATAGGCAGGGTGTTGTGGAAGTAAAACAGCCTATTTTGTTTCTCACTACTGTGAGGCCTACCCCTCTCATAGGCTAGCATTGGAAATGCCCTTTTGTGGGTTGAAGTAGTAATTCCTGATCTGAAAGGATTAGCACTGCCATGTTTGGTATTTTTAGAATCCTGTTTACTGGTGCAAGTGGATTTTTCATTACTATTTTAGAAATGCAACTTTTAGAAAGCGGGCATATCTCTGTGCTTATAACTCTAGTGGTTTGCACTGCAGCTTGACTCCAATTTATATCTAGGACAGAGTGACAGTTACATTTTGGTGCATACTTTCTAGATAGCCAAAACACAGGACGGGCTGGGTGTGACAGGAGAGGCATCTGCATCCATCTGCATAATGATGGTCTTCCTGGACTGTGAGAGAGGGAGGCGGGTGGGGCACACTGACATTTGTATAGGCTTTGTTCTGCCCTCACACAAAGAGCTGATTTACCTTCTACTGATGTCTGGAGCCAGGGGTGGGGTTGAAAGGTGGTAGTGTACACTTATAATGTTTTCTTTGAAGTCATCCCTGAAACAAAGGCATTTTGGAGTATAAGTGTAAGGGCTCTGGCCCAAAGTTTTTATAGCACTCTTGGGACCTGGGACTGAACCTATGTCAAAAGTACTGCAGCACTGTTCAATCTGGACTGCTCTTCTACTGTTGCCCTGCTGCCTACTTGTTGGATGACACAAAGGACTTAATGGATTGTTTTTCTGCTTGTTGCCCTGCTGCCAGCTGCTCCTTGACAGTGGGGTCACCAGGCCCTATTGAACTGCCAGGAAACACCACCATTGTTTGCCCTGATGTGCTGGCTGTCTGCCTCCTGGTGCCCCCAAGTGTTCTCCTGGGACTGGGCTATCCCAGAACTGACCATGGGACTCTGAGTCCAGCGACTCAAGTTGCCTCTAAAAAGCGCATAGTGAGCACTTCAGTCTTTTTACTCTTTGTATCTGGCAAATGGTGAGGGCACCAATCTTCACCCTGCTATTCCCAGTGCATGGTGAGCGTGGGCACAGGATTCTTAGATAGCACAACAGACTGCTCTCATTTGCAATAAGGAGCTGTGGCAAGAGTTTTTCTCTGGGTTCCACCCCCAACGTCCGACCTGTCTTGGGCTGGCGCTGTATCTAGATAACCTTCTCCTGCCTTGATGCGGGTGAGTTGCAACTCAGAGGAGAGGATGCCACGCTGATGTTCTATAAAGGCGGACCCCCCCCCCCAGTGGTAGCGTGAGTGTGATTTCCCCTCAACAAGAGTACTAAAGGAGAACTTGCTGCCATCACGCTCCTTTAAGGGTGGTCTGACATCAGCGAGGAACCAAGTCCCACAGGGTTGTTGGTCACAGCTGCACTGCGTGGTCACATAAGCTGCCTTTGTGTTCAACGGGCGGGGGACCCTGCTAGCTCTTTCCACAGGACACTGCAGCTGTATTAGCCCTGTACACAGACTAGGATATGTCTCCCCGCTAAACGATCCTGGTGTGAGCACGTCCCTGACAAGAGAGCTCCAGTGGGCATTTGTCTTGTGTGTGTCATCACCGTACGGAGTGCAGAGCCCCGCACCGCAGAATTACCATAACACTAGAAGTAGGTGCACAGTTCTACTGCGGCCCAAGCCTGCATTATAGTTAGCACCATGATAATGAAGCTCCAAAGTATACCATAATCCTGCTAATAGGAGCGCAGGTACGCTGGGCCCTAGGTTATGTTTATATGTTGATACCAGGTGTTTACCTCAACACAAATAGGACTTAGCAATGAGGTATTCATGGTTCTTATGGGCAGTAGTGATTTATGTGTTTTCCTTAATCACATTCCCTTGTTTACCCTAATGTGGTGATAAATGTATCTGATTTCTATGGGCAGATGAATTTCATTACTAAGGTATTTACCGATCTTATGATGCTGTTTTGCCTGACATCATCAGAATCGGACCTCTATCACAATAATTTAATTTGCTGCACAGTACTTATGTTTTATGTCATTCAGTCTTATTATATATCTACAATATAATCTTTTGTGGTGTATTCATTGTGTCAAAGGTGTGGGTGTTTTACGCAAACGTTTTACACATTGCCTCTGGGGATAACCCTGACTCGTCTTTACCAGGCTACCAGGGTGTGAGCACAGGGTATCTTTGGTGTGTAACTTACTTGCCCTGACTAGAGTGGTGGGTTCTGCCTGGTTTAGGTGCATACCCTAGACAACCAGAAACCCCATTTCTAATACAAGTGATTTTGCAAGTACATCGCAAGCATGGTGCAAGCAAGACATAAAATGAGTGCACAAATACACATCATCAAGCCCCCCTATTGCTGCTTGGTGCTCCATTCCAAGCCAAGTGCAAGACTCCAGTTGATATTCGGTGGCTGCTAAAGACACCCAGGTTGCAATCCTCTAATGGCAACATGTTCCCATTTGAGGCATGATATTTGGCATCTCTAGAAACCACATGGCAGGTGTCAGCACTAGAAACAGGAACAGCTTAACACACATCACCTCACCATGGAGCTACTGTAGTACTTAGTTTGACACTGGAATTGTCATATGCTCCTATTGGTGGCTGTCCCAGACCATTACCTACATCCTCTCTTATGGTATTAAGTGGAAATACTTCAGACCACAGTTATTAATATTTCATGCAACACAGCACGACAGCTTGCTGCACTGTGTGAAAGGGGGAAGGCAGGTATGCACAATATCTAACATGATATGGCACATTCCTGTCCCCTCCTTGTTCTGGCATACTTTTGGCTGCCTAGCACCAACGCAGGCACACTTGCATCATGGTGGAAGGTTACTTGAGTTACAGCCAGGGTTATTTTGGGTAGGAAGGGACACCTTTCTACTCAAAAACAATCCTCTAACTCGTTTTCCTCTCTCTATGTGTGCTTCAGAATGTAGCAAATGTAGAAAGTGAAAAAAAGGAGAAGAAAGAAAGATATTTCTTCTTGTTATGCCTACCCTGGGAAGGTGTAGCATTTTGACACATTCCTAGGTCTACCACTCATGGTAAAGCTGGGAATGCACCTAAATCACCTTTCTGGGACAGAGTAACACAAGGCAGCACAAGGTGCTGCCTTGCATTACTCCAGATTCACCAAACACCAAGTGGCCTGGCATGGATTGGTAAAACTGACTTTAGTGTTGTGTTGCCCTTGTTCTACTTTGCGTGACACAAGGGTAATGCAAAACTTTGATTAATCTGGCCCCTCAAATTTTGCTAAGGTGAGGCCGATATGCTGCATGTGCAGAATAGACTTCAAGGGCCTTCAGCACTCCTGCCATTGTCTTCTGCGTTGGCCAGGAGCAGCATTGCCGGCCCGGCTTCCCTGCACATGGATGTACTTATTGCTCTGTTTGCCCCAATAGTAGTAGGAGGTGCACACACAATGGTCCTAGATCCATGTAAGTGGGCATGGTTCACCTTTCTGCCTGATGTAAAAACTGGACAGTCCACAGCAGTCTACGCACTGGCATTCTGCAGGTAGCTAGGCACCTAGATTTCATTCCTGGGCAGGATCAATGTCCTACTTTGACCTCTGTTCTGGGCCATATGACACCTGCAGATAGCACACCAGCCAGCTGGAAATCTTTGTGGGATGGACCAGTGTGGTGTTGGGGAGAACTATCCTAAGGCTCCTGTGTATAATTTCAGGTAGCTGAGGGACATAGCATCAATGGAGAACATGTTTACATTCGTTTAAATACACAGATGTTTTGGGCCAAATAATGTTGTGTAATTTTGTTTTAGAGATCAGAAAATCTAAACTCCTACTCCGGCAATTTTCATAATGTTCATATTTTATTATAGCTCCACTAGTTAGCTCTGCTGTACTGTGGAAGTACTGACAATTTTCATAATGTTCATATTTTAGTATAGCTCCACTAGTTTGCTCTGCTGTATTGTGGTAGTACTGACATCTGGTAGCACTGCCATGAGTAGATACATATTGGAGTCTCTGTGGACTTTGTGGATTTCTGTCACTGTAATTGTGCAAGACATTATGTGAGTGTGTTAATTAGGTCACTGGAATGTGTAGTGTTTTATATGTAGGAGTCTCACTGGTTTCTGGCTCAGGGATAGTGCTTCACATGCTGGGAGCTAAGTAGGTTATTGGCAATTGGATGATCTGCATGCTTGAGTGAAGTTGACCATTGGCATAAGGATGGTGTTTCACAACATTGGTTTGAACTGGGGTAATGGTATAAGGATGGTGATCTATATGCTGGGGTGGTAGGTTGTTGTCACGGGAATGCTGCTTTCCATTGCAAGGGCCACTAATGAAGGAAGAAGATATGGGCTGAATCACAAAGGTAAATTTACACATGTAAATTGACTCTTGTGTAAATGTACTCTTACACTTTGTAGTAACTTTACTACTTTTAGCTTTTTGCCATTTCTACGTGTAAAGGTTACTCCAAATTGTAGACCTCTCAGTTCCAATTGTTGGCAATGTGTGGTGCTGGATCTACTCCAGGTCAGAGCAGAGTCAATTTGCAAATGTTTAGGGACCTTTTTGCAAGTAGTAAATTTAGAAGGTCAGTTTGCGAATCACAATGACCTTAATATTTTGTGGTTAGGTGTATGTACCTCACTAAACCTCCTATAGACCACCTGACAGTTCCTTAAACTCCTGCCATTCACCGACTCCCCATCCATAAAACACCACACAAGCACATACACTTGACAGTCAAATATCAAACATTGTCACTAATAGGTTGCTAGTCTAATGGCTTTGGATGATTGTTCCTCCATATATCTTGATTACTTCAGAATTTGAACTGGGTGGTCTGTCTGGTACTGCTGGACATAAGCATCTGCCTAAGAAGCAATTGGTGGGGGGAGAGGAATTTGAATTTAATCACTCAGTTGGTCATTTTGTAAGGGGTGCAGGGTTTGTACCTGGTTTAGGATTACATTTCATAATGTATTCTCATTTAATTGTACACCTAATTTCCTGCCTTCCCTTTAAGATGCTTTCACACGTGCTGTAGGCAGGAATTGTGACGTTAAAACAAATTCAGCGCTACATACACTGCAAACATTAATCCATCAAATTGGTTTTACTCTTTACCTGTCACATTCAAGCTGATTTTGGTTTCTTTTTGGTCTCTATTTGTTCCAACATAACAAATGTACTCTTCTTCGTCGTCCAATCTTAGGTTTCTCAGTTTGAGAGACGCATTTCCATTTCGAAATCCATTTTGGAATAAGTGGGTTCTGTTTAAATACTGTTTGTCTTGCTTTTCTGGGTGATCTTTGCCCTTGTAATAACTGTGTACAACTGTCGTGCTGGGTGTCATCCGTTGCCAGTGTATTACGATATTTTCACCAGGTGTAAAAGAACAAGGTAGTACAACATCTTCAGACACTCTCCCAAGAACAAACTTTTTATCTTCGTGCACTGGAAAAAGATCATAAAACATAACATTAATTTAATAACATCCACAGTAATCAAATAATTCAGAAATACGGCTCATATGTGGTTGTGCTTTATGGTAGTGAGTAGTAATGAACCCCTATTGATGGTTCCATGCATTTCAATTATGTGGAGTGCCTGGGGGTGGGGGTTATAATGTTATACAGAAGGACAGGACAGTGAAGGAGGCTGAGCATGTCATTTTAATCAAGTCGGGAAGCCCGCCAGAAATCCCGGACAGCAGTGGCTCTAGACTACGCTCCTCTGCACTTCTGCCCACCATATTTTGAGATCCCATCTTAGCAAGCAGTGATTTGTCTGCCTTCAGAGCAGCTGTAGTGCAGCAATTGCTTCAAAGGAAGAGCACTATAGGCAACATGTACCATGACTTTTAGCAGTCACAAATGGAAAATCGGTTGGTTTGCGACTGCAAAAACGCCGTTTGGCATGACCAACCCTATTTTGCGAGTTGGTAGCCTATGCGAGGCGGTCCTCCATGAGGGTAATACCCACCACGAGTTCTCAGTATGGGCAAAGAGTTGTTGGTTCTGTGTTTGTGGGATTTGTGCTCTGAGGGGCTATGGCTTCGGCAGGTTGGGGTTGCTGGAGTGGGTGGGATAAGGGGTGGGGGGATGTTTGACTGTTTACAAAGACCGACAGCATTGCATATGTATACCGTCATAGGTTCTCCGCTGAGATGGACAGCCATTGTTACGTTTGTTCTCTATACTGCGAGTGGGCAGGCACCGCAAGCAGCATTGGAATGTACATGGATGAAAAATATTGCATTATCTGATGGTAATGGGTTCTAGGAGTGAGGGCAGATTGTGCTTAAACGTTCTTACTTGGAATATACGGGGGTTCTCTAAGCCTCGGAAAATCAGACAGGTTTTTGCTAGTCTCACCAGATGGAACATTGACATGGCATTCATACAGGAGTCACACCTCGCACCAAACACACACGCAAACTTGGGGTCGAGATGGGCAGAGTCCGCATACAGGGCCTCCTATTCTTCCTACTCCCGTGGGGTGCTTATTTTGATTAAGAAAGGGGTCAATTTTGAGGCGCAGCATGTTACGCATGATCCCTCTGGAAGGTACGTGCTGGTGACAGGTACATTGAGAGGTCAACGTGTGACATTCCTCAACGTATATGGTCCGAACACTGACGCTCCGGAATTCTTTCGGGAAGTCTGGGGTCACTTGCAAAAATATACTAACACGCACATATTATGCGGGGGGACTGGAATGTGACATTGCAGGATGGGCTGGACCGCTCCACACATTCGCTAGAACAGCACAAGCAGTCGCGGCTGATGATGGGTCACATGATGGAAGACCTGGCCTTAGCTGATCTTTGGAGGCTGCAACACACTGACGCGCCAGGCGCCACACACATTACAGCGTCTCACAATAGCTGGTCCAGGTTGGATTACTGGCTGGGTTCTAGGGACATGGCTCTGTGGGTTCGCAAGTTACAGGTACTACCCCACACATTATCGGACCACAACCCTGTCCTGTTGCAAATGGAACTTCCACGTTACACCCCCCCCCCCTTTCCAGTGGCGGTTTAATTCCCAGGCCCTCTCGGACGCAGTCTATGCTGACACCTTAAAAAAAGCGATAAAGGACTGCTTTGATATTAATGCACAGACGACGGAAGACCCGTGCCTTCTCTGGGAGGCATTCAAAGCCACGATTAGAGGTGACTGTATTGGCACCACCATAGGGGTACTCAAGGACATCAGGAGCCAGATTCGTCGCTGCGAGAAGCAAATGAGGGAATTAGAATTGTTGTATGAGACGACACAGGATGTTTCACTACTATCTGGGTTGCGCGACTTGCATACTGAACACGCTGACTTTCTACAGTCAGAAATAAAGTACTTGGACCGTAAGCATGTAGCTAGAACCTTTGGAGAGGGGGGTAGGCCAGGGAGTACGCTAGCACGGAAAATTTGTGAGGGGCGAGGACAGTCGGAAATACTCAGAGTAAAATCTAAAGAGGGTATATTACAAACACACCCCGCAGATATCCTGAAATGCTTTGTGGACTCCTTTAGCTCGCTCTATCAATCGCAACCTACAGCGCCAGCAGAAGAAACGTATGCATATTTACATGATGTAGCGATTGGCTGGCTATCGGATGCACAAAGGGAATATTTGGCTAGGCCCATAACGGTGGAGGAGGTAACTGAGGTGATCAATTCACTACCAAATGGCAAGGCGCCGGGCCCTGACGGGTACACCTCTGAATTTTATAAACAGTTTGCAGACATTATCGCTCCCTATCTGGTGGACATGTATGGCACCTCCTTTGAGAAATCAGTGCTTCCCCCCACTCTGCGAGACGCACTGGTCATCGCTCTCCTAAAGCCGTCCAAGGATCCGGAGGAATGTGATTCCTACAGGCCCTTGTCCTTGATTAACGTGGACTCGAAAATCCTTGCTAAACTTATAGCGGTTCGGTTGTCCCCTTTGATGACCCGCCTGGTCCTTCCGGATCAGTCGGGGTTTGTGCCGACCAGATCCACCTCGCATAACACCAGATCCCTGTTTGCACTCTCGCATTACCTGGGTCCCTCGGGTAAAGTGGTGGCTGTCATGCTTGACGCCGCGAAAGCATTCAATTCCATTGAATGGCGCTATATGATTACCGTCCTAAACAGAATGGGGTTCCCTAAACGGTTTGTTCAATGGGTATCCTTGCTCTATACAAAACCATGCGCCAGGGTCCGGATCAATGGCTTTGTCTCGGCTCCGTTTGACATTGAACGTGGCACGCGTCAGGGCTGCCCACTATCACCCCTTTTATTTGCGCTAGCGCTGGAGCCCTCAGCATGCATAGTGCGACAGAACTACAAAGAATCAGCATTGCAATTCATAACCAGGCCGCTTCACATTTCGCTCTACGCGGACGATATGTTACTATACATCCGTGACCCTGCCACCCATCTAAACCCGCTGCTCAGAGAGTACATCCGGTTTGGCGGACACTCGGGATTGGCGATTAATTGGGCCAAATCCTCCATAATACCTCTGACTGACACTACATCGCCCTTTGCAGTGGATTTCCCATTGGAATGGCAACAGGACCCGATTCGCTACCTAGGGGTCATGTTTCACAGGGATCCGGAGGTGGTCCTGCGAGCAAACTATGGGGTGGTACTCTCAAAGCTTGAAGATAAAATCCAACGTTGGATCCACTTGCCGCTCTCACCAGCTGATAGAATCGCAATCGTTAAAATGAACGTGTTACCCAAATTGTTATACCTGTTTAATAACATACCAATCACGCCGACACAGGAAGTTTTCCGCCGCATTAATTCCCTGGTGCAGACTTTGATATGGGCAGGTAAACAGTATTGATTTGCAGACACTAACACTCCCATTTGCACAGGGCGGCTTCAGTGTGCCTGATTTTCTCCTCTACTACCTTTGTGCCCAGGCGCAATATGCAGCATATTGGTACCATAAGGTCCCCTATCTCACACATGCGGCCATAGAAGAGGGAGATGCTCATCCTGTCCCCCTATCTGCAATCATATCGCACACAAGGCCACCACTGCATGCAAAAGACATAAACACTGTGGACACCATGGCCAGGGCATGGCACAGGCTTGGACAGTTGGCTCACAAAACCCCGCTGTATGCACCGGACATGCCATTACAACATCATCAGGCGTTGTCCGTCACTAGTGAAAAGGTTGGCATGTCCTTGCTGAGTAGAGCTGGTATTGACAAGCTTGGTGATGTTTTTAAGGCTGGCACGTTCATAGGCCTCGACCAATTGACTTATATCCAAAACCAGACTCCCATGTTCCGCTTCACGTACTATAGGTTGACCAGAGCGTTGAGGGAACATTACCCGACATTCCCCACAGAGCCGGAATGCCTTGCACCTCTGCAACTACTGATTACTACTAATGACCTTTCCCATCTGGTGTCCAGGCTATATACAGCTGCACAATCTGAAATATCGGGGCACACACTTAAGGCCAAGGGGCGGTGGGATGTGCTACTAGACACTCCATTAACAGATGAGGAATGGCAAAGTACCTGCGCGTTAACACAGATACTGACGCCAAATGGTAACCTGAGAATCATACATTTTAAATTTATTCACCAATCCTACTACACGCCCACAAAACTGCTTAAGTTTGGCTTGCGGGAGGAAGACAGGTGCAAGAGGTGTAACAGAGAGGGTGCGGATTTTGTACATCTGGCCTGGGATTGTGCGAAGGTGGCGAGGTATTGGGGAGAGGTCACTACCACACTAGCTGTCATGTTGGAGGAAGGGGTGCAGTGCACGCCCAAGATCTGTTTACTGGGTATAGTGCCCCAATTCAGGGCGTTGAAATGCAAGTTCTGTGCAATTGCTTTACTTTTAGCGAAAAGACAGGTGGTGCAATGTTGGCACAGCCGTAAGAAAGACGAAGAAAACATGGCTTCATGATATGTCCACCTGCTGGGACAAACTGCAAACCTATGAGGAGCAACTACCGGCGAAATCTAGGCCAAAGGACATATGGTGTTTCTTAACAGACTACCTTAACTCACTGCAGGACAGTGAGGAAGACTAGCTCATCTTCTGTCTCGTTCAGACATGGGTAATGTTTGGTGCACAAACTCATAGCAGATGGCGGCTGACCCTTGTGGGGAACCGGAACTATTGTCGAATTGGAGATATAGGTTGTGAATGATAGAACTGTAAGGTCTTAAGTTGGGGTATGTTGCATTGGTTTTTTTTTGCTCTATAAAATGATAAAATGTAAGACTCACATCATCTGTCAGCAGAAGCCCTACGGAAGGGTCGAAGGGTGGCTCTACCTACAGATTCCACGCTCTTCGTCGTAGCGCATTTGTTATTTGTTGAATGATCATAATAACGTGGCGAGCCGGCCCCAGGGTTGTAGGCTCATGCTGTGTACTTTGCTTTGTGTTAATAAAGGTCTTACACAAAAAAAAAAAAAAGAAATATAGATGCAAATATAAAATTAAACCTGCCAGAACTAGTTGGAAACAAAACTTTTTAAATGGTGTCCAACAAGTAATAGCACACTCTAGACAATTGTAAAAAGAAAAGTATTCAAATCAAGAAATTAGTGAATCTGACTGGAAAACATATACGTCTTCTTTGAACTCTATGGCAATAATGGAGGAATTTCAAAGACACCAGTCGTGATGGAACACCGCAGTCCCGTTAATCCTCTCTCCAGCCCAATCCCAACTTCTTATCCCAGTGGAAAATGTATCAGCTAGAAGCTGGTCAAATATCCGGAAAAAGACATTAACAATAAGCCTGGGGATAAGGTGTATACATACTAATTGCAGTGGCAATTCCCCGTTTTCAGGAATAAAAACAGTGCCTCATTTCTAGTTGGCAGCAAGTTTCTCATACTCAATTTACCAATGGTGAAAGTATTGGTAATTCCAGGTACAAAATTAACGATGTAGGATTGCAGGACATTTTGTAATAGAACTCTTGATGAATTATTTTGAAGCATTTGAATTCGTATTTTGTAACTCTACTAGACCATCTCACATAATAAATTAAATGAAACATCGTGCTGATGCTCATTTTAAGTAAAATTGTCTATGAATGGCATAATTACAATTTGCAATGATTCTTATTTCAAAGTCAGCCTATATCAGGCAGGTGAATTGGCCTAGTCCTGCTAACAGCTCCTTATCAAGGATAAGCAGATGCTAAGATAAGCTATTTGAATTTAGTGCGATTATTATTTTGTTCACTTTAGGCTTTTCTGCCAGTTTTTCTCCACCTCAGACACTGGTCTGACTAGCTGGGGTGATTTCCAGGCTTTCTGCATAAGACATGTCAGCACAATCCTTTGGTAGCCCTATACCTTTGCTGACTGTCTAGCCAGTTCGCTAAGGATTAACATGTGTTAAAACGTACTTCCTGTTGTAATTTTTTTCCTCCATATCTGGCCCCCCTCTATATCTGACCCACTCACGGGCACAATCTCTCCATCTCACTCCTTCTGGAGCAACCTTCATCTTTCTTCTATGAAGCGCCAATATATGGTGATTTATGACCAACACATTTGAGAAATAAATACAAAGCACCGCTGTAGCAATTTTTGGGTTCTGGTATGTTATTTGAGAGTGTTCTTTCCCCGTACTCTACATAATAGGAAAATTGGTGTGCATTTTTGGCCCCAGGTTATATCGGATATCCCTTTAAAATAATGAATATCTTCTTTACAAGATTATAATTGAGTATGGGACCATTGTTGTTTATATCGCTCGTTACCCAGGTCCGTGGACTATTGTGGGTTATCCCATTATAATATAATGCACTTACATTAGTGGACAACATATACCAGGCCAGCCTCGAACACTAAGTAACACGAGCATAGATAGCGTATCGATTGGCCATTCTCAGCCATTGAATGTCCGTAATCTTTTCAATAAATAGAGGTAGTAAAACGTGATTAGTCAGCATGTTTGTCCAGCTCTCTGTCAGACCAAGAAAACACAACTAACCTTGAAATCTCGAATCCACAGGAGTGAAGGTGTACCCACAATCTCCCAGAAGGTAGTGCCTCTATGAGGTTATATCATATCTCAATTGCAGGCAACGGTCCTCCAGGGGATAAGGGAAATATTTTTCTGAAGGACCACCCCAAATAAAGATGGTTGGACTGCATGCACTAAAATAAGGCAGTGACCTCTCACTCTTTAACTGTAGGGACAAACTCTGCATAAAGAAAAACCAAAAAGAAAATAACCTATTAGTGTGGCGCTGACTTCATTCATGTGCAAACTTCTCCCTCCCCCTTCTAGTACATTCTCCATATATAACTATATATCCACTCACCATAAAATCTCCCAACATGAAATAATAAAAGCAAAACTTTCCATAAACACCGGAAAAACACTGTTTCTATAGTTTTAATGGTGCAAAAATGTGTAACCACTGATAACCACTGTTTTTTTAAGGCATTGAAATCACTTGAAAATACTGGGGAAAAACACCAGAATTTACCAAAAATCGAAACTAAAACAAGAAAGCCTAATTGTGATCTATTGCCAGAAGGGCATCATCCACTACATGTAGTATTGATGTTTCAGCACTCTGATCTGGTCTGAACCCAGATTGGCAGTGGGAATGAAGCTTAAATTCTGCAATGTATTGGCGCAGTCGTTGTTGCACACATTGTTCTAACATATTTGGCTGATAGAGGAATATTGGTCACAGGAAAAAAATTATTTGGGTTGAAACGGTATTCTGTCTGGTTTTTTTTTTTTTTTTTTTAGTGTTGTCAGATTTTGAGACCTTCAGTGCTGCCGCAGCTGTTCAAAACTTTTCGGACAGCCAGTCAGCCATTGGAGGAGGTGGGCAGTGCGTGTTTGCCTTTCAGTAGGAACATTTCCTCCACGGCCCTCTTGATAACAACAGCCTGAACTGTCAGCAAGGTATGCAGAGTGACACTTTTTCTAAGAACCTGCAGACCGCTAGTTGCTCTTCCACATGCTTTCCTAGGGTCGCGCATAGAAAAAGATTTAGGGTGTCAGTCTTTTTTTTAAATTTATTAATTTTTATTTTTATTTAATTACACATTGTATCACATACATAATACATATATTATACATTTGTCAAATAATTTTAAATTTATACTTAACCAGATCTGGTTTGATGAGACTACTCCTATTATGGAATACAAAAGGGAAATAATAAAATACATTTACACAATATCCACCTGGGCTTGTGGTTTACAGGTATCTGTATTTCCTAAACCATTTCAAAACAAATAAATTACTATATTGCCATGGTCTCTTTGCATTTCGCAATTGGCTCCCAAATGTTTAATCCTAACTTTCTTCCCCTTTTCCCCTTGTGTGAGTATATTGCCTTTTCCAAATTATACATGCCTAATAAATTTGAAAGCCAAGTTTGCATTACTGGGGGGGTCTTATCCAACCATGCTCTTGCTATTGACAGCCTTAATACTGCGGTGGCAATAAACATAAATTCTTTATAGGTATAATCTTCCCCATATCCCTCCCCAGCAATATTAACAGCGGTGTCAATTGTACTCGTATTCTTAAAGTATTACCCATAAATTCTTCTATATTTTTAATCATAGTGTGTAGCTGGGGGCAGGTAGCAAACATATGGACAATATCTGCATCTACAGCATTACAGCGAGGTCAGGTGGTACCAGTCGAACCTCCCCATTTAGCTATTCTAGCCGGTGTGTGGTACAGCGAAAACAGAGTCTTGTAATGTTGAGATTGGAGGGGACCCGAGCATAAGATGGTACGACCCAGGTCAAGTGATTCCGCAAAATGTTCAGTCTCCCCCCCCAGTTTTTCAACCCATTTGTTACTAAAGTTATCCATGTCATCCACCTTCCCTTTTGCAAGCTTTGCATAAAAAGATCTTATTGTACAATCCCCTCCTAATACTATTTTCTCCAGTATTTCATTGCGGCTAAAGCCCGCTGCCCCACCCCACTTATTGCTGAGAAAGCTCCTTATCTGTAGAAATTTAAAAAAATCCCTACTCCCCAATCTGTATTATCCCTTTTTGCGCCCATCCAGCCATTATTAAATCAGCAAAGACTTCCGCCGGGAAAGATTTGTTCTTGTATAGCCTGATATACCTATTATACCTTCCTAGGTTCGCCTTTTTTAAAAAAGCATTCGATATCTTAACTGCTGCTTCTTCGGTCTTAAATCTAGTCCTTTTGTAATACCCAAATTCTACACAATTTAATAAACAATTTTCTGTCTCGACCCCCAACACTGCAGAATACACTTTCGTGGACATGGTCGTAACTCTTTCCTTGAGTCCACCACCCCCGATTAGTCCCTGCATGTACTGTAATACTGCTGCCATTTGGTACATTCTAAAATCAGGGGCCCCCCACCCCCCTATCTCTCTTGGAAGGGTCATATAACGAAATGCATGCCGGGTCTTCCCATGTGCCCAAATAAATCTATTCAATACATTCTCTAACAAATTAAACCATTTAACTTCAAAAACCAAAGGAATAGTTCTAAAAAAATAAAGAAATTTGGGCAGTATCAACATTTTTATTATATTAGTGCATCCCAACAGGGAAAGATGAAGATTGTTCATTCTCTCTAAGTCACTCTTTACCTTAAAAATTAATGGAGCCATATTACTCTCAACTACTACTCTCAAGTCCGCCGTTAGTGAGACCCCCAAATATACTGCCGAGCTAACAACTCTGTTATCATCGCACCTAGTATATGTATTCTTTATAATCTGCGTTTTGGCTCTGTTCAAACTATACCCAGATATCTGCCCAAACAATAGGGCCTCCGCTTCTACCTCTTTTATAGCTAAGGTAGGGTTCGATGTTAAAATTGCTACGTCGTCTGCGTATGCTAGTGTCTTCACTATACAGTTATTTACTTTTATTGGTGGTATATCCAGATTAGATTCAAAACGCCGCAAAAACGGCTCCAAATATAGCGCGAAAAGAAGAGGTGAGGAAGGACACCCTTGCCTGGTCTGTCTGTTTTTCTGATGGTGATGGGGGGCATCAACTGTTTTAGGCAGTCTGGCATGAACTTTGAGACAGAGAAGAATTGATTATTGTTGTCCATATGGGGACATCTATTTGACAGACTATAGTCTAGCATTTTGAGGGAAGAGGATCATTGAAGTGGTTATTCCGTTTTACAGCTGAAGGTGTATTGGCAATATCATTATGGTCATGGAGCTTGAAGTTTGACCTTTGTGTTTTATGCTTTTTAGGCTTTGTCTATGAGGTGTGTATGGGTTCATCATTTTGATATGGGAAAGGGCCAGTGAGGTTATCTTTATCTATCCCGAGCTCACTTTTCAAAGAGTTGACTTTGGGTGTAAAGAAGGCTGATAATTCCTCACAGCTCAGTTGGGATCTTAATAATTCTTGCAGGGATTTGGCCAGTTTATTACATTGTTGTTTTATCATATCTAAGAGTTTATGAGATCTGTTTTTAGAAATATCCAGTTCAGTTCTAAAGAATGCTTTTTTGTATCTGAGAACACCTTTGTTGTATGTGTTTCTGGTCTTTCTAAGGAGCTTTAGCTGAGGGGAAGAAGGGTGCTGTCTCTACTTCCTTTCAGATAGTCTCAGACTTTGCTTTTCTTCATTTAGCATCAAATTAAACAAATGAGTTTTATCTTTTTCCTGTATTCCTTTAAGTTTTAAAGCTGCAATCATTTTGATTATATTCATCATTGTTGAATTATAGTGTTCCATAATATCGCTAATGTTTACCATGTTACACAACTTTAGAAAGTCTACAAAAACAGATTGTGAGAAATCAGGACAGGTTTGCAGTGTCCCCCCACTTTTCTGCCATCATTTACACTACTAAGAATCTGGTTTATTGACTATGGCTGTGCCCTGGGCTCTGCTAACCAGACCCAGACTCTGGGCCTGTGCTCTGATTAAAAGTACATGTAATTAGGTATAGTTCAAATTGGTACTGACAACCTACCTGTAAGTCCCCAGTATATGGTGGAGCATGTTGATTTTGAGGCCCTATGGAGTTAATGTACTTATGCGTGCACTACTGTGTTGTCTGCTGTCATTTATTTTAAAGGCAGCACAGCTTTTCAGGCTGCCTTTACATTCAATTTATATGCAGATTCGGCTTTTGATTTAAAAGTACTTCCAGGGGCACGGGGAAATGAAACTATAAGCATGACCGTATAAAAGATGTTTTATAAGTCCTGGTGAGGGAAATTCTGCAAATGTGTGTTTATCTACTGTAGATAGCTATCTCCATAAGCTAACACTGGAATATTTTATTTAAATATAAATAGTGACAGGAGCAATGTAAAAATGTCATTTAAGGACCTACATGATAGTTATGATAAATCCAACAACTTTCCACTGTTAGATTCATAATAACTATCACAGACATCAAGATATTGAACTTTCTTTTATGTAGGCCAAAATTCAGCCTTCCTGCTGCCCTCTCCTGATTGGCTAGCCTCTCCCAGGCTGAAACAAGCTGTCTTAATGAGGAGTGAATGAGCCTACTGGAGAGACAAAGGATTTCCCATGGGCGGGGAACTGCAGCTGCACAAGCAGAAGGCAGGATAAGGGAGGAGTGGCAAAATAAAATTTGTCAAACACGACGCACTTTAACGTCACACGGAGCAGGAACAATCAAATGGCAGCTAGACCTCTCAAGGAATATCTGGCAAAAGAAGCACAGCACAATGTTTAGTAACACGGGGCGTAGTCCAAATCCAATCATGGAATGTAAGCCAATGTAAGCCAACTATGGACTTACCATTAGTAATAGAATAAAAAAAAACCAATAAAAGGTTCAGTCAAGGTCGCAATAAATTATTCACTTGCTCAACCCTTGGTAGCTGGCAACAAGCAGGAAGGCGTAACTTTGGAAATAGGTGTGTAAAACATTTAAAAACACCAATATATTAACTAAGAAAGACACAATACACAATTATAATCCAACATCAAATTATACAAATAGGCTATATTATTATAAACAAATAGACACCAAAATGAAAAAAAATTCAATGTAGGGATCTAGAGATATGAATTTTTAAAGATTAAAAGTAAAACTAGTGATTAGAAGGAAATAGCACTCAAAGGGCTAAAAAAGGTTGTGTTGGACCAGGCTAATGTCGATAGATCTTTACACTTACTTCTAGAAGAGTTTCTTGATGCAGGAAAGTGGTCCCCAGCACCAGTCATGGGTTCAGATGCTCTTGTTTTCCTCTTGGGGCCTGGGCCTACAACTCCCACAATGCATCTGGTCAACTTCTGGAACTTTTTACAAAAGTTACTCCAAACTTCTTTAAACATTCGGAAATTCTTTCTGAAGTTACCTTGTGGGTTAATAGAGTCCAAACCACCAATCCAAGGGTCTAGATACTCTCAGATGGACCTTGGGATGTTGGCACTACGTTTCCCACCATGCACCTGGCCAAATCCTTATAAGTCCACTGAACTCACTTCAGGATGGGGACTTGGTGGAGATGAAGCAAATGGCCTCTACTTACTGGTTGCTTGCAGGAAGTCCACTTTTTAATCCTTGTGAAACAAGACAAAATTCTTAGGGTGGTAGTATCAAAGTGTGCAGCAGGCGCAGTCCTAATGAGTGCTGACCTATGGGGGTGCAGACCAGGGGTTCCATCAAGGACAGTTCTTCTTCTCTTGATTTTACCCGGCAGGGATCTGAGTTGCTAGGCAACTCTTCCATATGTATGCAGTGATCCTGGTCATTATGCATGGAGCTACCTTGGCCAATGGGATGCAGGGTGCCAACCGGGTGTTTGACCACTCCCTCCAAAGTGTGGCATATTCTTGTCCCAGAAAGCACCATTCCTCCAAAATCCAAGATGGAGAACATTTTCTCCTGAATTGAGAGATCAGGCCTAGCTTAGATTCCCTAACACTCTCCTTCCACCCCTCTCCCTAATCTAATTACAGGGGCTCCTATGCGCCTTGGGTTGCAGGATGTAGGGGATGAGGCTGTACTATGCTAAAGTGTCATTCTCCCTTTAAAGACCAGCTTTGCCACCCCTCCCAAACTAACTATGAGAATTGTGTAATTCATTTTAGGTATGGGTTGTGGGGTTTATTGGAGTAAAGGGTGGAAAGTAATTTATTTTTCATTAATTCATTATTAGTTGTTAATTGATATTAATGAATGAATTGTAAAGTAAATATGGAAAGTGTGTAAATACTTTTACGTGTTTGTTGTGGGGTTTATAGTGGTAAAGGCAGCAAAGTAATTTGTGTCTAATTAACTAATAATTAGATGTTAATTAATAAAATAATAACTAATTGATATTTATTTAGGGTATTTTTTTATTTTTTGTGTGTGGCTTTTACTTTTAAAGGGGTAAAGGGTGGGTATTAAATCAATTTTACTTACTTCATATTTAGTTGTTTATTATTAATAGTTTTAAAATAAAAATATGTTTTAATTTTGTAATTCATTTTTTTACAGTTTAATTTGAGCTGTGTGTTGTGATTATAGGGTTAAAGTTTGGGAAGTTAATGTTTATTACTTTTATGTGTTTTAAAATTAATAATATTTTTTGAATTAGTAATTAATTATGTTAATCATGGAAGTAAATTCTTTTTTAATTTAGATGTGAGTTGTGATTTGCTGGTGTTATAGGGTAGGAGATAAAATAAATAAATGTATGTAATATTTAATGTTTTTCTTCGTAAATGTTTTCCAGTTGCAAATATTTGTTTATAGTTTCTTTTTTATTTAATTTCATGTAATATTTTGAGGTATTTGTCATATGTATTTAACATTATGTTATATTTTTAAAAAATGTATAATGTTAAATATATTTGTATTTTAATTTGTCACATATTTATATATTTTTTAATTTATTTTATAGTTTTTTGTTTTGTTAAATATTTTTTATTTTATAGTAGTTTTCACCCCTTTGCTATCTAACACTTTCCCTACTGTTGCACTCACTGGAGTGGGAATAGTACATTTTACCCCTCCACTATCCAACACTTTCACTACTGTTACACTCACTGGAGTGGGAATAGTAATTTGTATCCATCAGATATCCAACACTTTCTCTACTGTTGAGCTCACTGGACTGGGAATAGTCATTTTTACTCCTCCGCTGTCCTAGACTTTTGGTTGCACTGACTGGATTTGGAATAGTAAATTTTATCCCTTTGCTATCCAACACTCTCCCTACTGTTGCACTCATTGGAGTGGGAGCAGTAATTTTTACCCCTCTGCCATTCAATATTTTCCCTACTGTTGCACTCCCTAGCTTAGGAATAGCCATTTTACCCCTCCACTAGCCAACACTTTCACTACTGTTACATTCACTGGAGTGGGAATAGTTATTTTTTATCCATCAGATATCCAACACTTTCTCTACTTCTGAGCTCACTGGAGTGGGAAAAGCCATTTTTACTCCTCCGCTGTCCAAGACTTTCGGTTGCATTGACTGGAGTTGGAATAGTAATTGTTATCCCTTTGCTATCCAACACTCTCCCTACTGTTGCACTCATTGAAGTGGAAGTAGTCATTTTTACCACTCTGCTATTCAAATTTTTCCCCACTGTTGCATTTCTTGGAGTGGGAAAAGTAATTTTTACCCCTACACTATCCAACACTTTCCCTACTGTTACACTCACTGGAGCTGGCAATAGCAATTTTTAACCCTGCGCTATCAAACATTTTCTCTACTGTTGCACTCACTGGAGTGGGAATAGTAATTTTTACCTCTCCGCTATCCAACACTTTCCCTACTGTTGCACTGACTGGAGTTTGAACAGTAACTTGAATCCCTTTGTTATCCAACACTTTCCCTACTGTTACTCTCATTGGAGTTGGAATTGGAATAGTAAATGTTACCCTTTCGCTATTCAACATTTTCCCTACTGTTGAACTCATTGGAGTGGGAATAATATTTTTTACCCCTGCGCTATCCAACACTTTCTCTACTGTGGCCCTGACTGGATTTGGAATAGGAAATGTTATCCCTCCACTATCCAACACTTTCCCTACTGTTGCACTTATTGGAGTGGGAATAGTAATTTTTACTCCTCTGCTATCCAACACTTTCCCTACTGTTACACTCACTGGAGTGGGAATAATAATTTTTACCCCTCAGCTACCCAACACTTTCCTCACTGTTGCACTGACTGGAGTTGGAATAATACATTTAATCCCTCTGCTATCCAACACTTTTCCTACTCTTGCACTCACTGGAGTTGGAAGTATACATTTTACTCTTTCACAATCCAACACTTTCTCTAGTGTTGCACTCATTGGAGTGGGAATAATTATTTTTACTGCTCTGCTATCTAACACTTTCCTTACTGTTGCATTGACTATATTGGAAAATGTAAGTTTAACATTTTTTAAATAGTTTAATGCTTACATTTATAATATAATGTGTTTTAATATTATTTTATGTTATTGATATAACTATATACATATATATATTTGTAAATTGTTATATAAATATAACATTATAAAATAAATAAAAATTAATAGTTGAATAATTAAAAAAAAAAATATATATATATATATATAAATATATATATATATATATATATATATATATATATATATATATATATATATATATATATATATATATATATATATATATATATATATATATATATATATATATATGTATATATATATATATATATATTCACTGAAAAAACCATAGGTTATAGACCATATATAGTTAGGAATTAGCATTTACAAAACCTTATTTTACTCACACAAAACCATTGAAATTCGCATATATAGTTAGTTGCACTAACTATATATCGCGCACCCGCAATCCACTGCTGATGATGCCACATATTACATCATTCATGACATGGTCAGTGACATCACTGATGACATCACTGAGGACATCTCAAATGAAATCACTGATGACAACATCCAGTGACTGTATGTTTCTGTAAAGTTAAAATATGTCTTACATATTGAAGAATGAGTGGCTGTATAAGTGTCTGGATGAAGGATTTAGTAGGTGCATGACTGACTGTATGAGTGAGTGATTAAATGTGTCTCTCTGAGTGCATGGGTTAGTGACTAAACTGTCTAAATTTGTGCATCATTATGTCTGTTGTTCTGTAAACTGCTGCATGTGTTGATCAGTAGCTATATGAGTAACTATATGGGTTATTGATTGGTTGCCCAAGTATTTGTATGGGAGACTGAGTGTGTGTGTGGGTGGCTGGGAGGTGTATGACTCTGTGCATAGATGTGTGAGCAGTTGATTCACTAGATGTATGGGTTCAAAAGTGCATGTGGAAACAGCTGTATGGGCGGTTGACTGTGTGCATGAGTGTATTGGTGAGTGAATGGATATCTCAGTGCTACATGTCAAAGTAAGTACATATGTAAAACACAGTACATGTGAGAGTTGACATATATAAATTACTGTGCATAAGAGCCAGTGAATGTGTGAGTGGCTGTATGGATCATTGTGAACTTGTATCAGGGATTGTATAAGAGAGTAAATATGTGTTAGTATATGTTTGAATAAGTAAGGTGTGTATAACTGTATAGTTGAGGAAATGGAGGTGTGATTGATTCTTTGCATGACTGACTAGGTGTGTGAGTAACTCCATGGATGAGTGACAGTCTGTGAGTGTCTGTTTACACTGATTGTATCTAAGGTTATATTAGAATCTGAAGAGGTTCGTCGTATTATCACATGAATGATATCATCAGTAATGTCAAATGAGATGTTATCAGTGATGTCATTTGAGATGTCATCAGTGATGTCATCAGTGATGTCATTTGAGATGTCATCAGTGATGTCATTTGAGATGTCATCAGTGATGTCATCAGTGATGTCACTGACCATGTCATGAATGATGTAATATGTGACATCATCAGCAGTGGATTGCGGGTGCGCGATATATAGTTATTGCAACTAACTATATATTCGAATTTCTATGGTTTTGTGCGAGTAAATTAAGGTTTTGAAAATGCTAATTCCTAACTATATATGGTCTATAACCAATGGTTTTTTCAGTGAATTTTCTTGGTTTTGTAAATGCTAATCCCTAACTATATATGGTCTATAACCTATGGTTTTTTCAGTGAATTAGTTCCTCTGCTTCTTTTTTTTAACCCTTAGTTTCCTGTCTTTGCTACTTCCTTCATTTCTTTTTCTATTACTTATTTATACTACTCTTTTCACTTCTTTTATCAGTCCCTCTTTCAACAGGAACTGTGTGTTACTCCCTCTATTTTTCTTTCTTTTCACATTACTCTCTGTTTATTAATTCGTCTTTTTTAAAAAAATATTTTTTTTACTTCGCTCCCGGTTCGCGTACCCGAACGCTAACCGGGAAGCGTATCAATAGAAATAGAGGATGCTAGAGTGCTAAACATTGTAGCAATTTTTTTTTAAAGGGAAGGTAGTTCTGAAAAGAACTTTTTTTATTATTTTTGATGTTTTATATTTTTTTTGAATTTTTTTGAGGAAGGAGAAACAAAAATGATTTGCTTCAAAGGGCTCAACAGGAGCAACAAAAAAAATTACTTTCTAGGACGTTTTGGACATTGATGATTTTCATATGATCTATTTATTAAAGTAATACTCATCTCTCCGCATGAAATTAATTTTCCACACTCTACACAAGTCAATCTCATCTGCCCAAAGTTCTTTTGCAGATTTGGAACCGTTTCCCTTGCCTCTGACTCACTTATTGCTAAGTCATTGGTGGATGTTTCTGCCGGTCGGGGGTTATCCACCAAATCTCGAAGTTGTGCTTTGGAATAATTAAGAGGGTGCCACCTCTCCATGTGCCGATGCATGGTATGATTACCATAGCTATATTTTTTTTCGGTCCCTCTCGAGAGTTTTTTTTTTTGCAGATGAGGCAGGTAACAAACCTGGCATTAACTTTCTTTTCATGAGAAGGAAAAGAAAAGAATTGCCAGATAAAATTCACTTTCACATGGGACGTTCTTGGCATTTCTTTCAGAAACTTTTACATCACTGTGTCATTTCTTTGTGTATCCTGGTTAAAGCAATGTCATATAAATAGTTGTTTAAAAAGTTTTTTTTTAACGTGTTTACTTTGTTGGAGCGTTGTATATATTTATAAGTTATTAAAGTGTTATAATCCTACTACTTTGTTGGAGTGCTATATATTTTTAATGTGACACATAATTGTGAAGACTTTGATGTACAAAAAGGCATCCCTGGAATCTTCCGCTTCAGGCTAGGTCCCACACACCCTTACAGTGAGAATCCCCTCCCCAATCACAATACAGGATCGTTATCAGATAGTAGGAACGCGTGTGGTGTGACGGATCTCATGAGGTGGCGACCTTGATCTACTGTAACTCCTTTGAACAGGGGTGATTCTTTACAGTTGGGGCCATAAACTACATCCGCAGGGCTAGGTGATAGCCTGGGACTGGCCTGGACAATCAGACACAGAGGAAGAGGAGTGTCAGAGGGTGCGGTAGTGAATAGGGTGAAAGGGAGGTGTCGGGCGGGCACAGGGTGTGATACTCAGGGAAGAGCAGCGCAGATGGGGAGAAGTTTATGGCCCATGCATGAGAGAGAGAGCAGGGGTTACCAGTGCGTGGGGGAGATGCTTGCGAGGGTGGGGAGCCATGCTGAGGATCTGCGGCGTACAGAGAGTGGGTCTGGTCAAGGCATCTAAAATGGCTGCCGTACACAACAAAAGTGTGGCATTGGAAAAAAAGAAAGATGGCGCAGACAATGTTTATCAATACGGATTAATTTATAACAATTATTTTTAACAATATATTTACTCGCAGTGTCAAAATGGCGATCAACACTTCCTAATTTCCTTCGAATCAAACGTTAACAGAAGTCAAGCGGCAAAAAAAACAACAAAAAAACGCTCACGCGCAACCGCTGGAAGACAAGTATCAACATATATGAGCCTCCTCAACCACCCTCAGAAAACATAGGGGGTCAGGATACGTCTCCCATACCCCCTTATACCCAATACTCACATTGCTTTTCCTCCATCTAGTAATTTAATTAAATCGAAACACAAAATGGCGAATTCACGTTTCGTTACCAGTTTGCGACCCGGTTCCCGAACCGAGAAGCGCTTCTACCGCGAAAAATCAATTTTTTTTATTTGCCCCACGGGACCCTTTAATAACCCCAACATCATTCCTAGGGGGTCAAGAGGGGTCTACCTTGCCCCCTTTCATTAAATTCCCCCTTCGTTTTTCTCCTCCTCTTGTCTCTCGATCCTACCGAGAGACAAGATGGCGGCCGCTCCGGACTGTTTAGAATGTTGACAGACACCAGAGAGCCAATCAGCTTCGCTTTGCAAAGCTCCGTTACGCGAAAAGTACGTGATCTGGAGCGCTATCTGGGACGCTGTCACAGATATATCTGTTTTTTTAAACGTTAATTTCTCAAAATCCACTGGAGCACATATATTGAGACCCAACAAAGGCACATCGGGCTAACAGTCCCTACAATTTTGCCAAGTTTCGTGTAAATCCATTCAGCCGTTCGAGCTAAATGTGAGGCCAAAGGCCCTATGGAAAAATGAATGGGAAAAACGCGTTTTGGGACCCCCCTTTTTTCTCGGCCCCCCCTTGACGGAACCCCCCCAAATTTTCAGTAGCTGCTCAGAAACAAAATGTGCCATTTTCCTGAAAATTTCAGCCGATTCCGTCCACAAACGCCAAAGTTATTAGACATAGAATTTTCAAAAGTTCCATAGAGAAAAAATCCTAACTATATATACCTACTGGCTATCGCCAGTAGGTTATATATTTATATATATATATATATATATATATATATATATATATATATATATATATATATATATATATTATATATATATATATATATATATAATATATATATATATGAAAGAAGAAAAAAAAAAAATATATATATATATATATATATATATATATATATATATATATATATATATATATATATATATATATATATATATATATATATTCACTGAAAAAACCATAGGTTATAGACCATATATAGTTAGGAATTCACATTTACAAAACCTTATTTTACTCACACAAAACATTGAAATTCCATATATAGTTAGTTGCACTAACTATATATCGCGCACCCGCAATCCACTGCTGATGATGTCACATATTACATCATTCATGACATGGTCAGTGACATCACTGATGACATCACTGATGACATCTCAAATGACATCACTGATGACATCACTGATGACAACATCCAGTGACTGTATGTTTCTGTAAAGTTAAAATATGTCTTACATATTGAAGAATGAGTGGATGTATAAGTGTCTGGATGAAGGATTTAGTAGGTGCATGACTGACTGTATGAGTGAGTGATTAAATGTGTCTCACTGAGTGCATGGGTTAGTGACTAAACTGTCTTAATTTGTGCATCATTATGTCTGTTGTTCTGTAAACTGTTGCATGTGTTGATAAGTAGCTATATGAGTAACTATATGGGTTATTGATTGGTTGCCCAAGTATTTGTATGGGAGACTGAGTGTGTGTGTGGGTGGCTGGGAGGTGTATGACTCTGTGCATAGATGTGTGAGCAGTTGATTCACTAGATGTATGGTTTCAAAAGTGCATGTGGAAACAGCTGTATGGGCGGTTGACTGTGTGCATGAGTGTATTGGTGAGTGAATGGATATCTCAGTGCTACATGTCAAAGTAAGTACATATGTAAAACAGAGTACATGTGAGAGTTGACATATATAAATAACTGTGCATAAGAGCCAGTGAATGTGTGAGTGGCTGTATGGATCATTGTGAACTTGTATCAGAGATTGTATAAGAGAGTAAATATGTGTTAGTATATGTTTGAATAAGTAAAGTTTGTATAACTGTATAGTTGAGGAAATGGAGGTGTGATTGATTCTTTGCATGACTGACTAGGTGTGTGAGTAACTCCATGGATGAGTGACAGTCTGTGAGTGTCTGTTTACACTGATTGTATCTAAGGTTATATTAGAGTCTGAAGAGGTTCATCGTATTATCACATGAATGATATCATCAGTGATGTGATCAGTAATGTCAAATGAGATGTCATCAGTGATGTCATCAGTGATGTCATTTGAGATGTCATCAGTGATGTCATTTGAGATGTCATCAGTGATGTCATCAGTGATGTCACTGACCATGTCATGAATGATGTAATATGTGACATCATCAGCAGTGGATGCGGGTGCGCGATATATAGTTAGTGCAACTGACTATATATGGAATTTCAATGGTTTTATGTGAGTAAAATAAGGTTTTGTAAATGCGAATTCCTAACTATATATGGCCTATAACCTATGGTTTTTTCAGTGAATTTTCAAGGTTTTGTAAATGCTAATTCCTAACTATATATGGTCTATAACCTATGGTTTTTTCAGTGAATTTTCAAGGTTTTGTAAATGCTAATTCCTAACTATATATGGTCTATAGCCTATGGCTTTTTCAGTGAATATATATATATATACATACATATATAAACATATATCATCTGTATATCTATATAAATACAAACATAAATGCATGCATACATATACTTATATGCATACAGATGCATGGTATTTACATGAAAGTTGAAAAAACACTAATAAAAGCAAAGCTAAAAAGCCACCTCATCACAAACAGAATGGCTTTAACTTAAATGAGGGCGAGATCTATTGCATTTTCAATGCTTGTTTACTTTGGTTCCATCAAGAAGGCATTCAGATGTGTCACATATTTGCCATAAATTCTGAATGTTAGCACTCTAGTTGCACATTAGATCACTGTAGTAAAGCTACTGCTCACCAGGGACGTCTGCTGCTGGTATTCAAAGTGCATGTTTCAGTCTGCATGTCAGAATTTTTTTAATGAAATAGAAGAGGATTTGAGAAGTCACTCAAAATGATCCCTAATTTTTCTTTCTGAAGCACTAATCATACTTTCTATGGCAAAATTAACCCCCTCATGTTGTTCCTTTTTAAATTGAGTGTTTTCAGACTTACCACTTCATTCCAATCAAGATGGCTTCTGGTGTGCCATACTTTTGTCATAAGTAAGAGTGTTAGCGCTCTAGTTGTTCTTTAGAACACTCTGGGACATTCTGTCATTGGGCTATACTTGGGGTACATCTGGGTGATATTTGGGCTACATTTAGGCTCTTTTGTCTCTGGTGGCCATCTTGGGAGACTGTATGTCAGAATCTTTTAATAAAATTGAAGAGGGTTTGAGAAGTCACTCAAAATGTGCCCTAATTTTTCTTTCTGCAGCACTAATCATAATTCATATGGCAAAATATACCCCCTCATTTTGTTCCTTTTTAAATTAAATGTTTTAAGAGTTACCACTTTATTCCAATCAAGATGGCTTCAGGTGTGCCATACCTTTGTAATAAGTAGGACTGTTAGCGCTCTAGTTGTTCTTTAGAACACTCTGGGACATTCTGTCATTGGGCTATGCTTGGGCTACATCTGGGTGATATTTGGGCTACATTTGGGCTCTTTTGTCTCTGGTGGCCATTTTGGGAGACTGCATGTCAGAATGTTTTAATGAAATAGAAAAGGATTTGAGAAGTCACTCAAAATGTGCCCTAATTTTTCATTCTGCAGCACTAATCATACTTTCTATGGCAAAATATACCCCCTCATGTTGTTTCTTTTTAAATTAAATGTTTTAAGAGTTACCACTTTATTCCAATCAAGATGGCTTCAGGTGTGCCATACCTTTGTAATAAGTAGGACTGTTAGCGCTCTAGTTGTTCTTTAGAACACTCTGGGACATTCTGTCATTGGGCTATACTTGGGCTACATCTGGGTGATATTTGGGCTACATTTGGGCTCTTTTGTCTCTGGTGGCCATTTTGGGAGACTGCATGTCAGAATGTTTTAATGAAATAGAAAAGGATTTGAGAAGTCACTCAAAATGTGCCCTAATTTTTCATTCTGCAGCACTAATCATACTTTCTATGGCAAAATATACCCCCTCATGTTGTTTCTTTTTAAATTAAATGTTTTAAGAGTTACCACTTTATTCCAATCAAGATGGCTTCAGGTGTGCCATACCTTTGTAATAAGTAGGACTGTTAGCGCTCTAGTTGTTCTTTAGAACACTCTAGGAGGCTGCAGTAGAACACAAAGGAATCAACTGACAGTCTCTGTCCTTGTTGGATGTACATGTTTTACTGAGAATGTCAGACTTCATTTTCACATGACTGAGAAAGATAATGTGAATTTACAGAAAATATGCTTTCAGTTTAGCTTATAGATCCCCTTCCAAACCACTGTGGGAAAATCATGAGATATTAGTTTTCTTTCAAACAATATTCATGATATCACAGCAGAAGGTTTTTTCACATGGTAAAATCACCTTAGAACCCACCACAATTCCTAAAACGAGTATGGTACCATCAACAAATGATTTATAATGTAACTAAGGTCCTAAAACCCTCTATTAACTACAATGCTTTTTAATGAGGTGCTATCATGTATATTGGTCCCAAGATGGCTGCCAACACTTCTTGGATGAAGTGCTGACAGCCAATCAGATCAGAGGTGTGGTTAGGCTCCGCCCAGATATATATCTTTTTTTGAACCTAAATTACTCAAAATCCACTGGAGCACATATATTGAGACCTAGCAAAGGCACATGGGGCTAACAGTCCCTACAATTTTGCCAAGTTTCGTGCAAATCCATTCAGCCGTTCGAGCTAAAAGTGAGGCCAACCGCCCTATGGAAATTAACATGGGAAAAACGCATTTTGGGACCCCCCTTTTTTCTCGGCCCCCCCTTGATGAAACCCCCCCAAATTGTCAGGGGCTGCTCAGAAACAAAATGTTCAATTTTCCTGAAAATTTCAGCCAATTCCGTCCACAAACGCCAAAGTTATTAGACATAGAATTTTCAAAAATCCCATAGAGAAAAAATCCTAACTATATATACCTACTGGCGACCGCCAGTAGGTAATATATATATATAAAAATAAAAAACGGATTTCCTGTGTTTTCCCCTTCAATGTTTATACCAGATCCAAGAGGGGCACAAAGAGGCAGCACCCGCAGCAGCAAACTTGAGGCAAGTCATAGTTGTTCAAGTGTTCATCATTCTATTGCTATTTTTTGTTATTTTCTCCAAATATTCTCCATGGGCAAAGTGCCAAGTGCATCAGGAAACAACCAACCAACCTACGTGTTTCAGGCCAGAGGCCTTCGTCATATATATATATATGTAGGTAGTTATAGTTAGAACCTAGTTACCATAGGAAAATCGCTACATTCTATTCCCAATAACGTTGGCGCTGATTGACAAATCTTCGCGAAATTTTCAAAACTTATGGCCTGCTTCGGTCCGCTTCTATCTTGAAAGTTTCGGGGTGATTCGGCAAGCAGGGGCCGAGAAAAAAAGGGTCCTAAGATATGTTTTCTCCATGTAATTTCCATAGGATACTTTAGACATGGCTACAGCCCGAACTGCTGAACGGAATTACACCAAATTTGACAAAAAGATAGCCCTTGGTTCAGAAAGAGCCCTTTTTGTTAAATGGTGAAAATCAGTTCAGTAGTTTTTAAAATATTAATGGAAAAAGAAATATATATCTGGACAGAGCCTAACCACACATCTCATCTTGAGATCTGATTGGCTGTCAGCACTTCATCCAAGAAGTGTTGGCAGTCATCTTGGGACCAATATACATGATAGCACCTATTAAAAAGCATTGCAGTTAATAGAAGGTTTTAAGACTTTAGTTACATTATAAATCATTTGTTGATGGTACCATACTCATTTTAGGAATTGTGGTGTGTTCTAAGGTGATTTTACCATATGAAAAAGCCTTCTGCTGCAATATCATGAATCATGTTTGAGAGAAAACTATTTTCTCATGCTTTTCTCACAGAGGTTTGGAAGGTAATCTATAAGCTAAACTGAAAGCATATTTTCTGTAAATTCACATTATCTTTCTCAGTCATGTGAGAATGAAGTCTGACATTCTCAGTAAAACATGTACATCCAACAAGGGCAGAGACTGTCAGTTGATTCCTTTGTGCTCTACTGCAGCTTCCCAGAGTGTTATAAAGAACAACTAGAGCACTAACAGTCCTACTTATGACAAAAGTATGGCTTACCTGATGCCATCTTGATTGGAATAAAGTGGCAACATTTAAACATTTAATTTGAAAAGTAACAAAATGAGGGGGTTCATTTTGCAATAAAAATATGATTAGTGCTGCAGAAAGAAAAATTAGGGCACATTTTGAATTCTCAAATCCTCTTCTATTTCATAAAAATAATCTGACATGCAGACTAAAACATACACTTTGAATACCAGCAGCAGACTTCCCTGGTGAGCAGTAGCTTTACTACAGTGATCTAATGAGCAACTAGAGTGCTAACATTCAGAATTTATGGCAAATGTGTGACACATCTGAATGCCTTCTTGATGAAACCAAAGTAAAAAACTGAAAGTATTTCCTACTGAGGAGATTGCAGTAAATGAGGACATTAGGAAACTTCATAACAAATAAGTCTCCCAAGATGGCCACCAGAGACAAAAGAGCCCAAATGTAGCACAAATATCATCCAGATGTAGCCCACGTATCGCTCAATGACAGAATGTCCCAGAGTGTTCTTAAGAACAACTAGAGCGCTTACTGTCGTACTTATGACAAAAGTATGGCATACCTGAAGCCACCTTGATTAGAATAAACTGGTAACACTTAAAACATTTAAGTTAAAAAAGGAACACAATGAGGGGGCTCATTTTGCCATAGAAATTGATTAGTGCTGAAGAAAGAAAAATTAGGGCACATTTTGAGTGACTTCTCAAATCCTCTTCTATTTCATAAAAAAATCTGACATGCAGACTGAAACATGCACATTTAATACCAGCAGCAGACTTCTGTGGTGAGCAGTAGCTTTACTACAGTGATCTAATGAGCAACTAGAGTGCTAACATTCAGAATTGATGGCAAATGTGTTGTTGTATAGCGTTTTAGGACCCTAGTGTAATTTTCTCGATTCATGCCCATATATAGGTATAAAGTATTGTATCCTTTTATAGGCATATAAATCATAACCATATTAAGACATAGCTCACGTAGTCCGATACGGCTTGGCTACTTTCAGTAGTTCCGAAAATCTACAACGATTTCTTGGAAAAACCCGCCTTCAGCAGTCAGGGACTTCCCCCGCATGAATATTGATTTATCCAAGAACTCATGGAGTTTTCAGAGAACTTTGGGCCCGATGTAGGAAACCAAATACCAGTCCGTAACGTCCGATTTCGGCCGTTACCAACCGGTATTTGGTTTTTGATATGTAGGGGCTTTAAATTTTACAGAATCAGTACATTTACTGATTCGGTAAATTTACCGATACAGTAAAATACCGAATCAGGAAATTTACTGAATTGGTAAATCTAGATATAGGTGGCACTGAAAACAGTGCCACAGACCCTTAAGAATGTGCTATTTACCACAAAATAATATTTTGTGGTAAATAACGAATTCCAGTGTACATGCACATCTGTGCTAAGGGCATGTATGTGTGTCACATGGCACACAAGCCAGAATCAGGGGTGCAACAGTGTGTCAAAGTGACACCCTGTCCTCCTTGACAATTTGGTAATTTTACCGAATCGGTATTTACTGATTCGGTAATTGACATTGATTCCTATGGGCCTCAAGGCAAATAGAAATCAATGGCAATTACCAAATCGGTAAATACCAAGTCGGTAAAAATTACCGAATTATTTCCTACATCTCATTTACCAAATCTAGAATACCGAATCGGTAAAATTCGGTATTCTAGAGTCGGTAAATGAGATTTACCTACATCGGGCCCTAAGTCTCTGCTGACGTTATTATGTCCAATCTTACGTCAAACTCGGCACCTTCAAGGTATAAATATGCCCACATTTGCCCAAGCAAGACACAGTGGTTTGGAGCAGTTCGACTATCTACTTGCCCGATGCAACCTGCCGAAGCAAGTGCCGAAGGAAGCTGACCCTCCAGCAGACACACTGAGAGAGACGCTGTCTTTTCTCTTGCCGAGAAATCCAGCTCCAGTGTTTCCAAGCTACCCTTGCGGGTTGTTGGGAAATCGAGTCCTGAGAGAGAGATACCAGACCTCCTTCATTCTAAAACCAAGGTCTCTCTATTTTTCTGCACCTCTGGTGAAACGAATCATGCACAATTGACTGAGTGAAATAACTATCTATTGTTTCTGCAACTCTAGAGATACATTTCTTATTCTTGGGAAACAAAGTTGTCATGTTTATGCGGTTATCAGAAACTAATCCCTTCTTGTGTATTCAAGAAAGTTTCTAGTGATCTCTGAGCTAGCAGGCACTCACAATTAAGTCTAGCATATTCGATAGAGACCTAGTAGACCTCAGTCCTACGTCAAATCTATAGGATATATTATTCCAATGCGCAGAGCCTATTGGGAATATAGGAACTACACTACAGTGTGACATATCTGAATACCTTCTTGATGAAATCAAAGTAAAAAACTGACAGCATTTCCTACTGAGGAGACTGCAGTAAATGAGGAAATTATAAAACTTCATAACAAATAAATCACCCAAGATGGCCACCAGAGAAAAAAGAGCCCAAATGTAGCACAAATATCACCCAGATGTAGCCCAAATGTAGCCCAATGATAGAAGTGTGCAAAACACTTTATTTTTGTGTTTTTGAAGTTTTACATAGTGCAGACTTGTCAGGTATTGGAGTGCTTTACATGAGCATTGATTACATCACACAAGAACGAATTCAATTTGGTATTAGACATGGGGAGATTAAGTGATTTGACCAGATTGTCGAGCTGAAGCAGAAACTCCAACCTGGTTCCCCAGTTGCAAAGTCTGCAGATCTGGAAGTAACACCACATCCTTTCCCCGAAGTGCAACATTTAATCAAGTGGTCAACTGGATAAAAAAACATAAAGATAACAAATAATTTAAAAAGTGCTTTGTCGCTATTTGAAAACTCGGAAAATATGTACTAAATTTAGTTTTTCAGAGCACTAACCATAATTTTGATGCAAATAAGACCCTCTCATATATGTAATTTCTAAAGGAAATGCTCTACATATTACAGTTTTGATTACATCAAGATGACGTCAGGCGTTCCACACTTTTTGTAATAAATATAGAATGTTAGCAATCTAGTTGTTCATTAGGATATTTTTGAGAGGTATAGGCCAGGGGCACGGACTCTGAAAATTGAAGGCAGGTAGGAGGGTGCAGAGGCAAAAATGTGACCACACTGGGCAGGAAGGAAGGGCATTGGCAGCACAACAGACTATGGAGGGCAGTGGAAAGGGGGCAGGGGCAACAAACCAACAATACAGGACTGGCAAGAGAGGCCGTGGCAATATAATAGACCATTGTGGGCAGAAGGAAGAGGCAGTGGTAGTACAACTATACATGCCAACAGACTCAATTCAGCCACGAAACGTCCAATGTTTTAAAGCCGAAATGGGCTTCATTTGATCTGTCTCCTGTCTACAATCTCCTCTTTTTCAATGTAAGTCAAAGGGGAAAATCAATACCCCAGTTTTTTTTCAAAATCTCCCTCTTACTAAGTTCAAAATGTTACAAGTATGGTATTGGATCATGGAAGGCAGGAGGAATTGGGGTAGGGACATGGACTCAAATAACAGAGGACAGGAGGGACATGGAGAGGTGCACAAAACTGACCCTACAGAGCAGGCATCAGGGTTTGCAACAGCACAATACACCACACAGGGCATGCGGAATGGGAATGCAGTACAACAATCCATAGAAAGCAATAGGGAGGGGGCAGGACCATGCACATGGACAACAGAGAACAGAGGGGAAAGAGGCAATGGTAGCTAGCTGACCATAATGGACAGACAGGAGAGAAATCTGCAGTATAACGGACCATAAAGGACAGGAGGGACGGATCAGGGGCAATACAATGGAACAGACAAGCCAGGAGGGAGGGAATAGGGGTTTGCACATGGAAAAAGAGGGCTGGGGGCAGGGCAGGAGCAGCAAAATGACCAAGGAGGTCAGGCAGGATGGGCACTAGAAGCAAGACACACCATGGAGAGCAACAGTGACACTATAATGGCATGCACACTGACCATGGAGGGAAGGTGGGAGGGGTAAGGGGCAGCTAGCTGACCACACAGAGAAGGTGGGAGGGGCCATGGCAGCACAGAAGACCAAGCATGGATAGCGGGAGGGTTAGTGGCAGCACAATGGCTATTATGGGCAAGAAGGAGGGTGCAGGGGCATGCACAAAGGACCATGGAGGATAGAAGGAAGGGTCAGGACCTGGGCACAGATAAGAGAGTTCAGGGGAAGGGGCCTCACAACAGACCACGCGGGGCAGGTCGGAGGAGCAATTGCAGCACAACAGACCAGGGAGGGCAGAAGGGTGTGGCAGTAAAATGGACCATGGGGGACAGGAGGAAGGGGATAGGGGCATGGAATATGGACAGGCAGGGTGGAGGTGGCAGGGGCAGGGTACAGTCATCTGTCAATGCTAGGCAGGTGAGAGGAGAGTGGCAGCTCAACAGAACACTCAGAGTAGGTAGGAGTGGCAGGTCCATAGAACATGGTGGACAAAAAGGATCGAGCGCTCTCTTGTCACCAACTGCTCTTCCCCCTCCCATAGCAGACATGGTGGGGTGCTCTGGAGCACCTCCCCTGCCACTACTAAACCCTGGTCACTCTTTCAGCCCATTCCAGAAGAAGAGATGGTCAAACTTATCTCCACCTCTAAACCTTCATCTTAGACCCTTGACCCCCTTCCGGCTCAACTCACCAAAAAACGGAAACTCTCCGTAGCCCCATTGTGGTGCAGGATTATCAACAGCTCCCTAAAAACTGGAGTAGTCCCAGACTGTCTGAAAGTTGGACAAGTCACTCCACTGCTAAAAAAAACCAGGCCTGGACAGAAATGACTTAAATAACTTAAGCCCCGTCTGTAACCTTCCTCTTCTTTCCAAAATCCTAGAAAGATGTATTCTCCACCAACTAACCCAGCACTTGGACAATACCAACCTACTCGACACACATCAGCCAGGATTCAGGAAAGGGTGCAGCACGGAAACTGCAATCCTCAACGTAATTGATGACATACACAAATCACTGGACTCAGACCAACGTTGCCTCCTCCTTCTCCTAGACCTATCGGCAGCGTTCAACACGGTCAATCACAATCTTCTCCTCAAAGCTCTCGAAGAAAGGGCCAGACTCGATGACGTGGTCCTCAACTGGTTCTCTTCGTTCTTGAGCAACCACTCCCAAAGAATCAAAATCAGAAGGTTTGAATCCGACCTTCACCTAGTCAAGAGGGGAGTGCCCCAAGGATCTGTGCTCTCCCCTAAACTCTTCAACATCTACATGGAACCGTTCACCACCCTACTCAGAAAAGCTAACATCCCCTTTCACCTCTACGCTGATGTTACCCAACTCTACTTGGAAATATCCTCTTCTAAAGACATTCACAGACTCAATGAAACACTAAAGGAAGTGCAACGTTGCCTGTTAAGCAACCATTTAAAGCTGAACCCGGACTAAACCGAACTACTCCTCATCTCGCACAAAGAAGAGAACCCACAAATGGTTGAATGGTTATAAGATATCGATGCGCTCAATGGGAACCTCACCTTGGATGACTCCGTTAAATCATTAGGCATCTCGCTAGACTCCAAACTAGACTTGACCAAACACATTAAGATCTCGGCAAAGAGTGCTTTCCTTAACCTGAAACTACTAAACAAAATTAAACCTTTCATTCCACCCAAAGATCTCAAACAAGCTTCCCAAGCATTGGTGTTGTCTAGACTGGACTATGGAAATGCAATCCTCTCAGGAATAGCCAGAACTCATCTTGCTCCTCTGAAAACATCCCTCAACACAGCCACCAGAATGGTCACTGGAATAAAGAAATATTATCACATCTCTCCGGCACTAAAAGTACTCAAGTGGCTACCAATAGAAATGCAGGCAAACTTTAGAACAGCTTGCCTCACACACAAAACCCTTCACACAGGCAAACCTGAATATCTGGCATCCAAACTCAGAAAAGCGGGTCAGAACAGGACTCTCAGAAGCTCTAATACTCTGATTCTTATCCTGCTAAAAGCACAAAAACAAAAAACTGCGGTCAGGTACTTTGCCGGAAATGCGTCCAAAATATGGAACTCTATCCCCCCCACATCAGAACTATTCCTTCCTTCCCTAAATTTAAAAGCCATCTCAAAATCTTTTTCCTCGACCATTCCCTATCGAACAGATAGGAGCAGCTCGGAGTGCTTAAAGCATCTCTGCTCCTCTCTCCGATGCGATTTGTCAAGACTTTTCATTTGGAACTCGTCAGCATCCTCTCTACTTTGATTCGTACCCTGAATGTCTTGGTTACTGTGTTATGTTTGCTTTCTTTTGCACTGCTCTGTACTTGTTGTGAAGTGCTCTAATACCTTCCGGTCAAGCTAGCGCTATATAAAACTTCTAAAATAAAGAAAGAAAGAAGGCGGGAAGGCTAGTGGCAGAACAACGGCCACACAGGGCTGTAATTAGGGAGCAGGGACATGGACTTGCAAAATGGATGGCTGGGAGGAGGGAAGGCAGGAGCAGAAAGCTTGGGTGGGAGCAGCACAATGCCAGGCCCTGCTTCCAAGCCCCACCAACCATTGTGATATATATCTTAATTAACATTTAAAAAACCTAGAAATTTGCAGAAAAAAAAAAGATTACAGGGACGGTATAGTTAGACTCAGATTTCTCTCATACACAACCAGTGAAATGCAGCAGGTATAGTTACTTGAGCTAACTATAACTTACGCCCCCGCAATGTACTGCTAATGACCTCAGACATTACATCATTCATGACATGGTCAGTTACATCACTCATGACATTACTCATGACATCTCAAATGAGCTGTGAATGGAATGGAACTATAATCGCTATAACTTTATTTAGGGGTAGTGTGTCTATATTAGCACCCTTTCTTTTATTTTCTTTCGTGCAAGAACCATTATAATATGCAATGTGCCCAGATTAATATGGCCGATAGCCTTTCACTTGAAAGTAATGCGTAGTCCATTGTTTATGTTGATGTTTGCAATCCTAAGTATGTTTATTATGAATGGGTCATGTTGACAAACATACAGGTATGGCGGTCACGGGGCAAGATATGCTGAAATGACATTGTGTGCAAATTAACACTTGTTTTCTTTTCTTTATTGTATCAATTCCTAAAGTTTCACATCGTGACCAGGCCAATAGGGCTGCCTGCTTTTTGGATTAAAGTAATATGTAGTCCTTTGTTAATGTTGGCAACTTTAGGCATTTGTACATTTAAATAAGCATGCTACAATGACGTCTTGTATCATTATCAAGGTTCGGACGAGCCGAAACGAGTGGATCACGTCCTTTGCAGATTAAATAATTCCAAACTACAACTTGAGTGCTGATTCCTTCCTTGTAAGAGTGAGAGGAGATTGAAAACTCATATATATATAAAATTCACTGAAAAAAACACAAGTTTCAGGGACATTATAGTTAGAAATTAGCATTTAAAAAACCTCAGAAATTCACCGAAAAAACCACAGGATTCATGGACGTTATAGTTAGTTGGACATTTCACTCATACAAAACAAGAGAAATTCGGCAATTATAGTTAGTTGTGCTAACTATAACTCGTGCCCCTGCAATGCAATTCTGATGACGTCAATCGGAGACAAGCTGTAACCTTAGGTACCTTCCTCTCGACAGAGAAAAGTATAACAACAGGAGTTCTGCAAGGTTCCTCTTTGAGCCCTCTGTTGCTCGATATTTATATGGCCCCACTCATCTCTTTTATGAGCTCCTTTGGAATCGAAGCGACGTCTTACGCAGACGCAAATGATTGTATCTCTTGATAACGGCACTACAGATGCCGAAGTGAACTTTAAATGCTGTCTATCGCAAGTCATACAGTGGATGAAGGACAACCATTTAAAATGTAATACCGATAAAACAGAAATTTTGCCCATGGGGAGGGATGTAACTTTCCTTCCGGATGTGTGGTGGCCAGAGGGAACTACACCCCCACCAGACATGGTTAAAGTAGCTAAGAATCTAGGGGTACAGTTTGATACCGCGTTGTCCTTTGTGCCACACGTGCTAGCCACAGCAGGGACCTGCTTTAGCTTAATAAGATCATTGAAGAAATTCTTTGATCTGATCCCGCTCCCTGCAAGGAAATCAGTAGCACTGGCCCTAATTCTTTCGCGTCTGGACTACTGCAACTGCCTTCTTGCGGGAGCACATAAAACCACGATGAAAAGACTGCAAGTGGTCCAAATCGCTGCAGCACGTCTGCTTCTGAGGCTTCCATGCAGAGCATCCGCCTCTGAGGCCCTTAAAGTTCTGCATTGGCTTCCGATTCATAATCACTTGTAGAGCCATGCTTAAAGTGGGACCTAAGTATCTCTCAGCACGGTTCTCCCTATATACCACCACCAGGACTCTTAGGTCATCCACAGCCAACCTCCTGAAACCCCCCTCTTTTAGACGTATTACTAAAGGAGGGAAAACTGTCGCTGTCCTGGGGTCTAAAGCATGGAACGCCCTTCCAACCAAGTTAAGACTACAGAAAACTGAAGACATGGATATACAACATTCTGGATGTCCGCTGCCTTGCACTAGTTTAGTCAGAACATAAGCTGGCTTGCTATAGGACCCGTGCTCAACGTCTACTCCTCAGCGCAAGCATACTCCTTTCGGAGTGAAAGTTTGCGCTTAATAAATGCTAATTTACATTAAATATTACATCACTCATGAAATGGTCAGTGACATCTCAAATGACATCACTGATGACATCATCCACGTGATCATCTGATGCACCTCCTCACACCCTAAAATACAGACTACCATTCTCGAAACCATAGACACACCAATACTAGTACAGCTACAATATTCTGTGCACTATGCATGCAGACCTCTAACCAGCTACATACTATTGATACGCTGTATATTTGTCTTCCGAGCACTCAAATCATAACCTTCGGTCTTGGAAACGTAATATTCCAATTGTTATCCTTTATTGTCCAAATCAAATGTACTCCAAATCAAGTTCCATCACAATTCAATATAGCCAATCAGATGCACTTCAATCAAAGTTCCATCATATATTTTGACACAGCCTTTTGACACAGCCAACACGTGTTTCGTCAAGTCCAATAAGACAAATGACTTCTTCAGGGCTGCAACCCAAATAGCAAAGTAAATAACAATTCAAATAAAATAAGGTTAACTCAGATCATGTTACCACACCTTTTCCAAAATAGTCCATATTTTATAGATATAGTTGGTGGGTAAGAAGGAAAAACACCCCTAAATTTGTGCTCGAGAAACCACCTTAAATATATAAGATGGGTTAGTAGAGTGCATAGTACCATGCGTCCCTATTTGATTAAGTGATAAATCGTTCTAAGAATTCGCCTTGAAGAGTAGTTCAGGGCTCGTATAAGTAAATCAGGTTGTGGTTATAAGGTGACATCATTCCACCCATTTTCAAGTTGGTTATCTTATCATGCATCAAGAAATGGCAATGATCATTGCTCACCGTAAGGAATTTTATTCTCACTCACAATTCCACAGAGATCCTGTAGACCAATCAAATCTAATTATAAGAAACAATATCCCTCATTAGTCCTTAGTTATGATACGCGGATCTAAGGTGACTGATTATATGTTTTAGCTTGACGCGAGATCTCACCTTAACAAGGTTCCACGTCCAAAATCAAGTATTTTTAAAGTATTATCGATCCATCACAAGGTAAAGCAAGCACACAGGTGATGTCCTAAAACGAAAATATAAGTATTTTGTGTTTTTACTCCTATACTATTCAGATTTCCTCTAACACGAGAAAAACAATACCACGTATGGCCGGGATGTCCGCCACCCCCTCCCAACACCAATTCCCAATGGGAGTAGACAGACACAGGTTTGAACCTTTGGAAGGCAGGGGGGAGTTACCCCCCCCGGCCGTATTTATTAAAATATGAAACAAAATTTAAAACATTAAATAAAAGTTTCATGAATTATGTACAATTTTACATTTATTACATTTCGATGAAGACATGTTCTTTGGCTAACCTTAACAGATCTCTAATACAAAGGTTTCCTAGCCGAGTCTAGCAGACTGAAAATGCATACATTCTGTAACTTCCCTTGTCGTGGGGGCCCCCTTTTCACTCGACGCCATCTTAAAGGTCGTCCGAGTTCCCGTGTGAGGTATCTGTAGGAAGGACAGCGTGGACTCCCCCCCATCCCACACTCTCTATCCGCCGTCGCGGATATCCGGCCCCCGGGAAATTCGTAGATGGGGCATCTAGCTGCCCCCCCCCTGGGAGGGGCTATGGCCGTCTCCCCCTAGGCGACCCATCCTTAGTGGGTGCCGCCTCCCCGTGGAAGGGGCCAATGGCCGCCTCCCCCCGGGCGCTCCCATCCATTCTGGGTGGCGCCCCCATCTAGGGACCTTGAAAGTACTGCTCACCGATCATGACCTTACCGCCCGACCAAAAAATAAATACGACAGTTGTTTTACCTACTAAGAGAAGAAAAATTCTGACATAGCCTTGATGAGTCATCAACTTCATTTTCCTGCAAAGGGGAACATTATCCTAAAAGCTGAAGCCACATCATTATATGACACATTCCCTTACTTCTCTACAAAGGAAAAAAGGCCTATACATTTCTATCTAATCAAACTTTATTTAAACAAACATTGCCATAAGGGGGTGGCGGGTGGGTCAAAAATTGCCGCTTGTTCCATCGAGGGCTCACAAGCAACGAGTTGGTGCAGCCTTCAGAGCACAGGAACAAGAGGACGCTTCTTCGGATTCCCGCTCTATTTATTCATCTGCGGGAGGGCGGGGACCCTCCTCTGGTACGCCTACTGGGCGTGGTCTTCCGTGCGGGTGTCTAGGACAACCCCTCCTGGGCGGGAAAGGGCGCGCCCCGGCTACGCCACTTCGGGCATACCAGCCGGGCCACGCCTCCCACCCAAAATGGTTTCCCGGGGAGATCGGGGCACCCAACCATACGTTCGGGGGGACCGAGTGGTCGCCCCTTTCCATATGGCCGGGATGCCCGCCACCCCCTCCCAACACCAATTCCCAATGGGAGTAGACAGACACAGGTTTGAACCTTTGGAAGGCGGGGGGGAGTTACCCCCCCCCCGGCCGTATTTATTAAAATATGAAACAAAATTTAAAACATTAAAGAAAAGTTTCATGAATTATGTACAATTTTATATTTATTACATTTCGATGAAGACATGTTCTTTGGCTAACCTTAACAGATCTCTAATACAAAGGTTTCCTAGCCGAGTCTAGCATCCTGAAAATGCACACATTCTAAATTAAAATTGTACATCCTATTATTAAGGGCCAACAGCAAGGTCTTAACTGGTGTCAGATCCCTACTACCAAAATCCCGCCCTCACGGTGTGAGTGGCGCATGCGCAGAGGACTTTACCCTCATTGCCACCTGTAACTTCCCTTGTCGTGGGGGCCCCCTTTTCACTCGACGCCATCTTAAAGGTCGTCTGAGTTCCCGTGTGAGGTATTTGTAGGAAGGACAGCGTGGACTCCCCCATCCCACACTCTCTATCCGCCGTTGCGGATATCCGGCCCCTGGGAAATTCGTAGGAGGGGCATCTAGCCGCCTCCCCCCTGGGAGGGGCCTATGGCCGTCTCCCCCTATGCGACACATCCTTAGTGGGTGCCGCCTCCCCGTGGAAGGGGCCAATGGCCGCCTCCCCCCAGGCGCTCCCATCCATTCTGGGTGGCGCCCCCCTCTAGGGACCTTGAAATTACTGCTCACCGATCATGACCTTACCGCCACAGGCCGGATAGTTGACCGACTATCCGGCCCCCCCATTCCTCCTAAAGGTCATGCTGCCTCAAACCCCTTAGCCATGCTATGAAGTCTCCTATGAGTAAATCATTTCCCTCCGTGGACAGGTGAACCCCATCATTCAGATACATGTGATCACCCCGAATATACCCGTGAGGAATGCTATGCAACTGCGCTGAGCGAAACAATTTCCCTATTTTATTGTTAACCCTTTTCACAGAGTGGTTCAACGCTGACACAGAAATGCCCCCCCCGCCAACTCTTCCTGGGGATCATGTGGGACCAGGCAATCGTGCACCCCGGGTGTTTCTTAGCCAACCAGCTAACTGCCGACAGGATGTGTTCTAATAACACTCGTCTTCCCAGCTTCACTATGTCATTGCCTCCCAGATGTACTCTGACTACAGATGGCGGTGACCTTTGCCGCCCTAAAAGACCCTCAAAGAACGATTGAAATTGGTCAAAACAGAGCCCGCCCTTCCCATGGAAGGTCACTCTGTACCCGTATTCCCCAGATGCGTGAGTCGCGTCACCTGCCTTGAATACGTCACCGGCGCGCCTCACATATGAGTGGCCCACGACCCATACCACTCTCTCTCCAGTCGGTGATCCTCGACCGCTGGTCTCCTGATGCTGGGTCGACTTCCAATTCCGCCCCGCGTGACAGGCTCGCGAAACTGTAATTCAAACAAAAGACAAGAAGCGTGAGTGCATGTCAATTGATCTTTACAACATGTGCAATCGCACATACCTTTTGAAGCAATTCGAGGACCAACGGCCCAGCTGTTTTACTTCCTCTGCACTCTGACCCCGGGCTGTAGCCTCAGTAGAAGCCCCTATCCTAAATGAGTGGGTCCCAAAATCGCACGGGTCCATGCCCGCGGCAGCGATTGACAGTGCTAACACCCTCTGAAACTGAAATCTCGTCAGTGGGGTGCCATCCTTGTGCCTCAGCAAGCTCCCCCCCCATGTAGCCGTCCTCAATGCCAAGTATTCCTCTACGCATTTTATCGGACAAGTGGGGGACCCTTGTGCGCGCTGCACGATAACAATATCACCCATGGCTCCCTGGTCAGTCTTGGACCTGGCTATCGAGATTACCATCGAATCACCCCTTATTTGGACGTGATCCCTGCCCAGGCCTCCCTCTATATCCTTCTTGTTCCTTGCGGCCAGTTCGCTCACCCGCATAGCCCCATGGAATGCCAAGGCGAAAGCTGCCCGGAACAGAACTGCTTCGTAAAGGAAGGAGCACGTCTCATCTAGCTTTGCTAAAAGTAGAGACAACCTATCTAAACCAATCGGGCGCCTCGTATCCTGCTTGCGACCCTCGAGGCGTTGCCAGCCGCGGAGTGCCTTCCTAACCAAAAAGGAATCCGTCGGGTCTCTTATGCCATGCACCTGTGCCATGAACGAAATGGCCGCCCTATGTCTATTGGCCGTTGCCGCAGATCGGCCTCCCCCGTGCAGCGCAACCAGGAACCCCAGGAAGGAGTCCTCCTGACCCCAGCTCTGTTTCCCTGATGGACCCAAAAATGTGCAGTAGGAACGAAACGCTCCTTCGTATGCCTTCCTTGTTCTGGGCGCTAAGCTGGCTGCCACGAGGTCTTGTAATCCGGGGCACCGATTAGCCATAGTGCTTCGGGGAACGGTGCCGCCACTAGGTCCGCTGTGGGTAAATAGCCCCTGAAAGCCTGCATGTGTGAACGAGAGAGTGCATCAGCTGCATAATTCAGTACGCCTGGCACATGTTTTGCCCTGAACTGTACATTCAATCTCATGCAACGTAATACGATTTCTTTCAATAATCTCAAGATCCACTTGCAGCGGGCTGCCTGCTGGCTAATGCACTCAACCACAGTCATATTATCAGACCAAAACACCACCGAGCGGTCCCTGAAGTCGTCTGGCCATGCCATCAGAGCAACCCAAATGGGGAATAGCTCCAAGAACCCAAAGTTACCTGTCAGACCGCTGGAGTGCCACCACGTCGGCCATACTTGCGCCGACCATCGGTTACCAAAAATGGCGCCAAATCCCACGCTCCCAGCTGAGTCAGTCCACAAACCTAGTTCATCCGAAGATGCTGGTGGCTTGTTCCACACAACTCGACCGTTGAAGTCCGCCAGAAATGCCAACCAAATGCGCATATCCTGGCGAACCTCTGCCGACAGTCTCGTACGGTGGTGTCCCTCCTTGAGACCAACCATAGCTTGTGCAATAGAGCGTGAGAAGGGGCAGGCCATTGGTATCACCCTCAAGGCAAAGTTAAGCTGACCCACTGTTTGCTGTAACTGGTGCAGGGTCACTTTCTCCTTGCCCAGGCATTGTGTCAAGGAAGCCCTAAACTTGGCCACCTTTTCCATCGGTAAACGGAAACATTCTTCCACAGAATCGAGCTCAATTCCCAGAAACTCCAGTGAAGTAGATGGTCCGACCGTCTTACCTGGTGCCAGTGGGACTCCAAACTCCCGCATGAGGATGCAGAAGTCCCGTAGCACCTGCGCACATTCCGTATCGCCGGCTGCACCCAAAAACAAGAAGTCATCCAGATAGTGCATAACATGCCTATGCCCTGTGGCCTCGGTGAATGCCCACTCTAATAAACAGCTGAACATTTCAAAATAGGCACAAGAAATGGAGCAACCCATAGGCATGCATTTATCCATGTAATAACTCCCCTGAAATGCAAAACCTAGCAAGCGCTGATCTTGCGGGTGTACCGGGAGCAACCGGAATGCCGATTCGATGTCCGATTTCGCCATCAGCGCTCCGGGGCCTAGGTGATTTAACATGGCCACGGCATCATCGAACGATGCGTACCGCACCGAACACACGTCTGGGTCAATGGCTTCGTTCACTGAAGAACCCCTTGGGGCAGACAAGTTGTGAATGAGTCTAAACTCCCCAGGGTCTTTCTTCGGGACCACCCCTAACGGGGAACACACGAAATCTGCCACCGGCGGGCGATGAAAAGGCCCCGCCACCCGCCCCAAGCTGACTTCTTTGGAAATCTTCTTTGCAGCTACGCTCGGGTTGTGTTGGACAGATAACTGATTTTTACAAAAGGAGCCCCCCCCCCGAAAATCCCCCGCCGGGATGTTGAAGCCATATAGGAATCCATTCCTCAACACCCCGGCGGATACATGATCAGGGTATTTGTTCAACCAAGGAGTCAGAGCCATGATATCGACAGGTGTAGGCAATCGTTTACAAAGTATCACCTCACTCTTGCTTAGACCCCCTTTTCCTCCCGTTCTGCTGCTTTTAGATCTACAGCTACTCTCCGGGTGTGAGGAGTTCCCACAGCCCGCACACGCATGCCTGAACCTACATGTTACCTGGGGCCTGTTACAGTTGCCTCTAATGAAGCCCCAACAAACCCCCCGCTTGCTGCCATTCCCGCCGGTCTTGGGCTGATAGTCGCCACCGGCGCCCGCTCGAAAGGGCACCGCGAGCTTTTGGCAAGCTGACCCCGACCCGCCCCCGCCCGGCGAGGACGTACCTGCCGCCCCAGGCATGAGCTGCTTGTGCCATGACAGCGAGTCGAGGCAATCCCATGTCAAAGTAGCGTCAAACTCTTTCGCTTTTCGGAATTTCATATCGTAACCTTTCCACTCATCCCCCTCATACATGGTATAAAAATCCATAATCCTATTCTGGTGACAGGTCAACTCGGTCATGATTTCAGGCTTTCGTTCCCCCATGACTGCCGTAAATATGGAAAAGGCCTTCACCCAATGTGCTACCGTCTCATCGACCCTAAATTCCGCCATCTTGGCCCGCCATACACTGGGGTGCCATAAATCTTTCTGGGATTTTGCATATTCCATCTCGCGATGGTCAGTCAAGAATGAAAACATATTCACATATTTCTCCCCCCATATCAGTTCTTTTGTGGCCGCAGGGATTTGCTGTGCACCCTTTCGCGCCTTGAAGGTAATGAACCCTCCCCTGCCATTGGCAATGTGTGCTTACCAGGTTCGGCCGTCGTGTCTGCCGCCTTTTCCCGGCTAACCGCAGGTTCTCCCGGCGCCACCTGTGGGGGAACAATAGGAACATTCGTCGTCGCGGCCTCTCTCGACTGCCGCAACTGCTCGATTATTAGTCTAGCCTCCTCGGCCGGGTCCCCCGCGGCCACTGCCCCCCCCGCTTTCTTCTTGAGCCATGGCAACACCGCCGCTAACTGGATGGCCAATTCGGGGGGCATCTCCTCATTGTTAACAGGAGTAATTACAACCGGGATAGGTAAACCTATATCTGGGTTCGGTACCGGGCTGTCCGCCGGTGTGATGGGGGCGACTGGGGGTACCTCAGGAACCAGCTCCTCCCCAGAAACCGCCCTCCTCTTAACACGCTTCCCCCTACCCTCAGGGACAACTCCCGGCAAGGCCGGGCCAATTACCTTCTTAGGGCGGCCAGAGTTGTTCAGGGCCGCTAACTGTCTCTTAACATCGGCCAAACCTCGACCGATCGAGTCAACTTTTCCAAGTTTTCGGTCCATAATCGCCATTCGATTCGACAAGGTGCGCAGTACCTTTTCCAACTCGGAGCTCTCTCCTGCTTTCTTGCCAGCCATAGCTTCGTGTATCCTGCGCTGGTTGATCAACGAGGACTGGATCTTCCGTACTCCAAAGAACTGAAAGAGAAACAACAAGATTACAAGTTCTCAAAAATTGCCGCTTGTTCCGTCTAGGGCTCACGAGCAACGAGTTGGTGCAGCGTTCAGAGCACAGGAACAAGAGGACGCTTCTTCGGATTCCCGCTCTATTTATTCATCTGCGGGAGGGCGGGGACCCTCCTCTGGTACGCCTACTGAGTGTGGTCTTCCGTGCGGGTGTCTAGGACAACCCCTCCTGGGCGGGAAAGGGCGCGCCCCGGCTACGCCACTTCGGGCATACCAGCCGGGCCACGCCTCCCGCCCAAAATGGTTTCCCGGGGGGATCGGGGCACCCAACCATACGTTCGGGGGGACCGAGTGGTCGCCCCTTTCCATTATCTTAGTACTGGTCGTCCAAGTCTATTCAAGTAAATTATTTGCAATAAACGCATAGTCAAATCAAGCATTGGACATTCAGTACATTTAAGTTAACCGGAGTAATTCCTAAAGTTTATTCATTCAGACATCCCTCACCTTAGGTCTTCTTCAGTTTCAAGTAAAATACGTCCCGCCGCGGGAGTCTGCTGTTATAGTTTTCAACCCGAGTACGAGTTCTACAATCAAAAGTAAATTAATTTATTGATAATCTGGCATTACAATGTCCAATCCATGGAATTAAGTTATAGATAAGTTAGCATCATAACGTCCACTATGTCTATCTGAAAAATCTTATAGCTTACCTGCCATGTATACAATTTCCCGAGTAGAAGGAAAAGTGGCGTCCACCATCGTCGCCATCTTAGAGTAGCTATTTATACATAATTGTTATCCGCTCCATATTGGAGTGGGTAAGTAACGTATAGTAACCCACATGATAATGTTATTCGTATAAGTACGTTAAGTAATCTTAATAGCAATTTATTAAGCGAGCCAAAAATATGAGATAAAGTAACAATAAGCGCTAACCTCTTTATTCGAGCGCCATCTTGGATTGGTCTCATCGTAATGATGTAAAACCCCTCTATCATAGCCTACGAGACTACGGGCATCACAAACAGATGCTTGCTGGTTTGTCAAAGTAACAGCCATCTCTAATTCGTCATCTCACTAAACGGTATCAGTAATAAACGAATTATTGTTGTACTATATACGTTATTTAATTTTATCGTTGGTTACATATTTAATACTACAAACCATTATCGAATATGAAATTAATAAGTTCATAAGCTCGCCATAAAACAGTTAAGATCATATTGTGTTAGCATCTATCCTAATTTTACACCCACTGTGACCACCTTGTTGATAATTCACCTTCTATTGATCACTCTTAGCCCAGTGTTCGCCGTTCTACCAACACTGCAATTTTTCGCGCATCTCCGTGTTGACTCGTGCACGGTATTGCTGCATGTTTTTGTGTAAACAATATACTCCCATAGACACTCGCCGCAAATTCGCATGATTTCCACTAAAAGGACTGCACATGTGGTTAGATCATGGTTTCCCTTATGGTATTTTTTAGATCACATTCACTGGATGTCACTTAAAACTTTTTGTTGTAAATTCTCTCCTGCTGATATTTTCTATTCTTCCTTCCTTTTCCTTAGGCTATTGTGTCCAAACTCTTTAGGCATAATTTGTGTCCTGATGATGATCCCATGTATTATGTTTAAGGGATCGAAACGCCGTCGACTTGTTGAAACACCATATATTTAAATGTATACCAAATGTGATATGCGTATAATGGCGTAATTGAATTTCTGTAATTCTTTCATTTTCAGAAATCACTCACTCTTTGCCTAAAAATCTCTATCTTTTGACCTTCTCTATCCTATCACTTTGCCAATTTGTAAGCGTGAGGGCACAGGCTTGTGTCTCACTGTTTTGAATGTAAGGTATTACCTTGTTGAATTTTCTTTATAGTAAAGATTTGTGATCCCTGTCCGGTTGGACAAATCACCTTACTTAATATTGTTCCATTGTGTCTATATTTATTTTTCTTGTACTTATCTATGCATGGGACCACTGTTGCTTGAGAAATATGTTCGCCGAGGTCCTATGCTGACTTGTTTGGGTGCCCTTGTTGTTTTTGATAAGCATCTATCCTAAGACACCTCCTAAAATTAGTAAGGAGATAATCATTAAGTCAAAACTTAAATTACCCACATAATTAAAAGTATAGTCCCTCAGTGTTGGTTGTCACTCGCACATACCACAACCTGAAGGAACTTATCAAAAAGAAAGAAAGGAAAAAGAAACAAAAAAGAAAATGGTAGAGGAAGTTTCAGAAAGAAAAAGACCCAGTACTATTTCAAATTTCTAGAATATTGTGCAGGTCATACACCTCAATGTATAGTTAATGTAACAGATGAAACATCACAAACTAAATCAAGATGTTTGCAGTTCTAAACAGTCATAATTTTGGAAACATAGTTAATACATTTGTCCAATTCATATAAAACGAGTACAAAATAAATTAATAATAATGATCTAGGTATTACCATACAGTAAATGTACTCACATCACTATTCACATTATTATTCTTCACCTAGAAAGAATTCATATTCATGATCATTATTTAGGCCACATTCCACTTAAGTTTAATCAACCATAACACTTCTCTTCTCCTTAAGGTCAGAAGTCTATTCCCCCCTCTGGGGTCCAATCTGACATGATCTATACCATGAAAAGTAAAGGTGTGTTGTTCTCTCCTGTCATAATTCTGTATCATATGAGACGCAATGGGATACCGTGTGTCTCCAGTTTTGAGGGCTCTAAAGTGTTCAACCATTCTGTCTCTCAGTCTCCTGATTGTGCTACCGACGTAAATTTTGCCACAGGTGCAAACAATCACATATACCACATGTGTGGTGTCGCAATTTATGAACATTTCAATTAAATTTTCACCTGAAATATTATACTCAAATTGCAATACCTTCGGTTTAGCCCATCTGCAAGAACTACATCTCGCACATTTATAAAAACCTTTAAATTTAGACAACCAATCTGTTTTATCTGGTTTCTTGGGGTAACTGGGACTTACCATGTTACCTAAAGTTAGACCCTTCCTGAAAGTCAGGCTAGGTCTATCCGTAAGATAAGGTTTCAAATCCTGATCCATGAGGAGAAGGTGTCAGTGTTTCTTCAAGATGTTAAATAGTCTAGAGCTATCAACACTATAGTTGGTTATCAGTCTAATCTTATCCTCTTTGTTTTTCATTTTCTCATTCCTATTTTGTCTGATCAAAGTCGTTTCTCGGTTAGTCTTTCTAGCTCTAGATATTGCAGTCTTAATTATATCCTTACGGTATCCACGATTCTGGAACCTGTTTGACATATCTTCCAGGTTCTTCTCAAAGTCCCCATCAAGGGCACAGTTACGCCGTGCCCTCAACATCTCTCCATAAGGTATTGAGTTAATGTGACTGCTGGGGTGGCAACTCCCAGCATGAAGAATTGGATTACTGCTTGTTGGTTTTCTGTACATTCGACTCATTATTTTATTCCCCTCCACAAACAGCTCGATATCCAATAATGTGATGCATTTACTGACATAGAGAGTAGTAAACTGGAGATTCAAGATGTTATCATTCAAGTAATCAAAAAACCCTTTCAGTTCTTCCACCGTCCCAGTCCATATCAATAAACAGTCGTCAATGAATCGACCCCAATAGTGTATATGTTGCATCTAATCTCTGCCCTCTGGTCCCCAGATCCGCTCCGCCTCAAACCACCCCATAAAGAGGTTAGCAATAGACGTAGCGAACCTGGAACCCATCGCAGTCCCAAGACATTGCCTGAACCACTGCCCATCAAATAGAAACACATTATTTTTTAGGACCAACTCAGTCATTTGGGAATCATCTGTGTATGATCATACAATTCCGCTGGTCTCCGGCTCAGAAAGTAGTCTAACGCTTGTATACCAAGATCATGGTCTATGACAGTATACAAAGATACTACATCTAAGGTAGCAAGCAACATCCCATCTTCCCAGACTATATCGTTGAGAAGATTGAGTACATGTTTAGTGTCCTCAATAAAGGAAGGTAAATTATACACATACTGTCTGAGAAAGAAATCTATAAATTGGGATAATCGTTCCGTAGGTCCGCCTATGCCGGAAACAATCGGCCTGCCCGTCAGTCTGTCCCGGCATTTGTGGACCTTGGGTAAGGTCTACATACAAGGCGCCCTAGGTGAAGTTAGTAACAGGTATAGGTATTCATCATGATCCAAAAGAGATTGATCATACCATTCTTTAATTTTACAGTTAACCTTAGAAATTAGTTCATGCATTGGATTAGAAGCAAGTTTCTCATAATATTGTCTGTTGTTAAGTTGAGAAAGGACTTCATCTTTATAGTCACATGTATTTAGTCCCACTATGTTACCACCCTTGTCTGCACTGCGTATAGTAATTGCTGTATTGTCAATGAGTTCTTAAGGGCTTTCCTTTCTCCAGCAGTTAAATTGTCCTCTCTCAGGTTAAAGTTTCTTTTATGATATACATCTATTTCCTTGTCAATATCTAGATTAACAGCTTTAGAAAACACATCAATGGTATTACCAGCAATCAACTGTGGAGTCCACTTGGATTTGACCTTAAATCTACTTCCTTCACTTTGAAATCTATCAACCTCCAATTCCTCTAATAATTTCAAAATCGTAACAGGGTTATCCTCTTTCTCAGTCAGTGACATAAGCAACTGTGTATCTTTCAATTATTGTATGGTGAGATTTCTCAATTCTTTATCCAATATGGCGCGGATAACAATGATGTATAAATAGCTACTCTAAGATGGCGACGATGGTGGACGCCACTTTTCCTTCTACTCGGGAAATTGTATACATGGCAGGTAAACTATAAGATTTTTCAGATAGACATAGTGGACGTTGTGATGCTAACTTATCTTTAACTTAATTCCATGGATTGGACGTTGTAATACCAGCTTATCAATAAATTAATTTACTTTTGATTGTAGAACTCGTACTCGGGTTGAAAACTATAACGGCAGACTCCCGCGGCGGGACGTATTTTACTTGAAACTGAAGACCTGAGGTGAAGTATGTCTGAATGAATACATTTTGGGAATTACTCCGGTTAACTTAAATGTACTGAATGTCCAATACTTGATTTGACTATGCGTTTATTGCAAATAATTTACTTGAATAGACTTGGACGACCAGTACTAAGATAATGTGGTATTGTTTTTCTCGTGTTAGAGGAAATCTGAATAGTATAGGAGTAAAAACTCAAAATACTTATATTTTCGTTTTAGGACGTCACCCGTGTGCTTGCTTTACCTTGTGATTAGATCGATAATACTTTAAAATTACTTGATTTTGGACGTGGAACCTTGTTAAGGTGAGATCTCGCTTCAAGCTAAAACATATAATCAGTCACCTTAGATCCGCGTATCATAACTAAGGACTAATGAGGGATATTGTTTCTTATAATTAGATTTGATTGGTCTACAGGATCTCTGTGGAATTGTGAGTGAGAATAAAATTCCTTACCGTGAGCAATGATCATTGCCATTTCTTGATGCATGATAAGATAATCAACTTGAAAATGGGTGGAATGATATCACCTTATAACCACAACCTGATTTACTTATACGAGCCCTGAACTACTCTTCAAGGCAAATTCTTAGAACGATTTTTCACTTAATCAAATAGGGACGTATGGTACTATGCACTCTACTAACCCATCTTATATATTTAAGGTGGTTTCTCGAGCACAAATTTAGGGGTGTTTTTCCTTCTTACCCACCAACTATATCTATAAAATATGGACTATTTTGGAAAAGGTGTGGTAACACGAACTGAGTTAACCTTATTTTATTTGAATTGTTATTTACTTTGCTATTTGGGTTGCAGCCCTGAAGAAGTCATTTGTCTTATTGGACTTGACGAAACACGTGTTGGCTGTGTCAAAAGGCTGTGTCAAAATATATGATGGAACTTGGATTGAAGTGCATCTGATTGGCTATATCGAATTGTGATGGAACTTGATTTGGAGTACATTTGATTTGGACAATAAAGGATAACAATTGGAAGATTACGTTTCCAAGACTGAAGGTTATGATTTGAGTGCTCGGAAGACAAATATACTGTTTATTAAGCCACTTTTTGGCTTACTGCTGGGGGTATGGCAACCGCCTCCTCTTCCTCCTGAGCACTACCGTACTGATTGTGAATTTACATTGACCTGGACTTGCTGTGCGCTCGTTTATCTGTTGCAAATTGTTGTAAAAAATCTATTGATACGCTCTTCTAAATACCCGGTTAGTACCTATGGAGTCTAGAAATCCTTCTGCTGTCCCATGCACTACTCCATTCACCCATCCAGCACTATCTACGTATCCTATCACTCCATCAATACCTAAGCAATTATAAATTCAGCACACACTTTCTTTGCAACACTGAAATTGCTCTAGTTATTAGTTGTATATTTAAGGAATGGCGTAGTCACTAACACAAGTGCAGGTACAACATTTTGTACACTATGCATGCACACATCTAACAAGCTACAGACTATTGATACACTCTTCTAAATACCCAGTTAGTACCTATGCAGTGTAAGAATCCTTCTGTCTGTCCCATGCATTTCTCCAATCACCCATCCAGCACTATCTACTTATTGTATTACTCCACCTATACCTGAGCACTTATAAATTCACTATATACTCTGTAATACTGTGCTTATTCTAGTTACTAGTTATGAACTTATGGAATCCCCTAGCTAATAACACAAGAACAACTATAATATTTTGTGCACTATCCAAGCAGACCTCTAACTAGCGACATACTATTGATACACTCTTCTAAATACCCAGTTAGATAATTACGTATCATTCCAAAAACAAAACAAAACAAAATTAACAACGATGGTTGCGTTGCTCAGCACAAACTGCATCCACAGACTGCTCACCGAAGCATATAAGTTTCTTACACTTCATGCAGTGTTGCTTTAGAAAGGCGAATTCTGGCCTAATGTCCATTGCAGGTGTTCCTGAGGATGCTCCAGATGTACTTGCCACAGCAGGTGAGGGGTTCAAAGTAGCTTACCTCATTTCCTCCTGAGCAACATTGAGAGGATGTGTGGTCTGGAGATGATTGTACATAGAAGCAGTGCCACAAGAGGTTCTTTTTTTCGCTGCCTCTTGACAGGACTCGGTCACAAATTTTGCATGTCACCTTTCTCGCATTTACTTTTTTTCTCTCCAGGTGGAAAAGTGAAGAATTTCCACACTACAGATTCTGGCCTCTGTGGACATGCTTCCATTTCTAACGATAATGGCATTACTCCTAGTCCTACTCCCTCGCCTTCCTTCCATACAATTGAGGCTCCGCCTCCCACCCAGACCCACCCCCAGCATAAAAACTCTGCCCGCCCCCTCCTCCACCTGTACGTAAACAAGCCGAGCTAGCACTCAGTTGAACCACACCGGGAGGGAAGGAGGGTCCTCGAAGGAAGGCGAGGGAGTAGGACTAGGAGTAATGCCATTATCGTTAGAAATGGAAGCATTACCTCCCGTCCCTCCCTCACCTTCCTTCCATACAATTGAGGACATAGCAAGCAGAAGAAAACAGAGACGGACAAGTGAGTGATAAAGAACACCAAAATTTAATACAGTGCCCAAAACACAGCAGATCAACATCCCTGGCCCTGCATAGAGGACAAGACCCTGTGGCCCAGAACATTATCCAAACGTTCCAGACTCGCAATTCGATAGTGGCGGACAAAAGTAGACGGAGAAGACCAAGTCGCCGCCCTACAAATCTCCACCACAGAAGCCCCATGCAACTCAGCCACCGTAGCAGCCATACTGCGAGTGGAACGCCCCTGAACCCCCACAGGAGGAACCACACCCTTAAGATGGTAAGCCAGCAAGACAGTGGACCTAATCCAACGACTCAAAGAGGCCGTGGAAGGCTTAACCCCTTTCCGAGCCAGACCAAAGTTAACAAACAAAGAGTCCCCCACCCGGAAGGACTCAACAATATGGAGGTACCACAGCAAGGCCCGTCGGACATCCAAACAATGCAAGCGAGAATCCTCAGCTGAGGAAGGAGCAGGACAGAACTCAGGCAAAATCACCTCCTGACTGAGGTGAAAAGCCAAATTGACCTTAGGGACAAAGGACGGAACGGGAACCAGAACCACCCGATCCGAAAAGACTTCACAAAAAGGAAACTTGCAAGACAAGGCCCCCAACTCCCCCAAGCACCTCGCAGAGGTGATAGCGACCAAAATGCAAGTTTTAAAAGTCAAGAGACGCAACTCAAGACCCTCAAGGGGCTCAAAGGGAGGACCAGACAGAACATCCAACACCAGATGCAAATCCCACGAAGGGAAGGACCGAACAGGGCGGGGAAAAAAGTTCAACAGACCCCGAAAAAAACGAGGCATCAGAGCCCCATCATCCTGCAAATTACGCCAGGAGCCCCTAAAGGCCTGAATAGCTGCCCACTGCACCCGCAGAGAAGCCACCGACAGCCCCAGAAGAGCCCCATCCTGAAGGAACTGCATCACCAAAAAGAGGTCAGCAAGCACGGGGTCAACAGCCTTACCAGCACACCAGACCGAAAAGACCCGCCAATGCCTGGCATAGGACAGCAGAGTGGAGGACCTACGCTACGCCTGCAAAGTAACCGCCAACTGGGCAGGAACCCCCAACCCAGCTAAGCCCTGCCGCTCAACAGCCAGGCCGTCAGGTGCAACCTCCGGAGAGAATCCAGGGGAAGGGCCGGAAACTCCAACGAGGACGGAACCACCGGAAGGACCCACTCCCGGCCGCAACACAACTCGGTCAGGAGAGGAAACCAATTCGCCCGAGGCCAATAGGGAGCCACCAACAACACCCAAGCACAATCCCTCCGGACCCGCACCAGAAAGGACCGAAGCAGCGGAAAGGGAGGGAAGGCATACAACAGACCCTGAGGCCAAGGACAGGTCAAGCCGTCGACCCCCAGAGACCCGGGACACCTGCCCAGAGAACAGAACTGCACCACCTTGGCATTCCCCAGATCCGCTAACAGGTCCACCACAGGGAGGCCCCAACGACCCACCAACTGGAGAAACACACCGGGAAGGAGAGAGAAATCCTGAGACGACGGAATGGCCCTGCTCAACAGATCCGCCCTCACATTGTCCACCCCCCGAATGTCGAGAGCCGACAGACCCAGCACCCAGACCTGAGCCCACTGAAAGAGGACGCTGGAAATCAAGTTCAAGGACCTGGACCAGGTCCCCCCTTGACAGTTGACATAGGACTTCGCCACCAGATTGTCCGTCCGAACCAACACCCAATGCCCCCTCAGAGAGTCCTGAAAGTGCACCAGGGCAAGCACAATCACCCTCAGCTCCCGCCAGTTCGAGGATCTCCGGGAATCCAGCAGAGACCAGACCCCCGAACCTGCTCCGACCCCAGCCAAGCACCCCACCCAGACAGGCTGGCGTCCGTAGTCACCACAAGCGGAGCCGGGGGAGTCAGAGAAACCCCCGCCAGGAGGTGTCGGCAGCAGAGCCACCGGGAAAGCTCCTTCCGGATCCGGTCCGTCATGGGCAGCAGGGACAATAGACTCTGAGACCCTGGTGACCAACCCAACAGGATCCAGTTGGCCAGGCGGAGGAGATGAAAATGAGCCCATGGAACCAAAAACACCACGGAAGCCATGTGTCCCTGCACCCGCAGCCACTGGACCGCCGGAGAAGCCTCCCGGGACATCAAGGCCCGAACCTGCGACTGAAGAGACACCAGGCGCTTGTCGGACAAGGTAACATGGCCGAGCAAAGTCTGAAAACAAGCCCCGATGAACACCAAGTCTTGAGACGGGCCCAAAGAAGACTTTCCCCAGTTCACCAAAAATCCGTGTCCCTGAAGAACCTCCAAGGCCCTCCCGATGTGAGAGAGCAAAAGAGACTCCCCCGCAGCAGCAGCAAGAGGTCGTCGAGATAAGGATGAATGAAAACCCCTTCTGCATGAAGGAGAGCCACGAGAGGCGCCAGGACCTTTGTGAAAACCCTGGTCGCAGACCTGAGGCCGAAGGGAAGTACGCAAAACTGAAAATGGGCGTCTTACACAGCGAACCTCAGGAAATGTTGAGAAGCAGCGGCAACCGGGACGTGGAGATAAGCGTCCTCGAGATCCATGGATGCCAGGAAGTCGCCAGGCTGAACCAAAGGAATGATGGCCTGAAGGGTCAACATACGGAAGTGAACGGGCTGAACCCAGGCGTTGACCCACTTGAGATTGAGGACAGGCCGAAAGCCCCTGGTCACCTTCTGAACCAGAAACAGAATGGAGTAGGTCCCCGTCCCCACCTCCCCAACAGGAACCCGGCAGATGGCAGCCTTGGCAAGCAAACAGGACACCCCGTCCAGCAGAGCCACCCTGCGGGGACCGGAGACAGGCAGAGGAGTCAGCCGAACCCCAGAATCCGGCGGAACTTGCAGGAAGTCTATCATGTACCCATGACCCACAGTGTCCAGGACCCAGCCATCCGAAACGTCTTGCTGCCAATGAGGAAGAAACTGCTGAAGACGACCCCCCATCGGCAGGGAACCAGCCAGACAGTAGATGTCAGGGACCCTTCTTGGCAGGGCCCTTAGGAGCGGAGGCAGCGCGCCTGGGAGAAAAACGGGGCTGAAAACGCCGCCTGCGGAAAGACTGATGAGAATCACGCTTCGGGGAAGATCGAGGGGCCCTACTCCATGGCTTACCAGACGGAGCCGCCCCGCCCTTATACGGCAAGGCATGCTTCCACTCCTTGAAAGCCTTCGAAATCATGGCAGGCAATTGGTCCCCAAACAGAGCCAGTCCATCAAAAGGCAATTTCAACGCCTTCTCCCCAGGATCAGCCTTCCAGGACCGGAGCCAGAGGGAACGACGTGCCGCCACCAAAGCCCCAGTGGACATAGCTGAAGACTTTATAACATCCAACGAAATGTCCGCCAATAGCCTAGCCTGCTGTTCCATAAAAGCCTGGAGGTCAGAGCACTCAGAGCCCTCCTGAACCGCCGCAGCCAATTTCTCTAAATCCTGAACCAAAGACTGCGCAGAGTAGGCAGAGAAAAGGCTAGCCCTCAGCGCCAGGTTCCCAGCAGCAAAGGAGCGTTTAAGTCCAGAATCCACCTTCTTATCAGTAGCATCCGCCGGGGTACACTCCTCAGGCTGAATAGCAGTTTCGCCAATCAGAGTGGCCAGGATAGAGTCCAGCTTCAAATTGTGAGGCAAGGGGTCCTCCCCCTCCAAAAGGTAAAGTTTCTGAAGGAAGCGAGGGACCTGCAACTTATCAACCTCACGCCACTCCCTCAGCACCATGTCCTTGACCGGACCCTGAAAAGGCATGCCCAACCTGGAGGGAGAAGCATACTGAGGAAAGAGATTCCCATCCGCCTCCAGCTGGAAAGGAGGGAACCCTAAATTGTCCTGCACATGAGCCAGAATATCCCATCTCTCCTCCCTGGAGATAAACTTCCCACCCGAGGAGGTAGAAGGACCATCATCATCTGACAAGGAAACCTCCTCGCAGGATCCAGTGAGCGTGGACGAGAAGAAGCCGCAGGCACCGGACGAGCCTGGAGAGCCTTAGACACAGCCACCTCAATCATACCCTGCACCTCCTCCTTGGACATGAGAGGCACATCACCCCCAGAAAGGCCCCGACACCGAGGGCGCATGGAGGGAACAGGAGAAACCTCAGGCGAGGAGGAAGAGTAAGAAGACACCACATAGTTCCGCTTAAATGCCCGCTTGCGACCCATGGCAGAAGCAGAAAGGAGCAGAAAACCCCTCGCTGCTACATGAAGGGAAAAACCACAACCGGGAACCAATGACAGCCCCGGCCTGAAAACCCGTCAAAAACAGGCCCAACCCTCATTACAACTAGTAAATGTAAAAAATAAAAACAAAAACGGGCAGCAACCCGTCCTACCAGGTCTTCCAGAAGAGTGTAGTCCGGGAGGAGGCATCCGTGACAGCCCGACCCGGAAACACAGCCCCAGCCACAGGAGGACCGCCCAACAACGCTGTGGCTTCCCGAGTCACCGCTCCGCCCCCAAACCACGAGGGAGACGAGGAGAGGAGACACAGCCAGGAGAACGCTGCTGGGGACACCGTCACCGCAGAGAACCAGCACGAAGACTCCCCGGCACCACCACAGGGAGGAACTGATGGTAAGTCCCACTAGGGAGACAAAAAAAAACAGGTGGAGGAGGGGGCGGGCAGAGTTTTTATGCTGGGGGTGGGTCTGGGTGGGAGGCGGAGCCTCAATTGTATGGAAGGAAGGCGAGGGAGGGACGGGAGGTAATGGTGCCTCCTGCAAGAATTCTTCATCAGAAGATACTTCCTCCTGCTGCTGCTGCTGTCCAGATGCCATTTAGTTTGATATTTTTTGAAAAACACAACAAAAAAACAAGCAAAAAGGGTTCTTGTAGGAAAAGAGATGTCTCTCTAAAGATGCTAAAACAAGAATGATTAAAACTGGTGGGGTCCTTCAATAGTTACAGTGGAAAATGTTTTGAACCAATGAAATCTTTTTTTTTAGGTCACATGGAAACCCATGCACTCTGCGCTCACAAAGCACACACCCGACGCAACTTTGCGAAAATATATTTAAAAATATTATAAGTTTATTATAAGTACAAATATATTATTTTTATGAATATCTTAGAAAATCTCTTGCCCTAATATGTATATTAAAGAGACACACATATTATTTCAGAACATACATTTTTTTGCACGACTCGCGCACCCAGCGCGCCCCAGCACGTATATATGATGAAACAAGGAACCTGCCACCACCCAAGAGTACCGTACCATAATGCGCATGTGTCGTGAATGAGCGGGAGCAGGAGTTGCGGACTGGTCGCATACCAATCGCGCACGTCACATAATATTAAATGTATATGATGTAACTGAAAAACACGCAGCCGTTGCACACCGTATGCGGCTCCTTCACGACTTTTTTAAAATGGCGGCTAGAATCCGCGCACCCACTGTGAGTGATGAAAGATTATATTAGTGTATGATGAGGTGTATCAGATTGTCACGTGGATGATGTCATTTGTCATGTCATTTGAGATGTCATCAGTGATGTCGTCAGTGATGTCATGAATGATGTAATATGTGACATCATCAGCAGTGCATTGCGGGTGCGCGAGTTACAGTTAGCAGAACTAACTATAACGGAGGAATTTCTATGGTTTTGTACGAGTGAAATGTCCAGCTAACTATAACCCCCTGAAATCTATGTTTTTTTTCTGTGAATATATGTATGAATATATATATATATTGTACTGGACCCAATGAACAAATGTCCACTGACCAGCAAAACATTGGAGAATTGTGTTTATGGGTACTATACAGTTACACGATGCCGCAACAACTTCAAAGTAAGACTCCGATAAAACACAGTGAGCCAAAAGAACTTATATGAACAATATTGACATTAAGCTCTTATGTCTTTCTTTACTTGTTTGAAACTTTATTGAACATTATGTGTAAATACTTGAACAAACTACAGATCCCATAATGCCACTTAATGGCAGATATGGGATAGTATAAATGTAGAAATCAAGGAAGGACTTGCCAACTGTGACCAAAGCCTAGTAGGGCTGAAATGCGTTGGTGGGGTAAAACGCTGAATTAAAAAGCTGAAAAAGCATCCAGGAGTGCCGCCTCCTTTGTTCCCAAAAAAAAAGAATATATATATATATCCGAGGAGGAGCTTGTATATATATATATATATATATATATATATATATATATATATATATATATATATATATATATATATATATATATATATATATATATATATCACGACAATCCTGTCGACTCTGCCGCCGCATTGTCAGTCACGCGCCGCCTCCAGCTACACAGGACACGGACCCAGTTTTGGAGCCTCAATTGTTTATTGCCAAAAGGTCAGAGACGCGTTTCGCGGCTTGCGCCGCTTGATCACTCGACAAATGTTAGTGCAATCGGGAAACAATTTAAAGTGGCAGTGCATTTTTTCAGTGTGTCATGTGATCGACATTTACAATTACAATGGAAGAAATACTATCACATGGTTACTTCACCATGTGTTGTGCAAAAACTTTACATTGATTATGTGCAAAATTCCGCAATATATAAATAAATACATAAATACATTTATATATAACAGTAAAATACAATATGATATTTTAACAATCAGTCCTTTAGTTAAAATATTCCCACCTCTGTTGACCATCGATTATTAACTTTTACCATCGAGGTTCTATTATTACTCAGTAAAATACTGATCTTGAGCTTTCCCGTATTTATAATATTAACAATCTGTCGGATTGCTTTTATATTTGTATGATAAATTGTAATTTGGGTCATACAAAAATAAATCGCGTTCTTACTGCACATATGTCATTTTCGTAATTTACCATATTCATTAATGATGGTGAATAAAATCAACTATTGTAATTTGAACAATTCTTATGATAGTGTTTAAAGTGCTGAAGTGAAAGGTGTAATACTTTTTTTTCTTTTTTTCTTTTTAAAAACTCGATGTTCTTTACTCTTATGTTTTCACGAACCTGTATTTGTTTTAAATAACATTTCTTATAGTTTCATTTGTGCATGTCATTGTGTAGGAATCCTGACTCTTTGTATATATCCTTTGTGTAGTTTATTTTTTTTCTGTCTTATCTCGCCACTTGAGAACAGTCCATATTTTAATAAATTGGAGGGTTGAACTTCACTCTAGTCTATTGTCCTAGCATTTGCAAATTCCTGTTTAATACATATATTTATTCGACATTGAATCCTGAACATTATTTACAGTGTATTAATATGTCAAATAAATATAGCATTTTAAAATATAAATGAATATTAAAAAATCCTTAATAAAAATTCATTATATTTACAAGATCTCTGTTGGGTAAAATGCATAGCTATTGTTTAAGACTAATGGTTCTTCTTTTATTTAGTTTTTCCCCTGTTATTGGAACACCCAATTCTAGTGATATAAAAAGCAGTTTACACATTTTTAAAGACACGTGTACATATCCTCCGTAATATTTAAACCTCTCGGTTGTTTTGAATCTAATAGTAAGATATACCTGGTTTCTAATTTTCGTAATTTATTTTCTCGGTCACCTCCGCGTCTACTAGGGGAGATTGTGGCAGTTAAATAATATGACAACCCTCTGTTGTTGGATCCTTGGCTTTCCCTGAAGTGTCTTGCCACCGGATAGGTATTGTCCATATTGGTAATTGCGCGGAGGTGTTGCAGTATTCTTACATTAGCTGGTAACTTTGTGCTGCCCACATATATTAACCCACATGGGCAGGTTAGGACGTACACAGTGTATTCAGTTTTACATGTTAACGTTTTCATTATTGTGTAAGGTTTAGTTCAACAAGGGCTATGATAGGTAGTAGTATTCGTTCCGTGGGGGCATGCTTTACAGGTTTTACATTTTCTGAACCCTTTTAAATTTTGATACCAGGTAGGATTAGATATTATCTCAGGGTCTGATACTACCAGACAATCTTTAATAGAGGGGGCCCTACTGTAAGTAATGGACGCCCTCTGCGGTAGCAGGGGTCCTAGAACTTGGTTGTTTAGGAGTATAGGCCAGCTCCCTTGAATAATTTTGTGGAGTTCTTTGTGTTGTTTACTGAAACCTATTATCAGACGAAAATTGTTGTCTTCTCCTGTTGTAGTATCCTCCCCGGGCTTTTTTCCCCCTCCTTTTTGTTGGTGTTGGCCAGTAACTCGTTTCTTGCTAGAGTTTCTGTTTTGGTGATAGCTCTGTTTACTATTTTGCGGGAGTAGCCCCTATCTAAAAATCTCTCCTTGCTTTTTTGTTGTGCTGAGGTTAATTCCTCTGGTGTGCTGCAAACCCTTTTTAATCTTAGCATTTCGCCATAAGGTATGCTGTTCGCCAGATGACGTGGGTGAGCACTAGATGCATGTAGCACCGAATTTCCAGCCGTTATCTTACGATATAAAGTGGTTTCAAGTTTGTTGTTACATACATACACTTTGGTATCAAGGAAATTCACACTTTGACCACTGATTTCTGCAGTAAATTTTAAATTTAAATCGTTCTGATTGATTTGTGCCAAAAAAAATTCCGCTTCTTCCCTCGTTCCTTGCCACATAACAAAGAGATCGTCAATGAATGTCAGCCAAAGTTTTACCTTGGTTGACATTGTATCTCCATGCTTCTCCAAGAGGACTAGCTTCTCCCAATGGCCCATGTGGAGGCAGGCATAGCTTGGGGAGAAGCTAGCCCCCATGGCTACCCCTTGAACTTGGCAATATAAAAGATGATTAAACATAAACATGTTGTTGTAAAGACAGAATTCTATCATATTTGCCAACATTTCTTTGTGTTGTCTGTAAATTGTTTCTCTAGAGGATAAAAAATATTTTACTGCCTGAATACCATCTGTATGTGATATACTTGTATACAGGGATGACACATCCAATGCTAACAACAGGTAATCAGATTTCCATGCAAAGTCTTTAATCTTGTTTAAAAGTCAGTTGTGTCCCTTACATATGAGGGCAAACATTTGACATATTCTTGCAGGAAGTGATCCACGTATACGGATGTTTTTTCCAAAATACTATTTCTGGCACTTATTATAGGGCGACCAGGAGGTTTTATGTTGTCCTTATGGATTTTTGGGATGAAGTACATTGTGGGTATAACTGGATTATCATTTTTTTCGATAATTATGTTCATCCTCGTTGATTAGCTTCATGTTGTGCCAGCTTGATAATTTTTTGTAGTATGTGGTGTACATTTCTTTCATTGATTTCACATCCGTTTGTCTGTAGCATTGTCTATCGTTTAATTGGCTCATAGCCTCCTTCATGTAATCCTCATGTGCCCACAGAACTATTGTTCCGCCCTTGTCACTGTTTCTTATTATCACTTTTTTGTTGGATTTTAATTTTTTCATTAGTTGAAAGTATTTATGGTCCTGATTACGATGCTTTTGAGTGGACATACCAATTTTTTATTCAATTTTTTGATTTTGTTGGTAATAATCTCATGAAAAGTGTCAATTGAATCATGCAACATGATGGGATAAAATTTCGATTTTTGCTTGAACTTGGTTAAACCCGCACCTTTGGTTACTGTTCTTTCATTTTGCGGGGAGTTACTTCCAGTTTGATCCTGATTCCATAGATCCTCAAGTTCTGCACTGTATTTGAACTCGGGGGGTAGATTCAATGATAGGGTTTGTTTGATCGCTTATTTCAACTTGCATATAGTTTTTATTTTCAGTGTTCTTATTCCCTTATATATATCCATCCGGACATTGTGATAATCAAAGTTGTTGGGTGCACAGTACGACAAACCTAAACTTAATGTAGTATTTTCATCTTTGGTTAGGTTAATTTTTGACAAATTTACCACCGTTTGTGTTATGTCTTTCTTCTCCAGTAGTTCTTTTTCTTCCTTTGAACATTTTGATTTCCGTCTGATTGCAATGCACCTTTGTTTGCGTTTGGCGTTTGCCCGCTTCCTTTGGATTGCAATCGTGTACTTGGTCTCAAGGTTGCCAATCTTTGAGCCGCTAAAAATGTCATTTCTTCCCCAGGCGATGGTTTTGCTCCACTTGTCGCTCTTGAGGGATCTCTTGTATCTGAATCCTCATCACTGTTGGACGTCAGTTGGTCACTGGATGTAGTGGCGGTGTCTTCACCTTCCCTTCTTTGACGGTTGATGTTTCTGGTATTGGTCGTAGAACCTTGTTTTTGTTGAGATTTACGAATGGCGTCGTACTTCTGGCAAAGGTGAATATTTGCCCCACCTCATAATCTTCCTTATCTCGCTGAAATTTTTGTGTTTTGCGATCCTTAATTTTTTCTTCCTCTTTTATGAGGTGAGCTATCATTTCTTTTCGTAGTTTACTGATTTCCTCTTGCTGTCCCATGGCTTCTAACTCCTCATTTAATGTGTCTATTTCGGTTAGAAGTCTCGCCCTGTCTATGTCCGCATATTTTATCAGCAATAAAGTTAATTTCCTGGAGGAATCTAAATTGCATTCCGCCCATTCGCGCATCAGATCAGGGTGGGGTTCCTCGTTAGTTGGGGCGGTTAAGATTCGAAGTCCCCGGGAATTCGTCCCACCTCGATGTAACTTTGGAGGGACCTTGACTCCCACCATTTGCTTAATTCCATTTTCATCTTTTTTTCTAGTATTTTCATTTTGAATTGTATCGAGTCAGGTTTCACTGTGCATGCTGTTTCATTTGGTTCGGAACTTTGATTCACATGAGGTGTATCTGTGAACATTCCAATGGCTGCTGCCTCCCTCTCTTGTACAGTGTCGCTCAACATTTTGGCTTTTTAAATTATGTAATTAATATCAGTATGGCATGGAGTATGGACCGTATATTTTGCCAAATGTTTCCTTTGCCGTTACTTTGCTCACTCCTCCACCCCACAATCCCGATGGCTCTGTACCTGGTTGGCACTGTTATGGGGTTTCCTGCTGTGCGGATATGGGACGTCCGCTCAGTCGTCTTCCCCGTACTGCTGCCGCTGCCAGTTGAATCAACGGTGTGGGGGGGGGCTTGGCGGTAATTCCTTTGTGGATCCACAAATTACTTCCTGGTTGCCCCGGAAGAGGTTTCCGTTATGCCGCCAGCCCAAACCTGGAGGAGGGGTCCGTGATTGACCGGTATCCGAAAAACCGGTCTATTAAATCACGACACAAAATTCTGAATTCCGGAAAGAATCACAGATGCCTTGGGTTGTTGCAGAAAGTGTCTTTATTGACAGCACAGCAACGCATTTCAGCTTTCGCCTTGATCACGCTAAGGGTCTGGCGATATTGCACACACATTTAAATAATACTGGTAAACAGACTGTGAGTACACCATAGTGCAAATAACCAAACAAATAGCAGCCATCTTATCGATGTAAGTGTTACATATCAGTTCATCAATAACCGTCGCATTTAAATCCAGTCGCCGTTGATAACTACAATGCGAAAAACATGATAATGTATCCCTCACACAATATTGTATTAGCAACTCTGAGTTACCTGCTAAATTTGTGACAACTGCTGAATCCACAATATCAGTCTGTATATACAATCACTTTCAGTTGTTTAACCCAGAATTAAGATAAATATTTAACCTTTTTGAAATACAGGCGCCTGTACGCACCTTCTTACTATAAATATCTGAATAATCATGGTAAACTAACAAATAAGTCAATAACCAGTCCGCCAGGTCTAAACAATCAACAATGATTTCAATCAGCATTGATAACGACCACAAACGATGCTGCCAATAGTACGCCAATACAGCAAATAACTATATTGCCAAACTTGGCAAAATTATAGGGACTGTTAGCCCGATGTGCCTTTGCTGGGTCTCAATATATGTGCTCCAGTGGATTTTGAGAAATGAACGTTTAAAAAACAGGTATATCTGTGACAGCGTCCCAGATCGCGTACTTTTCGCGTAACGGAGCTTTGCGTAGCGAAGCTGATTGGCTCTCCGGTGTCTGTCAACATTCTAAACAGTCCGGTGCGGCCGCCATCTTGTCTGTCGGTAGGATCGAGAGACAAGAGGAGGAGAAAAACGAAGGGGGAATTTAATGAAAGGAGGCTAGGTAGACCTCTCTTGACCCCCTAGGAATGATGTTGGGGTTATTAAAGGGTCCCGTGGGGCAAATAATAAAACTTTGATTTTTCGAGGTAGAAGCGCTTCTCGGTTCGCAAACTGGTAGCGAAACGTGAATTCACCATTTTGTGTTTCGATTTCATTAAATTACTAGGTATAAGGGGGTACGGGAGACGTATCCTGACCCCTTTTGTTTTCTGAGGGTGGCTGAGGAGGCTCATATATGTTGATACATGTCTTCCAGCGGCTGTGCGTGAGCGTTTTTTTTTTTGTTGCGTGACGTCTGTTAACGTTCGATTCGATGGAAATCAGGAAGTGTTGACCGCCATTTTGTCACTGAGAGTAAATATTTTGTTTTAAATAATTGTTATAAATTAATCCTTATTGATAAACATTGTCTGCACCATCTTGTCTTTTTTGCAATGCCACACTTTTGTTGAGCACGGCAGCCATTTTAGATGCCTTGACCAGACCCACTCTCTGCACGCCGCCGATCCTCAGCATGGCTCCCCACCCTCGCAAGCATCTCCCCCATGCACTGGTCACCCCCGCTCTCTCTCTCATGCATGGGCTAGAAACCTGCTCCCATGTGCGCTGCTCTTCCCTGAGAATCACACCCTGTGCCCGCCCGACACCTCCCTTTCACCCTATTCACTACCGCACCCTCTGACACTCTTCTTCCTCTGTGTCCGATTGTTCCGGCCGGTCCCAGGCTATCACCTAGCCCTGCAGATGTAGTTTATGGCCCCAGCTGTAGAGAATCACCACTCTTCAAAGGAGTTACAGTAGATCTGTCACACCACACGCGTTCCTACTGTCTGATAACCATCATGTATTGTGCTTGGGGAGGGGATTCTCACTGTGAAGGTGTGTGGGACCGAGCCTGAAGCGGAAGATTCCAGGGATGCCTCTTTGTACATCAAAGTTTTTACAATTATGTGTCACATTATAAATATATAGTACTCCAACAAAGTAGGATTATAACACTTTAATAACTTTTAAATATATGGAACGAAACAAAAACAGTAAATACATTTAAACATTTTTTTGAAAAAAGAAGCAACAATGGTCAGTAGCTGTGTTTTGTGCGAATAGTCCCAAGGCAGCACAACGTGCTGAGTTCTGGAGGGCACCCAGGTGATGTTACCTGGGTGCCGCACTGGTTTTTGGTATCCTACAATGCAGCTCCGAAAAATGGCGTGGGGCGTCCCGGGGGGTGCGCGGGAGGCCTCGTCAGTAGCGGTCTGTTGTGCGAATAGTCCCAAGGCAGCAGAACGCGCTGAGATGTGGATGGCACCCAGGTGATGTCCAGTAAGTTGTCGCACTGGTTTTGGCATCCTACAATGCTGCTCCGAAAAACGGCGTGGGGCGCCCCGGGGGGGGAGGCGGCGTGAACGGGTCTCCCCAGGTGGAGGCTCGTCTGCTGTACTGGGGCGCCCCTTTACCGTTTCAGTTGCCATTCCGCCCGCTTTTGCTACACTGTGCCTCATCCGCCATTCAGCTGTTTATCGCCCGCTCTTGCGGCTACAGCGTCTCTCTCACCATGTAGTTGAGTTGCGCCCACTCTTGTGGTGCAGCGATAGGCGGCTGCCACAGGACTCTTAAAATGGCGGACGGCTCTTCGGATTTGGGCCTGGTCCACTAACATGGCCCTGGGACACCTTGGAACTCGGACGTCCCCTGAGCCTTGAAGATTTTACAAAAGTCTTGGGGGCTCCCGACTCCTGCAGGCTTCCGGTGGGGAGCGGCTGCCATGATTGCTCGCGGAATGACCACGACGGAGCCACGAGATGGTGGTGCTCTCAGGCTGACGCCAGCTTTAGTCTGAAACATCTAGAAACAAGGTGGGGCTTTCATCGTTTGGGAAAAAAAAATGTTTTAATCCAATGAAAAGTGATATTTTTAGGTCATATAATCAAGCCTTCCATCATTAGGAAACCAAAAGTAAAAGGAACCAATGAAAAGTTTTATTAACAAGTCACATGACCTGTTATGCTTACGTTACGCGCTGCGCGCCGCGCCCCGGATCCCTTCCGGGAAGCTGCGCTTCGCGCACTGGAGTACTTCCGGGTGCGCTAACGCGGCGTGTCATATAACGCATTACGCGACAACGTAGGTCCAGAATATAGTCAAAATGTCTCCACCAACCAGCGGTCGGAACACAACCCCTTTCAGCAGTCTAAAAAGTTCTGTTAAATGACAACAGAAGGGACAGGCAACAAGAACCATCAGTCAAAGAGGGGAGGGCAAGTTCTTCCCTACTGGGTCACGTTGGGGCGCTACCGGAACTGATCGAATTGGTAGTCTACAGTGTTTCTGGATGTTTCAGACTGAAGCTGGCGTTAGCATGAGAGCACCACCATCTCGTATCTCAGTCGTGGCCATTCCACGAGCAATCATGGCAGCCGCTCCCCACCAGAAGCCTGCGGGAGTCGGGGGCCCCCAAGACTTTTGTAGAATCTTCAAGGCTCAGTGGACGCTTTCGAGAATGCGGCCCAAGCCCTAGCAGACAAGCGTCCGAGTTCCAAGGTGTCCCATGGCCATTTTAGTGGACCACGCCCAAATCTGAAGAGGCAGCTGCCATTTTGAGAGTCCTGTGGCAGCCGCCTATAGTTGCATCGCAAGAGCGGGAGCAACTCAACTACATGGTGAGCGAGACGCTGTAGTCGCAAGAGCGGGCAGTAAACAGCTGAATGGCGGAAGAGGCACAGTGTAGCAAAAGCGGGCGGAATGGCAACTGAAACGGTAAAGGGGCGCCCCACTACAGCGTGTCTTCAGGTCAAACGGATTGTGGGATAAGGTCCAGAATGGAAGAGTCATCAAAAGGCTAAAAAGTTCCGCCGGACCCCGGGAGCCGGCCGCCTATGTCGGGGGCGATCTTAGGCCACGCCAGGGCAACACGACTTGGGGAGGGGGCAGAAGTCAAGCGCACCCTCCCAGTCCGCGCCACCACACCGTATGTTGAAAATCTGAAGCCATCGTTCTACAAACTCTCAACCAGCCTTGGATGAAAAATCTTGAAGAATGTACAAACTGAAAACCAGTTTTTGTTTGCATAGCATCAGCAGCAACGCTTGCTATCAGAATGCATGAGTTTCATGCTCGATCGATTGAGCTAGCCGGATCAGGCAACAAAAAGTATAAAATAGTTATGTAAATAGTTATTTAATAAAATGTTTTACCCTGTTACTTTGCTGGTGTGTTGTATATATTTATAATATTTGCATAGAGTTTATCGTTATTTTGGGCGGGGTGGGTGGCGGAGCCGAGCTGTCTTGCAGCCATCATGGTGTGGAGCTCAGTTCATCTCACTAGTTTCGTATTTCTCATGAAGGGTTGTTCCTAATGTTTCTATTTTAGCAAGGTCAAAAAGAGATCCCATTAGTTGCCTACTGATTTTGCTCGATTATTTTTTTTTTTAACACGATTTTTCACTATCTGCAAAGACTAAACAGAGTATTGCGGCTTTGTGCTTGTTAGTAAATAGAGAATGAACCAAAGAGAATAAATTCTAAAATAGTAAATGCTTGGATAACAATCAATCAAATGGAGAGACAAGCAGGCACGACGGATTACAACGGGGGCAAAGGCCTGCGTTAACTACCCTTCACTATCTGCAAAGAGAGAGTACTTCTAAGAGAAAAGAGGAGGGGGGCAGCGTTTAAAGCACATCAGCGTGCATAAACACGAAAATGTTTTTACCTATCACGTACTTGACATTTGACAGCTTTTGATATTTGTTATTAAAAAACCATTGAAATTCAATGAAAAAACCATAGGTTTTAGCCCATATATAGTTAGGGATTAGCATTTTCAAAACCTTATTTTACTCGCATAAAACCATTGAAATTCGCATATATAGTTAGATGCGCTAACTATATATCGCGCACCCGCAATCCACTGCTGATGATGTCACATATTACATCATTCATGACATGCTCAGTGACATCACTGATGACATCACTGATGACATCTCAAATGACATCACTGATGACATCACTGATGACATCTCAAATGACATCACTGATGACATCTCAAATGACATCACTGATGACATCACTGATGACATCACTGAAGACATCTCAAATGACATCACTGATGACATCTCATTTGACATCTCATTTGACATTACTGAGCACATCACTAATGACATCATTCATGTGATAATACGATGAACCTCTTCAGACTCTAATATAACCTTAGATACACTCAGTGTAAACAAAAACTCACAGACTGTCACTCATCCATGGAGTTACTCACACACCTAGTCAGTCAAGCAAAGAATCAATCACACCTCCATTTCCTCTACTATACAGTTATACACACCTTACTTATTCAAACATATACGAACACATATTTACTCTCTTATACAATCCCTGATACAAGTTCACAATGATCCATACAGCCACTCACACATTCACTGGCTCTTATGCACAGTTATTTATATATGTCAACTCTCACATGTACTGTGTTTTACATATGTACTTACTTTGACATGTAGCACTGAGATATCCATTCACTCACCAATACACTCATGCACACAGTCAACCGCCCATACAGCTGTTTCCACATGCACTTTTAACCCATACATCTAGTGAATCAACTGCTCACACATCTATGCACAAAGTCATACACCTCCCAGTCACCCACACACACTAAGTCTCCCATACAAATACTTGGGCAACCAATCAATAACCCATATAGTTACTCATATAGCTACTGATCAACACATGCAGCAGTTTACAGAACAACAGACATAATGATGCACAAATTAAGACAGTTTAGTCACTAACCCATTCACTCAGTGAGACACATTTAATCACTCACTCATACAGTCAGTCATGCACCTACTAAATCCTTCATCCAGACACTTATACATCCACTCATTCTTCAATATGTAAGACATATTTTAACTTTACAGAAACATACAGTCACTGGATGTTGTCATCAGTGATGTCATCAGTGATGTCATTTGAGATGTCATCAGTGATGTCACTGAGCATGTCATGAATGATGTAATATGTGACATCATCAGCAGTGGATTGCGGGTGCGCGATATATAGTTAGCGCATCTAACTATATATGCGAATTTCAATGGTTTTATGCGAGTAAAATAAGGTTTTGAAAATGCTAATCCCTAACTATATATGGGCTAAAACCTATGGTTTTTTCATTGAATATATATATATATATATATATATATATATATATATATATATATATATATATATATATATATATATATATATATATATATATATATATATATATATATATATAGCCTGTTGGCGATAGCCAGTAGGTATAGGTAGTTAGGACCTAGTTACCATAGGAAATGCCGAACATTCTATTGGGAATAACTTTGGCGCCGATCGAGGGATCTGCCTGTAACGAATAAAGTCAGCTGCATCATCAGTCACTGTGGGGCTCTTTTGTTGTTCGTGGTCAAACTCGCAGTTTTCCAGGATCTCGGTTCCTGGTTTAGAGCCCGCCCTGCAGGACCGGCGGCCCCCAGCAAAGCAGAGGTGCTTCTTGTGATGTTTAGTGAGGGGGCATGGACCTCTCCTAGCCGCTTGCCAGCACAAATGGACGCACCGCAGCAATTTGGCAAAGACGAAGGAAAAAGGGTCAAGAGAGAGGGCGATTCCTCTCTTTGGAACAGTGCGGATGCGGCAATTACTTCACCATCATGGGGCAACAACTGGCACTAAGCACTAAGCAGCAGTATTTAAATGCGCCAACTTGGGACAATATTGCTTAATAATTGTATATCACGCTATCAAGCAGCAACTGAACTAATATGCACAGTCCTATAGACACTGTTGGTGCATTCTGGGACCTGAAGTAATTGGCGCAGGCATATACCACATGGTTTTCATTTAACGCTCACCTGTGAACAAGACGTCAGGGACGTCGAAACGAGTAAGGTGTACGAGCGTAAGTTGCACATGAAACGACGAATAAAGTCAGCTGCATCATCAGTCACTGTGGGGCTCTTTTGTTGTTCTATTGGGAATAACTTTGGCGCCGATTGAGGGATCTGCCTGTAATTTTCCTTAAATTTGCCTCCTTGTGCTCCGCTCCTTCCCTGAAAGTTTCGGGGGGATTCGTCAAGCGGGGGCCGAGAAAAAAGCGGGGTCCCAAAATGTGTTTTCCCCAAAGTAATTTCCATAGTGACATTCTGACAAGGCTACAGCTCGAACAGCTGAACGGAATTACACCAGATTTGGCAAAATGGTAGGGAGTGGTATGGAGCAGTGCCTTTTGTATATTTGGTGTAAATCCCTCCAGTAGTTTTTGAGAAAATTGAATGTGAAATTGAGTCCAATGCAATTTTCCATAGGACTTTTAGACACAGCTACAGCCCGAACAGCTGAATGGAATTGCTGCAAACTTGGCGAAATGGTAGAGCCTGGTATGCAGAAGTGCCTTTTGTATAGTTGGTGAAAATACTTCCGGTAATTGCTGAGAAAATTGACTTTTTTCAAATTATATATCTATGGGCGGGACACGGTGCGCGCACGGGCATGCTCCGTCCTTGCACTGTCCTTGCACGTACGCGGACCTTAGCGTGCGCGCACGGAATTCTGATTGGCTGTTGGACGTCTGTCAACATTCCAGTCAGTCAAAATGAGGAAGTGTTGTCCGCCATCTTGTTTTTGTGGCAGATGATAGTGGTTGTAAACAGAAATGAAATAGTTGACAAGGAGGCAGGGTAAAGATTCCCGAGCCCCCTAGGTTTTGTCATGGGGTCTGTAAAGGACCCCGAAGGTTGAAAAAAAACAAATCGCGGGGTCCGCGCACCGTGCGCGACTGTGGCTCAAAAAGACAAAAAAGAAATACATTAAAATACCAAGTTTCAGTGTTTAGATGTTGGTTGAGTGCAACATTGAGTGATGACTATTTCACCTTTGGGTTTAGTTAGGTGTTTTGTGGAGAGTTTGTATGGTAATTGGTAGAGAGCATTGGGGGTAGGTTGAAGATTATGTGAGTTTGAATGTGTTGATAATTTGAACCAATTAAAATGTTACTTTGGTTTTGATTTTGTGTGTGATGAAATGTGATTGGCTGGGTATTTGAATTTGTATGAAAAATGAGAGGGAAACACAGCCATTTTGAAATGTTACTGTTTGAGGTATACTTCTGAGGTGTGCGATTGAGACAGATTTTACTGTACAACAGTTTTCTAGAAGGTGAGTTATTAATTTGTAAGGAGAACTCTGTTGTTCACTTTAAGTTAATAGGACAAATGTTTTCTGTTAGTTATTTAATGTTTTTCTGTTATACTTATGGATTGAGTAGGGCAACATCAGATGCAGTGCTTTATATTTCTAATTCTTGCTTGATACTATACACTGTCCAGGGAAATACGGCCATTTTGTGACTATAGTGTCTGAGGTACTTTTGTGTGGAATTTTTGGTGTTCAATTTCTGGTGTGTGTTTTACACAGTAGTAACTCTTCTTATAGAATGTAATAGTTTTTCTCTGCCCTATCTCACTCTTACCCTGCAACATATCACTGTCTTTCTCTTTCTTTTAATAGTACACTAACTTCAATAATGGCAGAAAATGAAGAGTCATTTGACATCGAAATCACAGCAACGTTTATTGATCCTGTTGTTGAAACAAATCATGAAGAACATGAAGATACCATGGCAGATTTTTTGGATGAAACACTGGATATGGAATTAATGGAGTGTGTAGACTTTGTTGAGTTGGACGAATCATTTAAAGACACTTTGATGGATGAAATTTCTGATGAAGAAATGCTCCAAGTTCTTTTAGATTTTGAAAATTCTGATAAATAAATTTTAATTTATTAATGAAACATTTGTTTTAATTTTTATACTTATTTAAATGTGATTTATGAGGTAGTAGCAAAGTGATACAATTTTGTGTCCTTCATGTCCTGCATCCTTTCTTTCACTGGCTGTCTCTGATTCACTAGTTTACAACATAAGTAAGTATATAGAATAGCAAGTGTGTTTCACCAGAGTAGGAACTCATGACCTCCTACCCCAATTCTGACCACACATTGAGAAAGGAAGGAATCATGGGAACAAATCTGTTTCGGCTTTCCTGAAAGACTACAGTATGGATTCAATATACCATAATACCTTGCATTACAACCTTCGAGGTATCTACAGAGGAGACGATGTCCATTTCCATTTAGTTTTATTGAAAAAAAAATTCCAATAGGTCCGCGCACCGTGAGTGCTCGGTGAATGCACGGTGCGCGAACCCTTTTGCCCCCATTTTGTGGTATCAGAAGAGAGTGAAAAATATAACTTAAAAACGTGGGAAGGGGGTTGGGTAGAGTGTCCCTGACCCCTTAGGTCTTCTCAGGGGGCTCTTCAAGGAATCCTAAGGTTAAAAATAATGTTTATTTTTTAAAAAATGCCAGAAAACACGATAGGTCCGCGCACGGGGAGTGCTCAGTGAGGGCTCGGTGCGCGGACCTCGGTAAAAATTAATAAAAAAAATTATATTTGAGTGTTTACATGTTAGTTGGCTCTAAAAAAAGCCTTTGTGTTCATTGTGTTTTTTTTTTTTTTGGTACCTACAAGAAGTATCAATGCAGAGTCTGATGTTACAGAGAAAGACTTTGTTCCCTTCATCGGTGAAATGTACACCATCTGTCGCCTACGGCCATACCACCCTGAAAGCACCTGATCTCGTCTGATCTCAGAAGTTAAGCAGGGTCGGGCCTGGTTAGTACCTGGATGGGAGATCGCCTGGGAATACCAGGTGCTGTAGGCTAAAGCCTACAGCCATACCACCCTGAAAGCACCTGATCTCGTCTGACCATCTGTCCTATAGATGCCTTGCATGTTGTAACGCAAGTTGTTGTGGTATATACAACCCTTTCCATAGTCTCTCATGTATGCAGAAACAGATTTATTTACATGTTTCCTTGCTTTCTCAATCTGCGGACAAAATTGATTGGACCAATTCCATTTTTGCCTTTGGCATATATTGGAATAGACAAAGGCAGGTTGAGGAAAAAGTGACATCAATTGTCCAAAGATGTCCTTTATTAGCATTTCCAGACCAACCCCAGTCAAAGTGCATAAGTCATTTCCACCACAGTGCACAATTATGAGGTCAGGATGTGGGAGATGCATGAAGGATTTCACCAATGGTATCAATTGGTGACATCTTAATCCTCTCTGGCCAATCCATAAAATACCCACATTTGGTAAATCAAGGTTTAAAATTCCTCTGTTTGTTGCATATCTTTTAGACCAGAATACAAAGCTGTGTCCTACAAACCATACTGAAAGCATGTTCAAGGCAGATTTGGTTGCACTCAGATGAGGGATGTAAATGAAATGGCAGTTGGAAAGCTTGCAGTTTAGAAAAAAAAGAGGAGGACATTCACTGCACTTGAAGCTTAAGAAATGATTGGTGCTTTCTGAAAATGCAAAAGAGCATATTAGGGTGCAAAGTTTTGTTTTTTAAAAGAAGCAATTCTAATGGTTCAGAAGAGGTCATTGAAAGGAACATTGCACATGATTAGCTGTTATATTGAAAGCTCTAACAACCTTGATGGATTCATTTGCAACATAGTATGATGAACTTTTAAACTCTGTTCTTCCTTAGGTGGGAGTTACCATGGTAACAGGTTGAATGAGCAGTAGGGGGATGGGTGTGAGTTTGAAAGTGTGGAAATGTAGAACCAATTGAAATGTTAGTTTAGTTTTGAAATAGTGTGGGAAGACATTTCATTGGTTATGAGCAGAAATAAGTGAGAAAAATAAGTGAGAAACTGCCATTTCTGTTTCCAGTGTCTGAGCTGCAGTTCAGGGATTGTGCTTAAGAAAATCTGGTTTGTGTTTCACACTGTTCTACATTTTCAAAAGTGATTTTAAAGGGGAGTAATATAGAGAGAGTGCTGTTTGCAGTATTGGGAAGCATAACAAGCATATCGGGCTTCATTACTGTTGGATTTATTTGTGAGTCAGGTTTCTGCATTGTAGTGTAGTGCTCATTTAAATGGGTTGTGCTTTTTGTGTAAAATGATTTACCATGCTAAATGTTTTTTGATAAAATGTGTGGCTTTTAGATTTTTGACAAGGTTCACAGTGAGTGTCTGTGTGAATTAAGGAATTACATTTTCACCTTTTTCCATAATGTTAACTGAATGGTGCATATTAGAAATGACATTTTGAAATGAGTTAGGTTCCAGCAATGTAATGTATTGCATATTGAAATGGGCTGTGTTCTGTGTCTAAATCGATTTACCATGTTAAATGATTTTTGCTGAAATGTGTGGCTATAATATTTTTCACAAGGGTCACACTGTGTGTGTATGTGAATTAAGGAATTATATTTTCATCTTTTTCCATAATGCTAGCTGTGTGTGCAGTTTGTATCTATTAGTTTATAGGGTAGACTTATTTTTAATTGTTTTTCATGCTTGGATTAAATTCTGCTATAGAGATAGTGTAATGGTTTCATTGGACTTGTAAATATGCTCCTTTTTTACAAGCGCCTTGCGCAACCTTTAACATGGGTGGAAGCAGTGAATGTATGGAGAGGGATAGGAATAGCAGATAGAAAACCTTATGAAATGGTGTGGGAGATGCATAAAGGATTTCACTAAGGATTTGCCACACAGACAATAATATGAAATGTCGTGAGAGATGCTTAAAGGGTTTTTCTAATGGCATAAATTGAGATAGAATATACAAAAAAAGAGAGGCATATTTACAAGGCCCTTGCGCAATGTTTGACATTAATGCTGGTATAGAGATAGTGTAATGGTTTCATTGGCATATTTACAAGCCCCTTGTGCAATGTTTAACATTAATGCTGGTATAGAGATAGTGTAATGGTTTCATTGGCATATTTACAAGCCCCTTGCGCAATGTTTGACATTAATGCTGGTATACAGATAGTGTAATGGTTTCATTGGCATATTTACAAGCCCCTTGTGCAATGTTTGACATTAATTCTGGTATAGAGATAGTGTAATGGTTTCGTTGGCATATTTACAAGCCCCTTGCACAATGTTTGACATTAATGCTGATATAGAGATAGTGTAATGGTTTCCCTGGCATATTTACAAGCCCCTTGCGCAATGTTTAAAATTAATGCTGGTATAGGGAAAGTGTAATGGTTTATTGACATATTTACAAGCCCCTTGCGCAATGTTTGACATTAATGCTGGTATAGGGATAGTGTAATGGTTTCATTGGCATATTTACAAACCCCTTGCGCAATGTTTGACATTAATGCTGGTATAGAGATAGTGTAATGGTTTCATTGGCATATTTACAAGCCCCTTGTGCAATGTTTGACATTAATGCTGGTATAGAGATAGTGTAATGGTTTCATTGGCATATTTTCAAGCCCCTTGCGCAATGTTTGACATTAATGCTGGTATAGAGATAGTGGAATGGTTTCATTGGCATATTTACAAGCCCCTTGAGCAATGTTTGACATTAATGCTGGTATAGAGATAGTGTAATGGTTTCATTGGCATATTTACAAGCCCCTTGCGCAATGTTTGACATTAATGCTGGTATAGAGAAAGTGTAATGGTTTATTGGTATATTTACAAGCCCCTTACGCAATGTTTGACATTAATGCTGGTATACAGAAAGTGTAATGGTTTCATTGGCATATTTACAAGCCCTCTGCGCAATGTTTGACATTAATGCTGGTATAGAGATAGTGTAGTGGTTTCATTGGCATATTTACAATTCCCTTGTGCAATGTTTAATATTAATGCTGGTATAGAGATAGTGTAATGGTTTCATTGGCATATTTACAAGCCCCTTGCGCAATGTTTAACATCAATGATGGTATAGAGATAAGGTAATGGTTTCATTGGCATATTTACAAACCCCTTGCCTAATGTATATTCTTGTCTGTGTGCCAGTTTTAATACTCTGCACGCATTTTCTGCTTGCATCCATGTTAAACTTTGCGCAGGAGGCTTGTAAATATGCCCCTCTTTTTTGTATATTGTATCTCAATAGATACCATTAGTAAAATACTTTATGCATCTCTCACACCATTTCATATGGTTTTCTATCTGCTATTCCTATCCCTCTCCATACATTCACTGCTTCCACCCATGTTAAAGATTGCACAAGGCACTTCTAAAAAAGGAGCATATTTACAAGCCAAATTAAACTATTAGCACTATCTCTGTACCAGCATTGAATTTAAGCATGATAAACACTTTAAAAAAAAGTCTACCCTGTAAGCTTAAAGATACAAATTGTTAGCACACACAGCTAACATTATGGAAAAAGATGAAAATATAATTCCTTAATTCACATACACACTCAGTGTGTTCCTTGTCAAAAAACTTAAAGCCAGATATTTCAACAAAAAACATTTAGTATGGTAAATCGTTTTAGACACAGAAAGTGAGATGAGACACACACACAAACAGACAGATGGTGTAGGCAGAGATTGAGATAACACACACATACAAACTGAGAGATGGTGGAAGGAGAGAGTGAGATGAGGCATGGAAAGACGGAGATGGTGCAGGCAGAGAGTGATTTGAGACACACAAAGAGAGATGTGAACTAGTGTTTATATTGTTTAGTTAATGTAATTGCTATGTGCTATGTTGGTAGTGGTCTATAATATGTCATATTTTTCTTTTCAACAGATTGTAAATATCTACAGAGTCATAATAGATTATGCCTACCAAGAACCGCAAACAAAGACTTTATAAGCAAGTTTTATCAATCAAGAGGACTCAATTAGAAGATTCATCCAGAAGACAATCTTCAGAGAAAAGAAAAAATGCTCGTGGTAATGCACCTGTGCTTCCTGTTTTTTTGCAGGATAACTTGAATGGACTCTTGTGCAAAGGTTATTAGTTTCTGGCAACAAATGCATTACATCATCAAATTCTTAAGTTCAGGTGGGATATTTGCAACTATTGATGCTTGCATTGGTGGTGCTGTTGCTTCAGAAGAAGTGCTGGGAGTAGAGCCCTGCTCCTCTGATGATTTTTTTATTACAGCTTTACTCCAATTGTTTGGGTGTATATTCTGGACAATGCATTCCATGCTATAAGTTCCAAAGCTGTACTGTTTCTGTGGATTCCCTCTTGAAAGTACTGTGTGACAGATTTTACATGTGACAAAAGGCACATTTACCTTTTTCTCTCTTTCTGTTTTTTTTAATTTCCGTACTATGGACTCTCTCTGTGTACTAGGGGTTTCAGGTACAAACTCTTCTGAAGATGAAGTAGAAGAATGAATTTTTTACACAAAACAATTGTTGCATCTGTGGTTCCTGTTCTTCTGCAAAATTACAATGGACTGTTCTCAGAAGACTACCAATTTATTGCAATGTATGCATTGCATCATTAAATTTTTCAGTTCTGGCTGAATGTTCGCCACCATTGAAGATGGCATTGGTGGTACTCTGGTTCTTGCTGTAGATGTACTAGGAGAAGTGTCCTGCTCCTGACATCTTTGCACCACAGCTCTATTCCAATTGTTGGGGTGTATATTTTTTATATGGCGTTCCATGCTGAGAGTTCCAAATTAATATTTCTTATTAGGATTTCCTCTAGATAACACTGTGTCACAGATCTTGCAGGTGCCCAGTGGTGCATTTACTTTCTTCTGATCTTCTGGAAAGCTGAAAAACTTCCAGACTAGAAAAAAGGTGTTGCTTCTCTGAAAGCCAAAGAAGAATAATGAACATGGGAGGGGTCTTTCAAGAATGAAAGCAGGAAGTATTATAAACCAATAAAATCTTTTGTTATAAGGTCACATGGTTGGATGCAAGTTTACGGAGTGTTTACGGAGCGTTTACGGAGTGCTCACGTAAGCTTATGTTGCGTTTATGTTTTATTTACGGAGCGCTTACGTCATCTTATGATGTGCTTACGTGGTACGCACCCTTGTGACATTTATAATTGTTTACATAAAGTTATATATGTTGTTTAAAAGTTTAAAATAAACATCTTCTTTATTATCTCAGTTAATATGTTCTTTTATATTGTATAATGATTATGTAGATATAATGATTTAGCACCCTCGTGAGATTTATAATTGTTTAAATAAAGTTATATATGTTGTTTTAAAGTTTAAAATAAACATGTTCTTTATTATCCCAGGTAATATGTTCCTTTATATTGTGCAATGAATACGTAGATATAACGATTTAAAGTTTATAAAACCTTCGGAGGTAATTAATAAATTCCTGTGAACATGCATATCTGTGCATGTACATTTGTGCCATGTGTCACACATACATGTCGTAAGACCATGTATGTGTGTGACATGGCACACAAGTCAGAATCAGGGATGCAACAGGTTGTCAAAGTGACAACCTGTCTCCCTTGTCAATTTGGTCATTTTATTGATTCGGTATTTACTGATTCGGTAATTGCCATTGATTCCTATTGGCCTCAAGACTTATAGGAATCAATGGCAATTACCAAATCGGAAAATACCGATTCGGTAAAATGACTGAATTATACAGATTTTGTAATTTCAAAAGAAAAATTACCTACATCCAAATTACCTACTCTTAAATATTGAAGTGGTATGATTTGGTATTTATGAGTAGGTAAATCGAGATTACGTACATTTGGCCTATTGAGTTGTAACATATTTATATACATATGTTACATTTCAGTGCTTTGGAAGTAGTACAATATACTATAGGTAAACACCTTATAGGTTTATGCTGTACCACATCCTTATAGTTTTGCACTTTGACATTCATTATGACAAACGTTTACATACAAACATAAAAATTTAGTTCTTTTTTTAACCAGTAGAGGTAGTTGTAAAAAGAGCTGTTTGGTACGCACCCTTACGAGATTTGCAATTGCTTAAATAAAGTTATATATGTTTTTTAAAAGTTGCTTAAATAAAATTATATATGTTGTTTAAAAGTTGCTTAAATAAAGTTATATATGTTGTTTAAAAATTAAAATAAACATGTTCTTTATTATCCCAGATAATGTGTACTTTTATATTGTACAATGAATATGTAGATATAACGATAAAACTTTCTCTGGTAAAAAATGACTTGCTGTGTACATGCACATCTGTGCATGTACATTTGTGCCATGTGGCACACATACATGTCGTAAGACCATGTATGTGTGTGACATGGCACACAAGTAAGAATCAGGGGTGCAACAGGCTGTCAAAGTGACAACCTGTCCCCTTTCACAATTCGGTAATTTTACCGAATCGGTATTTACTGATTCAGTAATTGCCATTGATTCCTATTGGCCTCAAGGCCCATAGGAATCAATGGCAATTACTGAATTGGTAAATACTGATTTGGTAAAATGACTGAATAAACAGATTCGGTAATTTTAAAAGACAAGCTACCTACATCCCATTTACTTACTCTTAAATATTGAAGTGGTATTATTTGGGACGCGATGTTGGTAGGCATTTACCGGTCGGTAATGGCTGAATTTGGCCGTTGCTGACCGGTAAATGCCTTTTCCTATGTAGGAGGCATTTATTTACAGATTTGGTATTTTTACCGATTCTGTATTTACCGAATCGGTAAAATTACCGAATCGGTAAATACAGACTCGGTAAAAATACCAAATCTGTCAATTCTAATGTAGGTAGCACTTTTGACAGTGCTAGAGGCGTCTAAGAATTCGTTATTTACCACCCAATGCAATAGGGTGGTAAATAAGGAATTCCTGTGTACATGCACATCTGTGCATGTACACCTGTGCCATGTGGCACACATACATGCCCTTAGTGCATGTATGTGTGCCACATTGCACACAAGCCAAAAACAGGGGTGCTACAGGGTGTCAAAGTGACACGCTGTTCTCCCTGGCAGGATTCGGTATTTACTGATTCGGTAATTACCGAATCGATATTTGCCATTGATTCCTATGGGCTTTAAAGTCCATAGGAATCAATGGCAAATACAGATTCGGTAATTATCGAATAGGTAATTACCGAATTTTACCGAATTGCTAATTAATTTTGTAAAAATACCAACAAAGTCTTCATTAGAAGAATGGTCAGAGTCTGGATGTTCAGCCATTTGGAAGTATTTTTCTGTAGCTAGAAGCTGTAGAAAAAAGGTGTTGCTTCTCTGAAAGCCAAAGAAGAATGATGAACATGGGAGGAGTCTTTAACAATTGGAGTAGGAAGTATTATAAACGAATTAAATCTTTTGTTTTGAGGTCACATGGTTGGACGTAAGCTTACAGAGCGCTTACGTTGCGTTTAAGCTCTATTTACAGAGCGCTGAAGTCATCTTACGATGCGTTTACGTATTACGCACTCTCGCGAGATTTATAATTGCCTAAAGTTATATATGGTCTTTAAAATTTTAAAATAACATGTTCTTTATCATCCCAGATAATGTGTACCTTTATATTGGGCAATGAATACGTAGATATAACGATTTAAAGTTTATAAAACTTTCGGGGGTAAGAGCTCGAAGCTTTTACGGTGCGCGAGATTTGTTACTACTCAAAAAAGTAATATACTGTTGTTAAAAGTTTTTAAAAAACATCATCTCCTACGCAGATGACACTCAACTGATCCTATCACTCACCAAGGACCCCTGCACCGCCAAAACTAACCTACACGAAGGAATGAAAGAAGTAGCCGAATGGATGAAACACAGCCGTCTGAAACTGAACTCAGACAAAACAGAAGTCCTCATCTTAGGTACTTCCCCCTCTGCATGGGATGATTCTTGGTGGCCAGAAGCCCTCGGAAAAGCACCCATCCCTACAGACCACGCACGGAACCTGGGCGTCATTCTGGATTCCTCAGTTGCGATGAACAGACAAGTCAACGCCGTCTCTTCATCCTGCTTCAACATTCTTCGCATGCTCAAAAAAACATTTCGCTGGATCCCCACCGAAACTAGGAAAACGGTCACCCACGCTCTGGTCACGAGCCGACTGGATTATGGAAACACCCTCTACGCCGGTACTACCGCTAAACTCCAGAAAGGACTCCAACGAATCCAAAACGCCTCAGCCAGACTCATATTAGACATCCCGCGTAAAGAACATATCTCTGGCCACCTGAAAAACCTCCACTGGCTTCCCGTCAATAAGAGGATCACTTTCCGGCTCCTAACCCACGCACACAAAGCACTCTACGAAATCGGACCAGAATGCCTCAACACACGACTGTCCTTCTACACCCCCCCCCCTGCCAGCTACGATCATCCAACCAAGCCCTTGCCACTGTACCTCGCATCAACAAAACCACCATGGGAGGTAGATCCTTCTCCTACCTGGCAGCTAAAACCTGGAACTCACTTCCCACTTACCTTCGCCTTACCCAGAACCACCTAGCTTTCAGAAAGCAACTTAAAACGTGGATATTTGACAAGTAATTCCCCACCCCTCCTTAAGCGCCTTGAGACCCTCTGGGTATGTAGCGCGCTATATAAATTTTCTGACTTGACTTGACTTGACGTTAATAACGTAGATATTATGTTTTAGAAACTTAAAAAATTTGTCAGGGTAAGAGCTCAGAGCGTTCACGGTGTGCTTACGGAGCGCTCACGGTGCGCGGACCCTGTAATCATATAAAACTTGTAAATAAAAATTATATATATCTATACTACTATTATAAAGAGAGAACTTGCACCTTTGAGCCAGGTAAACTCGAAAACTACACCACCAATCTGAACACCCAAGACATCTTAGAAAACCTCAGGGCAAGCAGAAGGACATAGGCTACATAAAAATAAAAATAAAACATTGTTTAAAATGTTTAGAAATAACAATAAAGTAGTCCCTTGCAAGTAGCGCCGGCCGCGACGTATGCATGAGGGGAGTAGCGCCGTTCACGAGCAACAGGAAGAGCGAGGACATGAGTGCCGGGAGGAGCGTCTGCGTGAGGGGAGGAGTGGAGTTCACCAGCAACAGGAAGAGGGGAGAACATGAGCGCCGGGAGGAACTGCGGAGCGGCGAGAAGCGGAGGAGCAGTGGCAGCGAGGGGAGGAGCAGCGGATGAGGTAGCTGACAAGCGGTCAAGCAGTGGAGAGGTAAACAGTCCAGCGTAGGGAGAGCGGCGGATGAGGTAAGTCGGGACCTAGGGGGGGGTTACAAAGCCGGGGTGGGAGGTGGGAGGCGGGAGGCGGGCAGGAGGCTCAAGGCGCAAGGCGGGAGGCGGTAGGTGGTAGGCGCTATGCCCAATGTCGGGGCGGGGGGCGGCGGCGGGAGGCTCAAGGCACAAGGCTCAAGGCGGGAGGCGGTATGGCCAATGTCGGGGCGGGAGCCGGGAGGGATGCGGACTAGGCAATCTCGGGGGGGGGGTACACAGATGCTTAAAATGCTGCCCCCAGCCCCCTTCTGCCCCGGGCAAAGCTGGGGCGGGCTGCTAGTATTATATTAAATATATGTATTCACTGAATAAACCATAGGTTTCAAGCCTTACATAGTTAGGTATTAGCATTTAAAAAACCTTGCAAATTCACAAAAAAACCCATAGGTTTCAGGTCATATATAGTTGGGTATTAGCATTTAAAAAACCTTGCAAATTCACTGAAAAAAACATAGGTTTCAGGTCATATATAGTTAGGAATTAGCATTTAAAAAACCATTGAAATTGCTCCTATATAGTTAGTTGTACTAACTATATTTCGCGCACCCGCAATCCACTGCTGACGATGTCACATATTACATCATTCATGACATGAATCAGTGAGTGCGTATGTAGTAACTGGTATTGGTGTGTCAATGGTTTCAAGAATGATAGTCTGTGTTTAACAATGGTTGTATCAAAGGTTATATTAGAGTGTGAAGAGGTGCATCGTATTATCACATGAATGATATCATCAGTGATGTCAATTGAGATGTCATCAGTGATGTCATCAGTGATGTCATTTGAGATGTCATCAGTGATGTCATCAGTGATGTTACTGACCATGTCATGAATGATGTAATATGTGACATCATCAGCAGTGGATTGCGGGTGCGCGAAATATAGTTAGTACAACTAACTATATAGGAGCAATTTCAATGGTTTTTTAAATGCTAATTCCTAACTATATATGACCTGAAACCTATGTTTTTTTCAGCGAATATATATATATATATATATATATATATATATATATATATATATATATATATATATATATATATATATATATATATATATATTTATTTATATTTATATATATTTATATTTATATTTATACATTATATATCTAGTCCTTTATAACAGCGTTGCTAAGACGGCGCCGCTGGCCTCACAATGCTGGTGCCGTCGATGGAGATGGAGAAACAACCATCAGTACACCAGTCCAAGTCCATTCAAATATGAAATGAGAAAGATGGCACACCAAGTAGTTTTGCAATAACATGTTTCAGTAATAAGCCTTTATCAAGTTTACATTGTGTGCTCAACCCACTCCAGAAATACGTGAGAACCTGTCAGAAAATGAAGGAAAGACTTTCAATTCATTTCATTGCAGAAGAAAGACCTCAGTTTTTTTGCTGTCCTTCGTAATTTTGAACAATACATTGGAACAAAAAAGATCAATACACATTTCCAATTCATGTGTGTATATCAAACCTAAGAATTCTTTTCACAATACAATTAATAATCGTTGCAAAATATTACACTTTCAAGTGGAAAAAAAAAACAACAGTGAATGCTAGCGTCAGAAAATAAATTTACATTTAAAAAGGCGCTATATGGCATAACAGAACCACATGTTAGCAGCGATGACATGGGGGTCAAAAAAGCATGCCAGTTGCATACTACTGCGACTCACCAAAAAACCAAGCTGGAAAAATCACTCAGATTTGGGAAAAAATCCCTATATAGGGCAAGTGCTCAAGAGGATGACCAAACTGGCAATGAAAATATGACCACCATTACTCTCTCTAAGTCCTGAACAATAATCCAAAATTGGGAAGAGGCGAGTCTATCAATGCCCTCTCTAAGCTTTAACTTCATGTATCTAAGACTAGTGCCAGATTCAACTATGTGAGACTGTAAATTAAAAAATGCCTCAATGAGTGACACAAGTGAGATACCAACAAACAAATAACATTGTAATGAAAAGATAGATACGAATATAGAGGATTGGACATGTGTATATTAATGGAAAAATTTTGCCAATGTGAGTTGTCAGCTCCTCGGCTGATGTTCATTCCAAATGGAATTATAGTATTTAATGTATTTAGACTCTAAAATTCACATAAATGTCTCTCTGTCACCACCTCTAGTGTGTTTCTTAATACAGTCAACCCCAAGGGCCCTTAGGGGACTGCAGTCGCTGTTGTGTTTAATCCTGAAATGACGGTTTATGGGATAAATTAAATCATTATTCGTGATAGCACGGAGATGTTGAAAAATTGTCATCTTTAATGGTAATTTAGTGCTACCAATGTAACGTAGCCCATAGGGACATTCCAGCAAATAGATGGTAAATTCTGTATTGTGGGTGATAAATTTGCGAATATATCTAACTTTGCCATTTTCAGTAATGTAACTCTTACAGATTTTCTATGTTTGTAGGCTTTACATGAACCACATGGGTAGAGGACTTCCATTGTTCGGTCAAGCCAACCAGATGGGGGTCGATGTTCCTGGTAACTGTGTACTAGGGAATCTCTCAGTGACTTAGACCATCTATATGTCACCTGCAGTGCAGCTCCTATAATTTTGCCAATAATGGGATCAGTAATCAGGAGACTCCAATGTTTCTTTAGAAGACACCTAAATAGCATGGATCTTTTGTTGCATGTAGTAACGAGTTACGGTGTAATACTGTCATTACTTGTATTTTTGTTGTAGGTTAATTCTTTTTTGTTTGCCTTACTACTGAAAAGAACATCTGTTTCCTTCACTACTTCTGACTTTTGAATTGCTTGATCTAAGATCTTATGTGAGTATCCTTGTTGCATACATCTCAGTTTGAAGTTATCCTGTTCTTTCCTATAAGCCTCCTCAGTGCTACAATTACAGCGAGCTCTCAAAAGTTCGCCGTACAGAATGCTATGTACAAGTGGTGCTGGATGACGACTTGATGCGTGTAACGTACTGTTACCTGCTGTCTTTTCTCTGAAGAGTGAAGTGTGTAACTTATTTTCTTCAATTTGAAATGCCACATCTAGAAATTCACAGTATGTACTGCTGATAGCATTAGTGAAACTAAGATTGAGATCGGTAGTTTCCAAAACATTAATAAATTCCCTGGCACTCTGTTCGTCCCCATACCAGATAAGGAACATATTGTCAATATATCTGATCCAGATCAGGATGTGTTCGATGAATTTGTTGTGCTGTTCACTCCAGACCACCTGCTACTCCTACCAGCCCAGAAAAAGATTACCTAGACTGGGGGTAAAGCAAGTACCCATGGTTGTACCTGACTTCTGTCTGTAAACCGCCCCCTCGAACACAAATATATTTTGTTCCAGGCAAAATAACATCATGGATCCCAGCATGTTAGTATGACCCAACAAGAAGAGCGGCCTGCCCTGATGGAAATACATAAAAGTTTCAACTCCCTTTCTTTGTACGATACATGTATACCATGAGCATACGTCAAGAGATATCATAAGATAAGAGCTCCCCCACTTGACATCATGAATCCTTCTCAAGAAATCAGTGCTATCTCGGCAATATGACCCTAAATCAACCACAAACGGGGCCAGATATGTATTCAGAAAAATTTTGGTATTTTCAAGGAGACCCCCATTAGATGACACAGTGGGTCACCCTGGTGGTCTAGTGGGATGTTTATGTATCTTACGAAGCAGGTACAAACAGGGTATACAGGGGAGGTCATTCTTTAAAAATAGATATACATCATAGTTCACTAGACATTCGACCCACCAATTCTTTAGCATGTCGTGATAAAGTCCATCACTTCCCATTTTTTCTTCTGGAAGAAACTCAGAAAAATTCTTTTTGTGGGTTACTTTTTTCCTTTTACCCTTTTCCTGTATTGAGCTTCCCCTTCTTGCTTCAGCACCATGAGACCTCCCAGGATATTCAGTATATAACATAAGATCAGAGATGCTGGGGTGTATCCATGGCCTTTAATACAGTTTAACACAGACGCACAAAAAAAGCATATTGGTAAGCTATGTACCTTGGGTGTAGATTCAGGATAGTGGGCTGAATAAGAAGCTGGTTGTGCAATTTTTTCTTCATACATTTATTTAAAATAAAATCAAAGCACTTACCAAATACTGAACAATATTGATCACACAGAATGAAAAAGGATAAGATTGCAAGCAGATTCATCTCTCCGATTGGGTAGATTGCATTCTAAGCATGCAAGGGAAAAATTAAGTAAATGATTAACCTAGTGATAATTCTTTTTAAATTAAAACTGACCTAGGAAATCATTTTTGTAAATCAAACTTCAATTAACATTTTATCCTCATGCACCCTTAGTAAACAATGTTCATAAACAATAAATTACTCAAACTTTTCCTACATGGTTTAAAAGAGGCAGCTCCAGATTCTCAAAAAGATCATGAAATGCAGCGAGCAGGTGAAAATGCTGTGCCGCGTTAAATGACAGAGAGGAAGAAGGAAAGGACCATATCTACAGAGATATGGCCCTTTCCTCCCCTCTCCCTAGTGACAGCGCTGATTTCAGCTGCTGAGCGGCAGGTACACACCTTAGTGCCACAGTGCTAGGGTGCATGCCTGAATCTGACATAGGTTTTCAGGGTACCCTTCCTGTACAAAATATAATGGCTAGACAAGTTTAAAAGCTTTCCCTACTTTGTATGTGTGCTGAACAGTGCAGCACACATGCAAAGTCATAAGAGCAAGGAGAAATGAAAACAATCTTCCTCTTCACGCCTACTTTTCTGCATCGTTAATTGTGTCAAAATGGATGTGTAGTTCATGGTAACGTCCAGTACCACCCATGTAATGCCCTCTTGATGCAAAGTAAGGTAAAGCAGCGTTTCATGCTTACTTTGAGTGCTTTCTAGCTTAAAACAAGTTATGCACTGGAAAGTGAATCAGAAAAAATACATTTTGTGCTGGTTAGCGAAACTTTTGTAACACTAACCCAAAGCAAAACATTTGGGATTCTCCCCCGTAATCTCCCAAATATGGGATTCTATCAATTAAAAGTCTATTTAAAAAAATGTGCTACACTAGGCAAACTTGTATACTTTTCCTCATTATCAGTGCTTTTAAATGTTTACAGACTGATACAACAAGTCCTTTGCATGATGGCCATAAGGAAAACAAACAATTATTGGGAAAGCTAATTCAAAATGCTGAAAAATCACAAAATACATTCAACAAAGGAACCTGCACTCTAGAGTGGAACCTCGCCTCAAAATCCCACTGTAAAAGAAAAAAAACATTGTGGAACATCCTTATCTGTTCAAGCAGCCAAACTATTGAACTCTTTACCCCCACACATAAGATCCACGGACAACCACCTTCTTTTCTGAAGACTAATCAAGAATTGGCTCATTCCCCACATAACCACCATACTCAAATATAAGCATACAGCATATCCCTCTGTGTATAAGCATTTATTTGAACTATAAATGTGTACCTACATATGTGTATTGCTTTGTATAAACATGTATAATAATTGTGTTTTTAAAGATATAGATATTCGTTAACTCTGCTTAACTAATCTACATATTACTTATAGTTACATTATTTTATGTTTAACATGTATATAAGTGACTTGTCAATATGTAAATCTTTTATCATAACTATCTACAATTGCTTCACTATTGAATTACAAAAAAAAAACAAATACATTAACTTAAAGTACAGCAATACTTGAAAGTCTGGGTTTATTAAATGCAACTTTAATCTACATATATTACCTTCCTTCTACAGATATGCCCTCCATGTACTTATGTATCTTTATAATTAATACGTTGCTTCTAATTTAGCATATTCAATTCACTTCCTATATTTCACCCTATATATCTTGCAAAATATCCTCTTCGTTCAGTTTTACTCATCTCAAACCTCATTCCACTACTCTCTCCATTGTACTACCCTTGTTCTCACCCTATACCTCTATCAATAAATCCTCTACCTCACCTCTCTGACTCTTTTCAAACATAATTATACTACTCTTTCCAATGCACTACCCTATTTCTCACCCTTTACCTCTCTCAATAGATCCTCTACCTCCAATTTTCCATTCATCTGAAACCCATACCACTACTATAATCCCAAAAATAACCCTTTCTAGACTCTTCCCTTTTTATCTTGTATCCGGGATACTACAAATATTCCCAGCATGTTAGCTAAAGACAGAGAGGTAACATGATTTATTATTTACATAAAATATAAATCGTGGCAAAAGATGCTCTGCAAAATAGGCAATTTTACTCTTTTTCACTCAATTCTAATCGGATCCTATATCACCACGGGTTCCAAACATATCACTTTGTTCCCTTTGATTGTTATATCCTCTCCACATCTGCTGTAGAAATGTTTACTGTATTCTCTGTATCTGTTGCCACTTTGCTTTCATTTATGATTCTCCCTGCTGCACCTGTATTGGTATACTCTTGTATCTTCTCTTCAGACCAATCCTAATTTGTTTCTCAGTATTCTCCAACCACTAATCTAACCACTAATCTTTATTCCTAAAATTAGAGAGAGGTTCCCTTACCTCTCTCTAACTTCTGCACCAGTTAATCTTTGATTAGTCTACATGTGCTACTTAATCCTTGTTTTCATACTGTTGAAAGGTTGTGCTATAATTCATGTTTGTTGTAGACAAGGCTTTGGCTCAAATGTTCATTGTAATGTTAAGCACACTTACATCTAGATGGCAGAGCTGTGCTACATTAAAATATAAATAAAATAAAATAAAATAAAATAAAATAAAATATGGTTTGCTTTATTATTTGTTATGTTATGTTAACTGGTGTTTTGTTGAGCGCTCAGCTACTCAAGCAGAGTGTCCGGCGCTATCAGACCCAGCACAGCATAACCCCGGCGGAGGGGGGAGATTATTGGCGGAACAGCTACATTGTGAGCTCTTTTCTAAAGGACAATAAGTTCTCACTCTTTCTTAATGACAGTGGAAGGGCATTCCAGGCAAGGGGCGCCAGATATTTAAAAGATCGACCTCCGGTTCGAGCACGCCAAATTGCCGGGACCGTGGTCAGTGACAATAACGCCGAGCGTAAGGCTCTAGACGGATGGTGAAAACCAATTCTCTTCCTTAGGTAAAGTGCACCGGTGCCGTGGAGTGCCTTAAACGCGGTGGTGAGAGCCTTAAACTCAATGCGTTTGCGAATTGGCAACCAGTGGAGAGACTTCAGCAAACCCGCAGCATGAGAACTACGGCTGAGGCCAAAAATTGCCCGTGCCGCCGAGTTCTGCACTACCTGCAAACGCGATAGAAGGTACTCAGGAAGACGAAGGTAGAGCACGTTAGCATAGTCAAGCCTTGATCCCACCAAGGCTTGTACCGTGGTTTTCCTGTGGGCAATGGAAAGAAAAGGGAGGAATTTCCTTAGCGTTTTTAGTATCCCAATGCACTGTCCAACCAGGCCCAGAATCTGTGGTTTAAGAGTAAGACAGTTGTCCATCTTAACTCCAAGATTCTTAGCTGCCATGGTGTCGGCGGAAGGTGGAAACATACCTGCCGGCCACCAGGACTTCCAACCGGAGTCCGGAGGACAACCAAAGACTTAGAGCTATCTGAGGCAACGAGGTTGGAGTTCTTGGCCATTTTGGGGATGTTTAGTCATTTTTTAGAGCTTTTGTGAGCTGGCAGTAGTGAGACTGAATAATGCACATCAATTGATCGCTTTGAGTTGCACAATTATAGTGAGCTTGACTTTATCTCTGGCTGCCTGGACTAAACTGAGATCTTCAATGTGGAGACTTTATCCATGACTCATTGTAATACCTCTGTGCATTCAAGCATTGATATACACTCTAGATATGCGGACCTGCCTTCCCTGTTGAGCACATGTATGTATTTGATATATGCATGTTGCATTCCAGTTGCAAATATTGAACCCTATCTTTCTATAGAATTACCACCCAAGATCAGGCATTCTTATGTAATGTCCAGTCACATGCGAGAGGGTCCTCCATTATGAAGGGCAAATCCATTGGTATGTACTATTTGTTAAGGTAAAACATCTTATTGTTAAAAAGACTCTATTCCACTAGATTTTAATTGAGGGGAATGCTTCATTATCAAGTCCTTGCTACAGATACTAGAATTGTATCTGGTGGGCGCGACTATGTTTATTCAATTGAGCTCTTTGTGAGATATGCTTTGTAAGGCCTGGGGTTGGAGATCTAAACTTCAAAATTGTCTCGGAGTGCCCAGAATCAAAGTTTTGTATTTTTATTCTCAGGGCCCCTTGATGATGTTAATAACAAAATGCTGATGCAAAAGAGTTCTATTATGTACCTGAATTGGTCAACATGTTTCAGCCTTTCTGTATCTAGTCCGAGTCACTTGGCTTTTATCAGGACCGTGCTTACTGAGATCGCTCACAAGATAAGTAGTATTACCTCTTATGTTTGTACCTATTCAGTGCTTGATACATTCATTCTGACATTCTTCCCTGTCATGCCACCCACTCACAAAAACCTCCTGAGGTACTTCCCCAGTCCTGTTCCTGTGGGTCTGACAAGGACATCAAGAAGTCATAGTTATTTTTGGCTATTGTAGCAACTACATTTCTGTTCACTGCAATGCTGCTATACATCCAAATTGCTTCCTTCTGAAAAAAGGTGGAGAAGACATGCAAACATATTCTCATGCACTGTCACATGAAGAAATGGTATTGTAAGTAAGGCTACTGTCTTTATGCCATTATGTCACTGTGTTTTTATTAAGTACCTTCCAGGGGCGGCTCCTCCGCTAAGGCTGAGGAGAGTCCCCACACTTCTCTAAGAGCAGAAAAATAAAAAATAAAATGATGACCTTGTTATTATCATTTCAATTTTCTTTACTATGGGGCTGGTATAGGGTGGGGTAGGGCCAGTGACACAGAGAGAGGAGTGGTGTGCACACATTAAGTGGGCATAACTGCTTGGCCGACTGTCATGGGCTGACCGTATAGTCATGCACACTTTGCATGTTCTTCACCAGGCTGTAATGCACAGCCTGGGGATGAACATGGCCAGGCTCCCATTCCCTATCTGAGAGCCAAACCACAACTCTAAAAAACCAATCACAACGCACCATTGCAGCATTGTGATTGGGTTAGGGGAACCTGGGAACTTCCTGGTTCTGTGACTGCTAGGAAGAGAAGCAACGACAGTGGAATGGCAGCGAAGAAGAGGTAAGTGTTTTTTTTTCTTTTTTTGTTCAACCCCCTCTTCCTTCCCCGCCACCCCCATTTTCTGCTAGCCGCCACAGGTACCTGCAGCATGGTAACACGTGTTGATATCTTTGCAACACACACATTGTATTCACCCATATTCAGTGTTGGCACTCTTTTCTCCATAGGTAGCAATGGCACACTCTCATGCACTGTCAAGTAAGGAATAGTAGGTGAGGCTACTGCCTTTAAGCCATCATTTTCCTGTGTTTTTATGGTTCATCAAATTTCCTTAGCATGGTCAAATGTGCAGCGGCCATAACAGCAAACATGTTATGCACACATCCACATTTAGGGGCCCATTAGGATGTCGGGCAGATTGCCCCCACCATGCCGGCGGTGGCCACCGCCAGCCTGGCGGGGGCAATCCGCCCGACATCCATACTCGTTTCCCCCGCCATATTAGTATGGTGGGGGGGACCCCGGCGGATGGAAAGACCGTTCGCCGCTTTTCCGCCCTGGTCGCCTTGCGGCCGGTGCGGAAAAGGAATAATATGGTGGCGGTGTCTATTGGACACTGCAAGCCATATTATGATGGTTGTTTACAGGTGCCTTTCCGCAGCGGCGATGCCGCCACGGAAAGGCATGCGGTCTTCACTCTGGGGGCCCTCCGGGGGCCCCCAGAGTGAAGGAGAGGGGGGGTGCACATGGGGGGTACCTGTGGTACCCCCCTTCATTTGCAGTTACAAAGCGGCAGGCACCGCGCGGTGCCTGCCGCTTTGTAAATGCAAATGCTGAAATGCAAATTTTAGCATTGTGGCGGGCGGTGCAGAGAGCACTGCCCGCCACAATGCTAAAAATACAGGATGTGCCCGCCACTGTGGTGGGCACATCCTAATACCCCCACGGGACCCCCGCCCTTATGGCGGGTGGTCCTGCATATCGACAGGAAGGCGGGCGGACAAAGTCCGCCCGTCATCCTAATGACCCCCTTAGTTTTCCCCAATTGGGCCATGGGGCCGGTGGGCAGTCTGTCTTGTTGGCACATTCTGTAGAGAGTAATTTGAGAAATGGTGAACATCAAGTCATCATTACTTCCAGCCTTCGGAAGAGAATTACTTTTAAATTAGGAGAGAGAAAACAGATAGTTGACTTGCTTCGTTAAAGAATTGGACCAGTGGTGTGTCCTAGCGTATCCGCCCTGCATATGCATCTTGATCTTGACAGGAGACACACCAGAGCATCTTTTCACCTGCAACCTTTGCCATTACTGGGACATGTGATTTATGTCTGTGCATGGCCACGTCTGCATGCTAGTCCAGTAACACAATATCGAAAACAACAATACCATGAAAGAATAATGTTGTGTCAAATATATATTTTACTAATATATTGTGTCCCTATATCTATAAATACAAAAATATTGAAACAAATATTGTTCCATAATAATATCATTAAAAAACACACACAAATATAATTTTTAATGTAAATTAAACCAACTAAAATAATTGCTCATACTATAAGTATGTGTATGTTTATATATACACATATATAATGTACCACTATGATTAAAACTATATATTGTTACAATATTGCCTTCTTTCCTTTTTACCTTCCCGGAAGAAACACTTCATGAGGAACCATTTGTGAAATAAAATTATTTCCAGCAAAACAGCGAGGCATCTGTGGTACTTCCTTATCTTGGGCATATTGTTGTTTAAATATATATAAATGTATGTATGAGGCTAAAAATTTCTCAAAAAGCTAACAAGATGGTTCAGAGTAGAGGCACTCTGACTCCATGTTTAAGCAATCGGGGTGTTAGTGACACAAGTTATGTGTCCAAAATAGATTTTTTTATCGTTTGAGATATTTATGACAACACGCCTGCCAGCACAGACCCCATGTACCATTGTAAGGATGTCGTGACTATCGCTGCAACACCGTGAATATTGGTGAAAATATTTAAAAAAAATATTTGTACACTCTAGCTGGTGACTGTCACATGCTTATGAACCTACTCACATATTCACTCAGACACTCATACACCCATTCACATACCTACTCACACACTTATATAACCAGTCACATTTCCACTCAGATACTGCTGTACCCAGTGTCATACCAATTCAGGTACTCATGCAAACACTTACAAAGTCACTTGGAGAGTGTCGCACCCATGTACAGAACAACTCAGACACTCATACACATACTTACAGATCCTGTGTGAGACTTTTGCTTCCACTGACACACTCACTGATAGACAGATTCACTCAGACACTTATGCACCTACTCATAGATCTAGTCACAGGCTCATGCACCCATTCACATACTCAGTCAGAGACTCATACACCCACTCACAGACCTATTCAGACCCTCGTGCATCCACTCAGTGACCCACTCAGACACTCACACACCCAGTCAAACACTCACTCAGACATTCATGCATCGACTCACAGACCCATTGAGAGACCTACAATTCCTCTCACACACCCACTGAGAAAGTTATTGAGTCAGTCACAGATCACGTCTGACAATCCCCTACTGACTCACAGAGCTACTGTGAGACTTATACTCCTACCTTCACTCTTAGAGAGATGCACTATGTGACTTATGCAGCTAGTGGCACCCTTACTGAAAGACTCATAAGTCTACTCTGATATCCACTCATAGACTTATATATGCAGTGACAGACTCACTCAGAGACTTATGCATACACTCACATACCTGAATTAATGAGATAGTGATTTATCTACTGTGAAGGTTAGAATTAGCAAGCTAGTTATAATTGTTGAATGTGGTGGTGGCTATTAAATTCCTGCTTTTTCACAACGTATCTGTGAAGATCACGGGTACCGATGTCATCGCGATCTTTGGTGTCACCGCGAACACAGAAAATATTTTTAGAGATGGTTTTTACAGAAACTCCCTAAAAAAACATGATTTTATAGAATATTGTGTAAAATACTGTAATATGTGCAAATATATGTATTTTAGACTTTATGGAAAACACATGACCGTCATGATTAACAATGACATTGCGACTCCCATAATAAGCACAAAAACTAAAAATTTGATTGATAGATCATTTTTAAAGACACTTAGTACAAAAATATGAGTTTAAACATGCTTTGGAAGAAGTATGTATATGGTAATATGAGTAGTGCAATGTTCAGAATGTTTTGTTTTACATTTTTATTTTTGGATGTGTTGCTGGTCATTGAATGTGTGCTTTTGTTTTCTGTTTTCGTGACGTATTTGAGGGGATCACAACATCGTTGAGAAGATTGTCAAATACAAAAAAGAATGGTTAGAAAAAATCCTTCACAATATTTCAGGTACAAGGGTGACTCTGACAAGAGTCTTTGTGTTGGTTGTGTGCATATGGCTGCTACACATAAGACCAGATGCTGAGTTTCAGGTTACTTAGAAAGACCTTTATTTGGGCGGACAAGAGACCCCGAATGCGGCGTGATCTAAGCTACAGTCCCCCAGTGGAGGGTGATCTTGGGATCCCAAATCTCAAGGATTAATATTGGGAGGCCCAGATTAAGGCATTTGTCGAATAGTCGTGCCCAGAGTCCAAAAAGCATTGACTCTTCATGAACAGGAGTCTGGCAGGGCGGTCAGTATGGCAGATTCCTTTCCTGCCAAAACCGGCAGCTAGGCCGCAGAACCTTTATCTCTCACTGGTAATTCAAGCCCCCCCTAAAGGCATGGGATAGAATAGCAGAAAAAATATGTCTTACCACCTTCCAATCTGCATTGAACCCCATTGTGGAGAACACTTCTTTCTCCCCGGGGATAGATGCAAAGGCTTTGACATACTGGACAAGAGAGGGTAGCAGATCGATTGGACACCTCTTTGATGAGGTAGATCCGCTTTGTTTTTGATATCTCTAAAACCAACAGGGTTTCCTTGAAACAGAACGGTTTCCCTATCAGCAAATAAGACACTAGGTCATGCACTCTAGTATACTCCTGCAGGCTCAGCGCCACATTACTGCATTCAAAAAGTGGCTATTAAACAAATCTAATGATGCCCACCTCATATCACAGATATACAGTTTAATAAGACAAGCCCCAACACCTCATAAGACGCTGAGTCAGAGAAGATGGGAACTAGAATTATACCGTACATGTACTCAGCGAGAATGGGAGGACATACACTACACAGCCAAACATACTGCGCGTAACGTAACAGTTACTGGGCACACGTGTGAGATAAACAGTATTGATACTGAGAGATTGACACATAGAATTAAGGTTGACACCGGAGATGTAAAAGGCGCTTTGTTTATGTAGGTTTCTTATTCTTTTTTCAAAACATACAACACCAGCCGACACGTGTTTCGTCAACAGGAGGAAACCTGTGACTCTTCAGGGCTTGAAGGGCGCAATGTAAAATTCTAAACACCGGTGATAATTCCAACCCGGTCGACGGGTGATCAAGGGGGCCGTAGATACGGTCATACAAGGGTGGAGTAGAAAACACAGGCGGGTACGTCTGTGTAGGCCAGACCTAATGGTCCAAGTTACGGATATGGTCGTCTGATGTTTTTCAGTGAGACGCCTGACACGGTCCGCAGGACGTATGTCACAAGCGGTGACACAGAGCAGCCACAGAGGGTCCCAGGAACTCCAGTGTGACCAGTAAGTGGCACTGAATAAATAAATGAACACAATTATAGCTCACAGCTCATGGTAAGCTAGGAAGCCAGCATGATTCCAAAGTCAAATGGGGCCCGAGGAACCCCATAACTATATATAATGACGCACACTGAATGCATGAATGAATGAATAAATTTGTAGCTCTTCAGCTCTACAGGGTGAGCCACAGGCAGGATCTGAAGTCATGCAGGGCCTAAAGTACCTCAGCACCAAAAGTAAGGTCACATTGAACGCAAGGATTCATCTACGTATAGATCAAAGCTCTAGAGGGTAAGCCATTTCTGCGAGGACCACACTCTTAATTGCCTTTCATTCTATCCACACTGGACTCATTTTCACAACGTATGCTAGCATCTGTAAATTATGCTGTTGCACCCATTGTTCCCTTTCATGCTGTGCAGTGCCCTGATACCTGAGCTGGGTATAGAACCAAAATGCTCATAAATACCAGAACTAAGCAGATTTGAATGCAGGATAGGTAACACTGAAGAGGTTCACATTTTAGATAACTTTGCTGGGACCCAGATACGTCACGTTGTGTCTAATGCAGTACAATGCATCTTGCTCAACACCCGATCGGTCCACAGGCACGCCATTGACCTATGGAATCTACTAGACACCATCTCTCCGGACGTCGCCTTCTTTACAGAAACATGGATGAACGCCTCCTCCGCCCCAGACATCACCATTGCCATCCCACATGATTATAAGATCATACGCAAGGACTGTACCGGCCACACAGGAGGAGGAATCGCTATCGTCCATAAGAAATCTATCCACATCTCAACCAGCTCTGACATCAATCTCGCCAACTCTGAACACCTGCACTTCCAGATCCACATCGACCCCAAGACCACACTCAGAGGCACCCTCCTCTACAGACCACCAGGACCCCGCGCACAATTTAGTGAGGACATCACGGACTTCATCACTCCACACGCACTCCCCTCTAAAGATTACATCCTTTTGGGAGACCTCAACTTTCACCTTGAAAAGAACAACGACCGCAACTCCACCACCCTTCTGGACAACCTCGCCAACCTCGGACTTAGACAACTGGTCACTTCCCCACCCACATCGCAGGTCACACTCTCGACCCTATCTTCACCTCCAGCAATCATGTCTCCTTCAGCCACACTACGGCTCTCCTCTGGACTGACCACAGCTGCGTTCACTTTACCTACAACAAGCCCAAACCCAACAACCACCCCCAACCAACTCTGCAAAGAAACTGGAACAAAATCACCATCGACCAGATCTCCTCATCGCTTCTTCTAAACCCCCCAGCCCACTCCTCAAACCCCGACCAAGCCGCCACCAACCTCTCCCTATGGCTATCCAACAGCGCCGACAGCCTAGCACCACTGAAAAAGCGACAAAGCAAACTTGGCAGCAAGAAGACCTCATGGTTCAACGATGATCTTAAGAAATCCAAGAAACTCTGCCGCTCCCTTGAGAAGGCCTGGAAAAAAGACCCAACCACCAGCACCAAGGACGCCTTCAAAAACGCCACCCGCATACACCACCAACTGATCCGAAAAGCCAAGAAAACCGCCTTCAAGGAACGACTAGATAACAACGCCCACAACAGTAAGGAACTTTTCAACATCGTCAAGGAATTTACCAATCCCTCGGCCAACTCTAATGACATCACCCCCTCTCAAGCACTCTGCGACTCCCTAGCCTCATTCTTCCACAACAAAATTGCAGACATCCACAACAGCTTCGACAACCAACCCGGAGACCAACCCTCCCAACCATCTACCGGACCTTCACCCCCCTCGAACACGCTTTATGACTGGAATCCTATCTCCACTGAGGACACCATCCGCCTGATGAATTCCATCCACTCAGGATCCCCCACAGACCCTTGCCCTCACCACATCTTCAACAAAGCAGACTCCATCATAGCACCGCACCTCCGAGACGTCATCAACTGCTCCTTCAAATCCGCCACCTTCCCAGAAAGCTGGAAACACGCCGAACTCAGCGCCCTTCTGAAAAAACCCACAGCGGACCCCACCGAACTCAAAAATTACCGCCCCATCTCGCTCCTTCCTTTCCCGGCCAAAGTCATCGAGAAAGCAGTCAACAACCAGCTCGCCGCCTTCCTCGAAGCCAACAAATCCCTCGACTCCTCACAGTCCGGCTTCCGAGCAAAACACAGCACTGAGACCGCCCTCATCGCAGCAACAGACGACATTCGAACTCTACTGGACAATGGAGACACAGTCGCCCTCATCCTCCTAGACCTCTCCGGAGCCTTCGACACAGTCTGCCATAGCACCCTTCTACAGAGCCTCAGAAACATCGGAATCCAAGGAAAAGCACTGGAATGGATCACCTCGTTCCTCACCGGAAGAACCCATAGAGTCCGCCTTCCACCATTCAAATCAGAGGCCACTGAAGTCATCTGCGGCGTGCCACAAGGATCTTCACTCAGCCCCACCCTTTTCAACGTATACACGAGCCCCCTCGCGGCCATCGCACGCCAACACAACCTCAACACCATCTCCTACGCGGATGACACTCAACTGATCCTTTCACTCACCAATGACCCTAGCACCGCCAAAACTAACCTACATGAAGGAATGAAAGAAGTAGCCGAATGGATGAAACACAGCCGCCTAAAACTGAACTCAGATAAAACAGAAGTCCTTATCTTAGGTACCTCCCCCTCTGCATGGGACGACTCTTGGTGGCCAGAAGCCCTTGGAAAAGCACCCATCCCGACAGACCACGCACGGAACCTGGGCGTCATCCTGGATTCCTCACTCTCGATGAACAGACAAGTCAACGCCGTCTCCACTTCTTGCTTCAACATTCTTCGCATGCTCAAAAAAACATTTCGTTGGATCCCTACCGAAACTAGGAAAACGGTCACTCACGCTCTGGTCACGAGCCGACTGGACTATGGAAACACCCTCTACGCCGGTACCACCGCAAAACTCCAGAAAAAACTCCAACGAATCCAAAACGCCTCAGCCAGGCTCATATTAGACATCCCGCGTAAAGAACATATCTCTGGTCACCTGAAAAACCTCCACTGGCTTCCCGTCAATAAGAGGATCACTTTCCGGCTCCTAACCCATGCACACAAAGCACTCTACGAAATCGGACCAGAATGCCTCAACACACGACTGTCCTTCTACACCCCCTCCCGCCAACTACGATCATCCAACCAAGCCCTTGCCACGGTACCCCGCATCAACAAAACCACCATGGGAGGTGGATCCTTCTCCTACCTGGCAGCTAAAACCTGGAACTCACTTCCCTCTCACCTTCGCCTTACCCAGAACCACCCAGCATTCAGAAAGCAACTTAAAACGTGGATATTTGACAAGTAATTCCCACCCCTCCTCAAGCGCCTTGAGACCCTCTGGGTATGTAGCGCGCTATATAAATTCTATGACTTGACTTGACTTGACTCTGTGCTGGTGATAACTGACAGTGAGGTATGGTTGTATTTGTGTATGATTATTTTTCCTTCCCTATCCCAAACTCTACCTAACTCACAGGAAATCAAGAGCACAATCCTAAAACAACTAATGCACAAGAAATAATAACCAAAAAGTAATAATACTTGTACTAACCTATTACTAATCTTGGATCCGGAGTAGCGTGCTACTTGTTGCAGATAGCGCTTCATTGTCTCTCCAGGGGTCGTAAGCACTATAAACTTACAATTACAATTTTGAAAAACGCTGTGAACTTCTGGTTAATATCACGGAGTTAAAGAAATGTGCGGCATTCGGTTTCCGAGTATTTCTGCACTTCAGAGCATTGCTAAAATGGACGCCATAATTTTTTTGTTTTTCTCTGTGAGAAGCTGAAAGTGTGACGGGTACGCCCAGATGTGAGCCCCATGGTTACTGTGTCTAGGACCCAAAGGTCACCTTCTATGAGGAGGCACACAAACCCCAAAACGGCTTTGAGTTTTCTTGAGTTTCCGTTCAGAGAGAGAAGTGATCCAACAGTTCAGGTTGAACTGTTCCTATTGGAGGAGGGTTAAGCCTGATTTCCATATACCTGATCTTTGCCTAGAAAAGCATAATCAGCAAAAAAAGGTGGACTGGAATGGAGCCACAGCAATTGCCAGTAGCTCATAATAATTCAAGCATTCCCCCCATCTCTTTTTTGGTTGAGTCTTTGTAGCGCATGCAGTATTGGAGTATGGCTTAGAAACCCCGCGCATATTTGATATTGGCTAGTGTCCTTGCCCTTCGTAAACGCTGGCTTGCGAGTCGTTATTAGGCATGTTAGTCCCTCCTTGGTACATCCTTGTCTGCATTTGTAACTTCCCATGGCAACTGGCCCTTTTACTTCTGTTGCGACACAGTATGTCTTATTCAGTCTGTAAGCCCTCTTTTCTCTCATTGGTTGCTTCTACTGCAGGCCCAATGTGCTTTCCTCGCCATGCGCGCTTTCGCTTTCCTGCAGCCCCAGGAATTGGCGGCCACTTCTTCGAACGTGAAATAGGTCTTTCATTTACAAGAGTTTGAGCTAATGCCATTGTAAATCACAATAGCTTAAACTCTTGTAAATGCGAGACTTATTGCATTGCAAATGCTTGTTAAACTAAGTGATAGTAAATCACAGTGGGTAATATTAAATACTTAAGAAGTGTCGCGTTACCAGTTTCTTTTTGTCATGTACTGCCTTTCCAGATGACAAGTGCAAATGAGTTTGCCTAAGTTTTAGAATGCACTGTAGATACACCGTTCATAAACAAAAGAACTGCCAAAATATGACATAAGCATTGCTTTTTATGTTGTCACATGGTTTCTGCGAGAATCCTGTTAGTAAAGTGAAGGATTTTGGTTAAAAACGTGAAAAGAACCACTAGATGTGCCGCTTTTTTATTTTTACATCCAAAAAAGGGGTAACTTTCGAATGTAAACTTATTAATCGGACATAATTGCTCTGTAGGCTACGTAGAGTTTACAAAATAGTCTCACTCAAGTAGTGACACAAAAAGGCACGGAAATTAAACACATAAGAAGAATACAACAATGCAAACGTCACCCATAAGCAAAAGCTAAGCGTCTGTGACATTGGTGTATCAACCTTCATGCTGACAAATGATCGTTTCCTTGCATGAATCGGCAGCGTAGTCCGTCGGTAAGTTAACAATACTCTCTATTTCACAGTAAAAATGTACCAACGGGTGGGAGGACAATCTTTTCTTGTACTGCACAAGGTTTATTGTTTTTAATTTCATTTTAAAACTTTTAAAGTTCAAAAAATGAATTGTTGACAAAACTGAACGGAAAAAAGCTCACCTGCTTTCCCACACTGCCCTTAGCTTTCAACTGATATGTTTGTTTAGTTGCTAAGGTAGCCATAAAGCGGCTGTAGGTGTGAACTACCTAACCGGTGTTGTGTATTATGTGGTATCCCCATGGGATCAGGTGGAGGTCCTGCCTATTGGCCATATCGGACGAGCCTCCAGCTGCCCCTCCCACCCCAGAAGAAGCCTCGGCTCTAGCAAGAGCAGGCAGAAGCAGCTGCGCACCGAGCAGAGCTGCTGATGGAAATACACCTTTCTGCTTTAGAGCCGAGGCGTCACCAACTTCATAGAGGGTTAAAACCGTATGTCAATCTCCTCGGGGCATATTGTTAAAAAAATCACCAAATCTGTTATTGTAATGTATTTACAAATGCAAGAAATCGTATGATTGGAAGTGGCAGTCCTTAAAAACGATGATGAAAACAGTGCACGATGTAACGCTCTAGTTGTTCGTAGCTCCGGCCTCGGCCGGAACTACGTAAGCAAAATGTAGCACCTTCTGGCCAGGCGTGGCCAGAAGGCTATAAATAAATGGGCGGAGGTCCCTCGGGACTTCCGGCCCGACCAACCCTCCACAGTGTGTGTGTCTGTGTCCAGTTATTCCTACATAGCCAATGTGCTGCATATACTGACCCCTTACACTGGCGACGAGGGGTGGTCAGGAACTGCAACATCTTCAGCCGCCGTCCGACAGGGCGCCAAGTGCAGCGGAGCACCACAGGAGCAGACGCGGGAGATCTGCGCCGCGACGGTGCCCATTGCGAAGACCAAGCAGTGCCCTGAAGTCTGGCGTCGTCAGCAACGCCACCGGTGAGCAACATATGCCCCGCGCCGCTTGAAGACACTAGCACGGCAGAAACGCGATCAGGAGAAGGCCCAGCACAGCGCCGGCACACGTGGGTGTGACTCGGCCTAGACGCATCAGGCGCACATGCGCACAGGAAGCAAGGCCCTGCTGCAACGCCCAAGACCAGCGCGTGTGAGTGCGAAGGCCGCGTGGAGCCTCTACGAACTTCAGAGCGCCCCGCAACCGCCTGAGACAGAGCGCCACTAGCGCTAAGGCCGCGTCTGAGTGCAAGAAAGAGATAAAACCAACGACCATAAGAACAAGCATTGCTAAATCGGACTTGTGTCATCAAACATTGGCAAAGTCAAGTGAAAAAAAAAAAAAACTTTTCAGAGAAATACAAAAGGGGATAGAAAGAGTTAACACCAGGAGTTTATACAAGCTGCAGGTCAATAAAGACACAGTACAGTGGTGCAAGACAAGCCCAGATCTACTGAGTAACAAACAAACCACAGGTGTAAGACACACGCAGACAAAATGTCGGTCCAACCAGGCAACCAAAACCAGCAAGCAGCGCCACAACAGCCAGTTCCACAGCAGGCCGCGCAACAGCAAGTAGTACAGCAAACAGCAGTGCAGCAACAGGCAGCACCCCCACTCAACCAACACACCCCTCAGCACATTCGCAAATTCAAGCACTCCCACCGTTCAGTGAACTGATTGAACCATCCATGGCAGCACTGAGATGGGCGGTGTGGATAGGACAACTGAACAACTACTTTGTGGCCACTCGTGAGACCGATAACATCGTCAAACGCTCCTTGCTACTACACTTTGGGGGCACCAAGATCTACAAACTATTCTCCCACCTTCCGAATACCGGCAACGCTAATGATTATGACGCCGCCGTAAGAGCACTCAATGCGCACTTTGACCCCCAGCTCAACCCGCACTATGAGCGATTCAAATTTCGACAATCTAGACAAAGAGAAGGTGAGACGATGGACGCCTTCCATGCCCGTCTAAGAGAACTTGTGAGCACATGCACCGACGATGATCACACTAAAGAAGTCACAGCCCAGATCATTCAAGGGTGCCGGAACAAGACTCTAAGGACACTGATACTGCGCCAACCCAACATCACGCTTGATGAAATACTCATGCTCGCACGGTCACACGAACTATCCGATGTCCGGTCCACAGCAATGGAAACTGCCATGACCACTCAGGCTGAAGCTAGTGCCGTCGTAAAGACAGAACGGGTAGATGCCGTCCGCGCCTCAAGTAGGGGTGGACGGGGAAGATAGCCAACCAGAACTCCGAGACGAACACCTTGCGGCTACTGCAGACGTGACGAGCATAGCCAAGATGGGTGCCCTGCGAGAGGGAAGACATGTTCCAAATGCGGAACACCAAACCACTTTGCCAGCGTGTGCAGAGGAGGATTTCGCGGAAGGAACACAGTAGGGAGACGGACCATAACAGGAACAGTCAGACAACTAAGTCTGGAAGAAACTCAAGATTCAAGACCCATGTCGACTAGGCAACACCGCCATGCACGGCTGGATGACTCCTCCACCGACGATGAAGGAGAATGTTACTTCGTGTCATTCACAAAAGACCTGAAAAGAAGGCGGAGACCGCAACCGAAGTGCCAAATCCAAATTGACGGATCGGAGGTCACCGGGGTCATAGATACCGGTGCAACAGTGAATGTCATGGGCATGCAGCACTACAAAAATCTCAATCCAAGATCTCAGTTGACACCGTCCAAAATCAAAATAATGACCTACGGCAGTCAGACTCCGCTCCCGTTACGAGGGAAAATGCAGATACAAGTTAAAGCAGAAGACCGTGAAGTGACAACAACGTTTCATGTAATCGATAAGGAAGCAGATTTGTTGGTAGGAAGCCACACTGCGGAAGACCTCAACTTAGTCGCATTCGCCAATGCAGTCAAGACACTCCAGGTAGATGACATACTACAGCTATTCCCATCACTGTTCAAAGGACTAGGTACAATCAAACGGCAGCCAGTCAAACTTCACATTGATAAAGCTATCCAGCCAATAGCCTTGAAACATCGAAGAGTCCCATTCCACCTAAGGGCAGCCGTCGAGCAAGAACTAACACAACTCGAAGAACAAGGAGTCATCGAGAAAGTCACTGGACCAACGCCATGGGCATCCCCCATGGTGATAGCAGAGAAGCCCCGGCAACCAGGAAAAATCAGAATTTGCATAGACATGCGGATGCCCAACAAGGCAATAAAGAGAGAGAGACACATAACGCCCACCGTAGATGACATACTGACAGATCTGAATGGAGCCCAATGGTTTTCAAAGCTAGACCTCAACGCCGGGTATCACCAACTCCGATTGGCAGAAGAAAGCAGGTACATCACAACTTTCTCAACCCACCTTGGCCTCAGAAGGTATAAGAGACTCAACTTTGGGATCTCATCAGCGGACGAAATATTTCAAAATACAATCCGAGAAATACTATCTGGCCTACAAGGAGTACTAAACGTAAGCAACGACATCCTGATACACTCCAAAACCAGTGAGGAACACCACCGGAGGTTGCGATCCACGCTCAAAAGACTAGCCGAACATGGTGTGACACTACACAAGGACAAGTGTAAGTTCTTTAAAAAATCGATAGAGTTTTTCGGATACGTGTTCAGTTCCGATGGAGTCCAAGTTGATCCCCGGAAAGCACAAGCCATAAAGCATGCCCCCGCGCCAACCACAGCCTCAGAAGTGAGGAGCTTCATGGGCATGGCTCAGTACTGCACCCGATTCATGCCGAACCTAGCAACTATTGCTGAACCTCTCCGAAATCTAACCAAGAAAGAGAGTCCATGGAGATGGACAGAGACTGAAGAAGAAGCATTCAAGAAGATCAAGGATGCCCTCCTCGATGGGACAACTATGGCGTACTTCAACACGACAAAACCCACTGAAATACTGGTAGATGCCAGCCCAGGTGCTAGGAGCCCTTCTCACGCAGGAAACGGAGCCAGGGGTATGGGCGCCACTGGCGTTTGTGAGGAAGGCCCTCACCGCCACTGAAGCAAGATACTCTCAAATCGAACGAGAAGCTTTAGCCGTAAAGTGGGCGTGCAACCATTTCCACCTCTACATAACCGGACACCCCTTCAGGATGGTAACTGATCACCAACCCCTCATACCCTTGTTCAAAGGGACAGCTCCGCACCCGCCACCGCAGATTAAAAGATGGGCCATCCAAATCCAACAGTACCAAATGGACCTCGTGTACAGACCAGGAGCAAAGAACCCCGCGGATTTCCTATCTCGACATCCGGCAAAGGAAGAAGCACAAGACGAAGGACTCGAAAGACAGACTGAGGAGTTTGTCAACATGATATCCCAAGGATCATGCCCGCAAGCAATGTTGGCTGATAAAATCATAGCACAATACACCAACGATGCCGTCCTGAAGAGAGTGGAGAACGCTGTGCACACAGGCGCGTGGGAAGGCTTCCTGCGAGACGTGCACGGTTGGAGTGAAGAAGACCGTGCACGGTTAAATCAATTCTGGAAGATACATAATGAGATCAGCATCGCTGAGAATGGTCTCATCTTGAGAGGTTCACGAGTGATAATCCCAAAATCTCTACAAGAACAAGCAAAAGCGTTGGCACACGAAGGCCACCAAGGCACGAGGAGGATGAAGGCACGGATGCGGGAAAAGGTATGGTTCCCAAACTTGAAAGATGCTGTGGACACCATTGTAAAGAATTGTCGGGCGTGTCAACTGACAGGAAGAGCTGAAGCCCCCGCACCAATTATCACAGAGGAGCATGCGCCAGCACTGTGGTCCTGGGTAAGCCTAGACTTTGGCAGCTTCCCGGACGGAAGAGTCACAGTAGTCCTAGTGGACAGCTACACGAAGTATCCAGTAGTCGAAGTAGCCCAGTCCACAAGCTTCACAAACATACAACCTATATTGAGCAAAACTTTTGCACTATTTGGGATTCCTCGACAACTGAAAACAGACAATGGGCCTCCCTTCCAAGGGAGTGAGTTCAAAGAATTCATGCAAAGACTAGGGATTCACCATCGCCGTATCACGCCACAATGGCCTCAAGCCAATGGCGAAGTGGAGAGATTTATGAGGACAATCAACAAGGTGTTAAGGATTTCCACAGTGGAGGGCACTAACCCCGAAGATGCTCTTCAAAGCTTTTTACGAGAATACAGAAGCACTCCCCACAGCACCACACAAAGATCGCCGTGGGCTCTCATGTTTACAGGTCCCAGACGTGATCTGCTACCCATGGCGGATGAGTGGAGATCTGAGCCATACCATCCGGAAGGAACTCAAACCCGACGGAGAAGGACCAATGACCAAGCAAGCAAGAGAATGGGTGCTCAAGACTGACTACTGGCTCCTGGGGATCATGTGCTTATTCGAGCCCGGAGAACAGGGGGAAAGTTCAGAACACCCTATGAGACTGAACCATGGGTTGTCAGAACAAGCAGAGGCACGGCAGTAACAGCCCTGCGTGAAGGCGAAGAAGTAACCAGAAACGTGTCATCGTTCAAACGAATTCCATCAACACCTGCCAACACGGAGCGTCAAATGGGATCACCGGAAAGGCCAGACGACAGCAGTGAACCAACAGGTGCCACCCTGAGCAGTCCGGCATCCACCCAACCGACCATGGCCGCAGAGCCACTGACGCCATCCGCGAGGGTATGCCCAGAGAACACTCCGGTAAGAGGAAGAAGGCAATACAGCCTTAGGCCAAACCCTAGGCCCAGTAAAAGACTCGCAGACTTTATGTGTTGAACTAATTTCCTTCAAAGGACCAATTTGGGAAGGGATGTAACGCTCTAGTTGTTCGTAGCTCCGGCCTTGGCCGGAACTACGTAAGCAAAATGTAGCACCTTCTGGCCAGGCGTGGCCAGAAGGCTATAAATAAATGAGCGGAGGTCGCTCGGGACTTCCGGCCCGACCAACCCTCCACAGTGTGTGTGTCTGTGTCCAGTTATTCCTACATAGCCAATGTGCTGCATATACTGACCCCTTACACACGTGACCTGAAAGGTTTGGTGGCATGTCTTCTATGTTTGTATTATTTTACAGTGTGCCCTTACGGTGCGAGTTGTTTTCCTTCTAATTTGTATTTAGGGCAGGCTTATCACTCATTAAAAAAAAAAAAATGCAACTAGGGGAAATTCACATTAGCACTGTGAAATGCGTGCTCCTTGCTCAAGTTTTGAAACTTTCTGGCAGACATTAGTTTTTATAAATAATTAACTCGAGGGTTTTACATCTGTGTAGCACAGCGATACGTTGTATATTGTCATATGTAGAATGATGTTTTATCAAGTTATTTTAATAAGGGCTTTTGTTAAACGCTACTAGACATCAGACCCTATCCCAGTGTGCTTTGTGAGTGGGCGTGTTCAAAATAATCTGTCCTAAGGCAGAGCAGGTAGACCATCTATCTGTCTATCTATCTATCTATCTATCTATCTATCTATCTATCTATCTATCTATCTATCTATCTATCTATCTATCTATCTATCTATCTATCTATCTATCTATCTATCTATCTATCTATCTATCTATCTATCTATCTATCTATCTCTCTGTCTGTCTATCTGTCTATGTATCTATCTATTACAGTAGATATCGGAGGATTGCAGGGTACCTTTACCGTTGTCTTGTATGATATGTGATTCGCTTTCCCTCTTCTATCCCTCTGCTACCATTCCCAATCCAAATACCTAACCAACATATCCACCACTCAAATTACTTTCATGTTTCACTATACAAATTCACCACTAATCCTTTTATGGGTTCCGGAGTAGCGTGCTACTTGCTGAAAAAAGCACTTCAACACCCCATCAGGGGTAAACAAGCACTATATAAATGCAAACCTATTTCCCTCTTCTGTCCCTCCACTATCCTTCTCAATCCAAATAACTGACTAATATCCACCACTCAAATTACTTTCATATTTCACTATACTAATTCACCACTAATTCTTTATGGGTTCCGGAGTAGCGTGCTACTTGCGCAAAAAAGCTCTTCAACACCCCATCAGGGGTAACAAGCGCTATATAAATGCAAATACAATACTATACAATCTATCTAGCAATCTATCTGTCTGACTGTCTGTCTATCTGTCTATCTATGTAGTCATCACGACACTGTACACTGTATCGAACTCGGAAGGATAGGAGGCTCAGTAGGCCCATCATGCCACTACTTTGAGGCACAATGTATCAAGGTTGGAAGGGTGGGAGGCTAGCTAGTCCCGTCATCCCTCCTGCAGACAATCTTGCTGTTGTAAGCATGCAGAAGATTGCCAGAAAACTCATGAACACTGTACCTCAGGATGAAGGGGGTCTGAATAGCCCTTCGTGTTAGCACTCTGATGCACACTATCAAACTTAGAAGGATAAAATGCTGACTAAGTTCCTCGTGCCAGGACTCTGATGTAAACTGTATCAATCTTGGAAGGATGGAGGGCTGACCAGGCCCATCGTGCCAGCATTCTGATGCACACTCTATTTATCTAAGAAGGATACAATTCTGATTAGGCCTCTCGTGCCAGCACTAAGGTGAAAACTGAATCAACCTTGGAATGACGGAGGGCGGACTAGGCCCATCGTGCCTGCACTCTGATGTTAACATTATTGTTCTCAGAATGATAAGATGCTTATTAGGAGCCTCATGCCAGCACTTTGATGCAAATTATATCAACCTTGGCAGGACGGAGGGCTGACTAGGCCCTTCGTGCATGCACTCTGATGCACACTCTATTGAGCTCAGAAGGATGAGATGCTGATTAGGCCCCTAGTGCCAGCACTCTGATGCACACACTATTCAGCTCAGAAGGATAAGACGCTGATTAGGCATCTCGTGCCATCACTCTGAAGCACACTATATCCAGCTCGGAAGGATAAGAGGCTGACTAGGCCCCTCGGGAGAGCACTCTGATGCACCCTCAATCAAGCTCAGAAGGATAAGATGCTGACTAGGCCCCTCGTGCCAGCACTCTGATGCACACTGTATCAACCTTGGAAGGATGGTGGGCTGACCAAGATCATCATGCCAGCACTCTGATGAGTACTATATCCATCTCTGTAGGATAAGATACTGACTAGGCTTCTCTTTCCAGCACTCTGATGCGTACTATATCCCCACAGAAGGATTAGATGCTGATTAGGCCCCTCGCACCAGCGCTCTGTTTGTACTAATTCCAGCTTGGAAGGATAAGATGCCGATTAGGCCCTTCATGCCAGCACTCTAGTGAGTACTATCTCCAGCTAGGAAGGATAAGATGCTAATTAGGCCCCTTGTGCCACCATTCTGATGCACACTCTGTTGAGCTCAGAAGGATAAGCATGAGAGGAAAATTGAGAAAGTTAACCTTTTGGTTTTTGAATAATAAAACATATTCATATCTTTAGAGATAGTACAGGTACAGAGCAGTAAAGGCCTTCCATTATTGCAAGGAGATGTGCCTTGTGATGATATCTCATATGACTCCGACTCCCTATTGAACACAGAGCTAATGAAAATCATCCAACAAATATTGTGTGAAATATGGTAAAATCTGATCAAATTTCAAAGAAGTGTATTTCTATAACCTGTGGAAGCTTTGACATTAATATGTCACATTATAGATCTGCACTGAGAAGTACTTAACAGTGACAGCTTTTAAACATGGCTACAGATCCATTCCTGCCTCAGCCTCCACAATGGTGACAGTAAACTGAACCCTGTATACGTCCCAGCTCATTATCAAGCAAAATTATGATCTTTTAAATCAAAAACCATTATATTGAACTCATGTTTTTGAAAGTACGGTTATATGTAATTGTGAAGAAAATGGAGTTGTAGTTAAATTAAATATATACTTAAGATCACATTTTTGCAGGTAAGGAGTGATTTATCTAGGCTTTCTGGCTTCACTTTCTGAAAAGCATTCACTAAATAGCTATGTATTTGTCTCATTTTATGTTAAGGCTTTGTTTTTACCTCTCTGCGTTTTTCTGCAGTTTTTATATAGTGCAACCACTTAACATCTGCATCAGTTAAATTACACAAAGTCATATTTTTTAATGTTGAGCTAGTGTTGAGTCTGCCGGTTACCCAGTTCCAAAATCAACAGCTCTAGCCATAACGCCACATACTGGACTCAGCAGTGGATAGTAGGCAGAAGCCATTTGAATGCTCAGCTTGTTACAGGCTCAAGGTTCCAATAGTACCTCGAGCTGGAGAAGAGCCAGTCTTCAGGTTTGAGCCTGGCTTGAGCTTTCTGCTAATTACCCACCTATAGTTCAACCTGCTGCAAGTTGCATTGTGGCATGTGAAGGCTTTTCTTTTAACCAGTGCTGCATGTGGAAAAAATGGCTAAAGGACCCCATAAACTGGGGCTGACATTATGGTAGATGAACGGACTGGAGGGGCCCTGCCAAGTTTCCCTCATCCCCAGTGCAGATTTTGTTATTTTTAAATTCTGGGACTTGTAGTCTTGTTTATTCCATTACAAAAGTGGACTACAAATCTGAGAATTAAAGAACCTGGCTAGAGCAGCACATCATGCATTTATCAGGGAAAATTGGCAGCATTGCTGGAGTCACAAGTGGGAGAGATAAGAGTAGCATCAGTTCCAAAGAAATTGAGAGATTACAGTAAATATGTACTTGGGTACTTTTTTGGTCAAAAGTAGTCTACATTTTATGTATATTTTCTCACAATAAGGCATTTGCCGTGGAGATCACTGTGTTAGCAGATTCCCAGGTATAACATTGATGAGATATCTATGAAGGTTAATGCACTTACTGAACAGATGTGTGTTACAGGTTTCATTTATCATAAAATAGCACAGACTTCTCACCAGGTCTTGCTCCAACACTACCAGTAGAGGGCAAGACCCCCATAGGCTGTTTCCACCTTGAAAAGTATGCTGCGTTGTATACCAAATTGTGACCCAAATGCATTATTTTGTATTCATTGTATTTTCTGTTTAAAATATACAATAAAAGATTTTTTCTGGTGGGGCGGAGCTTGCTCGAGACCAAGATGGCTGCCTAGGTCTCGAGCTCCGTAACGCCGAACAACGATCCTTAAATAATCCGACAGCTCACCACTAAAAAATAGCCCAAGTATAGCAATCCGAATAGCGGAGCACGGCCTCTCCCCGACGAACTGACCCCGAACTCCCCAGACCCAGTACTTAAGGAGTTACAGCCGAGGCAGGCAAGTGATGCACCAGGCCGCTGAACCCCGGGCCGGAGTGCAGTGACGGGCAGAGCGACGTCTGCGTGAGTGTGGCGGCGGATCGCTGATCGCGACCGGCTCCCCGGTATGGGGGTCCGGTACTTGCGACGATCGGCTAGGAACAGGCGGACTACTGTCGGCGCCGGGGGAGTCCCGGCCAGGAATGCAGGATGCCCGAGGTGGCTTGCTGAGACAACCGGAGCGGAGGATTGCACGAGGACCCCTCGACTTAGGCTGGGTGGTGAAGGCAGGAAGAGGCTCTAGAAGGGGAACCTCGCGAGGTGGCAGAAATGAGCCCAGAACAACAGGACTGAGCGGCCCTCCGCAGCTGGGGGGAACCGCCATTTTGTGTGCTGGTTGAGGCTCTGTGCTAGGGAAGATAGCATCAAGACGGGAACCATTCCTGAGGCCCTGCACCGCCCTGCATGGAACAACTTGGGCAGCGTGGAGAAGCCCAACACTGCGCATGGGCTGAACAGTTTGTACAGCCAGACTCCAGGGGATATAAAGCAGCAGAGCCTGCCTGAGCCTCGCGTGTGGTCACGGCAATGAGACACCTTTAAGGGGCGAAGCCGCAGACGAACGATTTACAGGTCAGCTGTGAACAAGACTAAGAGGGCAGAGTTAAGGCAACATTGAGAGACCTATCGGAGTGTATCACTGGGAGCAAGAGTTACTGTGGAATCAGAGAGAAAGGACGTTGTTGGAGACAGAGCAGCACGGCAAGTCTGAGGTCGGTGGAGTAGTGGACTGGGGGTAGGCGGAAGATTCCACAGTTACTAACAGAACTCCTCGCTGCTGGCGCAAGATAGCGTGCCGACACAGGGAGGCGCCTTCCCCAGGTAAAGGACTGCGACGGCGTACACAGCCAGGGAGGTAATAGACGTCAGCTCTGTCCCTATTGAGTAGCCCATTGCGGTGACGTGGAAGATAGCCCTAATACGACGCCCTCAACAGGAGAAAGTAATGGGAAGAATGGACAGGACGCAACCCAATCTCACTTTCCAGCAAAAACTCTTTAAGTCGCATGAGACCGCGACAGAGGAGGCCAATAGTACTTCTGCCCCTATGGTGGATGAACCAGACATTCGGAGTATGCTGCTGTCAGTGGAAAAAGGCCTACATAGTGACATCACCTCATTGGGCACAAAAATCAACGCTCTTTAATATCGGATAGACAGAATGAGAGAAAGGCTGGATAAACAAGCCAAGAGGTTAGACATGTCTGAGCGGCGGCTTACAGAGGTAGAAGAGGCACAAACTACGCTAGACTCTGACCACAAACGGCTTGGAAGGGTCATACGTGTATTGCAAGACAAAGCAGAGGACTTGGAGGCCAGCTCAAGATGCTGTAATCTACGAATTACAGGCCTACCGGAGTTGATGCATACTGGTATCATAGACCAATTTGTGGAGAAGTTCTTGGTGAGTCTCCTGGGGGCAGAGACATTCTCCAACATGTTTGTAGTGGAAAGAGCGCACCGTTCTCTGGGGCCCCGTCTGGTGCCAGGTGCCCCGCCGTGCCCAATTATAGCAAAACTGTTGAATTACCGGGACAGAGATGCTGCCCTGCGGACGGTGAGGAAAAAACAAGAGTTGAACTATGAGGGATCATCTATATCACTTTACCAGGATTTTACCGCCCGAGTGCAGGAGGCACGTAGACAATTTGCACCCATGAAAAAACAGCTGCGTGACCTAGGCCTGGACTATGCCATGCTGTACCCCGCCAAACTCCGGGTGAATAAACAAAGATGGTCCCACATTTTTACCGATCCAAAGGCACTACAGAAGGCAATGAAAGACTGGTCCAAAGAACAGTTACGGATCCCGGAGTGACAACTTTTGGATGAGGTGGCAGGCGGATCGCTTGAGGATCACCAATTTACGCTGAGCCGATAAGTATTGTGGGGGTGGGGTGGGACGCAGGGGATAGAATCGGAATTGTACATATTGAAGTAGAGGGATTGCAACCTGTCGCCATTCCTATAAAGGGGAATAGGTTTGTCTCCGCCATACAGTTCTAAAAAACACACAGTAGCAGAGAGCACTATCGCAGGAGTTGTGGCGCTAAAAAGTCGGTGTGCGGAGGACAGGACAAGAGAGTGCCTGTAATTGTCAGATAAGAGTAAACAGAGCAACCTCTGCCTCCAAGTGTAAAACACCACTATTGTTCACTAAATTCGGGGGGGAGGTGGGGTGTAAAGGGGGATTCGTCAGTGGATGCTGCGCGACCGAGTTGTGGGAGGTCTGCTGTGGGTAGGTGGAGGGTGGGGTTGGGTGTTGGTTATGTTGTTCTTGATGTTGGAGATGTCAACAGAGTTGCTGCATGTTGCACGTTACATAAGCAAGCTACATGAGACAGGACACGCTATGATACTTGAGAGACCTGATGGCTACGGCTAGTAGAGCTCCTGCCCCTATAGCTATAGCTCCCTTAGGGCACTGTCGCGGAATGTGAAAGGCCTAAACTACCACCACAAACTACGTAAAGTGCTGAGCTACCTAAACAGGCAAGATAATAATGTTGCATTGCTCCAAGAGACTCACCTCCCACTACATAGCCCAATGCTGCGCCACAGGGGAATCTCGGGCCATATCAATGCTTGGGCTTTACAACGCACGCTAGAGGGGTAATGACCTGGGTAAATCCCAGATCTGACTACACGATAAAGCAGCTGATGGCGGATACGGGGGGTCGGTTTGTGATCTCTAACTTACAGGGTTGAGGATTAGACTTGCTTATAGTGAATGTATATGCCCCCAACTATGACTGCCCGGAGTTCTTTGCAACTTTAGCTAACACGATCAGTAATGAAGAAGAGACACAAATACTTTGGGGAGGCGATTTCCATCTGGTCAGAAATCCGGATTTAGACAGATCGGGAGGACCGGTGAGAAGGCCGGTTACGGGGGCCAGGACTATTGAAAGCGTTGTGATTAGCAAGGGCCTTACAGATGGATGGAGAGAGATTCATCCATATGATAGTGGCCTCACACATTACTCAGCATACCATATCCTACATACACGCATAGATTATTGGCTGGCATCGACGTCCCTCATGTCACGGATCCACACTTGTGAGGTGTTGTCGCGCACTTTGTCTGATCACTCACCGCTGTTACTGGTCTTGTCCACACCTAAGAAAACAATACCACCGTTTACATGGCGGTTCCCCTCTTACTCATTACTAGACCCGGTTTTCAAAGAAGCGATGGCAGAAGCTATAGATACATATTTTGCCACTAATAATGGCTCTGTGGATAGCTTCTAGGGGGTATGGAAGCTTTTAAAGTATACATCCAGGGGGTAGCCATGTCTAAACATTTGGGGGTACTTTGTTTCATACGACAGCGGTTATCAACCCTGGAATGAGAACCGGGGGATTTGGAGTCACGCCAATTGGCTGGGGATGGCAAGGAAGTTGCAGATGCAATGAAGGGCTTATTGGCGGAGTATCAGGAAGCGGTGCATAGTGAAGTGAAACATTTGGGCAAATATGCTATTGCGCGCACATATGGGGAGAGTGACAGACCGGGATCGGGGCTGGCTAACATGTTAAGGGCCAAACACAGCAAAACTTTGAGTACTGCAATCCGGTCCGAAGGGGGCGAACTGCTAATAGACGAAGAGGACATTGCGCACAGGTTTAAAAAATACTACTCGGAATTGTCTACTTCTCTCTCGTCGTGCTCGGACGATGAAATATTGGACTACCTGGAGCACATCAAGCTGCCCTTCCTATCTGACACGCACAGAGAGTTCCTCATGCATCCCATTGAAAAAGATGAGATTATGGATTCACAGGCGGGGATACGGTCGGCCAGCGCCCCAGGGATGGACGGCCTTACAGTAGGCTTCAATAAGACCTTTATAGAAATATTGCTTCCCCACATTTCAATGTTCTTTGATGATTTATGTGTGTCTGGTGTGATGCCTCAATCTATGAGAGAAGTGATATTAGTGGCCATCCCTTAGCCGGGTAAGTCCCCTGAGGAGTGTGGCTCTTACCGGCCACTCTTTCTACTGAACGTGGACACCAAGTTGTTCACCAAAGTGTTGGCCAACCGCCTAGCCCTGTTATCCCTGGAACATGTTGCACCGGAACAGGCGGGGTTCATACCGGACAGGAATCTAGCTTACAATTTGCAAACGATTTTTGGCACTATGCAGCATGTATGACGAGACACAAAAGCTATTGCAATATTCTTGGACATGGAGAAGGCCTTTGACTCAGTAGAGTGGCCGTGTGTGCCTGTAACTTTGGTCCCTTGAATGAGCTGGCCATCAAATTAAAAAAAATAATCCGCCCGCGAGGGGAATTTTGCGGCAATTTTGCGAGATTCGCGGATAGCAAAATTGCTGAAAATCCACAGATTTCGTGAGCGGAGCGGATTTTTGGCCCAATTTTAACAAAATCCAGGTGTCATAGCTCCAGGGGCTGCAACTAGTGCTACAAGTTACGTCATTCCCGCGCAGTGAGAAGCTTCAATGCATTTTATGGTGCTCCGACCTCAAATCCTGGTGTCATGGCCCCTTCTCCATGGCTGGAGCTAGTGCGGCAGGTTACGGTGTTCCAGGTCAGCGGGAAGCCTCAATGATTTTTGTGGTGCTCACTTTGCCACTGGATTCAAGCAAGCCGGGCTGAAGACGGCTGGAATGCCAGAAACCGGTCCTCGGAAGCTTGTTTCCGGTCCAGGGAAGACATTGCTTAGCAGTTCGGGCTGGACTGTTCCCATGAGGCACAGGGTCAGACTGATTTGCATATAGCCATGTCTGAACTGGGTTGGCAGAGTGGGCTAAAGAACGGTGATGGATTAAACCCAGATCTTTTGACTGGATGGGAGTGTTTGATTGATTCAGATGCTCCGTCCATCACCACCCCCATTTGTAACGCTTTTGGCCGCCATAAGTGTGGCAGGGTATGCTCAGACGTGAGTCCCTTGCTCACTTTGCCACTGGATTCAAGCAAGCCGGGCTGAAGACGGCTGGAATGCCAGAAACCGGTCCTTGGAAGCTTGTTTCCGGTCCAGGGAAGACATGGCTTGGCAGTTCGGGCTGGACTGTTCCCACGAGGCACAGGGTCAGACTGATTTGCATATAGCCATGTCTGAACTGGGGTGGCAGAGTGGGCTAAAGAACAGTGACGGATTAAACCCAGATCTTTTGACTGGGTGTGAGTGTTTGATTGATTCAGATGCTCCGTCCATCACCACCCCCTTTTGTACCGCTTTTGGCCACCATAAGTGTGGCAGGGTATGCTCAGACGTGAGTCCCTTGCTCACTTTGCCACTGGATTGTAGCAAGCCGGGCTGAAGACGGCTGGAATGCCAGAAACCGGTCCTCTGAAGCTTGCTTCCGGTCCAGAGAAGACATGGCTTGGCAGTTCGGGCTGGACTGTTCCCATGAGGCACAGGGTCAGACTGATTTGCATATAGCCATGTCTGAACTGGGGTGGCAGAGTGGGCTAAAGAATGGTGATGGATTAAACCCAGATCTTTTGACTGGGTGTGAGTGTTTGATTGATTCAGATGCTCCGTCAATCACCACCCCCTTTTGTACCGCTTTTGGCCGCCAAAAGTGTGGCAGGGTATGCTCAGACATGAGTCCCTTGCTCACTTTGCCACTGGATTCAAGCAAGCTTGGCTGAAGACGGCTGGAATGCCAGAAACCGGTCCTCGGATGCTTGTTTCGGGTCCAGGGAAGACATGGCTTGGCAGTTGGGCTGGACTGTTCCCATGAGCCACAGGGTCAGACTGATTTGCGTATAGCCATGTCTGAACTGGGGTGGCAGAGTGGGCTAAAGAACGGTGATGGATTAAACCCAGATCTTTTGACTGGGTGTGAGTGTTTGATTGATTCAGATGCTCCGTCCATCACCACCCCCTTTTGTACCGCTCAATGATTTTTGTGGCATTCTGCCACCAAATCAAGAAGTCATGGCCCCTCCTCCGGGGCTGAAGCTAGTGCGGCAGGTTAGATTAGGGTTTGCGTGTGGCTTGACCCTGAGAAGAAATGTGGTTGCTACTTGAGAAGGGTTTCACCCCCCCACTCATTCATCAACCCAATTTCTTACAAACTACTTCGAGGGTGCACGTAAAGCAATAGGATGAAAAATCAATGGCATCAGAAGTGGAATTGAAAAAGATTTTTTTTCAGTGAATTTAAAGCTTGATCTGTCCTATGTTATTACCATCAGAATTCCATCCAGTTGACATTGAGATTCTAACAAAACTTATTTTGAAAATGACATCCGGTCCTCTGCTAGACCTTTTCCCTTGCACATTGAGAAAGCAAGTAAGGTCAGCTGCCTAATGACTTCACTGAAGTCCTCTCTCAATCAAGGTACCTGTTGGACCTGGCCCTCTCTGTAGGATCACTCCCAAACTTTTTGCTTTATCCCTTATGTTTTCTTAATTCATTTTTTTGTTGGCGTTAGGACTCCCAACTTTACTACTTCCATCCAGTGTTAAAATGCTTGTGATTTCTCCATGAAACACCATGCATCTAAATAGTAAATTACATTTATTTCTAAGTCCCTAGTATTAGCACGGCCGGACTGTGAACAGAAACCGGCCCTGGCAAACAGCTTGGCCAGCCCTCCAGGGAGGGAGGCTAAGCTTTTTCCAGGGCGGATTTCGAGCACTTTTGTGACAGGGGGCTTATATTGCGAAACCAGCCCCCGGTAACAAAAACGGCCTCCCAGGGGTCCAAAACCGGCCCTCATACTGGAAGCCCATTGGGGAAATGCCTGGTGCCCACTTTGGCCAGTCCGGCTCTGAGTATATGGTACTAGATACCTGCATATTAAGGGGCAAATTTATGAAAGGTTTTGCGTCACCCTAGAGCCACACAATAGGACACAGGGTGAAGCAAAATCTAGACTAAGATTTACGTAGCCATGCAAGGTCAGCTTGGTGACCCTGAGTGACTTGGTAATTCTGGAGTAAGCCTCACAGTATTGTTTTTGTGCAGAAAGATGTGCCCTCCTGCACAAAAACAATCTTGCTTGCTGTGCAGGTCCCTTTGCACAATGGTGCAAGAGTATCTGTATTTGTACTAGGCAGACACAAGTGCACCAGCGCAAGGAAAAAACAGGAATACACAATTAATGTAAAATATTGTGCATTCCTGTCACCTACCTGTCATGCAGCACTGCAAGGTGTCTTGCTCCAATGCGTTGCGTGGCATTTTGAGAAATCTAACCCAAGATGCTATTAGTGGGCCTGTGGCACTCCTTGTGCCACCCACTAAAGTACCCCTTAAAAATACATCTCTGGCTTGCCATTGCAGTTTTCAACAGCCAATATGACCTGGAAAAATACATGTTTTGCCAGGCCTAAACCTTCTTTTTTAATACATTATTTCCTTCCTTGTCTAGTCCCCAAAAAGCCCACAGTGCATTCTTAATAAAAAGTAGGGCAAGTGTTTTTAGGTTTGCATGTCCTCTGAGGGAAAAACTCCTAAATATTTTTTTTACTACTATTAGGCCTGTCTCTCCTATTGGATAACATTGTTTGACTGTATTACATTTACATGAAAACTTTTGAATGGGAACACATAAGGATGTCAAATTTTGACTCAAACGAATTGTAACTTAAAATCCTCTTTAATGGTAACTTTTTATTTTAAGTTTAAATTCAGATTGCCACTTTTTGAAAGATTACATTTTCTTGTCCTAACCATTTGGTGCCTTCTGACAGTGTACTGGGTCACAAGAGTAGTTCAGCGGTTTAGCTTTGTATATTCCTCTGAGTGAGACAAAAAGGGATTAGGTGTTGGCAGGTTGTGCCTTGGTGATGGGATAGCTGGGGGTCGAGCTGTTCCCTGCCCCACCTTTACTTCAAAAGGACTGCCTCCAGCATACACACACAATGAAACCTGACTGGCCTGAGTCTTTTTCACCACAGAATTCTTAGAGCCTTTGAACCAGATGTATGGGTAAAATAAGAAATGCCTCCACTTCAAAATCCGGCACCAGGTATAATTATTAAAACATAGGATCATCTTTTCTGTACGTTTCTGAACCCATGGAAGACTTCAGAAGGATTTCCTGGACCTCCAGAGAACTGCCCTGCTGCTTGAGGCCTGCATTGGTCCCCATGAGATTGCCATGCTGCTTCCATAGGACTGCTCTGCTGGTTGAGACCCACCTTGCTTCCCAGAGATTGCCCTGCTTCTAGAGCCAAACCTTTCTCCTAGTACAGAACTGGACCATCTCCTTGAAAGCAGGACCACCAGATGTGAATCTAAGGGCTAACTGGCTGGCCTCCTGTATAAGATACTAGCAGTCTGTCCCGAAGTTTTCCGGGGATGAAATAGAATGTCTGCAATGCTTTCAATTTGCAAGGCAATTTTTTAAAAAACTTACTCTGAATCGCCCCATCACCGGGCTCAGTCCCCGCGTTTAAAAAAAAAAACTTACTCAGAATCGCCCCATCACCCGGCTCTGGCCCCTTGTTTAAAAAAAAACGTACTCTGAATCGCCCCATCACCCGGCTCAGGCCCCGCGTTTAAAAAAAAACTTACTCTGAATCGCCCCATCACCCGGCTCAGGCCCCACGACTCAGAATCGTCTCATCACCCGGCTCAGCCCCCGCAGAAGAATGCGTCCACTGTGAAGCCGTGTCCTCAATGCAATATGGGAACGTTTGTGTCCGCTGCAGACGCGAACGTGTTTGTGCGCTCCACCCGACGCTCCGCTCCAGCCGACGGCAATTAGATGCCCCACATCGTGTCAACATGCAACGCCCACAACAATGGTAAATGCAACGCCCACTTGTATTGGGACGACGCCCACTCGTATTGGGACGGCTCGGCTCCATCCGGCGGAAATTACACGCCCCACATTGCGTCAACGGCAAACACCTACAACAATGGTAAATGCAACGCCCCCTCTTAGTCCCAGCAGGCCACGCCCATCGCCCTATGCACATGCCCATGCACACGTCCAAATGGTAAATGCAACTCCCCCTCGTTTCGGGACGGCAGTCCCAGCATGCCGCACCCATCGCTCTATGCACATGCCCATGCACACGCCCATGGCTTTCCAGCAGAACGCCCACACCCACAATGGACTACTTTTCCCCTAACGTTCTTTCTTTGGCCCACTGTTGCGGTAAATGCCACCCCCCTCTCACTTAGCGCGGGAACACGCCGAGATAGCGTAACCATGCGCTTTATAAAAAAGAAAAAAATGTTTATGGTGGCCAGCTGTATAGCTTATGTCCATCTGCTGCAACTGTCCTTTCCAATGCTGTATTGGGTGTTGTGATTGGTGCTGTGGTTCCTGAGATTACCCGCCTCAAAGGTTTGGACTCTCTCTTTATAATATTAGTTTAGACAGGGGCATAACAATCTCCTGAGACCTTGAACACTGCACCTGGTCACTCTAGTGGAGTTAGTCCCTACAGCCTCTAAATGCAACCCCCCCCAACCTGCATCTTTAGAAGTGGTGTTATAGGTGCTGCTCCCACCTACCCTTAAATATTTGGGGCCTCATGTATGACCTATCGGAACGTCACTTTTTGTGATGTTCCGTGGCGCAGAAACCTGCGTGATATTTATCAGGCAGCACTAAGCCACTTTTTTTGTCTTAATGCTGCCTGATAAATATCAGTCCCTTTAACTCAGTGTTCTGAGTTAAAGGGGCATGCAATGGGTGTTGCTGGGGGCGTTCCCAACAACATCCATGGCCTTTTGACACTGCCCCAGATTTACGAGAACTCGTAAATCTGAAGCAGTGCCAAAAGCTTACGCTTGCCCAGGGGAGGCGTAAGGGAAGCGCAACGGAGAATATCTCTATTTCTCCTCGATTTTCCTTTTTCTATGTGTGCTGCATTCTGTAGCACACATAGAAAGAGGAGAAACCTCTTGTGATTATTTCTCTAGAGAAAGGATTCCCTTCCTTTACAAAAATAGTCATCCTCGCAACGCAGGCACCCATGTACCATTGTGCAAAGGTGCCTACACTGGCGTAGGCAGCCCATTGTGCGTCAGAGCAGGGGAAAAGGACAGGAATGTGCCGTATCTTATAGATACAGTAAAACACACAAGATAATGGACGGAATGTTGCACAATGGCAAAACATTCACCCCCAGTCACAGATCTTGGTTTAATCCATCGTTATTTTATTCACCAAGCCACCCCAGTTCAGACATGGCCATATGCAAATCAGTCTTGACCCTGTGCCTCATGGGAAAAGTCCAGCCCGAACTGCCAAGCCAAGTCTTTCCTGGACCGGAATCAAGCATCCTAGGACCGGTATCTGGCTATGAGCCGTCTTCAGCCACGATAGCTTGACTCCAGTGGCTTAGTGAGCAAGGGACCCACGTCTGGGCATACCCTTCCCACATAGGGTGAACAGCAAAACACACAAGATGATGGACGGAATGTTGCACAATGGCAAAACATTCACCCCCAGTCACAGATCTTGGTTTAATCCATCGTTATTTTGTTCACCAAGCCACCCCAGTTCAGACATGGCCATATGCAAATCAGTCTTGACCCTGTGCCTCTTGGGAAAAGTCCAGCCCGAACTGCCAAGCCAAGTCTTTCCTGGACCGGAATCAAGCATCCTAGGACCGGTATCTGGCTATGAGCCGTCTTCAGCCACGATAGCTTGACTCCAGTGGCTTAGTGAGCAAGGGACCCACGTCTGGGCATACCCTTCCCACATAGGGTGAACAGCAAAACACACAAGATGATGGACGGAATGTTGCACAATGGCAAAACATTCACCCCCAGTCACAGATCTGGGTTTAATCCATCTTTATTTTGCTCACCAAGCCACCCCAGTTCAGACATGGCCATATGCAGATCAGTCTTGACCCTGTGCCCCATGGGAAGAGTCCAGCCCGAACTGCCAAGCCAAGTCTTTCCTGGACCGGAATCAAGCATCCTAGGACCGGTTTCTGTCTATCAGCCGTCTTCAGCCAGGATAGCTTGACTCCAGTGGCTTAGTGAGCAAGGGACCCACGTCTGGGCGTACCCTTCCCACATAGGGTGAACAGCAAAACACACAAGATGATGGACGGAATGTTGCACAATGGCAAAACATTCACCCCCAGTCACAGATCTGGGTTTAATCCATCGTTATTTTGCTCACCAAGCCACCCCAGTTCAGACATGGCCATAGGTAAATCAGTCTTGACCCTGTGCCTCATGGAAAGAGTCCAGCCCGAACTGCCAAGCCAAGTCTTTTACTGGACCGGAAACAAGCATCCTAGGACCGGTTTCTGGCTATCAACCGTCTTCAGCCAGGATAGCTTGACTCCAGTGGCTCAGTGAGCAAGGGACCCACGTCTGGGCATTCCCTTCCGACATAGGGTGAACAGCAAAACACACAAGATGATGGACGGAATGTTGCACAATGGCAAAACATTCACCCCCAGTCACAGATCTGGGTTTAATCCATCGTTATTTTGCTCACCAAGCCACCCCAGTTCAGACATGGCCATAGGTAAATCAGTCTTGACCCTGTGCCTCATGAGAACAGTCCAGCCCGAACTGCCAAGCCGAGTCTTTCCTAGACCGGAATCAAGCATCCTAGGACCGGTTTCTGGCTATCAGCCATCTTCAGCCAGGATAGCTTGACTCCAGTGGCTTAGTGAGCAAGGGACCCACGTCTGGGCATACCCTTCCCAAATAGGGTGATCAGCAAAATACACAAGATGATGGACGGAATGTTGCACAATGGCAAAAAATTCACCCCCAGTCACAGATCTGGGTTTAATCCATCATTATTTTGCTCACCAAGCCACCCCAGTTCAGACATGGCCATATGCAAATCAGTCTTGACCCTGTGCCTCATGGGAACAGTCCATCCCAAACTGCCAAGCCAAGTCTTTCCTGGACCGGAATCAAGCATCCTAGGACCGGTATCTGGCTATGAGCCGTCTTCAGCCACGATAGCTTGACTCCAGTGGCTTAGTGAGCAAGGGACCCACGTCTGGGCATACCCTTCCCACATAGGGTGAACAGCAAAACACACAAGATGATGGACGGAATGTTGCACAATGGCAAAACATTCACCCCCAGTCACAGATCTGGGTTTAATCCATCTTTATTTTGCTCACCAAGCCAGGATAGGTTGACTCCAGTGGCTTAGTTCGCCCTAAGTTGGCAGGGTATGCTCAGACGTGAGTCCCTTGCTCACTTTGCCACTGTAGTCAAGCAAGCCCGGCTGAAGACGGCTGTAATGCCAGAAACCGGTCCTGGATACTGGGGTGACGGAGTGAGCTAAAGAACGGTGATGGATTAAACCCAGATCAGTTGACTGGGGGTGAGCGTTTGTATTGTCAACGCTCCGTCCATCATCACCTTTGTTTTTTCTTTGTATCTTATAGATACAACGCATTTCTGCCATTTTCTTTTGCCGTAGGGAAGCGCAGCAGGAAGGCCTGCAGCGTTTCCTTCTGGCAAATCCTCATAAACGAGGCCCTTGGACTTCAAAAAACGTTCACCAAAAAGTGCCAGAAGAACCAACAGAAGACTGGAACTTACCTGCCATATGATCTGCCAAAAGCGCATTGCAATCGGTCTGACTTTGCAGAAGCTCCAGCTAAGGTCTTCACCACATCAGCAAATCCTGTTCATCGGTACCTCTCAGTGATGGCATCTGGCCTTGTGGAGCCCTCTGGAGGTTTTCGACCCTCAAAAGGTTGTCTAAGTTGAATCCAAAAAGTCTTCACCGGGCTCAATGTCGACCAGCTCCTCATCAAAAATGACAAACTCATCACCCTGGAAATTCTGCTTTTTCTGCTCAGAGCTTTTCCATGCCATTGGCATTTGCTACACCAAGACTAGGTCCAGCACTCCCCAGCGATGATGAATCCTCTTTGGGCACCGCCTGCTGCCTTGCCTCTTTGAGCTCTACCGTCTCCTTCTTCTTTTCTTCAAAATTTCTTCTCAGTCCAAAGGTTAGTCAAGTCCAGGCCCAATACACCTTTTGTATCTGACTTGTGCAGCACTGCAGTAAACCTAAACTTTTGACTTTTTACCGATCGTGCGCAACCAAATAACAGTGATCTATTAGGCTCTAGATTTTACTGAAAACTTTTAAAAATCATAACTTCAGTTGTACTGATTGGATTTGTTTTGTTGTTGGGTTTGAATTTTTCTTATGTTGTGTTTCACTTTATTATTCACTTTATTATTGTTTGTATACTGCATAAATACTTTACATATTTCCTCGAAGTTAAGCCTGACTGCTTTTGTGCCAAGCTACCGGTGGATTAAAACAGATTAATTTAGTACCTTTTAAGGTTCACTCTGACAGGTATTTTGACTGTTGCTTCAGAAGGGCTCACCGGGTAACATCCTTTACAACGCGGTTTTTACACCACACGACCTATACGACGCAGCAATCACAACACAAGTCATTACTATGACTTGCGCTGGAGGGCGCTCTTGCTTAAAGAATAGTTTGATTTTCTATTCTAACACCTTACCTACTGTTATGTGGGCTGGAGTTGGAATAAAAAATTTAATTATTCCACAATCCAGCGCCCTCCAACGCAAGTTGTAACGGCTTGCGTTGTAATAGCTGCATCGTAAAGTACAGCGATCAAAATGATTGCGTTGTACTGACGTATATCCGGGCTCACCTCCCTTCTCCTCAACCAGCAACCCTGTTTCCCACAACAGTCATATACCTTTCATCTTGTAGGAATGCAACACCAAGATCTGGGATGCTGCTGTGGTCAGTCTCACCAGAAAAGGTGGAACACCCTCTTTTACAAAGCAGAGAAAAACTTGAGAGAAAGGAGTGCCCAGGGGAAGGGACAGGATAGAAAGAAAGCACTGCTGAGAGGAGAGGGGTTAAGAGAACGGAATACTGAGAACTGAGCTGGCAGGGGGAGGGATAGTGAGAGAGCTCGCGCTGATGCGGAGAGAGGGGTCAAAGGGAGGAAAGGGATTAGAACAGAAGGTTAGTAGGTGAGAATTTTGGGAGGAAGAGGGAGAGTAACGACTGCTGAGAAAAGAATGTCCAGGATTGCAGCGAATGGAGAGAGTGAGAGCAACTGCTGCTGGGGAGAGCGGCACTAGAGAGTGGAATACTGAGAAAGCAGGCATTGCTGGGGACAGACTGGAACTCAGTCAGGGTCCGACTTTCACACTGGGGCTTGCACTGCGCTTTCCCTGCTGTGAGAAGTTGACCAAGTATATGCTGTCCACTAATTAAAGTGGGCACCTTGCACCAGCCCAAACAACCCTTATGGTGATTTAAGAAGTCAAAGATACCCATAGAAAACGATCCAAGTGGTAGCTTTGGAGAACAACCTTGAGGCTTAGTCTTGAAGGAATGTTAAGCAGCTTGTTTTACCACAGATTTAAAAAAACATATATTTATTAATATAACACTCTCTAGTACAATAAGGTATCTGCCACATGCAGATAATCACAAAGCACACAATACTGTAGCAAAGAAACAATAGTAAAAAGCACTAATACACAGTCAGATGATAAACTAAAATAGTGGTTAAATAACCGCAATTTGATTCAAGACAGTGTCTAGAATACGATGTGGAGTGCTGAAGGGGTTGGTGTCCAGCCAAAGCACCAACAAGTCTTGGCAGCAGCAACCCACGCAGAAGGTCAAGGGTGGCCACAGTTCGGAACAGCAAGGTCCAGGAGACTCACCCGATACAGGGATGTCAGGCCAGGCCTTGAGCAACCAGGAGAACCCAAGAAAAGCAGTGTTGACCCTCAAGAGGACCCACAGGCTGGAGGCACAGGAGTCTTGAGGAAACCTTGAGCAGTTTTGCAAAGCAACAGCCAACGGAGCACTTGGTGTGAGGACACTGAAGTTCTTTTTGTGGAAATGGTGCCAGCGGTTGTGCTACTCAGAGCCCATTGCACTTGTATTGGAAATGCCAACAAGCATATGCACTTTTAAAAGTACGCGGTGCACAGGGCTACAGGTACTGGGATGTATGACGTTACAACGCATACTTTTACCACACATACCATTAACACGCGGTATTTACAACGAATACCGTTACAACGCATAGCGCTTAGAGGTGCTGGATAGTGGTAAGTATAATTTTATATTCCAACTCCAGTCCCCGTGGACACTAGGGAAGGTGTTGGATATAAAATTATGCTTATTCCCTATCCTAGAGCGACCCCCAGCGCAATGCGTTGTAATGGTATGCGTGGTAATGCCTGCGTTGTAATGGTAGTGCGTTGTAAAAACTTCGTTGTAACAGTTGTATACCTAGGTACTGCAGCCTCCATGAAGGATTCCGACCTCAAACTTGGTAGGAGGGCAGCTCGGGACTTGAGGGACTTGACAACCCACAGCCTGTGTTGCTTGAGCCTTCAGAGTCCATAGTAGCTCAGGAGCAGCACACTGGTCAGTTGAGATGTGGTGCCTGCGGTTGCAAGGGAGTGAATCCGTCACTAAAAGGAAGATGTCTTCAGTTGTCCTCGATGCTCCACAGGTCCTGCACGGAGCCTGTATGGTGCATGGGCACAGACGATGCTTTGGATGGAGAGGGAGATGAAGTCTGGCCCAAACGAAGTCCAACAAAGTCCAGAATGTCCAGAGTGTCCAGACAGTCGAAGTTCAGTGGTTTCTTGATCAGAATCTTGTCCACCTCGAATCTAGGGTCCTACAGCAAGGTAAGCCCTTAAGTACAAGGGAGAAGGTCGGAAAGATTCAGGGGACCCTCCCAGGGTAGGGTATGGACAGTGGGGAGGTGACTCCCATGTTCTTTGTCCAGTTTTGCACCAGAGCAGGAGCCAACAGCTCCCAGGACTGGTTTGCACTGGACTATGCACAGGGACACCAAATATGCCCCTCATGCAGACTATCGGTTGCTGGCAAGTGCACCTACCCAGGCCTAATACACTCAATTCTGTCTGGGAGGTGGTCACACCTCCCTGTGACAGGATGCCTATTATTCGGCCTTCCCCTGCTCTAGCTTGGTTCAGCAGAAGGAGGGCAGAAATGTGTCCCTGGACGGCAGCAACCCTTCTGGGCTGCCTGGGACTATAAGGCTGGGACCGGGAGCACCAGGGACCTTACAAAGATTGGTTCTGAGGCGTGGAATTATACTTCCCACACCGGTTACCAGTGTGGGGGTATGATTCCACGATGTTTGAATTCAAACACGATAGGGTTACTTTCCGCCAATTTAGAGTTGGTCATTACGCAGTCAACCTAATGCCACTCTATATGTCGTAAAGGGCTGCAGCACTAACAACCCGGGAGAATGGACTTTATAGGCTCATGCATTGGCACCCTCCCACCTAGAACCAAGCACCCTGCCTTCAGCATTGTTAAGGCTTGCTATAGAGGTAACTTATAGGTTTTAAGTGTAGTGACCCTTAGATAGAGTAAACCTATATCTCAATTAAGTGGTGCATGCCCGAACTTACACAGGCTGCAATGCCAGGACTGTAGTTAAATTTTGCATGGGTGGCATAATACATGCCTTAGCCCATGGGATGCCTCTGCGTTTGCCTATGCCCTGGGTACATATGTACCATATACTAGGGACTGACAAGGGTACCTCAGTATTCAATCTGGAATGTACCTAAGTATTCAATACAATCAATTTAGAGAGAGCGCAATTAGACTGGGGTTCTGATTGGCAGGATTCCAGTCAGACTAGACAAAAACCAGCACAGCACCAGTCAAAAAGTCAAGGTACACGTGCAAAAAGATCCTACCTATCTACACCTGCCCTTCACTTTCTCATTCTGGGATATCAAAAGAGAGAGTTCTCAAACTGTTTAATAATAAACAGTTTCCACTTTGTTCAATTGTCTTTTCTTTTCTGCATTGCAATGTGCAATTGGTTCCACCTACAATATACATTATCTCAACTTTCATTTGTTCTCACCAGCCATTTGAGAAAACATATTCACCAAGTCCTCGAGTAGTTCTTTCCTTAGTATTATAACTGGTCACCTTCTGTGAGCAGTAAGCTCACCAAATTGCAGGCGTGATCTACTGAGAGTGGTTGGCAGCGCATTTGGCTTGCCATTTGCACAACAAAATGTTGCTTTAACGGATATGATGTAAAGCCTCCTTTCGGTGCCCGTGCTGGACTAGAGCCAGTACTCTAGCTCATGACTGGCAACCTTCGAAGTACTCGCTTATTTCTTTTATTTTTTTGTGGCTCTAGAAGCTATGTAAATGGGCCAACTTTGATAAAAAGTTATAAATGGGTAGTAACATTGCAAAAATACATAGTAAGGGGTGTTTTAAAGATAGTAAATACAAGCACAACATAAAAAGTAGCTAGCAGACACAACCAAGGGGAAATGCACTTTGGTAATGTCAATCTAGGGTGAAGATACACACATACATGCCCGCCTTACTGGATCAGCAAATTACACATACACACACACACACACCATCCCCCAATAACCTATCCACCTCCACTTACCTGCTTAGTGAGGATGGCTGGTCACAGCAGGTCACCAACATGCTCTAATCTGTTGCAGCCAGGCAGGCAGTTGGGTGATTGGCTTGCCGTGCTTGCTTTCCATCATGCTGCCACTGCCAGGCTCATGCAGCACAGTGATTAGAGTGCTAGCAGTTTGTATACAGTGGCAGTGCAGAGCAGTAAATGTACACCGAGTTTGAAAGTGACTGCAGTTTGTGGTGGGCCCAGGCCACAAGCACGTAAAGGCAGTATTATAGACAGCTTCAACTGGTTTCTAAGCCTGGGCGGAGTTCCGCTACGTGGAACTCCCGCGAAGTGCCCAAAAACTCTGCCGCACGACGCAGAACGGTGGAGTGCGTGAGATAAATACCGTTCACAGTGATTTTCAGTGCCAGATGCTTGTCTACACTGTGCAATCATTGAGAACGGAACCATCCACACAGCGCAAGTGGGCCCTGCTTCCTTTCTGCACCTCGAGTATATTTTTAACTCGAGCAGCAACTTTCTCAAAGTGAACAGACAGTTTCTCAAAGCGAGCGGTCACGAGCATGCGCGACCACTCGCAATAAAAAATCTGACCGACTGTGTTGAGGAATTAGAAAATTATGATGTTCCTTGGTGAAAGGCAGGTATGCACTGCTGACATCAATACTGTGATGCGTAGGACTTACAGGGAATACCAGGAGGGCTTCTTGGCCCCCAAAGCCCCTCAGGAGTAAAGTAGACTTCATCCCCAACCAGTAATGTGAACATTTGCAGAGTGGTGGAGAAAATGGAGTGTGGGCTCCAAAGACCTCTTGGCAATCCCACTGGGTCCTTGGGGGCCAACTACCCCTCCTATTACCTCCAGTAAGTCCCACACACCAGAATTGCTAGGTTCTCATAGCAGGCCATGCCCCCTTTGCCCACCACTCTGCAAATGCACTCCCTGGCGTGCTCTTGGATGGGGATTGAAGTCCCCTTTGCTGCTGGGGGTCCTTAGGGGCCAACTAGCCTACCTGTTACCTCCAGTAAGCCTCACACAGTGGGATTGCTGAGAGGTGGACACAGGCCATGCCCCTATCTCTACTACTCTGCAAACACACCTCCTGGTGCTCTCTTCGTTGGGGGATGAAGTCCCCTTGCCTCCTGAGGGTCCCTGGGGGTCAACTAGCCCATCTGTTACCGATAGTAAGCCCCACATAGCTGGTTTGCTGAGATTGGTCAGAGACCAGGCCCCCTTTTTACACCACCCTGCAAACACAAAGGGGGCCACGCGGTCCCCCCTCCCCATGCCAAATTCAGCTCCCATCAAACAGGGCCTGGCCATTCTATTTTATTTTACGAATAAAGGCAGGGGGGACAAGTGGTCCCCCTCCCGGATACCCCATCCCTGAAGCAAGGCCATAATGTTGGGGACCACAGGGGGAGCCCCAATGCATCTGCAGTCCCTGCCAGCTCCCCGCCTCCAGCTCCCTTTGCCCAAAAGCTATTCTGCTTTGCTTCATAAATATGAAGTAAAGGAACTGATTCAGAATTCCTCCCCAGACATACTTTTCCTGACAGAAACATGGGCGGATAACACTGCTGCTCCCGACTGGAACATTGCGGTTCCGTAGGGATATGCCATTCTGTCGCAGGATAGAGAAAAGGGCCGAGGCGGTGGAATAGCCATTATATACCGTGACCATCTGAAGATATGGACATAATCCATATGCTACCGGCAGAAGCACTACGCTTCTCAATAAAATTAAATAATTCCACTTCATTACAGGGCTTTCTTCTTTATCGTCCACCTGGGGTGAGGTCAGCTTTCACCCAAGCCCTGCAAACACTGTTGGAGTCTTGCACTGACTCTTTGCCTCTTACTATTCTGGGTGACTTTAACTATCACTTAGAAATATCAAATAACCCAGAGTCTGCCAAACTGCTAGACATTTTGGAGGCCTATGGCTTGAGACAACTAGTGACCGAACCAACACATAAAGCTGGCCATACCTTAGATGGGATTTTAACAAACAATCCTGATATTGAGGTGGAGGACGTAACTACCTTGGCATGGACGGACCATAGAGCTGTGCATTTCACTATTAGAACTTCGCAGTCCTTTTGAGAACCCATCACCAAACCTGGTAAAATGATGATCCGGGGTTGGAATAAGGTTCAGTGTCGTGATTTTGAGGCGGCCCTGGATGCTGGCCCTGAAGTACCCTCATTGGACAACAATGTTGCTGCACTCCAGTTTAAGGAGTGGATTGAGGTGGCGGCTAGGCAGGTGGCCCCTGAGAAAATATTAACTGTAAGGAGACCAAGGATATCTTCCCCTTGGTATAGCCCTCAGCTCAAAGCTCTAAAAGTGGAATGCAGGAAAGCAGAAAATCTGTGGAGGCTCAACTACAGTGAGAGCAGGAAAGTAATCTATAATCAAACATTGCAGTGATATAAGACTGCAATAACTGTGGCTAAGGAGCATTATTTTACCACTAAAATTAGAGATGCAGCCAACTCTAATAAGGAGCTGTTTAGAGTAGTTAACCTTTTGGCAAAACGACAGCAGGAAGCCGCTTTTAAGGCAGATCAGGAGATATGCAATAATCTAGCCTTGTTTTTTTCAAAATAAGGTCCAAGTAATACATGATGACCATTTAAACATGCAGGGATCCAGTGACGCCAATGGACATTCAGAGGAGGATTTGCCGCCTATGCAGTGCAGGCTATCCTGTTTTCCAGAAATGGCAAATGAGGAGGTGCAGAATCTACTCCTTTCCATAAAATCAGGTTCTCCTAGGGATCCATGCCCTCCCACTATTATGCATTTGGCTTCTAAGAAGATCTGTGAGAGGCTAACGCCTCTCATCAATCAAGTGTTGGATACTGGATCATATCCTGCACTATGGAAACAAGTGGCTGTTAGACCCCTGTTAAAAAAAAAACAACCTTGATCCTCAAGTGCTAAAGAATTATCGTCCGATTGCCGGACTGCCTATGGTAGCGAAGGTCATTGAAAAATCAATGAACAAGGTGTTGAGTGACTACCTACACTCACATAATCTACTAGACCCAACACAACACGGTTTTTGGGCCTGTCACTCTACGGAATCGACCTTGATCGTTGCATCTGAGAAAATACGGAGGGTTGTCGATGAGGGGGGCAGGGCGGTCCTGATTCTCCAAGACCTATCGGCAGCATTCAAAACCGTGAATCACTCGGTGTTGGTGCAGCGGCTGAAGGATCTGGGGGTTGAGGATACCGCCCTTGCCCTGCTCTCCTCCTTTTTGGGGGACAGGGAACAAAAATTGGTCTGGGACGGACTATTATCTAAAAGTTTTCATCTTCCGTGTGGGGTTCTGCAGGGATCTGCGCTATCCCCCACACTCTTTAATATTTATGTCACCCCGTTAGCAAGGATCATCAGAAGGTATGGCTTCGCGTTGGTATCTTATGCGGATGACTCACAGCTTGTTATTTCCATCTGCAAGCAGTCTGAGGTCACAGCCGCAAAGTTTCATGCTTGCCTATCCGAGATCATCACCTGGATGAAACACAATTTTCGGAAGATAAATACAGATAAAACGGAGGTGATGGAATTTGGGAGGGGATCCCCTGTATGGAATGACTCATGGCGGACAGCTGAGGCTGGGAAGTGCCCAATTCCTGTCTCTAAGGTTAGGAACCTGGGGTCATTTTTGATGACAAGCTAAATTTATCTGCCCAGGTCAATAGCTTGACCTCTTCATGCTTCTTTCTTTTAAAAACACTACGAAAGATTTTTCCATTTCTCTCACGCGAGCTTCAGAAGACAGTAATGGTGAGTCTTTTTCTATCTAAATTAGATTACTGTAATGCCCTGTTTTTGGGCATAGATAAAACGCAGATGGGAATGCTCCAATCTCTCCAGAATGCATCAGCAAGACTGCTTCTGGACATACCTAGGGGCTGCTCGACAACGCGGGCATTAAATCATTGCATTGGCTTCCAGTACAGTAGTTTAAAGCATTGTGTCTGGTTCATAAGGCGATGTATGGAGGTGGCGCCGAGGAGCTCTCTAAATTATTTATGCCCGACGCGCCCTCTAAGATCCACTAATCTAGGTCTGCTCAAGACGTCTAGGGTCAAGCGGGCCAGATGGGGAGGCAGGACATTATCCAATGGGGCAGCTCATTTATGGAATAGACTACCCCTGGACATGAAATTTCAAACCAATAGGAAGCTGTTCAGGAAGAACCTGAAGACGCTTCTTTTTGTTACTTAAACTGCTGCTGATGAAAAATTCTGGATTCCTCACACACACCAGCGCCAAGACGCCACGGCAATCGAGCGCTTTATAAACTCTTATCCTATCCTTCATGGAAGTGAGAGAAGTTTTCCTGCCATAGCAAACTGCAAAGTCCCAGGGATGGGCACCCTGGGACATTGCTGGAGCCAGCCCTGTGTTGGTCATGCGCTCCTAGAGGGTGCTGTGTGGCACGCCCTCCCAGAATTTACATAGCCCCAGGGAGGTGGGTGTCCCCGGGTCCCGCAACGGACCCCCGCATTTACATAATCTATGCCCCGGGGATTTGGTGGTCCCCGGGGCAGTGTGGGGAGACAGGATCCCCCCACAACTTTTATTTTAAAAAAGCCCTGGGGAGGTGGCAGGGGCAAACAGCCTCCCGCATTTGAAGATGTAAGACCTGGGTAGGTGGCAGTCCCCGGGGCAGCGTGGGGGCAGATAGGAGCCCCCACACCTTTTTTTTAATAAAAATCCCCAGGCAGGTGGTAGTCCCCAGGGCTGAGGGGCCTGCTTGCCCCCAGCATGTCATTAAAACTGCCTCAGGGAGGTGGTTGTCCCTGGGGCTGTGTGGGCCGTCAGACCCCCGCATCCTATTTTGGCATTGCCCCAGGTCCTAGCCCACCGAGGGGCTTAATGAAACAAAGCGCAGGAGATTGCACTTCTTTTACAAAAAAATATTCATCAGGATTCGCCGACCCTACGTGAATCCTGCTGAAAAAAAAGAAGCTTTTGTTAGCCCTCAGGGTCTATGTGGGATCCCCTGAGCAGGCCGAGGGGGTCATGGTGAACCTACTCTGTCGCCTCTTCTTGTTTTTTACCTTTATTCTTGTGACTCTGTTCAACTGAGTCACAAGATGGCTGCCAACAGTCAAGTTCGAGATCGGGAGCTTTCGTGGATTCACTGCGGTCACAAGATACTAACATTTCTAAATATATGAATTTCTCAGGAACTATATAACGGATTTACACCATTTAACAAAAAGGTCGCTTTCTGAACATAGAGCTACCTTTTTGCCAAACTTGGTGTAATTCGGTTCAGCAGTTCGGGCTGTAGCCTTGTCTAAAGTTTCCTATGGAAATTAACATGGAGAAAACGCATTTTGGGACCCCCCTTTCTTATCTCATCCCCTGCTTGACGATTCACCCTAAAACTTTCAAGACAGGAGCTGACCGGAGCGTCTAATTAGTTTTGAAATTTCCGCGAAGATTCGTCAAACGGCACCAAAGATATTGGCAAAAGAAAAAACACTTCTTGAATAGAAACAAGGTCCTAACTATTACTACCTATTGGCGACCGCCAGTAGGTGATATATATTATTCCAGTCCTTACTGCTGCATCGTACAACAATAATTCACAAGTCTCCTCCGCTATTAAAAAGTTAATTCAGGATATCCACAAATATCCCAACACGTTTCTGAGACATCAGTCTCCTTGCTCACAGGTCAGGAATCAGACACTCTGCTTGTTAATTATTCCTTTCACTGATTTACAATTCACATTGAAAGAGCACTCAGTGCATATTATGAGGGTCTGCAAGCATGGGCACTATTTTAACGTAAGTGTGATCTAAGCCATAACATAATGAAATTAATGCAAGCTGCCCATTGCGTTTCAATTACAAAACAAATGCTGTACAATTTTGAGTGACATCTCACAATAAATACGATAAATGCAAATTAAACATTTATCAATCTTGTGGTATGAAGTAATGGCAATTCCTAATGCTGACATATCTGGTGGTGTCTGCCTACTGCACTTGCTCATAATTTTATGAGACCTAATGCCCATCGTGTGAACAATTTAGATATTCGTATAGGGCTTTATTGTTACCCAAAAGCTTTTAATCCTTCATGTCCATTGTGTTTAAAATTAGATTTCATTTTCACCTCTCTTGTACATTGTATGTGAAACATACTGCGCTAGGCACAGGAGTCTCAGAAGCTATAAGGAGCTACAGGATGCCGTCCCAGTGGGCGTGCATCAACTGTCAATTTTTCAGTGCAACATTTGGTATGCAGCTATACCTAAAGAATTACACTTTTGTCTTGGTTAGAGCGATCTAGTTGTGGGTTTAATACACACTTAAAATCCCCCTTAATAATCCAAGGGATATGCTCAAATCAACAGTGAGGTTGGCCAAGAAGGCTTGCTGTGCTATGTTCAGCACATACATACTGCCTAATAAAAGGGGCCTGCCATCTACCTGTCACTCCACCAGAACATATCGCCCTTCAACGTCTAGTTCCATGGCCATGCATCACTGCAGTCCTACCCCTTATAAAGCCTGAATATGGTGTGCTGTAATATTGACCCCACCATTGTTTCTGGATACGCGCATCTTCCCTTCCTGCATGATGGGTTTCTTTGAAAAAGGCTATCTGGGCTTCACACCTTCTAATATATTTTTTGTATAGTGTGATACTTGCTTGCTGTCCCCATACCTCAGACATTCCACATTTAAGATACACAGCCTGATCTTAGCACAATGTGTAGGCAATGGAGGGAGTTATAGAAATAGGGTGAACCCAAAGAAGGTCAATATGACCTGGGTATAACGTATTACAATAGGGAAGGTGGTTCCAGTGGAACAATTCTAATTAGTAAACTTGTCAAGAAATAAATAAAAACTTGTGCATAACTCAAGGTTCAACGGTATTTAATCACATTGAATGCTCGTTCATATATCAACAACAAAAATACAAATATGTATCAGGCAAGTGCCCCACCAAATAGGAGAAAAAGGGGAAAGAGTATTGTGCATCAAGTGAGGATAGAAGGAGTCAAAGGAGAAAGATGGTGACATTAAATCCATCGTAACCATTATTTACAGTAAAAAGAGGGCTTTCCTTAGCCTCACAGTTAAACAAATAATGAATACAAGGCCAATTATTTTTAGTAGGACAGTCAAACAAATCATTGTTGGCTAGGATGGCACACAAAGGAATGTATGTCGACGTTTCGACCCCCAAATCAAGTAGGCTGTTTAGATCCTTATGTCAGGGTCTTCCTCAGGACTGGGTGTGGGGCACCATGTGTCACCCACAAATGGTTGGCGTGAAAATGGTAGGCGGGCTCACTAGCTCCAAGGTCAGAGAATTAAAGGATGGCACTGGATATAATTCTTGAAGGTTCCACCCTGCTGTAAATCACTCCATAATGCAGGGAAATCAATAATAAATATTGAAAACGATGACAGGGCCCAGATAAATTCAGGAGTTCTAACAATAGCTAACAAGGGGAAGCAACTTCCCAGTTTACTTGAAGCTCCCCGCATGTGTCTGTCTGCTGCCCTCTCTGTGTATCTGTCTCTGTCAAATGAAAAAAATCGAGGGGAGGCACCGACCAGCGGAGGGAGGGTCCCCTCATAATTATGGTGAATGGTAGTAAGTGAGGAAGGCAGTACGCATTGTGTGACTTTGCAAACAAGTAAACTAGAACCACTAACTCCCAACCTCAATTGTCCAAACAATCAACAAACTGACCCACAGTTGGGATTATCCTTGAGGCATATTGGAATGCAAACCTATATCTAAGGAGAGTGTGTAGGGGGCAATTGGCATACTGTGATTAGATACAGTACATCCAAAAATCTTAGCTTAGTGATAGTCAGTAATATAAGAATCTGCTCCACCCAGTCCCAAGCATTGGCTGTCTCAGTGAAGAAATAGCTGGCGTTGCTCACCATTATCTTCAATTTTGCTGGGAAGAGTAGCGAGTAGGCCAGTCCCGCCAGTTTCAAGCATTTCTTTACTCCCAGGAAGGAGGCCCTATGTCACTAGATGGCTAGAGTATAATCTGGGAACAGGAATATATATATGTTGTCATAGAAAAGTGGCTCTGTGGCCCTACAGCTCTTTGAATGGCATTTTTTTCACTGCAGTTCATAAGTCTGGCCACCACCGGCCTGGAAGCCACTTGTGGTGGCGGTCACCGTGCCGCCACTCGATCGGCGTGCTCCACAAGGTACTGAGCTTATAGTTCCAAAGGTGCCACTGCTTGCGCCAACCATGTTTCAAAAAATAGCACAGGGTTGGACCCTCACTCCCCTTTGGGGATGCCCATCAAATCCAAATGAGAGATAGCCCTCTGATGATAGCGCTGGCACTATATCTGCACCTGTGTTATCTGTAATACAGAAGTGGCCACACAATTCTCTGTGACCCCTTCTGCAATGCCAAAGTGCCCTGGCGCAAACACACGTTGCTCCCCTGGGGTACCTTGTACAATATATAAGACATACTACGCAACTTCCTCTGGGCCACTCCATCCCACTTTACTCCACTCTAAACTATGACACACTACTTCACTCTACTCAATGACACACTACTCGCATATACTCCACTCTACTGTATGCCAATGCACTCTACTCCACTCTATACAACTCCACTCTACCAAACTCTACTACACTGAACAGTGTACTGTAAGCCACTCCACTCTACTCCCCGCTATGACACTCTACTCCATTGAACGATACTCTGCTAGAGGTAGTTTGTTTATGAGGGCTATTGAAGGATCCTTTGCGTAATCTGCATGTCGTGATGTTTTATAAACTAAGGCACTGGCTTAGATCTACAAGAGTTGTTTTCACTATAACAGGTGACACAAGGGAACTTATTTCAATGCACCAGAGCTTGAATGTGAAAGACAGGTTGTAGCCTTGCACAACCCAATACATAGTTGGAGTTGTGTCTGGCTTATGGGTTACTAACCGTCAGCAGCAGCTGGTACCAACATAAAATGGTGTGGCAGCGCGGGGGCAAATCATTTTAAAAAGCACTTACCTGCTAGTCCAGCTGCCGCTCCCACTACCTGCTACCTCTGTGCTTCTCTCTTCTGGTAGTCCCTGGTCCAGCACAGGCTCCCAAACTCCCCACCCAATCCAGGCGCTGCTCTGATGCTATGAGAGCAGCACCTGGATTGGTCTCAGCGGCCTGGTTAGGTGCTCACTAGACTTGGAGCCTATGTCATTTCACCACCAAGCTGGCTTAGAGAAATCTAAATTTGTATGTCTATTTGGATGGCCTAAGATGGCGGACAAAACTGTCCTGTCACATTCAAGTGCCCTCTGCTCCTCCTCCCAGTCACTGCACTGTTACGAAAGGATTGCTTGGTCCACCCCTAGACTCGGCAGCGTTGGCTACCAGTGAAAACTAAAGGATAATAGCATTGTTTTATTATCATTTTATTTCTTATTCTGCAGTGGGGGGATTCTCCTCCTCTATTACAGAGGAGTCGCCCCTGCTAACAGTCCCTAAACAGGGATTCAGAGACACATTGGTGACTTCAGAGCCTATTGTTGTTCTTTTCAATATTACATACAAACACTGCACTAAGATGAATGCTTTTATGGCATCACTAACAGAATATCGGAAATAAATATGGTGTGGACAGAATCTAATGTCAAAAATATCAAGGACGAAACTATTGAGAAGGTAAATGCAAATAGGTAAGTATAAATGACTATTCTTAACTCCAATTCTATGTACTTTGATGCTATTGTCAAGGTACATATATGCGGAGTTATATATAGTCAAACTTTGCTTACCCATAGACACCTACCCTTATGATATTTTTGTCCTCAATATTCTTGATAGGATGGTAAATAGAGAGGGCCCCGTGACCAAAGGGCCAAGGCTCCATGTAGGAATAAAAAGTTTTAAAAAATCTCCTTTTGGGACTTCGATCAACCACAGCTTTGTTTCTACAAACATTTGTTCAAACATTCACCGCAATGGACACAGACATAATTCAATAACGACCGCAACACTGATCAAGTCAAATACCATAAAAATTGCCAGATTGTTCAGATCTTTTATTGACAATTTATTATTTTTTAAAATAAAATAAAGACCAAAGGGCCAAGGCTCCATGTAGGAATAAAAAGTTTTAAAAAATCTCCTTTTGGGACTTCGATCAACCACAACTTTGTTTCTACAAACATTTGTTCAAACATTCACCGCAATGGACACAGACATAATTCAATAACGACCGCAACACTGATCAAGTCAAATACCATAAAAATTGCCAGATTGTTCAGATCTTTTATTGACAATCTTTACACATTACATTTAGGGCAACAAATAAAATGTATGAAAGCTGTACAAAAGTGAACCAACTCGCTTGAAATCATCAATTAAAAAACATATATATTACATAAAAATGACCAAAATTCATACACAATAGAAAGATTTTTTTAAAATAGAGGAATGAACCGCTTGTGTAATGGAATAAAAAGTGTGAGAAATATTGTAATCTGCTATAAAAATGCAACTTGAATTGGTCAGTGGCTAAAAGGTAACCCTTGAAAAGTAGGGGATACCAGACATTACAGCAATGCAAGAGCCTTAATATTTAATTACTCCTCAGTAAAAGATGTTGGAAAACACAGGGAAGGGTGCTAAAAAATAATGTGTTGACCCAGGAGGCCATGTCAAATTGAATCCTGGTAAGAACGAACCCGAGAAACATAGGGGGAGGCTGCCGTGCGGAGGAGGAGCTAGGAGGAACATGGCCGCAGGCTGAACGCCGGTCGCAGAGGCTCCAGGAGACGGCTCAATGCTGGCTGAAATCGCGGATGTAAACTGAGAGGCATGACTCTGCGGTTGTAGACGGTAAGAGGGAGATGGCGCTGCCTAGAGGCTTTTGAATAGACAGTATTATTCTAACCACATCCTTTAGAATTTGTTCCCCCGAGGTTTTTGGCCATATTTCCTGCTTCGCTCAGCAGCTACGGCGCTAGGATCCAGGACGCTGGTCGTTGGGACAAGGTAGGCGTGCATGTTCCTCAAGGCGGAGACGGAGGAAGGACGACCAGGAGAACGCCGGACGAGCTTAAGGGTCCGAACCCGCTTGGTCTTGGCACATCTACAGGTCCGGGGGTCTGTTTATAAAGACATCTGTAATGCTCCCGATGCTTCCTATTTTTGTATTTTACCTACGCAGGAATCAGTAGCAAGGCGCTGTAAGGCGAGACTGGGGTGTGAGCATGATTGTATGGATCCAGAGCCAATAGCTGCCGCTCCGGTTAACCTTACGTGCGGGGGGCAGTAGAGCAGGCTCGCAAACTGGTGTCAAGGCTGAAGTTGGCTGATAATTCCACTATACCTGCCCTAATTCCAGTCTGCTATGCCCCAATTTTTTTTTACCCCGGGTGCTTCTCCTGATGTTGGTAACTCTGTACAGGACTGGGGAGTGTTTTCAGCAGCTCCTCTCTCCGCCAAGGAGACGCAGGAATAGATATCAACTTAGATCGCAGCAGGAGCTGAGATCAAAGGGGGTGCTGGACCTAAGAGAAAGAGAGCGGCCCACACCACTAACCCCTGGTAAGGGGAAAAAGAAGTCAGAGAGCATTAAAAAAAAAGACAAAGGGTCGAAAGTAGTTCAACTGCCTCTAAAAAACACCCCTTCACTTACGACTTATTTTAAAATAGCGGAGCAGGCAGCAGTTTCTGGAACACAGTCGGATTCAGTCATGGCGGCCCAGGAGATCAGGCCTCCCCCGTTCCCGGTGGACAATAACTTGGCGCCACTAGAGGGCTTGCCGGATACTGGGAGTGGAGAAGTCGAGTCGGCAGAAGATCTGACCACTGAACCTCAGGTTGGGCAGTCAGTTATAGCTAGCTCCTTTCTTTTCTCCGCACACGTTACAAGCACCTTGGAAGCCATGGAAACCCCGCAGGGTCTTCAGGCTCCTCCGACTGTAGTACTTCCCACTCTTCAACTACCTGGAGCCGAGAGTAATGCCTATAGCTATAGCAAGGCTTTATCTAAATCTAATGATTTGGTACATATTCAGGGGGATCAGAGGCAGTCTGGAAGCTTCGACGGTGATAGGTTAGGCTCCCTTCTTCAGTCTTTAAGGGGGGATCTAATTAAGCATGGGCGAATTTTGCGAATCTCGCGTTCGCGAATTTTGCGGATTTGCGAACTCGCAATCCGCAAAATCCGCGAATTCCCGCGAATTTGCGGATTTTTTTTTTTTGTGTTCGCCCGTGTTTCTGCCAGTTCGCGAGGGTTTTTACAATTTCGCAATTTGCGAACTTACCTGTCGGGTCGCAAGTTTTGCGAACTTGTTGTTTCTACGTGTCCAGCCTGTTTGGGACACTCTTCTTCATCACTGCCACTCTCTGTCACCACTGCCACTCTCTGACTACTCATGCCACCCTCTGGCCCACCCATGCCACCCTCTGTTTCATCACCACACCCTCTGGTTGTCCAGTGTACATTATTTTCGGCAAAGCAAAGCACACCTTCCCTGCCTCAAGTGACCTGAATTAATTTAGGGCTGATTAATGTGTCACAGAATATTTTTTTAGCTGGCACCTGCTTCCTTAGTGCGCCCTGATTAGTGATCTTTTGCACTTGCTAAGTGCTTTCATTGTTGCAAAATTAGTTACAACACCTGCCCTGCCCCAACTGACAATAATGAATTAGGGGCTGATTAATGGATTTTAACTTCCAGCCTGGCTCCTGCTTGTCTCCCTTAGCTGTAATTCAGGACCTTTGTGGCATATGTGTAACTATTCTGAGGTTCAGTGCAGGGTCACATAATAGTTGCAACTGGCAACTGAACTCTGGAGGGGCCCCTCAGGAAGCACTACAGGAAATGGCTACTAATGATGAGCCTGAACTTTTGAACCTGGTAAGTAGTTTCAGTTTTGCTAAGATCGTATTTCTGCAATTTAGCACTTATTCGCGGGGCGCGAAGTTGTACTGGGAAGCCGCGAACTCACGCGAACAGTGCGAGCAGTGCGAGCAAAATCCGCTGCTCGCGGATTTGCGGATTTTGCGGGAGATTCGCGAATCTCGCGGATTGCGAATTTCCCGAAAATCCGCAAAATCCGCGAGCGAAACTGATTTTCCGCCCATGCTTAGATCTAATGACCAAATTTGAGATATCAGAGAGTAACCAGAAAGCCATCCATGATAGATTCGATTTACTGGAGTCCAAATTAGATGATGTTATTACCCGGTCTGGGAACTTGGAAGCCGAAGTCACTACCTTATCTGAATCTGTCCAAGGAAACTCCAAAAATATTGACACCCTAAAACTGCAGAACAGAGCCCTTGCTATGGATCTGGAGAGACTAGAACCACAAGCCCGAAGGAACAATCTTAGAATTCTGAAGATACCCGAAGGGGAAAAAAAGGAGGATATTAAGGGGTTTGTTAGCAAGCTCTTAAGGGAAGGGGTTCTAAAAGATCGTCCCAACATCAACTTGGAAATGGAAATTCAAAGGGTGCATAGAGACCCCTTTAAATTGGTATGTAACTGTTAGCACGCAACTTTTAGCACAAAGTACTGTTACCACGCATCTATTACCACGCAGGACCCATTACCACGGATACCTTTACAACGCATTACTCTACAACGCAGGTACTATTACAACGCATACCATTACAACGTAAGTTTAGGTACGTTTACCTTTTTTAAATTACATTTATTAGGGGTATTGGGTTTGGGTTTTGGGGTATAGGGGTATTTTTAGGTTTCAGGGTTGGGTTTTGGGGTACAGGGGTATTTTTAGGTTTTAGGGTTGGGTTTGGGTTTTGGGGTACAGGGGTATTTTTAGGTTTCAGGGCTGGGTTTGGGTTTTGGGGTACAGGGTATTTTTAGGTTTCAGGGCTGGGTTTTGGGTTTTGGGGTACAGGGGCATTTTTAGGTTTCAGGGCTGGGTTTGGGTTTTGGGGTACAGGGGTATTTTTAGGTTTCAGGGTTGGGTTTAGGTTTTGGGGTACAGGGGTATTTTTAGGTTTTAGGGTTGGGTTTGGGTTTTGGGGTACAGGGGTATTTTTAGGTTTTAGGGTTGGGTTTGGGTTTTGGGGTACAGGGGTATTTTTAGGTATTTTTAGGTTTTAGGGTTGGGTTTGGGTTTTGGGGTACAGGGGTATTTTTTAGGTTTCAGGGCTGGGTTTGCGTTTTGGGGTACAAGGGTATTTTTAGGTTTTAGGGCTGGGTTTGGGTTTTGGGGTACAGGGGTATTTTTAGGTTTTAGGGTTGGGTTTGGGTTTTGGGGTATAGGGGTATTTTTAGGTTTCAGGGCTGGGTTTGGGTTTTGGGGTACAGGGGTATTTTTAGGTTTTAGGGTTGGGTTTGGGTTTTGGGGTACAGGGGTATTTTTAGGTTTTAGGGTTGGGTTTGGGTTTTGGGGTACAGGGGTATTTTTAGGTTTCAGGGCTGGGTTTGGGTTTTGGGGTACAGGGGTATTTTTAGGTTTTAGGGCTGGGTTTGGGTTTTGGGGTACAGGGGTATTTTTAGGTTTTAGGGTTGTGTTTGGGTTTTGGGGTACAGGGGTATTTTTAGGTTTCAGGGCTGGGTTTGGGTTTTGGGGTACAGGGGTATTTTTAGGTTTTAGGGTTGGATTTGGGTTTTGGGGTACAGGGCTATTTTTTACATATATATTAAAAAATAATTTAAAAAAATTAATATAATGAATTAAAATATTATTAATTACATTATTTAAAATATTATATACTTACGTTGTAATGGTATGCGTTGTAATAGTACCTGCGTTGTAGTGTAATGCGTTGTAAAGGTATCCGTGGTAATGGGTCCTGCGTTGTAAAAAATGCGTGGTAATGGTATGCGTGCTAAAAGTATGCGTGGTATCAACATATATCCCTTTAAATTACATGCAGACAGGAAAGCTCCAAGGAAGATTTTAGTGAACTTTCAGTCCTACAGTGTCAATGACTTAATCCTGGGCAGGTGTTTATCTCAGGCTGTCTTGCATTATCGGGCAAATCCTTATCTAATTATATCAGATATTGGTGGGAGAACAGCCCAGAGGCAGTGGGAATTGGGTTCTAGAATGCCCGAATTGAGATCTCATGGAGCCCATGTCCAAATGAAATTTCCGGCCTTATTAAAAATCATGTGGCGGAACAAAATGTATAACCACAGTCCGCCAGAAGACGTGGACGATATCCTTTCACAGATGAGGCAGAAATAAAAGCGCAATGAGAAATCAGAAAGGGGAAAAGAGAGTATTTGGGAGACGAAGTATGAAGTAGGAAGAGTGAAACACAGGGGTTAGTGTAAGGGGGAGTGTTAAAATTAGGTGACATTATAAATAAAAAAAAAAACGAGTTTATAATAGCGAGAGAATTAAAGGGAAAAAGTCGATACAAAAAAAAACACGTGCTTATTTTAAGCACCATCCTCTCGAATACCATGAGTTGCAACTTCATGCCCCCGTAGGTGTAGATAAGGATATATCAGCCAAGACATCTTAGCCAGGGCAGTTCTCCTGGGGCCCTAAAGGCGGTTTCATCGTCAGGTATGAAGGGAGGGTTTCTCGGGGGGTGGTTGGGAGGGGTCAATGGGTGGCAGGGAAAAGAGATAAAATGTCTTCATATGTAAAGAAAGTATCTTACTCACTTAAAACTCTAGATGGGTGGGAAGTCGGTGCCTGGACATGAGTAGGTCAATAAGCATAAAAATCCTCTCCTGGAATGTGAACAGAATAGGAGAGGGGAGAAAACAAGCCAGAGTCTGCGAATTTTTAAGAAACTCAGATGCTCATATTATCTTACTACAAGAAACCCACCTAGAGGCGAATACCTGTAAAAATGTTTTTGGGAGATTGGGATGGGTGCAGGAAATATTGTGTTCCAGGCAAAAGGGGGTAACTAGGGGGGTCGCGATAATCACTAGGACAAAAAAGGGCATTAGGTTGTTAAAGTGGGATACCGATCAGACAGGTAGGTGGCTGGTGGCGGCCTTCTCCATCTGTGGGATTTATTACACCTGTGCCATTTATTATGGCCCTAATGAGGATAATCCTGGTCCCCTTTTGAAATTGGGGGCTGAGCTACTTGAGACATCGGCCCCGGTGATTTGGGGATGGGGGGGGGATTTTAATTTGGTTTTTGATCATATTCTAGACCGGACCTCCAAGGCGAAATATCATGCTCCCACAAAATCTATCTCGGCTCTGAGAACCATTAAGAAAGATTTTAACTTGCTGGATGTTTGGAGATCTAAATATGGCGCTACTAGAGGCTATTCATTTTACAGTAAGAAGCACAGACAGTATTCCAGAATAGATTATTTTTTAACAGATCAGCATTTGCATACAGATATTACTTCGGTCTCCTACACCCCAGTTGGGATTTCTGACCACTCGGTAGTCAAATTAGTTTTTGAATTAAGCTCTAGACCCACTGATATCAGATGGACACTAGACAGGACGCTGCTTCTAGATGATAGAGTAAAAGCGGAGGTTAAGGAAAAGGTCTCCCAATTTTTCTTCTTTAATATTGGCTCCTCTACTGACCATATAGTCTGGGAGTCTTTTAAGGCTTTCCTTCGCGGAATGTTGAGCTCATTAATGGCTCATAAAAGGAATGTTAGTAAGAAGAAGAAGTCAGACGATCTGAGAGCACTAACAGAAAAGGATGCAGAGTTACAGACAGACATTATCTCAGATAGGGGGAGGATCCCGAGCTTGAGAAAGAGCTCCTGGATCTACAAACTTCACTTAAAATTGCTGATGAAAAGATCATTAAGGAGAGGTGGGAAGTCAGCTAATTGAAAAATTTTGAGTACGGAGAGAAATGTGGGGCCCTTCTGGCTTGGAAGTCTAGAGCAGAGAGATCCAGGAACAACATTAAAGTGCTAACTCAGAGAGAGTCAGGTCTATCAATTATGGAGGACGGGCTATTAGGGAGGAAGCTAGGGGATTTATGAAAGGTCTAAATCAAGATGATATGTGCTTTGGGTCAGATGAGGCTCAGGCCTGGCTGATCCAGAGGAATTTACCCCAAATTTCAGAAACAAATAAGAATTATCTGGCGAGCGAGATAACGGAGGGGGAAGTGAGAGATCAACTTAAGAAAATGAGTGGCGGTAGAGCGCCCGGGCCAGACGGGCTACCAATTGAGATATATACAGTCTGTGCAGAGGCCTTGATACCTACACTTACCACACTCTTTAACAGCCTTTTGATTTCTGGTCATGGTATTCCCCCGTCTTGGTCTGAAGCCACGATTACGCTTATAGCTAAGGCTAACAAAGACCCCAAAAAGAAAGAATCCTACAGGCCGATCTCCCTCCTAAATTCTGATCTGAAGCTCTATTCTGGGATACTATCTACTCGACTTGCCAAAATTATAAAATCAATCATTCATCCAGACCAAAGAGGGTTCATTCCTGGGAGACAGTTGAATGAGTTAACATTCCAGGTAATAGGAGCAATCGATTTTGCGGAAGAGAGAGGGTTGCCACTAGCCATAATAGCGATCGATAAGGCCAAAGCCTTCGATCAGGTAAACTTGTCATACCTCTGGGCCACTACGGCCAGCTTTGGGTTCCCTTCTGTCATCATTGAGGGAATAAAATCACTTTATCAGAACCCACGAGCCAAAGTCCTGGTTAACGGAGGACTATCGGATTGGTTTAAATTTTCCCCTGGAACTAGGCAGGGTTTCCCCCCTGTCCCCTCTTTTATCTGACATTTATATTGAGCCTTTTGTTTGTGCGATTAGAGCTGATCAGGTTATTTGTCCCTTTAAAATAGAGACCTGGAGCTTAAAGCAGCTTTGTATGCGGATGACCTCCTCTTATATACTTCCAACCATGAGGAAGCAATCCCTAGGCTATTTCATCTTGCTGAGGAGTTTGGAAGGTTTTCGGGATACCAAATTAACAAGGAGAAAACAGAAATAATGGGGTGGAATAACCGTACCGTTATTCAGGGGCTTAAACATAAAATGAGGTACTTAGGAATCCATTTGACCCAAAAATTGGATGATATTCCTAAACTCAGTTGGCAGATAGTTGTGAGAGAGATTACCAAAACGCTAACAAGATGGGGTAATCTGCCACTGAATATTTATGGACGAGTTAACCTCATTAAAATGACAATACTCCGCATATTAACCTTTCTTTTTAATAGCATCCCATTACCCTTTGCCCCGAAAGATATCATGAGCCTTCAATGGAAGATCGGTTCCTTTATATGGGCTTCAAAATCTCCTAGGATAGCCTGGAAGAAATTAAGGAGGGGGTTGAGGATAGGTGGTCTAGCTCTACCAGACCTCCTGCTATATTGTCACGCCTTTCATTTAAAAAACATTAGGTTATTGGCTAATAAATTGGACTCTTGTTCACAGGGCCGCCTCTTTCAGGCGTTATTGCACGATCAACCACAGGGCCAGGAGTTCTTCCTTTTTAAATTTGGAGACGAGAAATTCTATAAAAAGTCTGACTTAAGATCCTCCAGACAGCACTTAGGAATTAGGTATATGTCCGGAGAGCCCTAGGGATTCCGTATTACAACACCCATGATCCAGAATGCCTGCAGGATCAATTGTCTCGGCCATTAAAAACAGCTGGCTTAATTAGATGGGGAGATCTCTGTGTCAACTCAGCCCTTATGGACTGTGATTCTCTTGCATCCCTGACCAACGGGTCTTTAACAAGATTAAAATTCTATCAGCTTTCTGCCTGGTGGTCTAGGGAGGCGCTAGAGTTTGATGATGAGACTGGGATTCTTGATTCTGTCTGCAGGGAAGGACTTTGGAAACAAGAGCTCTCTTGCTGGTATAGGTTGCTAACGGGGGTAAAAGGTACGTTATATTCAGAGCTGGTGAGTATTTGGGGTAATGTGATAGCATATAGCCCTGAGGAAACTCAAAAGATTTGGGCGGATGCATTCTCCATGTCCCAGAGTCTAATAAAACCGGCTAACCTTAGAAGAAACCAACTGTTTACTGCCTATAGGGTATATTGGACCCCGGCTAAACTATCTAAGGTAAGGCTAAAGAATTACTGTTGCCCCAGATGCAAACTCCCAGCAGCAGATGACCTACATATATTTTTAGAGTGTCCAGAGATTACTGATTATTGGAAAGCTGTCACCGTTTTTTCGGAAGAGGTTTTATCAGCTTCTATTACCTGCTCTCCAAGATTAGTCTTTTTTGGATATTATGTTAATAGTTTCACCTCACAATTTATCTTTTATGTGATGGTTATAGCATGGAGAGAGATCTGTAGAGAATGGAAGTCGGATGCCCCTCCTAGGTTTGCCGACTGTTTAAGAAACATAATGTCAGTCAGCAAGCTAGACATGGCATGTCAAGAGGTGAGCGCAGAAAGAGTATGGTCAGCACTGGTAGCCTGGTCCAAGATCTAATGGCGGTCCAATGATTATGCCAGAGGTGTGTGGGTCCTGTCCTCCCAGTTTTACGAGGCGCTCCATAAAGAAGGAACGGGAGTTGGAAAAGGAACCAGCCTACCTCTAGGAGATTCCTGTTAGCCGCACGCTGATTTCAGGGCAGCAACCAAGTTCGACAGTGTGAAAGGCTTCAGGAGTTCCCATCTAGAGTATATATCATCTGGTGGCATGTATGAGGACATTTAAAACCCCCCAAAAAAAGAAAGAGAAACATAGGGGGATACCAAATGGGATATAGCTCTTATGAGGCATTACATTCGGTATCTCCTAAAGGAACCACATGTAAAAGCTTGCGGAATTAAATCACAAATGTGAAAATTGACTGTAGTCTGCTATCAAATAAAAGATAACTTGAAGTGGTCAACGGCTAAATGGTAGCCCATAAAATATAGGGGGCATGAGATTTTACAGCAGTGCGTGAATCATAATATTTGGTATCTCCATAGTAAACGATGTTGGGAAGATGAAGGAAGGGTGCTATTTGGCATAGAATTACCATGTTCACCCATCCAACATAAGAACATGTCAAAATGAATCCTTGTAGGTTCTACCTCAAGAAACAAAGGGCAGAACAAATATTATAGATGGTAGAGCTCATTAAATGTGGTATCCCTTAAGGCAGCCTGATGTAAAATTGTGTGGAATGATGTAAAAAATGTGGTCACTGGCTAAAGGGAAACTGAAGAAATGTAGGGGATACAAGATAGTACAGCAATGCCTGAGCCATAATATTTGGTATCACCTTAGTAAATTGTGTTGGAGAGCAAAAGGAAAGGTGGTATTTGGCATAGAAATACCGTACCCACTGACCCAACATGAGATTATGTCAAATTGAATCTTGGTGGGTTCTACCCAGAGAAACACAGGGGATACCAAATATATTAGGTGTTAGAGGTCACTATGGGCCAGATGCATCAAAGAGTTTGGCCATTTTGTGTCTATGGGAAAATGTGTAGATGCATATGGTCCAATTGATTTGGTATCCCCTAAGGGAACCGGATGTACAATCTTGTGGAATGATGTAAAAAATGTGAAAAGATACTGTTGTCCACATTCAAATAAAAGGCAACTTCAACTGTTTAACGGCTAAAGGGTAACCTGTGAAAGATAGGGGATACGAGATATTACAGCAATGAGTGAGCCATAATATTTGGTATCCCAATGCTAAACGAGGCTGGAACGCAAGAGGAAGGGTGCTATTTGGCATAGAAATACTTTGCTCACCCATTCTACATAAGACCATGTCCAATAGAATCCTGGAATGTTCTAACCCAAGAAACACTGGGGATACCAGATATTATAGCCAGTATATCCCTTTATATTTGGTATCCCTTAAGGAAACCAAATGTTAAATCTTGTGAAATTATGTAAAAAATGTGAAAAGTTACTGTAGTCTGCTATCAAATAAAAGGCAACATCAAGTGGTCAATGACTAAAGGGAAACCCATGAAACGTAGGGTACACAAGATATTACAACAATGCATGAGCCATAATATTTGGTATACCCATTGTAAATTATGTTGAGAAGCAAAAGGAAGGGTCCTATTTGTGACAGAAATACTGCACTCCCATACAACATAGGGCCATGTCAAAATGAATCTTGGTATGTTATAACCCGAGAAACACATGGGACACCAAATATTATAGGCGGTAGAGGTTTTCATATTTGGTATCCTCTTAGGGAACCAGATATAAAATCTTGTGGAGTGCAGTATAAAATGTGAATAGATACTGTAGTGTGCTAACAAATAAAAATCGACTTCAACTGGTGAATGTCTAAAGGGTAGCCCATGAAATTTGGGGGATACGAGATATTACAGCAAAACATGAGCCATAATACTTGGTATCCCCATAATAATTGATGTTGGAAAAAGATGGAAGGTGCTATTTGGCATAGAAATGTTGTGCTCACCTCTACAACACAAGACCATGTCAAATTGAATACTGGTAAGTTCTAACCTGCGAAACACAGGGGATACCAAATATCATAGATGGTATAGCCCATTATATCAGGTATCCCCTAAAGGAAAGTATGTAAAATGTTGTGGAACGATGTATAAAATGTGAAAAGATGCTGCATTCTGTTAACAAATCAAAGGCAACTTCAACTGGTGAATGTCTCAAGGATAGCCCATGAAACGTAGGGGATACAAGATATTACAGCAACACATGAACAATAATGTTTGGAATCCCCATAGTAACCAATGTTGGAAAGCAAAAGGAAGGGTGCTATTTGGCACAAAATATTGTGCTCACCCATCCCACATAAGACCATATATGATATTGAATCCTGGTAAGTTCTAACCCAAGAAACACAGGGGGTGCCAAATATTATAGGTGGTATAGCCCATTATACATGGTATCCCCTAAAGGAAACGTATGTAAAATGTTGTGGAATGTGAACAGCTACTGTAGTCTGCTATCAAATAAATGTCAACCTCAACCGGTCAATGACTGAATGGTATCCGAAGAAATGTAGGAGATAGGAAATATTACATCCATGTGCGAGCCACAATATTTGGTATCCCCATAGTAACCAATGTTGGAAAGCAAAAGGAATGCTGCTATTTGGCATAGAAATACTGTGCTCACCCATGCAACATAAAGCAAAGTCAAATTGAATCCTGATAACTTTTCCCGAGAAACACTGAGGGTACTAAATATTATAGGCCGTATAGGCTATTATAGTTGGGATCCCCTAAGGGTTACAGATACAAAATCCTGTGGAATGATGTACAAAAATGTGAAAAGATACTGTAATCTGCTAACAAACAAAAGGCAATTTCAGCGAGTCAATAACTAAAGGGTAACCCATGAAACATAGGGGATACGAGATATTACAGCAATGCTTGACCCATAATATTTGGTATCCCCACAGTAAATGATGTTGGAAAGCAAAAGGAAGGGTGCTATTTGGTATAGTAATACCTTGCCCCGCATCCAACATAAGGGGAAGTCAAATTAAATGCTGGTAACTTCAAACCCGAGAAACACTGGGGATACCAAATATTATAGGCCGTATAGGCTATTATAGTTGGTATCCCCTAAGGGTACCCGATGCACAACCTTGTGGAATGATGTACAAAATGTGAAAAGATACTGTAGTTTGCTACCAAACAAAAGGCAAATTCAATTGGTCAATGGCTAAAGGGTAGCCCATGAAACATAGGGGATACAAGATATTACGGCAATGCGTGAGCCATAATATTTGGTATCCCCATAGTAAATTATGTTGGAAAGCAAAAGGGAGGGTGCTCCTTGGTATCAGTACACTGTACTCCCCATCCAACAAAAGGTGAAGCCAAATTGAATCCTGGTAACTTACAACCCGGGAAACACTGGAGATACTAAATATTATAGGCTCCGTATGCTATTACATTTGGTATCACCTAAGGGTACAGATGCAAAATATTGTGGAATGATGTACAAATGTGAAAAGATACTGTAGTTTGCTATCAAATGAAAGGCTAATTCAATTGGTCAATGGCTTAAGGGTAACCCATGGCACATAGGGGATACAAGATATTATGGTAATGTGTGACCCATAATATTTGGTATCCCCTTAGTAAATGATGTTGGAAAGCAAAAGGAAGGGTGCTATTTGGGATAGGAATACTGTACTTTCCATCCAACATACGGCGAAGTCAAATTGAATCCTGGTAAGTTCTAACCCGAGAAACACTGGGGATACCACATATTATAGGCCATATAGGCTATTATAGTTAGTTTCCCCCAAGGGTATGGATGCAAAATCTTGTGGATTGATGTACAAATTGTAAAAACATACTGTAGTCTGCTATCAAACAAAAGGCACTTTCAACTATTCAATGGCTCAAGGGTAACCCATGAAACAAATGGGATACTAGATATTACAGCAATGCGTGATCTGTAATATTTGGTATCCCCATAGTAAATGGTGTTGGAAAGCAAAAGGTAGGGTGCTCCTTGGTATCAGTACACTGTGCTCCCCCATCCAACAAAAGGCAAGGTCAAATTGAATCCTGGTAACTTCCAACCCGAGAAACAGTGGGGATACCAAATATTATAGGCTGTACATGCTATTAAATTTTATATCACCTAAAGGTACGGATGAAAAATCTTGTGGAATGATGTACAAATATGAAAAGACACTGTAGTCTGCTATCAAATAAAAGGCTAATTCAATTGGTCAATGGCTAAAGGGTAATCCATGAAACATATGGGATACAATATATTACACAATGGGTGAGCAATAATATTTGTTATTCCCTTAATAAATGATGTTGGAAAGCAAAAGGAAGGCTGTTATTTGGTATAGAAATGCTGTGCTCTCCCAGCCACCATAAGGCAATGTCAAACGGAATCCTGGTAAATTCTAACCCGAGAAACACTGGGGATACCAAATATTATAGGCCCCATAGGCTATTATATTTGGAATACCCTAAGCGTACTGGATGTCAATTCCTATGGAATGATGTATAAAATGCGAAAAGATACTGTAATCTGCTATCTAATAAAAGGCAACTTCAAGTGGTCAATGTCTAAAGGGTAACCCATGGAACGTAGGGGATGCGAGACATTACAGCATGGCTTGAGCCCAAATATTTGGTATCCCCTTAGTAAATGATGTTGTGAAGAAAAAGGAAGGGTGCTTGTTGGCAAACGAATACTGTGCTAAGCCATCCAACATTTTACCACATCAAATTGAATCTTTGTAAGTTCTTACCCGAGAAACACAAGGGGTACCAAATGTTATAGGCGGTAGAGTCCATTATATATGGTACCAGATATTACAGCAATGCCAAAGCTGTAATATGTGGCATCCCCATAGTACAGTTATATGGAAAACGGAGGGAAGGATGATATTTGGCAGGAAAATACTTTGTTCACCCAGACAACCGAATGTCATGTCCAATTGAATTCTGGTAAGGTGTATCCCGAGAAACATAGGGGATACCAAATATTATAGCCCTTATAAGACATTACATTTGGTATCCTCCAAAGGAACCAGATGTGAAAGCTTGCACAATGAAATAAAAAATGTGAAAAGATGTAGTAGTCTGCTAGCAAATAAAGTGCAACTTATCTTAAAATGTGGCTAACAGGTAATGGTTGAAAAGTTGGGATTCTAGATATTACAGCACTGCAGAAGGTGTAATATGCGGTATCCCCACAGTAAATTATTATAGAAAACACAGGGAAGGGTGCTATTTGGCAGGAAAATACTTTGTCCACAGAATGCCATGTCAAATTGAATCCTGGTAAGCTCTACCCCAAGAAATATAAGGGATACCAAATATTATAGCCCAAACAAGGCATTATTTTTGGTATTCCCGAAAGGAACCAGATGTAAAAGCTTGTGGAATCAAATGAAAAATGCAAAGAATTAGCGTAATCTACTAGCATATAAAAGATAACTTGAATTGGTCAGTGGCTAAAAGCTAACCTGTTGAAAAGTAGGGGATATCAGAAATTACAGCAATGCAGGAGCAGTAATATGTGATATCCACACAGTAAAAGATGTTGCAAAACACAGTAAAGGGTGCTATTTGGCAGGAATATACTGTGTTCATCTAGTCCAAAGTATGCCATGTCAAATTGAGTTTTGGTAAGCTCCTACCCGAGAAACAGAGGGAACACCAAATATTACAGCCCTTGTAAAGCATTGTATTTAATATCCCCAGAAGGACCCTGATGTGAAAGCTTGCAGAATGAAATCACAAATTATGAAAAGGTACTGCAGTCTGCTATCAAATAAAAGGCAACTTTAGTTGAAAAGTAGGGGAAATAAATTTTACAGAAATGCATGAGCTGTAATATGTGGTATCACTTCCAGAAAAGATATTGGAAATCTCAAGCAAAGATTCTATCTGGTAGAAAAAGTAATGTGTTCGTGAAGCCTACATAAGGCCATGTCAAATTGTATCCTGGCAAGTTCAATCTTCAGAAAAATAGGGTCTACCAAATATTTTAGGCTGTACAGGCCATTATATTTGGTATACTCCAAATGAACCGGATGTGAAAGCTGTGAAATTATATCAAAACTGTAGGCATCTAACAAATAAAAGGTCACTGCTCAGTGTCAAAAAGGAAACCTTTGAAAAGTTGGGACAAAGATATACTAATGCATGAGCAATTTTGTTTGCTACCCCCATACAAAACGATATTGGAAAACACAAAGATTGGTACGCATTGTTAGAAAAAAATATTGTGTTCACTTAACCAATATGGAAATGTCTAGTTACTTACCCATTTCAAATATTTTCTAAATCTGAAATCCAAAATGCCATAGAGCAGTGTGCGTTAACCAGTAGCACCCAAGATTGGCTGCTAGTCACTAACCAGACTAAGTAGAGGGAGTATCCACCACCTAAAACCAAATAACATATTAAGGCTAAGGATATTTTATAGCTTTCAGTTTTTTTTTCAATTTGCAATATTTCCCCTTGAAATTGGCATGCCCTTCACTTTGCACCTGAAGCAACACACCTATAAACTCTGACTGTAACTTTTATGTGTTAAAGCGAAGCTTACGCTGCAGGTATTTGAACGTCTGGATTCTCTTTGGGTTGTTGACCATTACATTATTCATTGCCACACAGCACTTTTAGTGTTTCCAAGCCAGTCAGTCTTCTCTTTAAAACTACAAGAGGACTTTGTATGCTGCAATTTTTCAGAAATATTCTCAATCTTAAAAGAGAAACTAAAAGTCCCAGAATGTCTATGTAGGTTAAAAAGAGAAAATGTACATCTCTCATAATAAAGAGAGACTTGACACTGGGGCTGCACCTGAAACAAGTATCATTTGGTTATGTTTACTATTCCGAAACAGTGTTTGCACATGAAAAGGTATTTGTGTAAAATGCCCTATATTCATTTGTAACAATTACGCTTCTTTTTAATAATCATTGTAGAAAATGACCATATTTTGTGTGGCTTCCCTCCAGATTTTTCCTATATCTGCTTTGCTGACTTTATAACTCTGTAGAATTTGTCCCTGCTAGTAGAGTGTAAAGGTGAGTGGTGGAATAGAATGAAAGTATGTCGACAGGTAAAGGTACCAGCCACCTCAGTTAGAGAGGAGAAAGTTTCTTGTCAGTACCCATCATTCACATTTTGTGAGATTTCATCATTTGGAACTGACCTCCTCTGGCTCAGACAACCAGTCTAGAGTGATTAACTGGAATGTCTTAAGCAGATCGAGAAACTAGAGGATGGCTGTTGACTCAACCGAGTTTACCAAAAAGCCCATAGGCATAAATTCATGCTATGTAAAGAGGGTCAAAAAAAGGTGTGCAGCGCTAAATTATACGAAAAAAGTGTTTAAAAATGACTACGGGAACTCTTTCCAAATTTTATTCTTAGAGATCACTTGTCATACTTAAAACGCAGTCTACTAACATTCAAAATGATCAAATGGTAAGCAATAATATAGGTCGACATGTTTCTGCCCACAAGAAGATCTAAATGTATCAGGGCATTCCTCAGGACCAAAGAAGTAAGAACACTTTCTCCTCTCTAACTGAGGTGGCTGGTACCTTGAACTGTCGACATACTTTCATTCTATTCCACCACTCACCTTTACACTATTTGTCTAGGCCCAAGGTGCTCAGTGTTATTTTCTATGTATGATAGGGGATATACATCTTGCTGGTCTTTAAATTACTCCCTGAGACCTCCCTTAATGTTTTGTTTCCTGCTAGTAGAGTGCCTGTGCCCCCTCTTAGATATGGTTAATTTGGCTTATTCCTCATTGGCTGTCCCTACTATTTGATGTAGAAAGTGAACACAGGATCCAGAAATGTAATGGCATTAGAGGACTGCAGTGCCTATGGTGCCATCAACTACAGCGGCAGGGCAAACATGGCTTCAGGCCTACTCTGTGTATTCCTGACTGCTTCACTGTAAAAATCTACTGTGCATTCATTCAACAAAACGTTTTTTGTTAGGTAAAATCATTTTGTTTAAATATCAAAAAGTCACTCCCGTGTAGGCCGTATAGCTCACAAGGTAGTGTGCATGGTCTATGAAAGTAGAACAGTAGAAATATGCAGTTAACATGCCTTCATAGTGACTAGTACCCAAAAACTATTTTTACTGTGAGAAGACTCTTGCTATCCCAAAGGGAAACACTGGAAAGCGATTGTAAAAGTAAATGTTGGTATCTTCAGTGAGGGTCCAGCTACAAAAATGATGAAACAACTATTTTGCATTAGTTATTAAAATCCCATCTCAATGGTGCAAAGTCGTATTTTTAATGAATATTAGGGAAAGGTATGTTTTAGAACGTGTGGGCCCAATTCACAGAACTAACTTAAGACAAAATCCTAAACTTACTACCATGTTTGTATTCACAGAAGGCACTTACTAATGTAGGTATTCACAGAAGGCACTTACTCATTTTGGTATTCACAGAAGGCACTTACTCATTTTGGTATTCACAGAAGGCACTTACTCATTGATAAGTAAGTGCTTTCTATGAATACCAAAATGAGTCACTTACTCATTTTGAGTAACTTACTCATTTTGAAATTCACAGAAGGCACTTACTCATTGATGAATAAGTGCCTTCTGTGAATAGCAAAATGAGTAAGTGCCTTCTGTGAATAGCAAAATGAGTATGTGCCTTCTGTGAATACCAAAATGAGTAAGCGCTTTCTGTGAATACCAAAATGGTAGTAAGTTTTAAATTTTGTCTTAAGTTAGTTCTCAGAATCGGGCACTAACATTTTCCCTGCTTGAAGCTGCTCGGGCTAATTGGCATTCTCTCATAAGCAGTGGCACAGCCAGGAATAATCTGTGATGAGTGGTATGAAAAATGATCGTAGGGCAGGTACAATGACTTGGGAATCAGGAGTTGTTTTTCTCTTCCCTGGCAGAAAGACCAGTGGGTTTGGCCCAGGAACCTAATTTCCTTCGAAGGGGTGTCCCCTGTAACAGGCAAATGTTTGCTAACACCTGGAGAGGTCCGGGATAATGTGCTTCTTATTAGGCTGGCCCCAAATGCTACCTCCAGAACTGGTATAGGGTGACCTCAAAGAAGGAGAGAGTTGATTTCCCTGGTCATACATCTGGGAGGGCAGTGCACCCAGGCTTTGAATAAAGAGAAAAGGATTCCTCCATCTTGGATTTTGAAAGTGAGGAGGCACTGTGGGATTGTTTACAGAATGGCAAACAAGAACAGTTTCAAAAGTGGGTAAGGTTACCCCTAGGAACTTTTACCCATTCGCTTAGGGTGCCAGTAGGAGCAATGCCACCTTCGCCCGGGATTTTTCCTCTTGTTCCACGCTCTCTGGGGGCCATCGAGTTTGACGGGCCGATGGGGAATGCAGTAATGATTTCTCCGATGGCGTCCTGGTCACGAGATCCTATGGCCTAATATGGCAGAATGAGTCGTTCAAAAAACGGAGGAATCTATTGGCTTGTCAGATCCCCTGATTGTTCCACCGAGCACTGGATTTGCGAGTTCATGGCTGGTTACACACTCGATGAGGTACTTTCATCTTTTTCTCATCTTTTTGGGGGCTTTGGCGGTGCGTGTTTGGGGAATGCTGCCTGATTGTAAAATGGTGGCCACAAGCATTACGCAGAGCTTCTTTAACCGGCTTCGCACTTTGATAGTATGCCAGCGAAGTGGTGACCAAGCAGAAAATTGTTGGTTGCGGTTGAGGATTAGTGATATCAACGGGGTTTGCTGCGGACTCGTGACAACCCCTAAAGGAGCTGTGCCTGACTCTAAAATGGCGGCCAATGTAGACGAAGTGATCTGCTTTATCTACTCGATCTTCTTTAGGGTCTTTGTAAGAGCTTGAATATTGAGGGGAGCATCGCCTGCATTTCCTGAAGAGCGCTCATTGTGTATACTGCATTGCTGATTTGGATCCCACATCGTTTTTTGTCCTCACGCTGATATGGGGCCAGTTGAAGGACCTCCCCCCCCAAGACTCAACCTCTCATTCTGCTTTCCATGGACCCTGCCCGAATGACCCGCGACACACTTCAGATTTGCAGTCCGACACCTACCATCTGGACTCAGCCTCCATGCTTCGTCTACTGCGGACCCCTCCCGAATCAAAGATGGCTACCTCAGTGGTCCCTTCCGCCCTGTACTTCTACTCTGGGTCTAAATCTGGACTTCGAACAGAACTTGAATCATAGCCTCCATCTGGCCTACCCATCTAGTCACTGAACCTGTGAGCGACCAAGGAGACCTTACTTTTGGCCGATGCCCGGTAGAGCTACATGATAGCTATAGAGGAGATGGGCCACAGACTTCGCCTCGGCCCCCCCACCCAACCGGACTTTGGGCAGACTTTCCCCCTTCTCCCCGTTGTTCTGTCCCTCCTACCCCTTGACTCTGCCCTTTCCCCTCTACTCTCCTCTTACCCTTTTTGCTTTGCTATTTTCATAGTTTTCCCACAGAGACCTAGCGTTCTGGCTATTGCTCAGTGGAGCTACCTGATAGCTAAAGAGGAGATGGCTTTGAAATTCCCCCTCTGCTGTCACCTACCCAGCTGGTCTTTGGGCAGATATTCCTTTGTCTCCCTGTCCTACCTTCACATACCCCACCTTCCCTGCCCCCTTACCCCTCCTCACATCCATGCTCTTAAAATGTCTTTCTAGCAACTGATGTTACCTGATTCTAATGTACTGTGTAATTTTGTGGAACCTTATGTAAAGCGCTCTGATACCTTCGGGTCTAGCCAGCGCTATGTAAAACTCTTTAAATAAATAAATAATGCTCTAGTTGGTACCAAGCATTATTATGGAACCTGAAGACACCCTTTTTAATCACATGTTATGGACCTGTAGAATAAGAGAAGAGGCCCAGACCTGATTTCTGTAACTAGAGCAGAGCCTTGAAGGATTGGACTTGCTTATCCTTGTAACCGGGACAAAAAAGTAGACACCTATTGACCTGTGTAGCAATAGGGCCACAACAAGCTGCAAGAGGACTTTTTCATGTAGTGCCCAGCTGACCAATAACAACTGGACCTGACTTGCAACCTGCTGATGGCCTCTCCTGGAGTGAGTCTTGATTTCCAACTGTTGTTGATTCTCAGGTCCTGGAAACCTGAGCTGTGTCTAACTGCACTTGTCATACTACCTCTGAAAAGTTTGGACCTACAAGGTTTTAGATTTCCAGTTCTCAGGAGTACCGGAAGACACAAACCTATTCTATCCACCCAAGGCATAGCCAAGCTGATTTAAAGAAAGTGGTTTCTTCCACTTGGAGCTTCGACACAACAGCAAATCAGTGGCCCCTGATCAATAAGGAACCCGGCCTCATGAAACTCACCGTCAGATAAAGGCTGGCGGCTTGACCCACTGTAGGATTTTGAATTTAATTTCAGAAACCAAGTCGCAAGGAAAAACTCTACTGGTGCCATTGACTATCAATGGTGTGTAATTCTTTTCAGTGCTATAATCACTTTAATCTTTAACATTCATATCTGTTGTATGACTTAATGGATTAGTATTGTTTTGGTGTCATTTTGCTTATTAAATGTTACACTATTTTTATAAATCGGTTTGGTATTTTTATTGCTTGGTGTTTTTTACTTTATTACTGTTCTGACAGTGGATAAATAAGTCACACATTGCCCTACATTAAGCCTGTCTTATCTTCACCATTCCTATCAGTGGGTAGAGCTTAGATTAATTAGTGACTTTGAAGGTCCACTTTGTCTCGAGTTGTGATTATTTCTTGAGATCTATAGTTGTCCACCCCAAATATGAATCCAATTTCTTGCAATCCGAGAAGAAATGCATATTCTTGAAGGACTGCTTTGTGTGCTTCTTGCTTTAGGTGTAAATGTAAAAAGGAAAAACAATACATAGTTGTATTACTATTTAGGTTGAACCTATGGAACGCACATGTGCTGTCTGGAAGACAGTTATATTGATTAAGGAGTTTGCTCCTGCCTGCTGCTTACCATTGGTTCAGTCCAGTGGCGCTCTTCTTTGTTGTCTCCTAAGTGGTTCATGCAGCAACACCTCACTTCAGTTTTTCACAAATGAGCACCTCCTAAATACAGTTTCTTTCTGCTTGCATTCTTCATCTGTTGTTGGGGAGAACTATTCTTTCTTATTCTTGCAGCGCGGTACGCCATGCTTTCTTACTGTGCAACAAATCTAAAGCCCAGCTCGTATGTACAGCCGCCCACCCCTGCATTTCTCTCATTCCCAGCCCACAACCCCCCATTTATCTCAACACTCAGTGGTGAGAATAAAATAGTGGATGCTTTGAACTTAAATGCATGAAGTCTGCCCTCCATGTGAAAGTGCCTCTGCTAAGAGCTGTCTCGCTTCTTTCGCTAGAACTTGTTTTGTGTTGCTGCCTCTGTATTAGATTTGCAACCCCTCAACCATGATTACGCAGTTTGCGATCCCTTAACAAAGATGCTGCATCCGAACCTGATTATCTTCAGCTTTGATAGTACCTTAACTAATATGGCGCCCTTAGGGGGACAATATTCGGGTGCTGCGCTGGTCAAAATAAGTCAGTTTTTGCCTTCCTTCTGCCTCCGGTGCTGGCTGAGCTGCTGAAGGCCCCTGAAGGCAGCAATGAGCCCATGGGGTCCACGCTGCTGCAGCAGCAGCAGGTGAAACTGTGCCTGGCGAAGCTGGAGCAGGCAACGCGCATGGCCTTGGAGCTCCATTTGTTCAGGTCGGGCAGGGGTGGTGGGCTGCCGGGCAGGTACAGCATCACAAGTTTGGCAGGAGTGTTTTTTAATACAATACATGCTGAACACCTGAAACTGTTATCTGCATCTTTGCAAGGCATACAAAATGTTTTCTGGAGCGTGCTTTGGGTACAGTTATACTTCTGATTTAAGAGGCTGGACTATTGTTTCTTCAGAGTGCAGTGCAGCCTTATTTCTTCTTCGTAGTGCTTCAGTGAATGTATGGGTCAGGCTTTTGGTGAGAGAATAAGGACTTTCACCTAGCCCATCAACAAAAGCAGTACATTAAACATTCTGGGACTGTACTACAGATGAGTGCGCCAGCACTAATTGTCGCTGTGCGCCAGAGTATGTCTGTGCATTTGCGTCTGTGCGCTAATACAATCTGCGCACAGACGCAAACACTTATAAACACAGAGTTCAAAGTCTTCAACAACATCACGGTGCATTAGACTGATCCTCTGTTTTTTTGTTTTTTTAAACACACTTCATTGGCATTTATTATCAGTCTGTTCATCCACATATCCTGATGCAGAAATAATGTTTCAGAGAACAAAGGTCCTAAGCGAATAATGGATGTACCCACAATAATTAGAATATAGCCCACGTTGGGTTACTAGAGCAATCCAATGTCCAGCCAGACATGGAGTTTTATTCATACAATGGAGAAAATAAAATCAAAAATACTTAGAACAACAAAAATAGTGGGGCACAAGCCTGTACCCTAAAAGGACCGGTAAGTGTGGGGAAATGAGGTAACAATACAAACAATAGAACCAAAACACAAATACAGCCAAGGACTTTGAGCTTTGGCCACCTGCATTCAGATTTAAATAGCAGCAAGTTTGACCAAAATTAGACACCACAATAGTTAGACACAGTGGACATTTGTGGCCCTATTTAGAAATGTCGACGTTTCGATCCCTTGCTCAAGTTAAAAGGGGATCATCATCAGGACTAGAACATAACATTTGCCTGGTTTAGAACATTTAGTGCCTGTCAGGATAAAAAAACAGGGAGACAAAAGAGATTGGCCTATAAGAAACAGTGAAAGACATTTTAAAAGGTTACAGTAAGGCAGCGAGTTGATGGCATAATTATACCTAGTGCCCATTCAGGCACTCGTGGGGAAACAAGGATGAGTAGTGTAATCGGTTCAGAAATTGAACATGCGGTGCTAATTGTGACTAGTGGTGGCGTAGAAACGGACGTGCGGCGGGAGTGCGGTGTAGAGCGGATGAAGGTGTCTAGTGTGTGAGCGTTAGAACCACTGGCTTAAGTTGTGAAGGGATCTTCAGTTGTAACGAATTATCTGACTCTGATATTATGGCCATAGTTGTTGACAATATATCCCCCAAACCATCCTGCATTCCTCTGCAGTTTGTAATGGATATGTCCTTGTCTACTTCCATTTTCGGAGGGAATAATGTTGAGGTGGCCTTGTGTCCCCCCCACACACCGACCAATCAGAAACAGTTAACTAGATGCCCCGCACTGCTGTCTCCCCATTGTATCCATAGAGCTCTGAAGATTATCTCTCTTGTGTCTGACCGTCTGTGGAAGCCCTTCATGGGTGCACCCTGTTCTGTATGTACCCTCCCCTGTGATGGTAAATTATATATCCCTCCCTGTCCGGGATCCCCCTGTGCCCTCTCATCCTGCCTTGGTCGCTAGTGATGCTCCTATTGTGGTGGTCTCTCAGGGGTAGAAGCGTCAGACTCCCGTCCGTCTCACTACATGTCGCCCATCATCATCTCCCAAGCCCTGGCTCTCTCCTCCTTGCCTATCCCTTGCCTCACATTTTTCAAGAGGACCATGCTCTCGCATCATGCCCACGTTACTAGCTCCCGTTTCCACCCTTGCACACTGGGGCCTCTCGGGTCTTTCCAGTTACGAGTGATTTTCCCCTGCGTCAGGACAAAGGCGAGGTCTAGGAACCTGTCTGTAGTCCTAGTTTTGTCAGTGTGTGAAAACAAACTCAACAGTACATGTGTAGGTGTGCATTGGGATTACCCTCTTCGTGATCCTAGCCATATCCTGTGTCACTTCCTTCCAATAATTAATGGTTTAAAGAAGTACAGCTCCACATCATGTGGATGTAGGTCGCTCCCACTGTATTACATCTCGGGCATCTGGCGTCCTCCCTTGCAAAATATCTGTTAATACGTTCTGGGGTTAGATATTTATTTAGTTATTTATTTATGAGACTTATAAAGCGTGCAAATATCTGTGGGTGTCTCGGCGCTGAGGACAGCAGCATCTACCAAAGCGGAGGGGATTATTTATTAAACAGCCAGGTTTTTGTCGTTTTCCTGAATGCTAGTGAAGACTGTCAGGATCCGATATTTAATGGAAGGAAGTTCCAGAGTTTTGCAGTGGGGACGATGAACCGCTTGACGCCTCATGAGGCGGTTTTAGTACGTGGCACCCTAAGCAGAAATGCAGTAGAGGAGCGAAGGGCCCTAGTAGGAATATAAGTAGCTAGCTTCTCAATTAAAAATTGAGGTCCAATGTTACGCGAAGTCTTGTACGCAGTGCACAAGGCCTTGAACTTTATGCGATTTTTCACAGGGAGCCAATGATACTTCTGAATGACACGGGAGATGGGCTTATATTTGGGAGTTCCTGAGAGCATTCTGGCCACTGCCTTCTGGACTGATTGTAGTTTGTGAATGACCTTGTTTTGGGCATTCACAAGAAGCCCATTACAGTAATCGAAGGTGGACATAACAAGTGTACTAACCAAAGTTTTACCCTTGGTAAAGGGAAGAAATTGTAGAATCTTTTTGATCATTCGCAGTTTATGGAATTTGTGTAGGATAACCTTGTGTAGGAAAACCTGCCCTGCTCTGAGGAAAACCAGCACTAGAGTGTGCTGTGCAGCAAGTGACATGAGCATGAACCAGAATTCCTGTACGAAAACCTGCCACGTAGGAAGCCAGCACCAGAATGTGTTCTGTGAGCCACCAGCATGCACCAGGATCTGTGTACGAACAAAGGCAGTAAGGGAACTAGTCCCAGAATTTGTGCTGTGCAGCCTGAGATACGAGTGTGCACCAGTGTCTGCGTACGAAAACTAGCAATGTGAGAAACGAACATTAGAATGTGCGCCACCAGTGTGTACCAGGAGCCATGTATGACAAGCATTTGCAATGCAATAGGTGTCGCATTTGCCAGAGATTAAGCTGATAGCATTGTAAATGACAATAACTTTTATCTATCTGTTTTGCTAATTAACACATAAATAAAGGCATCATCATTTACAATGCCAATAGTTTAAACTCTTGTAAATGCGAGACCTATTTAAAGAAGCGGCCACTATTATCCCTGGCTGCTCGGAAAGTGAAAACATGCATGGCGCACTGAATGTTGCAGGAAAGCATGTTGTGCATGCAGTAGGAGAAAATAGAGCTTACAGACTAAAAAAGACGTAGCGTGTAACAACTGAAGTAAAAGGGCCAGTCCTCATGGGAGGTTACAAATGAAGACAAGGCGGTACTAAGGAGGGACTTACAGGCCTAATAACGAATAAGAACACAGCATTTACGAAGGACAATGACACAAGCCAATATGAAGGACAATGACACAAGCTAATGGCAAATATGAGAGGAGAGTGGGCGGGGCTTCTATTCCATGCTCCAATACATCATGCCACAGAGTAGCGCATGCGCTGCCCAGGCTCATCCTTAAAAATAAGTAAAAAACATTTCCATTTACGCCAATAGCTCTAATTTTCACTCAAGTATGAGACCGATTGTGTTGCCAATGCTTGTTTAAATAGCATGGACACAAAAAGATAGAGCATTTGGTAAAATGCCAAGTATGGTGTATGAGTCAAACTAAACATGCACTGTTATTTAACTTATTGTGCACGTTATAAGTTTGTCATTATCACCTTCTGACATATTCATTATATGAAAATCAAAACTCTTTCCGTATTTTAATACTTTGCTTTTTTCATTGCCTTTTTTTTTACCTTTACCCTTTAATCTTTCGCTCGTTTTGATATTATTTTCCCCTTAATTGAACCTCTGCCTGTTTTTATTCTCTTCCCCTCATGTTATTTCGTTACAATTGGATGTGCTTCAGCAATAGTTTCTTTTCTTTCACGTTTATTAACTTAATTGCCATTTCCATTACGGTTCATTCTATTTATTTCTGTGTGTCTTTCTTCGTGTAAAAGTTTCTGGTGATTTATTGCAAGAGCCGAGTTTGGCTTCCTGTTGAATCGTGTACCCCTGCACTCAGCCCGAGCAGTGATCAGCTGCTTCTGTCTGAACCTGTCCAGGCTGAGTTTCATTTCCGAAAAGTGCCGAAGAGCAGGGGATACAGGGTACCGTGGGGATACCACATATTGCACAACACCGGTTTCAAACAATGGACCACTCCAATGGAAAGCAATCAGCGGACACAGCGGGGCAGCGGGGAACGTGGAAAGGTCCAATTCATTTAACAGCTTTGGCATGACGTGTTTTCGGCGGCTTATGCCTTTATCAAATTCTGTTGATGCCAGTAAACTGCCCAAACCCATTTTTTTGGAACATCCCACGCTACTCCCATTGGTGGAAGTTCAGCTGGCCCCATTTCGTTAATTGGGGGTAATACTGTGGTGTTCCATGATAAACTACAACTCCGTGCAGGCATCACTACTGGGTAAGTATCTCCAGCGGGCCCCTTATGATCTCAAAATTGAGCGCTGTTATCCCTGGCAAAAAGGCTGTTGTGTGTAGTTGGTACGTCCCCGGTATAATCAATATCCTCAGGGCCGCCAGGGCCGCCAGACGTTGATTCAATGACCGCACCTCTGCGTGAAGTCACGAACTGCTCCTGGCAGCAGCCCCTTGCTCTACTTGGTTGAGGTGTTCCGAGGCAATCCAATCCCTTGGAACATTATAAAAAGCAGTCACCAGTGAAGCCCCAGACACTATATACATATATATATATATATATACACATAATATATATATATATATATATATATTCACAGAAAAAACCATAGGTTATAGTGGATATATAGTTAGGAATTTGCATTTACAAAACCTTGAAAATTCAATGAAAAAACCATTGGTTTTAGGCCATATATAGTTAGGGATTTGCATTTACAAAACCTTATTTCACTCGCATAAAACCATTGAAATTCCATATATAGTTATAAGCGCTAACTATATATCGCGCACCCGCAATCCACTGCTGATGATGTCACATATTACATCATTCATGACATGGTTAGTGACATCACTGATGACATCACTGATGACATCTCAAATGACATCACTGATGACATCACTGATTACAACATCCAGTGACTGTATGTTTCTGTAAAGTTAAAATATGTTTTACATATTGAAGAATGAGTGGATATATAAGTGTCTGGATGAAGGATTTACTAGGTGCATGACTGACTGATTGAGTGAGTGATTAAATGTGTCTCACTGAGTGCATGGGTTAGTGAGTAAACTGTTTTAATTTGTGCATCATTATATCTGTTGTTCTACAAACTGCTGCATATGTTGATCAGTAGCTATATGAGTAACTGTATGGGTTATTGATTGGTTGTCCAAGTATTTGTATGGGAAACCGAGTGTGTGTGTATGGGTGGCTGGGAGGTGTGTGACTCTGTACATAGATGTGTGAGTAGTTGATTCACTATATGTATAGATTCAAAAGTGCATGTGCAAACAGCTGTATGGGCGGTTGACTGTGCATGAGTGTATTAGTGAGTGAATGGATATCTCAGTGCTACATGTCAAATTAAGTACATATGTAAAACACAGTACATGTGAGAGTTGACATCTATAAATAACTGTGCATAAGAGCCAGTGAATGTGTGAGTGGCTGTATGGATCATTGTGAACATGTATCAGAGATTGTATAAGAGAGTAAAGTAAATATGTGTTAGTATATGTTTGAATAAGTAAGGTGTGTATAACTGTATAGTTGAGAAAATGGAGGTGTGATAGATTTTTGGCATAACTGACTAGGTGTGTGAGTAACTCCATGGATGAGTGACAGCCTGTGACTGTCTGTTTACACTGATTGTATCTAAGGTTATATTAGAGTCTGAAGAGGTTCATGGTATTATCACATGAATGATATCATCAGTGATGTTATCAGTCATGTCAAATAAGATGTTTTCAGTGATGTCATTTGAGATGTCATCAGTGATGTCATCAGTGATGTCACTAACCATGTCATGAATGATGTAATATGTGACATCATCAGCAGTGGATTGCGGGTGCGCGATATATAGTTAGCGCTTATAACTATATATGGAATTTCAATGGTTTTATGCGAGTAAAATAAGGTTTTGTAAATGCAAATCCCTAACTATATATGGCCTAAAACCAATGGTTTTTTCATTGAATTTTCAAGGTTTTGTAAATGCAAATTCCTAACTATATATCCACTATAACCTATGGTTTTTTCTGTGAATTTCATTGGTTTTTTAATAGCAAATATTAAAAGCTTTAAAATGTCAAGTACGTGATAGATAAAAACATTTTCGTATTTATGCACGCTGATGTGCTTTGAACGCTGCACCCCCCCTCCCCTCTTTTCTCTTAGTAGTACTCTCTCTTTGCAGATAGTGAACGGTAGTTAACGCAGGCCTTTGCCCCCGTTGTAATCCGTCGTGCCTGCTTGTCTCTCCATTTGATTGATTGTTATCCAAGCATTTACTGTTTTAGAATTGGTTCTCTTTGGATCATTCTCTATTTACAAACAAGCACAAAGTCGCAATACTCTGTTTAGTCTTTGCAGATAGTGAAAAATCGCGTAAAAAAATAAAAGTAATCGAGCAAAATCAGTAGGCCACTAATTGGATCTCTTTTTGACCTCGCTAAAATAGAAATATTAGAAACAACCCTTCATGAGAAATACGAAAATAGTGAGATGAACTGAGCTCCACACCATGAGGGCTGCAAGACAGCTCGACTCCGTCACCCACCCCGCCCAAAATAACGACAAACCCTATGCAAATATTAAAAATATAGACAACACACCAGCAAAGAAACAGGGTAAAACATTTTATTAAATAACTATTTACATAACTATTTTATACATTTTATTGCCCGATCCGGCTAGCTCAATCGATCGAGCATGAAACTCATGCACTCTGATAGCAAGCGTTGCTACTGATGCTATGCAGACCAAAACTGGTTTTCAGTTTGTACATTTTTCTAGATTTTTCAATCCAAGGTTGGTTGACTTTGTAGAACGATGGCTTCAGATTTTCAACATACGGTGTGGTGGCGCGGACTGGGAGGGGGCGCTTCGCTCCTGCCCCCTCCCCAAGTAAGATTTTCATACGTGAAAGTACGTTAATGGTTTTGGTCCCTGAGTTGCTTCAATGTCACTGCCATTCTCAAATGGCATAAGTTCTGGATGTTGGGTGCCATAGTTAAGAGTTCTGAGCAGTGCTTGTAACACTGTCTGAAGCTTATTTCCACCTACTGCAGCTTCACTATTCTCAAAGTAAGTGAGTGTCGTTTGTGGACCTGACTGCATTAGAAAACAATGTGATATGTTACCTTCCTAAACAGCTTGACGGAGGCCCCTGAGGGGCGGTGTGATGGCCATGGACTCGGAGAAGACGCTTGGCTCCGACACCCTCCCCAAGTCTTATAGCACTGGTGTAGCCTGAGATCGCCCCCGACATAGGCGGCCGGCTCCCGGGGTCCGGCGGAACTTTTTGCCTTTTGATGACTCTTCAATTCTGGACCTTGTCCCACAATCCGTTTGACCTGAAGACACGCTGTAGTGGGGCGCCCCTTTACCGTTTCAGTTGCCATTCCGCCCGCTTTTGCTACACTGTGCCTCTTCCGCCATTCAGCTGTTTACCGCCCGCTCTTGCGACTACAGCGTCTCGCTCATCATGTAGTTGAGTTGCTCCCGCTCTTGCGGTGCAGCGATAGGCGGCTGCCACAGGACTCTCAAAATGGCGGCCGGCTCTTCGGTTTTGGGCCTGGTCCACTAAAGTGGCCCTGGGACACCTTTGAACTCGGACGCTTCACTGATAGGGCTTGGGTCCCATTCTCGAAAGCGTCCCCTCAGCCGTGAAGATTCTACAAAAGTCTTGGGGGCCCCCGACTCCCGCAGGCTTCTGGTGGGGAGCGGCTGCCATGATTGCTCGTGGAATGGCCACGACGGAGCTACGAGATGGTAGTGCTCTCATGCTGACGCCAGCTTTAGTCTGAAACATCCAGAAACACTGTAGACTACCAATTCGATCAGTTCCGGTAGCGCCCCAACATGACCCGGAAGAGAAGAACTTGCCCTCCCCTCTTTGACTGATGGTTCTTGTTGCCTGTCCCCTCTGTTGTCATTTAACAGAACTTTTTGGACTGCTGAAAGGGGTTGTGTTCCGAACGCTGGTTGGTGGAGACATTTTGACTATATTCTTGACCTACGTTGTCGCGTAATGCGTTATATGACACGCCGCGTTAGCGCACCCGGAAGTGATCCGAGGCGCGGCGCGCAGCACGTAACGTAAGCATAACAGGTCATGTGACTTGTTAATAAAACTTTTCATTGGTTCATTTTACTTTTGTTATTTTAATGATGAAAAGCTTGGTCATATGACCTAAAAATTACGCTTTTTATTGTTTTCGAACATTATTTTTTTTTAAACATATGTTATAATATTCCAGGCTAATGTACTTTCCCGGAAAATTTACAACTGTCCTGCAAGTAAAATATATTCCTTTTTCGAGAAAAAGGGCGTTTCTTCCTTCCATGACGGAGCCGTTGAGTAAAAGAGATTCGGCCTGCTGTCTTAGTCGCCGATACGCCTGATTATCAGATTCTTATCGATCACTTTATGTTGCAGGAATGAAAAACACAACTGCCCTTGACCATTTATCTTTACTGCGTTCCTACATATTATACCTTTTATCCGTCATGTAATTGGACTGCTTTATTTCACTTGCCTTTTACTGATTCGAAAACAGTGACTAAAAGTAAAAACTTTACCAATGTAAATACTACTACCGTGTTTTGTTTTAAAAACCTTTATTGTGAAAATGTCAGTATACAAATACGGGCCTATAACCACGTGGGCCGGCCACGGAGCAAACTGAAATCGTATATGATGAGGAGACATTTACACTGTAGAGGAACGTAACGAGCGGGCCATTAGGTTGCAAGAACAAAGGTGTCTAACAGTTGCGGAATCGGTGAACGTACATTTTGTAATTAAAATACGACAGGGCCACTTACAATAACATTTTCTAGATATACATTTGCGGGCAAAGAGTTACGAGTCCCATTTATACCGGCGCCATTTTGGGCGAGGCCGGGCAGGTCCAAGATATAGTCAAAATGTCTCCACCAACCATCGGCCAGACCAGAACCCCTTTCGGCCCTTTATGCTACAAGATGGTGTCTTCCATTCAGAAAATATTGTTGGCAGCATTTTGAAAGGAAACAGAAACAGCCGTTCTCCTAGTGAGTTTCACATTGTTACATTTAGGAAGAATGTTAAAGAGTAGTATGTGGAAAATCTGAAGCCATTTTTCTACAAACTCTCAATCAGACTTGGATGGAAAAAAAAATCCTGAAGAATGTACAAACTGAAAACCAATTTTTGTCTGTATAGCATCAACAGCAACGCTTGAGTCAGCTTTGTGTCAAGCCGCCATTTTCATTCAATCAATAGCGTCCCCCTGCACACATTCAGGGACCTGGTCGTGCCTTCAGATGAAACGGATTGTAGGAAAAGAAGCAGAAAGGAAAAGGAAAAAAGTTCCGCCGGACCTCGGGAGCCGGCCGCCTATGTCATGTGCGACCTTTGGCCACACCAGGGCAATAGTGAAGCTGCAGCAGGTGCAAATAAGCTTCAGACAGTCTTACAAGCACTGCTCAGAACTCTCAACTGAGGCACTCAACATCCAGGACTTGCCATTCGGATCTTGGCGCCTTGTGCTGGTTCCGACCTATTCACACATCGGTCCACTACTGACATCACCTCATAAGCCAACGGGGCACCCCACGCCATCTTTCGGCGCAGCATTGTAGGATGGCCACACCAGTGCGGCAATTTGCTGGACACTACCTCGGTGCCATCCGGATCTCGGCGCGTTCGAGTCACTGTACCGCAAGAGTGACCGCAACTCAGCTGGACACGCCGTCTTTCGGCGCAGCATTGTAGGATGGCCACACCAGTGCGGCAATTTGCTGGACACCACCTCGGTGCCATCCGGATCTCGGCGCGTTCGAGTCACTGTACCGCAAGAGTGACCGCAACTCAGCTGGACACGCCGTCTTTCGGCGCAGCATTGTAGGATGGCCACACCAGTGCGGCAATTTGCTGGACACCACCTCGGTGCCATCCGGATCTCGACGCGTTGTCCTGCCTTCGGCCTATTCGCACATCGGTCCGCTACTGACGCCGCCTCACGTGCCAACGGATTTTCTACGCTTTTTGTAGCCCTATGCCCCATAACAGGTCATGTGACTTGTTTATAAAACTTTACATTGGATCATTTTACTTTTGGTTTCCTAAAGATGGAAGGCTTGGTCATATGACCTAAAAATAACACTTTTCATTGGTTTAGAACATTTTTTTTTCCCAAACGATGAAAGCCCCACCTTGTTTCTGGATCATTCAGACTGAAGCTGGCGTCAGCATGAGAGCACCACCATCTCGTGGCTCCGTCGTGGTCATTCCGCAAGCAATCATGGCAGCCGGTCCCCACCGGAAGCCTGCGGGAGTCGGGGGCCCCCAAGACTTTTGTAGAATCTTCACGGCTGAGGGGACGCTTTTCGAGAATGGAGCCCAAGCCCTAGCAGGCAAGCGTCCGAGTTCCAAGGTGTCCCAGGGCCATTTCAGTGGGCCAGGCCCAAAACCGAAGAGCCGTCCGCCATTTTAAGAGTCATGTGGCAGGCGCCTATCGCTGCACTGCAAGAGTGGGAGCAACTCAACAACATGGTGAGCGAGACGCTGTAGCCGCAAGAGCGGGCGCAACTCAGCTGGATGGCCGCCACCTGGGGAGGCCCGTTCACGCCGCCTCCCCCACGCCCCCCCTCCCCGGGCCGCCGCACGCAAATTTTCGGAGCAGCATTGTAGGATACCAAAACCAGTGCGGCAGTTTACTGGACATCACCTGGGTGCCATAAACATCTCAGCGCGTTCTGCTGCCTTGGGACTATTCGCACAACAGACTGCTACTGACGAGGCCTCCCCCCGCCCCACCCGGGACGCCCCACACCAATTTTTGGAGCAGCATTGTAGGATCCCAAAACCAGTGCGGCACCCAGGCGACATCACCTGGGTGCCGCCCAGAACTCTGCACGTTGTGCTGCCTTGGGACTATTCGCACAAAAAACAGCTTCTGACCATTGTTGCTTTTTTGGGTGAAAAATGTTTAAATGTTTTTACAGTTTTTGTTCCGTTCATTATAGTTAAAAGTTAATAAAGTTTTAAAATCTAACTTTGTTGGAGTGCTATATATGTTTAAAAAATCGGGTGAATGGGGCCTTGAATCGCGTTATTGTCATGTGTGGGCTTTGCAAGTGTACTGCTACAAGATCGGACATTTCAAACTCAAATGCACGTTCTTTTTCTTACCTTTCCGAAGCATGGAGCGCAATAGCAGGCAGAGAAAGGGTGATGCACGTGTTGAACACTGCCTGGCCTGGCAAGTTGCTGGCAGTGCCCCCCCCCGCCCGCTCCTGAAAGAGGGCACACACACACCGCCGCCCCGAGTACTTCACAAATCTTTAAAAGACCATGCGCTTGTTCATGAGGCTTAAATGGTTTATCACCCCTTCTAGAACCCCTGCATCGACCCTCTGACGTTTCCTGGAAGAATTAGCACGTAACACAATACCAAGCCCTGTCAGCTGAAACCCCCGAGAAATCATGGGGCATATTATCAAGGGGGTTTATTTCCGCTTTTTTGGCTTTAAAAGCCAAAGAAAAAAGAGATAAAATTATCTCCCTATTACCAAGCTGTCGCTAACACCAGTTAGTGACAGCTAAAAGGAGATAGCGACCATCTTGGGCCCCGCTTTGCATATCAGTGATATTTATCACTAATGACATGCAAAGTGGGCGTGCCAAGATTTTAGCGACTGGAAACAGTCCCTAACCATCGCTATCTCCTATTACCAACTTTTGGAGATATTCGCGCTAAGCGCGAATATCTCCAAAACCTAACACCTGCCCTGAGCAGTTTTAGCCATGTTATCCAATGGGAAGTGGATAACATGGCTAAGAGCATTTGCTGGATAATGCATGAATATCGCTGACTTTTCAACGATATTCATGCATTGCGGCAGTTTTTTATCGCATTTGCGATAAACCTTGCTAATAGCAAGGTTTATGTGCGATAAAATTCGCCGATGTGCGGCGATAATTTTTGTCTCTAAACAAGTTAGAGACAAAAATTATCGCTAGTTGTTGGTAATATGCCCCCGGGTTTTTGCTTGCAGGAATCGGGAGGCGGGAGACTAGCACTGAAATCAGTAGTCTCACGCCTGAATCGGGAGGGTTGGCATGTCTGGATACTCTACAGCTGGGGCCATAAACTACATCCGCAGGGCTAGGTGATAGCCTAGGTCCGGCCTGGACAATCGGACACAGAGGAAGAGGAGTGTCAGAGGGTGCGGTAGTGAATAGGGTGAAAGGGAGGTGTCGGGCGGGCACAGGGTGTGATTCTCAGAGAAGAGCAGCGCAGATGGGGGGAAGTATATGGCCCATGCATGAGAGAAAGAGCGGGGGTGACCAGTGCGTGGGGGAGATGCTTGCGAGGGTGGGGAGCCATGCTGAGGATCGGCGGCGTGCAGAGAGTGGCCCTGGTCAAGGCATCTAAAATGGCTGCCGTGCACGACAAAATTGTGGCATTGGACAAAAACGCAAGATGGCGCAGACAATGTTTATCAATAAGGATTCATTTATAACAAAATATTTACTCGCAGTGACAAAATGGTGGTCAACACTTCCTGATTTCCATCGAATCGAACGTTAACAAACGTCACGCAGCAAAAAAAAAAAAAAAAGCTCACGCACAGAACAGTTTTTAGCCATGTTATCCAATGGAAGGTGGATAACATGGCTAAGAGCATTTGCTGGATAATGCATGAATATCGCTGACTTTTCAGCGATATTCATGCATTGTGGCCGATGTGCGGCGATAATTTTTGTCTCTAAACAATTAAAACGAAGCACAAAATGGCGAATTCCCGTTTCGCTACCAGTTTGCGGCCCAGTTCGCGGCCCGTGAAGCGCTTCTACCGTGAAAAATCATTTTTTTTTTATTTTCCCCACGGGACCCTTTAATAACCCCAACAACATTCCTAGGGGGTCAAGAGGGGTATACCTTGCCCCCTTTCAATAAATTCCCCCTTCGTTTTTCACCTCTTCTTCTCTCTCGATCCTACCGAGAGATAAGATGGCGGCCGCTCCGGACTGTTTAGAATGTTGACAGACACCGGAGAGCCAATCAGCTTTCTGCGCGCAAAGTTCCGTTTCGCGAAAAGTAAGCGGACCGGATCGCTGCCCGGAGCGCTGTTACAGATATATATCTTGTTTTAAACGTTAATTTCTCAAAAACTACTGGAGCACATATATTGAGACCTAGCAAAGGCACATCGGGCTAACAGTCCCTACAATTTTGCCAAGTTTCGTGCAAATCCATTCAGCCGTTCGAGCTAAAAGTGAGTCCAACCGCCCTATGGAAATTAACATGGGGAAAACGCGTTTTGGGACCCCCCTTTTTTCTCGGCCCCCCCTTGATGAAACCCCCCCAAATTTTCAAGGTCTGCTCAGAAACAAAATGTGCCATTTTCCTGAAAATTTCAGCCGATTCCGTCCACAAACGCCAAAGTTATTAGACATAGAATTTTCAAAAATCCCATAGGGAAAAAATCCTAACTATATATACCTACTGGCGATAGCCAGTAGGTAATGTATATATATATATATTCACTGAAAAAACCATAGGTTATAGACCATATATAGTTAGGAATTCGCATTTACAAAACCTTATTTTACTCACACAAAACCATTGAAATTCCATATATAGTTAGTTGCACTAACTATATATCGCGCACCCGCAATCCACTGCTGATGATGTCACATATTACATCATTCATGACATGGTCAGTGACATCACTGATGACATCACTGATGACATTTCAAATGACATCACTGATGACATCTCAAATGACATCACTGATGACATCACTGATGACATCTCATTTGACATTACTGATCACATCACTGATGATATCATTCATGTGATAATACGATGAACCTCTTCAGACTCTAATATAACCTTAGATACAATCAGTGTAAACAGACACTCACAGACTGTCACTCATCCATGGAGTTACTCACACACCTAGTCAGTCATGCAAAGAATCAATCACACCTCCATTTCCTCAACTATACAGTTATACAAACTTTACTTATTCAAACATATACTAACACATATTTACTCTCTTATACAATCCCTGATACAAGTTCACAATGATCCATACAGCCACTCACACATTCACTGGCTCTTATGCACAGTTATTTATATATGTCAATTCTCACATGTACTGTGTTTTACATATGTACTTACTTTGACATGTAGCACTGAGATATCCATTCACTCACCAATACACTCATGCACACAGTCAACCGCCCATACAGCTGTTTCCACATGCACTTTTGAAACCATACATCTAGTGAATCAACTGCTCACACATCTATGCACAGAGTCTTACACCTCCCAGCCACCCACACACACACTCAGTCTCCCATACAAATACTTGGGCAACCAATCAATAACCCATATACCCCCACATGCATCAATCTAGGATTTTGCATTTCTTAAATAGCGAAAATTAAGGAATCGCTATTTAGGAAATGCAAAATGCTATGCATCATTTTTTTCGGTATTTCTTTGTGATTCGGTAAAAATCGCATTTTTTACCGAATCCCAAAGAAATACCGAATTCTTAAGTTAATTTTCGCAATTTCCATTGATTCCTATGGGCCAAAAGGCCCATAGGAGTCAATGCAAATTGCGAGTGGCACTTAGAAAATTTCATGGGTGCAGGGGGGGGTCCAAAGGACCCCCCCATGCACCCCTGAAATGTATTTTTCGCATCATGTTGCACACACACATGTCCTAAGGACATGTGTGTCCGTAACATGAATGTTGAAAAAAAAACATTTAAAGCATTTTAAACACTTTTTCCAAATTTACCGAGTGGTTCAACCACTCGGTAAATTTGGAACCCTAAGTGCGAATTTTCACTTGTCAAAAGTGATGATGCATTGCTTTTAAGAAGTCGCACATCTGCGACTTCTTAAAAGCACCCGCAATTTTAGAACTCGCAACAATGTTGCGAATTCTAAAATTGCTTCATGCATCCCAAAAAGCACTTTTGCATTCGCAAACGGCCGATTTTAAGGAATCGCACCGTTTGCGAATGAAAAAGTGCTTGATGCATGTGGGGGATAGTTACTCATATAGCTACTTATCAACACATGCAACAGTTTACAGAACAACAGACATAATGATGCACAAATTAAGACAGTTTAGTCACTAACCCATGCACTCAGTGAGACACATTTAATCACTCACTCATACAGTCAGTCATGCACCTACTAAATCCTTCATCCAGACACTTATACATCCACTCATTCTTCAATATGTAAGACATATTTTAACTTTACAGAAACATACAGTCACTGGATGTTGTCATCAGTGATGTCATCAGTGATGTCATTTGAGATGTCATCAGTGATGTCATCAGTGATGTCACTGACCATGTCATGAATGATGTAATATGTGACATCATCAGCAGTGGATTGCGGGTGCGCGATATATAGTTAGTGCAACTAACTATATATGGAATTTCAATGGTTTTGTGTGAGTAAAATAAGGTTTTGTAAATGCGAATTCCTAACTATATATGGTCTATAACCTATGGTTTTTTCAGTGAATTTTCAAGGTTTTGTAAATGCTAATTCCTAACTATATATGGTCTATAACCTATGGTTTTTTCAGTGAATTTTCAAGGTTTTGTAAATGCTAATTCCTAACTATATATGGTCTATAGCCTATGGTTTTTTCAGTGAATATATATATATACATACATATATAAACATATATCACCTGTATATCTATAGAAATACAAACATAAATGCATGCATACATATACTTATATGCATACAGATGCATGTTATTTACATGAAAGTTGAAAAAACACTAATAAAAGCAAAGCTAAAAAGCCACCTCATTACAAACAGAATGGCTTTAACTTAAACGAGGGCGAGATCTATTGCATTTTCAATGCTTGTTTACTTTGGTTCCATCAAGAAGGCATTCAGATGTGTCACACATTTGCCATAAATTCTGAATGTTAGCACTCTAGTTGCACATTAGATCACTGTAGTAAAGCTACTGCTCACCAGGGACGTCTGCTGCTGGTATTCAAAGTGCATGTTTCAGTCTGCATGTCAGAATTTTTTTAATGAAATAGAAGAGGATTTGAGAAGTCACTCAAAATGATCCCTAATTTTTCTTTCTGAAGCACTAATCATACTTTCTATGGCAAAATTAACCCCCTCATGTTGTTCCTTTTTAAATTGAGTGTTTTCAGACTTACCACTTCATTCCAATCAAGATGGCTTCTGGTGTGCCATACTTTTGTCATAAGTAAGACTGTTAGCGCTCTAGTTGTTCTTTAGAACACTCTGGGACATTCTGTCATTGGGCTATACTTGGGGTACATCTGGGTGATATTTGGGCTACATTTAGGCTCTTTTGTCTCTGGTGGCCATCTTGGGAGACTGTATGTCAGAATTTTTTAATGAAATTGAAGAGGGTTTGAGAAGTCACTCAAAATGTGCCCTAATTTTTCTTTCTGCAGCACTAATCATAATTCATATGGCAAAATATGCCCCCTCATTTTGTTCCTTTTTAAATTAAATGTTTTAAGAGTTACCACTTTATTCCAATCAAGATGGCTTCAGGTGTGCCATACCTTTGTAATAAGTAGGACTGTTAGCGCTCTAGTTGTTCTTTAGAACACTCTGGGACATTCTGTCATTGGGCTATACTTGGGCTACATCTGGGTGATATTTGGGCTACATTTGGGCTCTTTTGTCTCTGGTGGCCATTTTGGGAGACTGCATGTCAGAATTTTTTAATGAAATAGAAGAGGATTTGAAAAGTCACTCAAAATGTGCCCTAATTTTTCTTTCTGCAGCACTAATAATACCTTCTATTGCATAATATACCCCCTTATTTTGTTCCTTTTTAAATTAAATGTTTTAAGAGTTACCACTTTATTCCCATCACGATGGCTCCAGGTGTGTTATACCTTTGTAATAAGTAGGACTGTTAGCGCTCTAGTTGTTCTTTAGAACACTCTGGGACATTCTGTCATTGGGCTATACTTGGGCTACATCTGGGTGATATTTGGGCTACATTTGGGCTCTTTTGTCTCTGGTGGCCATTTTGGGAGACTGCATGTCGGAATGTTTTAATGAAATAGAAAAGGATTTGAGAAGTCACTCAAAATGTGCCCTAATTTTTCATTCTGCAGCACTAATCATACTTTCTATGGCAAAATATACCCCCTCATGTTGTTTCTTTTTAAATTAAATGTTTTAAGAGTTACCACTTTATTCCAATCAAGATGGCTTCAGGTGTGCCATACCTT